>NC_092638.1:8071255-9271255 GCF_039555335.1 Amphiura filiformis
GGCCGCATCATTAGAAAAAAAAAAAAATGTTTCAGTTGGTTTATTACACCAACACCTCTAGATATATTCTTTGCGATGTTGGTAATATGAAATTTCCAAGTTAGATTCTCATCAATTGTCACTCCAAGAAATTTGGTCTTATTCAACCTTTCCAGGATTACATTATCTAATATAATATTATTAGTAACATTGTACAATACGCGTGATGTTTTGTGATTTGTACCAAGCACCATATAATTAGTCTTGCTTGCATTCACTGATAGCTTACCTATCTAGTTAAATTTGGTGTCAAATTAAAGCTTGTGATGAGACCAATACAGTAAACCTTAAAAAAGTTGTAAAAAGTTATTAACATTTGAATAATTTGCATCTAATTAGCATAATGTCCGGGGTGGAGGAGGATCAGGAGGAGCAAATTTAATAAAAGTGACCCCAAGGGGTCATATGATGCAAGAGGTCCATTTCTTTTTTCACATTTTTACAATTCATTTTAAACTGCATACTATAACACCATACAATCATATTCCAGGTAATTTAATTTGCTTTGAGAAGCAATTTTGCATATTTTATTTTCCGTTCGGGTTACACATTGAAGTCAATGGGAAAATATGCCTTGAAAGAGGCTGGCGCAAAATCATTTTAATTTGATTGAACCCTATGATGTTATATATGTATTTAAAGCTCTGACTGAGAGGAATTCAAATATGGAACTTTTAAATATGTGGGGTGAAGCTAACTTTTTTTTTTAATTTGTCAAATTTTACATTTTTCCCCTAAAATATTTGGTATTTTCAGTTTCATAACTCCTTAGTGTTACACCCTGTGTCATTTTAAAGTGCATTTCTGGATTCCTTGGTTCATTTGCAGCCAGAAAATGTATACTTTTATATATGTTGGGTATAATATGTGAAAGATATTCATATCTAAACAAAAAACATGCAATTTTCATCTCGCGAAAACATGTAACGCATTACCGGCCCAACTCAAAACGCATGGCCACACATCATAAATAAGTGAAATCAGAATATTCTGAAAGGAATTTAGGTAGCGAATTCAACGACACTGACCTCGCAACAGCTAATGTTTTCATGTAAACATGGCGTCATTAGACATTTTAGCCTACGTTTAGTATCCTACTATCGGATCGTTGAAACAACGAAACCTCAATCCCGGCCTCATTCACGAATTCACTCACCTTCCTACACCACCAGTTGAAATAAAACTCGAAACATCCCGTGTTATTCCTCAAAACTACATGCACCTTCATTAATAAAAAATTTAAATCCTAGTAGAAATCCGTTATCGAAAATTGTTTGATATAAAACGTCACCAAAAGTAATTTTTCTGAAGAGCAGATACCGTGTGTCAAAATGGCGGCCGCAGTCGCATCCCCCCAGCTTTGTACCTGTACCCAGGTCACGGTATGTCTACGTGACGAACAGTCAAAGTCAGAGAACAGCGCAACCTGTCTGCTGTCATGCCGTAATGGCTCCGCCCAATGAACGGCGCTGTCAATCATCCTTATTGCCTTTGTCGAACAGACTTTTACGCAGGTAAGAGCTCACGCTGTCCTCACTTTTAGGATCAATGAGCGTCAGGCCGACACAATCTGGTTGTGTAGGAGACTATCATCGTGATGCCCACGTTGGAACCATTGGATTACGGAAGAAATATTCATACCAGGACTGAAGCAAATGTGGCCATTTCTATGTTTGTACCGGGCAAGTACCGGACATTTTTCCACACGGAGCTAGCGGAAAATACTGCAAATTCGTCCAAGGTAAGCAAAGGGTTGGGGATCGCATTTTAACTTTGACTAAACTGTTTCGGAGTTAAGGCACGCTAAAAGTAGACCATTTCGGGGCTGTATTTGGTGTACATGTGGCGTTTTGAAAAGAGTAAAAGCGACCACTTATTAAGCTATTGCTGAAGTATACCCGCCGAATCATGTACCAATACACAAGGTATTGGTACATGAGATCAGGTATATCATGCATAGGTATGCTACTGCTAGGTGAATTCAAATTTGCCATCAAACTGCATCATTTTATATATCAAATTAAAGCCCTTGAGTAAACAAAGCCAAATCTGAAAACCTTTTTTTCATAGCACTTTCCGTAGCAAAGTTACATCTTGTCAAAGATTGACTTTCATCAAACAATGTCAATGACTAGACTGCGGAACTCAGTCCTCAATGATAGTCAGTCATTTATCTTTTGGTTGTTATATGACTATCATTTGAGGGACTGAGTTGTTATAATATATCTTCCGAGGTGCAATTTCAGACAATAGCTGGGGATTAGTGGGGCAGAGGTTATCTATTGAATCCTTTCATGACCACTGAAGCATAGTCAAGTCTGCCAAGGACACTCGGCACAAATTGAAAGACCATCACAAAAGAATGCATGCATGTCAGGTCATCGACACCAATTTGGTGTTTGTTATGACACCAATTTGGTGTCTGTTATGCACCTCGAAATATGTACCTTAAAGTCTGTATCTAGTCAATGACAATGTACAGTTGTAGGTATCCTAGGTGAATTCAAATTTGCCATCAAACTGCATCATTTTATATCAAATTTAAGCCCTTGAGTAAATAAAGCCAAAACTGAAAAACATTTTTTCTTATTACTTTCCGTAGCAAAGTTACATCTTGTCAAAGATTGACTTTCATCAAAAAGTTTCAGCTAGCAAAATTCCCCAAAAGCGACATTTCGGGGTGTTTCTAGATCTTAGTCTCATTATGATAGCAGCTTTTTTAATGGAACTGCTATCCAAATCCTCTAAAATTCCATGTGCGAAAGTGACTTATCACCATAAAAATCATATATTTGGGTCAAGTGAAGTATAGAAAACATATTTATGTACGTTTCCTTCTTCGGCCAGTTGTTTTAAATTTCTATGTAAATATGCATTGACATTGTCGGCGAATTTGGCTCACTAGCAAATGTGTTAACTAAGGTTTGCCTGGGTTACCTGGTCAATGTGAAAAACTAGATTCAGCTATCAAATTTACGCAGAACGGCATTTCGGGGTGTTTCTAGATCTTAGTCTCATTATGATAGCAGCTTTTTATAATGGAACTGCTATCAAAATCCCTCTAAAATTCCATGTGCGAGTGACTTGTCACCATAAAAAAATCATATATTTGGGTTAAAGGCCCTTTCAGTGATTTCACAGGAACATTAAAAAAATGGAAATTTGTCAGAGTTGCTTAGAAATAAAGAATAAGTCTACAGAATTTCATTAAACCACTTTTCCCTGAATACATCGACAAATTAGTCAAAAACAGAAGTTTTAGAAAGGTTTTCTACTTCAACTCAGATCGACTCGAGAAAATCGAGATTTTCAGTACAGTCGCCACCAATCGACTGGAAAACTTCCTAGTCCAGTGTTTCTAACACTGGGAAGTAGAGTCTAAATTGATTTAAAACAGGCGCTTAATTTTTGTAGTAGAAAACAAAATAAGCAATTAAAGGGCAGTTACGTCACCGAGGCAAACTAACGGTCAATTCAAATATGAAAAACAGTTAAAATTGTGTATTTTGTTTAAAATAGTAGCTACTGATGTAATAAGTAGTAGAAACAATACGCAACGCGTGTTGGTATGGTGGAGAGTGGAGAGTGAGCTTCTTTCGATCTCGAGTCGGACTTTTTGTACTGTCAGTATCAAAAGTCCAGATTCATGTAAATGCTTTATTTTGTTTAAAATACACAGCTTTCGACCGAACCACTAGCAGGCTATGTTAGCACATCTATGCCAATTACAAAGGTACCAAAATCTGGATTTTGATGATTTTTACGATCGTCCGGATGAACAAATCACTGAATGGGCCTTTAAGTGAAGTATAGAATTAGAAAACATATTTATCTGTTTATGTAGGTTTCCTTCTTTGGTTTTATGTAAAAATGCATTATGTAAAAATGCATTGACATTGTCGGCGAATTTGGCTGACTAGTATGTGTTTGCCTGGCATACCTAATGCATGCATGCTCATGTTAGTCCAGACTAGACTCGCTGAGGCTCATGGACGCCGTTCCTATGTCCATCAGCCTCGTATTTCCCATGTGTGTAAATTTGATTTACACGCTATCTCTATGGAGATTTACGCTTAAGACTTTGCTCCGCTATTCCATTTTAACAAATTTCTTTGAAATTTGGACTATACATATAAAAGGTGAATAAAGATGATTTACGACGCCGTCTCTCTCACCGTGCCCCACAAAAATTATCACAAACTGAAATCAGTGAAATGTAACAAATGCTATTGCGCATGCGCAAACATAAAATTTACCAGTCATGTCAGTCGCACTAATATTGCTAAGCATTGAGGTCAGCGCCCAAAATGGTGAGATAAACCAGGAACACTTCATAATTCAGTCGGTGACATATGTGATGCGGGAAGATCACACGTACAATGCGTTAACGGCATAAGGTGAGAGGCGACAACAAGGAATATCCAGGGTTGCCAATGCAACAATAAATAAGCCCAAAATGCCAGCAATAAATACGGTTTGAGCGACTGGTAATCAGATAAAACAACAACAATGTCGCATGGCGTTAGAAAAAAGATATTTGGTTGTCCGAAATTTATATGAACTTCTTGTGCCGTAAAAAATAAGTTGCAAGTTTAAAAAAACATACACTGCCGTCAGTATTCACATGTCACACACCTTTACCTTTCCCAAACTCACCTTGTTGCTATCATAAAATATCAAATATATCCAAGAAAATGCAGGTTTAATGTCCATCATTTATTTATCATCAATAAATTCATATTTGTGCTGGATTTTGTGCTTAAAAGCATCAGAATTCCCCCGGGCAGAATTCATTCTTTTCAAGAAGTCAAAAGACGTAAACATCTCCATTGATAAAGTATCTCATTAATTATTCATGAGCTCAATGGGTTTCTATGGGTTTCTAATTTTCTATGCATGTCAGGGTATAGCTTTAGGGGGGTCTTGAAAGCTGTGATGTCAGAGACCTGTGTCAGAGAGAGGTCAGGTCACTCAGGTCATGAGGTTTTACCACGGGCCCGGCCATGTGCTAGCTAGCTTGTGTACATTGCACCAATTGATATTGCACACCTGGTAAGCTCTGGTAAAGGCCAAGGTTATCATGATGTTTATAAAATACTAGGGCTGTGGTCAGCACCATTTTTTATTGTCTACATGTCGATATAATTAGTATACCGGCGTCGACAGTGTGTCGACATAAAAAATTCTAAAAAAAAAAAAAAAGTTTTTTTTTTAATTTTCAAAAAATATTTTGGCCAGAAAATCAAGTTACAGGCCCAAACTGACTTGTTATTCAAGGTTGGAAACCAGAGAAAGACTGCTACTCAAAAAAAAAAATGCCAATTTTTTTTACGAGTTGGAAAAAGTTGTACATTTTAATTAGGCCTACTTTTGTTTCTATTGAACAGCTAGCAATGCATACTAATTCAATGTGTCCCTGACTGTTCAATAGAAGCAAAGGTAATCAAAATGTACAAGTTCATCCAACTTTGTAAAAACAAATTGGCATTTTTTTTTTAGCAGTATTCTCTGGTTTCCAACCTTGAATAACAAGTCAGTTGAACTATACTTGCTTTTCTGGCCACAAAAATATTTTTTTGAAAACAAAAAAAAAAAAAAAAAAAAATTTTTTTTTTTAGAATTTTTTTTGATGTCGACATGTCGGCATACGTGCCGACGTTGACATTATGTCGACATAAGGCATGTCGACCACAGCCCTATAAAATACTTGCTACAAATTTATGGGAAAACAACATTTTTAGTCATGATTTCTTCTGAACATTTCAAGATATATGCAATGCATTTTATGGTAAGCTTACTCTGTAACATTGGTACACATTTTGTTCAGCATTTTGGGTTGTCCGACGTTCATTGTGGTTGTCCCGGACAACCACTTATTTTGAACACTGACGTCACGCGTGAAACTATAAACGCTAAAATTGATGGCCACCTAATTTTCACATATATCGAAAACACACCAATATCATTATTAATCAGTGTACCACCCAAAATATCAATAATATTATTATAATTAAATAAAATCTTTTACATCATTGCTATTTGTATGATCTACTAGATTGCAAGTCACTTGGCTAATTCATGTAATTGTTGACATACTTGTGTCACGAAAATAGCATATGCCAGCATCAACGATATCATAACCATAGGGGAAAATACAAAACAGATTTACACATTTCAGAGATATAAAGTGTTGTCAGCTTCCTTCAGGAATAATTTATACAGTTCTGTATTTCTTTATATATATACATGTATATGCACATAGCGCATTAAAAAGTAAGCCATCTTTTCGAAACACAACAATATAAATCTGCCTCCCCTACACATACGGTAATAGAACATTCCCATCAATTAAGTACACCGGAAGTTCCTCTCATCTTACCGACGACTAAACAAATGCGACCAAGAACGGCACAAGGGATTTTGTCCTGAAAATTGTTTCATCGTGACGATCAGAAGCGCAAAAATTTATTTTTACTACGCTGCATATTCTGCTGGAATCAAAGTACATGTAAGGATCACATTTGAAGGTAAATAGGCCAAATATTGCAAGAAAATCTACTCACTAGGACTTTAGGGGGTATGCGTTGAGTACACGGCTATAGGGAAAACCAATAACTAGTCCAGACCGAATAATCAGTCCCCAATACAAAATTCACTTGCTGACATTAACCTGTCTGTGTATGGGGACTGAATGGGTTTCAACGGTACATTGAATGGTAAACATTATGTCACTTTTGAGTTGCACTAGTACTCACTTGGATATATAACCATGGAGGTATATAAATAAATGGAGAATGATCGCCAGAATTCTAATCTCTTAAGCGGAGATTATCCTATTACCTCTATTCAATGAGTCACCAAACTTGAATGACTAGCCACTTCAGCCAAGCTATTGATCTCCACGATGGTTATGAGACTCTACCATGGTTCATTGATCGTCACTCCCAAAATTTCCTCATAGGAATTGACCCTATATTGCCCCGTAACGGAAGGCTTGTAAAAGAGACTGTATAATGGCGTCAGCTAGTCAATTACTTATAGTTTCAATGTATGATTGTGCGAAAACCCGATGAAATTTGGATGTTCTGTTCTCAAGTTATGAAACTGTTTTCTACACTAGTTGTGCCGTAACTTGACAAATATACTTAGTTTTCATGTTCATATATTAAGCTTTTAAGGGGTCTGAGGGAGTTCAAATATAGTGCAAATGAAAGCAAAAGCGTTTTTCCTTCCGATTGTGAAAAAAAATTATGTTGGGCCAATTGAGTTAAGAGCGAGTAAAATTTACCGGAAGTACTTGAATTCAGGTAAAATCTTTTCATCATCATTAAACTTCTCATTTTATAATAAATAATTATCAGTATTTAGGCCTAAATGATTATTAATATTATTAGGGGCCATCATTTTCTTTGGAGGGGGTTCCAAATAGGCCTATACTGGGGGTCATAACTTTTGGAAAGAAAAATATGGGGTCATAGCCTAATTTAATTTTTCAAGAATCATGACCAAAATGTAGGGGGCCACAATATGACCACAGATATAGGCCTACAGATAGGGTGTGTTTATTTTATTCAAAAGACTGATTTCAATGCAATTTTTTGGCAAAAATGACATTTTGATATCAAATTTTCTGAAACATGAGCACTTTCCAATAAACATTATAAGTAACTGCATTTAGCACCCCATTGAAATAAATGACCAGTGAAACAGACTTAACAATGTAATCAGCTTAGCATAATCAATATCCCCTGAAATTGCATATTCAACAATAATTGGTCATAACCAACGTAGTACAAAAGATGCTTGGCTAGATCATTCTCCATTTATTTATATACCTCCATGATATAACACACTCCAAATTGTTGCTTGCATTATGATTAAGGGGTACTACACCCCTGGCCAATTTTGTGTCTATTTTTGCATTTTTTCTCAAAAATTATAGCACATTGGTGACAAGTAAGATATAATATATAAACACCTCAAAAGAAATAAGTCCCCCTCTGTACATGTCGTCATAACATCGTAAGGTTTCATTTTGTACCAACAAAACTAACTTTGAAATAATTATATGACTGTTTACTAAGTGTTGTGTGAAAATGAGAGATTTCCATGACTTCAGGGCTGAATGAGCCTAAATTGAAGGCAAAAACTGCCCTTTTCAAAAGTCACAAAGTAGGCCTATACTTGTCACAAAAGTTGATTCATGGCTTGTTACTAATGGAAAACCCCATGTGTTTGAGTGCAGTTTAAAATCCTCACCAAGTGAACATTTACTGTAATGTGTATCGATTCTTGATCATTCAGCCATGCAAATCCCCTTGGTGCAGAGTTCAGCACAGTGAGTTGTAAGATGGTCAGTTCCATTCCTTGTCCCAATACGCCTTGCAGTTAACAAGTATAGGCCTACTTTGTGACTTTTGGAAAGGGCACTTTTTGTCTTCAATTTAGGCTCATTCAGCCCTGCAGTCATGGAAATCTCTCATTTTCATACAGCACTTAGTAAACAGTCATATAATTATTTCAAAGTTAGTTTTGTTGGTACAAAAGGAAACCTTACGATGTTATGACGACATGTTCAGAGGGGGACTTATTTCTTTTGAGGTGTTTATATGGGCAAGGACTACAACTACTGCACTGAAAATTCAGCAACTCAAAGCAAGTAGTTATTGATCAAATATTGGTATTCCCTCATTTTTGACTGTAACTCCACAACTGTTGTCTGTGCTGAAATAAAATTTCCAGTGCAATAGTTGTAGTCCTTGCCCCTATATATACATATCTTACTTGTCCCCAATTTACTATAATTTTTGAGAAAAATGCAAGAATATGCACAAAATTGGGCAGGGGTGTAGTACCCCCTTAACCATGTAACCATCGACGCCCGGGGGGGGGGGGCACTTCAATTTGAAATGGATATAGGTGTAGAGCTGGCACTTTCGCACTAAAGGGGCATCCGGTGAGAGCAAAATCTAAAAATATGGGGTCATTGGGTGAGAGCATGATTTTTGGCATTCGGTGAGAGCAAAATGTAAAAAAATATGGGGTCATTGGGTGAGAACATGACATTTTTTTAAATGGAACTTTGGGTGAGAACCGAAACAGTGCCACAAAAACCTCGAAAATGGCTTAAATTTCTTTGTTTTTTTTTCAAAATAAGTAACAAAATCAGTGATAAATGAAACTTTCAAATTTAACTTGTAAAGGGGCGAGATGGCCAAGTGGTTAAGGCGTTGCGCTGCCGGCCGGGAGATACAATCGACGAGGGTTCGAGCCTTGGGCTTGCCTTAGGTGAAAATTCTCTTCCCTCCCAAAAAGTTCCTATATGGTCAGAAACCCTTCAATTCAGTTCAGAAATTTAATTGAAGAATTTCTTCTCGCTCCCATACACTGCTTATCACGTGCAGATATAGGTAGTGTATGTGCTTCGTCCGTGATTCGGAAGTCACATAAAGCCGTTGGTCCCGTGTACAGGAAGAGTCAAACCCTGTGCACGTTAAGTGTCAGAGCTATTCGAAAAGAGAAGGGGGACCATCCCCAGTTCTGATATCTGCAATCAATCCTAGGTTCCAGGATCGTGCATAGGTAAACTGTGCACGTAAAGTCTGTGCGTTGATACTCAACCATTTGAGGTAAGCACATATAAGGAAGGAAGGAAGGGTCTTTGGGTGACAGATCAAATGAAAAAATAGGGGGGTCTTCGGGATGGAGCATGTGTTCGTAAAAAAATATGGGGTCTTTTGGTGACAGCGATGCTGAAAAGGGGGGTCTTAACAGCCCTACATACGCGTCACCTCCAAAGTTGGAGTGCCCCCGGAATCGACGTCAAAACCATTCTACATGCATTCCTTGCACAAAAGGTATTTTTAAGCTTGCGTTTAGACACGTACGGCATCTTCCGCATGTTCATATTTATTTGTATATTTAAAATGGCTTGCCGAAGAGGTCAATGATTGCATTGACCTCATGCATTTAATGCATGCTATTGATCAGTCCATTTTTCAAATAGGGGTGTTTTGATCACATTGATGGGCGTGCTGACAACTTCATCAGGGGATAGTACGTCCCACCCCCTGACGCGGTTGGTATTTCCCTCAAGAAATAATGGAATATCCCTTGTCAATTTGCAGATGACACAGGTCATACCAGGTGACGGGTCATTACCGGGTCAACCATGATAAATTTTGACGGCCAAAACAACACAATGTGATTTATGATACTCTTGTTGAAGAAAGTTCTGGCAAAAAATTCACTTTTTCAGTGCACATCGAGAAGTTTGAAGTATTGCAGAAGAGTGAGAAATCATGTATAGGTTCACACAGTAAATTATAGAACATCATAAACGGGTGAAAATTAGCATGTAAAATGAGAAGGACAATATGGAGCAGCGTTAGTACGGCACTAGTGTTAGTCATACTCACTCATCATTCGGCGTGGGTCTCAACTGTTTCCATTCGAAATCTTGATGCCAAATTGGACAAAAGAAGCACATGGTCCTACTTCACAGTTTTTTAATCCCCTATTCATGTTGCTTGAATCACTCTATTGTGGACCATCCTTTTGATACTTGAGTATTTGGACAAGCGGAATGTTTTGACAGGCCTTATGTCTACCTCTCTGTTTGTTTGTAAACAAACGAGGAGGTCGAAATTGTCCTCCTCGGCGAATACGAAAGGCAGCGTAATAGTACGTCACCAGAACACGATCATGTCAGAAATTTATATTTTGTTCTGAGTCTGATTATTCGGACTCGGTGATCTTTTCCTTAGACCACCCTTGCTATTATGTCTGGTTCTATACAGCAATACACAGTGTTGCTGTCTGGTAAGCAGGTACGAATAATTCTGTGTGAATTGAGACGTCGGAGCAGGTCAAACACAGAGGACTAGCCTACATCCCGTATCCTACTATCACTCAGTTGAAACAAACAGATATCAAAGTTTCCAAAAACAACTTTGTCATTCCTCAAAACTACAAGTTACTTCATTAATAAAAAATTGAAATCCTTCTATTACCTGTTATTGAAAATTTTGTTTGATTTATGTCAACCAAAAGAACGCACGAGTCGAGTTCAGTTGACCAAAATGGTATCTCCTGCCTCCTGGTTACCTCAGATATGACGTCAGTATCAAGCTGTACAATAATTATGATCCCTGCTAGCTGCTGGGGGAAGGGTAAAGGGGTGGTGATTTTTGCATTTTTGGGCATTGTAAAAATTTGATTCATTTCAGGGGTGAAACAATTTGCTGATTTTTTAGGTAAAATAGGTAAAACTAAAAGGCAAATTCAAATTATTAATGAAATTTGTTATCAAACCGCATCATTCTATCAAATTAAAGCCCTGGAGTAAAGAAAGCCAAAACTGAAAAACATTTTGTCATCACATAGCGCTTTCCGTAGCAAAGTTACACCTTGTCAAAGATTGAATTTTGTCAAAAATGTTCAGCCACTTATGTAAAACAAAAAAATTGTTATTTTTTCATCATAGAAAAAGCAAAAAAAAAAAAACTTTTTAGATGGTGATACCCCCCCGTAGCCTGTTCCCCGACCCCTCACACTCCCTCTGGTGTATTTATTTCTGGGTGTGTAGGTGAGGGTGATGTATGGAAGTAAGATGTTTCTATTTGTATCCATACCAGTCATGGGGTTCTGAACAATGGTTTCTTCTTAATTCAGTTTCATATTTGATGTGTATAAATAATAGGTGAGGGGGATGTATGGACGGTCATGAGTTTCTACACATGGTTTCTTCTACTCTATTATTTGTTTATTATTTTTGTTTATTTGTGTGTAGGTGTGGGTGATGTGTGGAAGAAGATGTTTTCTATTCTTGGTCATACCAGTCATTGGGGTTCTGCAGTGTGCGCATACAATGGTTTCTGCACATAATGGTTTCTATTAATTTGTTTTCTTATTTGTTTATTTGTGTATAGGTGAGGGTGATGTGTGGAAGAAGATGTTTCTATTCTTAGCCATACCAGTCATGGGGTTCTGCACATACAATGGTTTCTTCTCTGAGGAGGCTAACGCTGAACATCACAGAGAGGAGTTTGTACCATACAGCCATTTAAGAATTAGGGTTAGGGTAAGTTGAATGAACATGCACTATGGGCCACAATGACCTCATCCCAATGCCATAGTTCAATAACCTCAATTAAACGATCATAGAGCAAAATTTGACCTCAAGTTGCGGAGTAGGAGTTTGTGTACCCAAATTTTCAAAGGTCATTCAGTAAATGTGCAACTGTATTGGGGTTAAAGAAATGTGCCCTGATAGATGAGCATGATGTGGATCCTAGTGATGGTATGGGAATAAAAGTGATTTTTAACCTCATTAATATACGCGAGACATGTGATCCAATCATTTATTTGCCAAAACGCAAATGCTGAACGCGGTTACTAATTTATTCAACAGTGGACCTCCGCACCTTCAGCATAAATATTAGTAACCAATGTGCGCGCCGTGTTGTGCGTCGAACAAATTGGGAGAGCGCTGGCTGCTGCATTTGGATTGCGAGCTACCATATTTGCACCGATTGTGATTCGCACAATTCTATTATTGATCGTCCTGTTTTAGCCTGATTGATTTTTGGAAGGGCAAAATGTAAAAATTGTTTATTTTTGAGGAATATTGTGTGTTATTTTGTAAAGTAAAGAGGTGAAAGTGCTTGATAAATTTTGTGACTAATTTTGTATTTTTCTCCAAAAATAGGTACACTCTGCTAACAAAAGTTATGTATATTATAGGGGCAAGGAATCCAATTACTTCACTGAAATTTCAGTGATTCAAGACAAGTGGTTCATTATACAGTGGAAACTCATTAACACAAAGTTGTGCAGAATTAAAATTTTACTTCTTGTTATCAGGAGTTTGTGTTATCCAGTTCTAATAACATGTGAAATGTATGCTTGGGAATGTAAAACATACTTAGAACTTGTTATCAGGAACTTGACATGTTAAGAGGGTTTGTGTTAATGAGATGCCACTGTATATGTTAAGAAATGAGGTGCATTTTATTGGTTCCTCTTTTCTTATCATAAATAACGTATCGCTTGTCTTCAGTCACTGAAATTCCAGTGTAGTAACTGGATTCCTTGCCCCTACAATATACATAACTTTTGTCACCAGTGTGTTATTACTTTTTGAGAAACATGCAAAAATAGTCACAAATTTATCAAGGGGTGTAGTACTACCTTAAACTACCAAGTGTGCTGACAAACTGTTATTGACTCTTTGTACACATGAAATGGTCTGCCGGATTACTCAATACCAGGACCAGTGAAATACACACCTACATTGTACGTCTTCACTTCCAAACAAGGTGATGGGAAGTGTATGAATGATCTTTTGGGTCTGCCTCTGAACTGGTGATTTACTAGCTTGTGTGCTTTCTCTTCATTCAAAATAATGTTGATGTTTTCTTTGTACCCATTTACAGCGCTTTCCATGGAGCGATGGCAATCACTCGCTATTCCACTCCCACTACAACGCTCTACCAGAAGGCTTCGAGGATGAAGAGCACTAACCTAGCAACGTCACTAGTCAACTTGTGCTGTGATCTACAGAAATTTGGATTTCAAGAAATAGATTGGATAAATTAAATATTATGATGATAGAAATTTGCTAACACACTAGTCTCTTTGAAGATTATTGATTGTGTTTTAAGTGTTGTATTTGTAATTTCGTATACTGAGAATGAGTTTTGCAGCAGGATTTCAAAAACACTCATTTTGTAATGAGATACATCAATATGATTATTGTGTTACCAAATTTCTACCATTGTGTGTGCATGTTTTATGCAAAAGTTTGACCGTGTTGTTGTGTCACCACAAACTGTTTAAATGTTAAAAAGGAAATTTGATCGTATCACACTACTCTCTTTAGTAAGCTACTGGAACGACAAGCGAATCTTCGCACATATGCTCAATTATTCATGATTTTATATGGACGTACTTCAAAATATGTAATGAATTGATTTCTCCATAACCTTTGACCTGTACTGTAAAATAGACCATACCATAGTGATTCAAAATCCTAAGGATAAATTTTATAAACTGTTAACAGTAGTTGCCAACTTGATCTTTAGTAGTTATCATGATTATCACCATAATCAGTGAACTGCATTGAGGGATTTACATGTAGTATTATAATAACATGTGAATTGTTTGTGTACTTGATAGATGGCTATGAACATGAAGCCAAAAAACAACATAAGATAACATGTACATGAAGTATATCACACAAATGAATTACTGAATGTAGAATTATTTGTGCAATAGATGGGTGCCTATGAAGGCGATGCTTAAATAAACCAGCAAAGCCTACAGTCAATCTGTGCTATTGTACATGCTACAAGGATACTGAAATGTGTATGTCTTATATCTATATGCAGTGTATTGAGCATGTTTAGTGCTTGCAACTTGCAAGTTGTCATCAATCAATCTGAAAACCTAAGAAGTATAACTAAAAGCAACTTTTGTATGCACTGTACAATATACTAATGTTACTACAAGTCAATCTGTAATGTATGGATGGGCTCAGCTTGTCACTGGGTAAATTACGATCTTAGCCATGACCAAAAAAAACCAAAAACCCTGTATTAAAGGCATAAGGCAAATACTACTCATGTAGAATTCGTATTCCTAATATTGCAATAATCTTACCAAGAAGTAGTTACGTTATATACCTAAATGCTTCTCAGCTTCTGTGAAATGTGTAACCTACCTGAAGTTTGGTGAATGTAATTGATTCTGCTTTAGCAAGATAATGTGGAGTGATGTGGTGTGATAAAAAAAATTATTAAAATGTTGAAAAACAAACAATATCCCAGTATTTTTTATAGTCTTTTGTGATATCCAAGCATGAAAATTGAAAATTTAACAAACTTGGTATTTTCCGAGTGGCAGAAGTCCCCATCATGAGTCCTTGTGATGTTGTGGTGATGTGTCCATACATAAAAAAAATTCAGATTTAGTATTGTTCAATTTTGTGCATGCATGCTGAAATTCACTTTTAATTACATTTGGATATTTTGCTATTATCTGTTCAGTTCTCACCAGTTCCATTTAAATGACAGGGATGTTGGGGGTTCAACTCGCATGTTTATGGGCTGATTCAAGAAATTCAAACAATCCAATTCAACCGGTCTACTTGTTCTTGATGTGTCAAAACATGGAATAAATTTGTCATTTTTGGTCTGTAAACATACACATCTCTTGTGATTTCTAATGGACTAGCCCAAATGCACAACATTTTCTACCAGGAGAGGTGTGATAGTGTGCCAGTCTGAAGAGGCAACTAGGCGCACAGTAATATGCGGATTTAGGGTTTCTCTACCGGAAGTCAATTTGTGCCGAAATTCCTTTCCCCAATGCAATATGCGTATTGCATAACAAAGAATATTGATTTCACCGAACTGTATCTATTGTTATGCAAAACGCTTATTGCATTAATGGGAAGGAATTTCGCACAAATTGACTTCCGTAGAGAAACTCTAAATCTCATGTATTGTATACATCCCCAACCAGTGTTTCCTCCAATGATATTGTTGTTGGGCCAATTTGACACATTTTTAGCCCAAGGCTTGGGCCAAAAATCTCAATGAATGCTCAAATTGGACTGAAAACCTATATTCCCCCTTTTCTTCCTGGAAGGCTTTGTCCCAATTCCGGCACGTCCTGGGCCACACCCACATGACCTCAGTGGGAGTAATGTCATTATTTTACTTCCTTGTCTAAGAGGAAATGGTTTAATGGGGTACTACACCCCTGCCCAAGTTTGTGCCTATTTTGGCATTTTTCTGAAAAATTATAGCACATTGGGGACAAGATATGTAGATTATTATAGGGGCAAGGACTACAACTACTGCACTGGAAATTTTGTTTCAGCACAGACAACAGTACTTGGAGTTACAGTCAAAAATGAGGGAAAACCAATATTTGATCAATAAATCAATAACTACTTGCTTTGAGTTGCTGAATTTTCAGTACAGTAGTACTGTTGTAGTCCTTGCCCCTATAATATAAATATCTTACTTGTCACCAATGTGCTATAATTTTTGAGAAAAATGCAAAAATAGACACAAAATTGGGCAGGGGTATAATAGTACCCCCTTAATGGTGTTTAATGATGGGTCAAAATGAACTTTTGGGGAGGCATTAAACTTGCATTGAAACACTACTGACACAAGATATTAATATGATAACTGCACAAAGCAGTTGGTTTTTAATATTCAATTTTCTTGTTGTTCATATCTTTATGCCTGCACACATTCAGGCATAAGAACAATACAAAAATACTTTTCATACAAGTAACAGTACCACAATTCATATATAGGTTTTATACCAGGTAAGTATGTAGCACAAAACAAAAGTGTGCAGTGTGAAGCACATAATATTATGTTGATTGTGAATCGGGATAAGGGGCCATACAGACTCCAAATAGTTGATGTAGAATATTTGTTCAACATGTAATCATTATTCAATCCACTTTATAAAATTTGTATTATATTTAACAAATGTTTGTTGGAAATATATTATCTATTTTAATTTTATGTCAACAGCCATTCATTGGAAGTTAACCATGATTACAAGTATATTGGAAATAGCAAAGACATGTTGCATCAAATACTCTACTTTGAATAAGTAGTCTGCAGTGGACATGGAGCCCTGCACAGGCTCTGCACTACTATTGGCATGAAGGCTGGTTACAAATACTCAACCAAAAGCCCATGATCTAAATAATTAAAGCCATAATGTACAACCTTTTGCAATGAAATTGGTTAATTTTTCCAACCAGATTTTTTGGCATAATTGTAACCTTTGCACTTGTCCCACTTTGCACCCGTTTGGAATCAGATAATATAATTATGTTGTGTTTATAGAATAATAGAACAATGAATTAATGTCCACATTACAACATTAAATCCTTTATAGAGCTCTGTGTTAAATGACCAAGACAGCTTTCTTTCATTTTACCTCACTATTCCAGCTTACAATGGACAGAAAACTTTCCTAGAATTATTGCTTATATTATTTCATTATTTTTGGTGAAGGATATGTACATTATGGCTTTGACTATTAATTTCTTAAGTGAAATTGAAACTCAGGAAACGCATCATATATGTGGGTGCACAAATGTGACCAAAAAATAGGGTTAACATTTTCATAACATTATGAAAAACATCTTTAAATGTTGCTCAAACTCCCATGTTTTGTGAAAAGATATTTTCCAATATTTGGTCAACATCAAATTATAGTATTTTTGACAAAACCAAATATTGTATACCTTTATTAGGGAACAAACAAAAAGTTTGATGATGTCCTATCAACTAAAAACAAAAATGCCTTTATATTAGGAAGCTGACTCCCTCCCTGAAACGTAAGCATGAAATGTTGACAATTCTAATCCGAAAAATCAACTTAAACCGATATTTTTAAAAATATTCCAATTTTTTTAACCCAATCCCCCCTAACTAAAGGACTTTTATTTGTAGGGTGTCATCAAACCTTTTGTTTGTTGTAGTTTGTTCCCTAGCTTATCGTCTTTTTATAGTCTGACATTTAAATATTATTTAAGAAATATAAAAAAACTGTTTTAAAATAACTCTAAACACCTGAACAAAGTAATCAACTCACACTTCGTTGAACTAACCAATACAAATATTTTCCTGGTAAACATTAATGCTTGTTTCCAGAATATGAAAGAAAAAACAATCATCTGTTCTTAAAAGTTTTCATCACACAAACTTTACTCAAAATGAATTCACTGCTAGTTAATCCAACTGGAAGGTCCCTTTCTTTCCACCATACATTACACAGACCATAGGAATGGAACCTACATGACACCAAAGGAGGAATCCTTGGGCTGTAGTTACCATCATATTATGCATATCATCATGATCACCGCATGCATACTGACACATTACACATAACTCTAAATCAGTCCTTTTGTATCATAATTACCACAGATTGTGACATATATATCTCTTATACCTGCAGAGCACTTTTGCCATTATCGCAGCACGTTTGTTTGGATATTTTGGCTGTTTCAGCCACTCTGGCTATTTACGCCATTATCTATACCGCTACATTTTACTTACACAATACATTAATTTGTCCGAAACATTACAATCATCAAAGAAAGTTTTAGAAGCAGGAGGAAACCAGAGAAAACATGGAAGTCGTCAGGAACCGTCAGGTGTAAAACCTAGTACATCAGCAGTGTAAAGCGAGTACAGAACTCCTACATTAACCCACTGCCCTCCCCTGCCCACGTAAGGCATTTCACAGGTTATATGGACGGTTTATATCATTTTGTATTCAGCAGTATGCGTTATCACAATGACATGCTCCATGATTGCATAACAATCTATGTAATTATGATGGCTGGATGAAGAGAAATCGGATTCCCATTTTGTTGGACTAGCTATTAATCTCTAAATTTCCTAATTCTTCAACATTATGTGATGTACAACAAGAGTAAACGCAAAAGTAGTAAACAATCAGTGATTGGCTGATGGCGATCATGACATCAAAATGGTTGACCCAATTGTCATCGAGCCCATAGAAGGGTCATAAACTTCGCCTCTTCTACGTGCTCTATGATCACCATCGCCTACCCGGAACTCTTGAAGAATTAAGAAATTTAGTTTAGTTTTGGGCACTTGCCAATTTACAAAACATTTCACATTACATGTGTTGTATCAAAAGCACTTGTTGGGCTATTCCAATTGAAATCCACACTCCCCCTGTGGAAGATTTTAGTAATATCTTCCACAGGGGAGCAAGTTTTTCAAATGTAATTGGTCAAAATTAATCATTTTGAAACCCATACTCCCCTTGTATTATGGCTTTACCTATCTTCCACAACTGGGGTGAGTATTTTAAATGAAAGTTACCCAATTGTGTATTCTATTCAAAACTTATACTCCCTCTGTTGAAGACTTTAGCTAAATCTTCCACAAGGGTAGTGTGGATTTTAAATGGAATAGCCCAATATGTTGGTAGAAAGTGATTTGGTGTACTAATAAGCAGGTGAATTGTCAGTATCAAATGGGATGGAAGTAGTATGGAAATGATAGAGGCACTTCAATCCATCTTACAGACCAAGTATGGAACAGTTTGTGTTACTCTCTGCAAAAAATAATTATTACTGTACTGACGCGAGTATAGTCCCACCCCGTTTTTGGGTGAACATTTTTCAAAATTGGGGGTGGGACTATACTCAATTTTAATTTTTTTTTTTTTTTTTTTGAATTGGGGTGCATTTTGAAATCATTAATAGAGTATGACATGAATACAAATTATCAACTTTCATATTAAAAATACAAAACATCTTGAAATTTTTTATTTTTTATTTTTTAGGTCAACCATGAATGATTTTTTTTATTTACAATTTCAGGAATTTTTCGAAAAATGGGGGGTGGGACTATACTCGAAGGTGGGACTATACTCGCGTCAGTACGGTACTAATTTGTGACCATCCAAAACAATGTGACCATCCAACACAAACCCAGTGTCCGGGCCCAGTGTAAAGTCGACACTGCTTATTATTCAGAGATATGGAATTACAGAAATCAATAGAATTTCAAGAGTAAAATTGACTTTTGAGCACTTATTTCCAAAGCAGTTATGACAAGTGATATGTCATTTTAAAGCTTGTTTAAAGCTGCGATCACATAGAAGTATACTGCGCTATATGATAAACGCTCATTCGATCAGGCTGAGTTCACATAGTATACTCCTATGTGAACTCAGCCTGATCGAATGAGCGTATATCATATAGCAAATATGTATAAAGTACTTATAATGTGATCGCAGCATTTTTCAACTTATATGATAATTCAAGATACTCATAAGTGACTTTACAGTGAGTTTCGTCATGGATGGTCATGTTTGGTTTGGAAGTCCATAACAAGAACTTTGGGTATATCATGGTCAGATGAGTACATTCCTACATTGATCTTGATTTTGGACAAGGATATATTTTCAGAGAGAACAACACAAACCATCCCATAATGAGTACTCAACACTCGGAGAAGATAAGATATCTTACCCTTCCCAGAATCCTTTGCAACATGATGCATCACCTCATTACATCAAATGATGCTCATATTATTTTGTACAGGTTCCCTTTCTTTTCATGTTGAGAATAGACTGGTTAAACATGGGTCGATAGTCAAGAAATAGACAAGTTCTGCACGATTTGAGAGTAAATCAGTTCAGAAAATTGAAATGGAAGAAATGCATTGTGGGAAGTGTAAGATATCTTGTGTACTTAACGCTGATAATATACATTGAAAATCTCAACTTTCAATAACTACACACAATTCACAAATTACACATACAGGGTGTCACAAATTTGCCATATCTTGACATATTTGTTGAACCTGATCACATCACAGGTGATTTTATGATTTTGAAACACCCTCTACATATATGTAGCAAAAATTAAAAGCATTTCCATCTCAAATCTTTAAAAGTTTCACTTAGGTGTTTGACCTAATATTATACAGTATAAAGCTTTAAATACTGCTGATATATAAATTATGGTTCTGTACATATGGCATCTTATAAAGTCACTACAAGTGCTCATATTTCAATCAAACAAATGATAGAGTTCAAAAATAAAGAAAAGCACATATCTAATTTAGAAAAAAAAAGAAAAAAGAATGTGCTCATATTGAGGATCAAGCGAGTCGAACAGGGCCACAGTTGCCCCAAATTGAGTAATTTAACGTACCGTATTCATTCCAATGCGCTTAGCAAAGTTATTTTGGGTGGGCGCTTATTTTTTTACCTGGTTTACCTAATTTTTTTGAGTGGTTCGATTATTAGAGATGAATTTATGTATGTTATAAAAGGGTCCTGAGACGTTCTAGTGGCTTTTCTGATGTAGAAAATGTATTGCAAGTTTACACCAGATGTGAAGTCCTCCAGCTATTTCACTATATCAACATCTATCTGTCACTTCAACATTAATGGTACCCTTTAGCAAATTTAATAAACCCTGGGTGGGCGCTTATTGGGGCATGGGCGCTTATTGGAATGAATACGGTATTTCTTTATAACCACATGATAACATCACATTAATTTTGGCAGAAAACATCATTTTGGTCACATAAATGAAACATATCTCTGGCGTTCAATTTTATCGGGGTAAAAATATGAGCTTTCTTCTGATACCAAATCTTTTAAGTTTTGATGAAAAAAAATAGGGGATAATGCTGTCAATTGGGTCACGCCCCTTCAACAGTACCATTTTGTCCTTTGTATTTAATTGCTTTTTGCTCTGTATTTTTGGAATATCTTGATTTCTGTTGCCATGTTTGTCCTGGTAACAGATCGTATGTACATGATTTCCAGCAAGAGTCATGCTATTAGCTACTCCAGATGAAATCCATATACCCCCTATGGAAGACATGACCTTAATCTCCCACAGGGGGTGTGTAGATTTCAAATGAAACCTTATTTGAAATTCACACTCCCTGTGTGGAAGAACAAGTCATGTCTTCCATTGGGGCGTATGGGTTTCAACTGGAATGGCAACAATAAACTTGATATAATTGATACAGCTTAAATATTTTGTGAACAGTATACTTAACAATCCACTTATCATAATTGCAACAGTTATATGATCAACAATACATTTTCTTCAGTTTTTAAAGTAAATGGAGGAGAAAATCGTGTACATAAATATGAAAGCACAACACCTGACAAAAGCCTTCTACAATATCATAGTAAATGAAATTATGACCCACTTGTAGTGACTAATATTTTTCCGTTTCTGGCAAGATTATTTATATAAAGCTTTGTATCTTTATTGACAAAATATACAAATGAAGCACAAATATAAACTTTTAAAAGAGTACATACATCAAACATATATGTACAAGTACAAATTTAAAATATAGTTGTTATCTGAATGGTCCTTTGTTAACAATATCAATGGGGAGGTTCTGTACTAATTCATTATTCTGTGGCCCTATGCATGAACCTGATATCCAACAACGGGCTAGTTCATTTAAATTCTACACTACCCCTGTGGAAGATTTAGATAAAGTCTTCCACAGAGGGAGTATGAGTTTTGAATAAAATAGACAATTGGGTAACTTCCATTTGAAATACTAGATATTGTATACTCATAATACAGGGGGAGTATTGGTTTCAAAATGATTAGCCTTGACAAATTACATTTGAAAAACATACTCCCCCTGTAGAAGATATTTCCAAAATCTTCCACAGGGGTAGTGTGGATTTCAACTGGAATAGCCCAATTTCACAATTTCTGAGTTGTAGTCATGGATGTGTAGAGTAACAATATATCTATCTTTGCTAAAAAAAACACCAAACAAACAGTCTGGATAACCAAACTTTTTAGCTATAGAGGGTAGTATTATTTTTCTCACATAGGTTCATTCACTGAGTAAAAATTTCAAATTGATTTTTCTCAGTTTAGTGTCTGTGTGGGATATCAGGTCCATGCATGGAGCCACAAAATTTTCCTTTCTTTGTCAGCAGCACATTTGAGGTGAAGATTTTACAGGTGTTTTTCAAACAATGTAAATACAAAAAGAACATAGATAACACCAATGTGTAAAATCTTGCATTTAAAGGCCTATTCAGTGATTTGTTCATCTGATGGATCATAAAAATCATCAAAATTCTGATTTTGGCACCTTCATAGATATGCTAACATAGCCTGTTAGTGGTTTAGCCGAAAGCCATGTATTAAAGACAAAGTAAAGACATTTTACATGAATTTGTAACAGTTACATGTATTTGAATGGGGCTTCGACTTTGTCAATACTGCTGTTTTCTTTGTTTGTTTTTTGCCAAATTTTTTCATTTCAAAAATACCTAATGACAATTTTAATGCCTTAAGGTGGCTGTGTACTCTCAGACATGCATGTAGTAAAAGTGCAATAACTTTGTAATTATTCGCATAAGACATATAAAAGTATACATTTTTATGAAGGCAAGACATCAATAAATATTAATATAAATACAGATTTGGGGTAAAAACAACAATTCTGAAGAAAATCACAAAAAGTGAGTTTTTGGCAATATTTGTTAGGTACATCATAACAAAAAACACTCTTTCCAAAATATTTTAATTTGTTTTTAGCTCAATCTTGAGGCTCCATTCTAAAAACGGTTTTTTATTTTTTGATATTGGCCTTATTTTTGAGATATTGACCATATAAGGCATCAAATTGAACTTTTAAAATTCACAAACGCTTATTTGCACAAAGTGATGCCTAAAATCGGAAATAGACCAAAATAAAAAAAAATGAGAAAACCGTTTCTTGAGTCGATCATGCTTTTACAATGATCATATTTGCTTACCTATAGATGCTGTATTTATTGAGTTATCGTGTACCTAAATCGTCATTTTAACGAGAAAATGAACATTGAAATAATGGCTGTTGAAGTTTAAAGTGGTCACATTTTGCACTTTCATCGAATCTCACAGGAGAATGCGGCAGTTTTCGTTTTTGTACCTTATATTACGTGAACATCGGGTAAATCCACAGCCCCTTGAGAAGTTTGAGCGAAATCCATTCATAACTTGATATTTAAATCGGGGGAAAGAACTTGAAAAAACCCACATTTTATCAGGTAAAACGGAGCCATTTGACCACTAGGTTTTTGTGAAATCAGTGCTTCCGTGCAGTTTCCACAAGATGCGCCGCGCATGCAGATAAGCGTCAGCGTATGCGTAGCGTATTTGTGCGTTAACAAATTGCGCGATACGCAACGCTTGATGCGTTATTCTTGCGCGATGTATCCTGCTGGTTCAACAAAGATTTTCTTTCCTTTTCAATTTCAAACACGAAAGTGGAATAGTGAAATAAAATCCTTAAAATATTGCAGTTGGAGTTTACAAATCTGGATTTTCATTCCTTGTATTTATAAAAAACATAACAAAGTACAAACACATCAAAAAAACTCAATTTTGCGAAAGAAACAATGTCTATAGTACACAGCCGCGTTAAGGTTGGTTCATACTATGCCGCAATTGCTTTGCGGTGCGATGCTGCACTACATCATATTACAAAATACTGCATTGCGATATCGCAATTAAGTTGAATACATTTTAACTTGGAAATGCTATGAGTTGCGTCGAGCTGTGACAAAAAGTAATCGATATATCAGCACCGCACCGGTGCAGTATGAATGGACCTTTATCCTCCACTGGTAGGCAATTTATACCCATTTTTTTACACTTTCGCTGGGATCACTGCGATAAGCCTTTACCTTCAAATGTGCTGAAAACACCTTCATTTTTTTTAAAAAGGAAAAATATCCTAATTGTCTACTGAAAACCTCAGCAATTAGTTCTTTTACTGTTAACTGAATATCAAAATACATTTCTGACATTATCATGATCATGGTATTTACATTTCCATCAGGTATAAAAAAAAGTGAAACTTAAAAAATGCAAAACATTTATAAATATTTCAGATGGATACAAATAACATATAAATGTAGTCAGAAATAAAGTATTTCTCAACTACCCATGGAAATGTCAAATTATTACATTCATCATACAAATAAAATTAAACAATCACCAACAGATGCACTGTATTGGACAATTCCAATGGTAATCCATACACCCCCTATGGAAGACATGACACAACACAAGGGGTGTAGATTTCAAATGGAGTCACTCATTCAGGTAACCCCCATATGAAATTCACACACACTGAGTCCCTGTGTGAGAGATTAAGGTCATGTCTTCCATAGGGGGTGTATGGATTAAAACTGGACTAGCCCAATGTGTGTGCACATATATGTTGGGTTGTGTTTATTTGTTCTGGAACTTTGCTGCAAGTCAACAAATAAATATGTTATGTTTGTAGTATATACATGTACATAACCACATTGTAGGAACATTTTTTCCTTAAAAATATACTATTTTGACTTTCTTCAAACAATATCATCTTAATCTGCAAACAACATGACATGACTAAAACAGACTTTATCAATAACATGATTTTCAAATTGCAAAATGCAAATTTCATTGGGCAAAAAGTGAATAAAAAGGTCTAAAGTCAAAGTCAGACCTGGTCTAACTTGTTTTGTGCATATGAACCAATGTCTGATCTTTATCCACCATTACACATACACGGTCATATAGGAATTTACAAATTACATGCATTTGATCATACTTTTATTTAGATCTTTGCCTTCTAGCTTTATCTTTAAATTTACACAATCAAATGGAATTGGAAGTAACCCCTTTTTTCCATAAAAATAAATCTTTGGTTAAAACAATCACACCTCCTTTGATCACATATATATTTTGTTATATTTGGTTTAACCATTAAATTTGGAAGCTCATAAAACTTTAAATGAAATGTCAAGTTTCTAGAAGAATACCAGAAATTTTGGTTTAAATAAAAAGGTATGAATGAAAGCAATCCAATTTCAAAACTAAAATCAATTTTCTTTAAACTTAGTTTAAAATAGAATGGCAATAGATGGATAAGAATTTCATTTCAATCAACACAGCACGACGAATGTCCGTGTACACTGTGACGTGGCAGTGAATCAAACTCCATCCTGATTGGTTGGTATTTCCAATAATGGGCTATTCCATTTAAAATCCACATGCCCATTGTGGAAGATTTTGGAAATATCTTCCACAAGGGGAGTTAGTTTTTCAAATATAATTGGTCAGAGTTAATCATTTTGAAACCCATACTCCCCCTGAATTATGGCTTTACCTATATCTTCCACAACTGGAGTGAGTATTTCAAATGGAAGTTACACAATTGTCTATTTGATTCGAAACTTATACTCCCTCTGTAGAAGACTTTAGCTAAATCTTCCACAGGGGTAGTGTGGATTTTAAATGGAATAGCCCAATGTCACTTGTTTGATTGGTTTGATCATTATTTTCACCTTGCTCACATTTTTGTCCTTTGCAATACGATCACGTACTGCTGTGTTCATTCAAATGAAATTCTTACTGTTGTGTTCAGTTGAATCATCACCAATTCTACCCACGCTATTTACTAATAAAATTGAGAAAGACTCCAGTCCTTGGATGGAAAAGCTCAAGAGTACATTGACTCAACTAAATTTCATAAATGAGCATTTTGGTGCAACAATTGTATAAAGGCAACTCATACAATTACAAGTAGCAGATTGCTTTTTAAATTATTATATAAATTTGGCACACTTCCTTGACTTAGTGCATGATAGCAACCATAGGTCAGGCCTAATTATTGCCCAGAGTTAATCTTGTCTGAGTTGTAAGCCAGTAATATCAAAAACATATGTAGCGAGTAATCGGACAACTCCGCTACACTTTGGAATACAACTTGTTACTGAAGTTCTTATGGCATAGTCCAGTCAATGATGTCATTGCAAATTTCATTGGGCAATAAGTGCATAACAAACTTTCATTCAAAGTGCAAACATGCCTGTTAAATAGCTGCTCAGAAGTGCTGCCTCCCTGTGATGACATCACTGACCCCACTAGTCCAAATTCTGTATAGTTCTTAATTTTACAAACTTTATAAAACATATAACAACACAACTGTCACAGTTTCTTTGTATTTACCCCATGAGAACTACCTGCCTATTGGTCAAAAAGAGGTTTTCATTATCAATTGGACCAATCAGCAACATTGTAAGAATAATTTCACCATGCAAAAAAATTGGAGTGAATTATTTGCAAAGCTCCATTCTGATTGGTGATTAAAGTGAAGATATCACATAATTGACCAATCAGAGGCAATGTTAGATCCCCAATCCGATTCTGAACCTTTGTCAGAACACACATGTGTAGGCTAACCTCTTGAACATACAACAAGAAAATTTGCAACATAATTACACATTATACTTAATATACATAAACTTTAAATCAAAATATATTGCACATTTTGTAAGACAACATAGCACGTAACAATACAATCAAATTGGTTGACAATTATACTGGACAGAAATTTGGCTCAAATTTTCCTCCAATCTACCCATTTCATGAGTGATAATGTTACATAAACATATTAACATTGCAGCTTTTCATCCTTTTATGATAAAATTGCTTGCAATGGTACAACATTTTCGAAATTGTTAAATTGAAGAAAAATTGAGCAATTTGTAACACAATATCCAGTATACTAAACAATAGTAATAATGAAATTATATACAAGCACAAACAACAATGACTGTAGTTGACCAAATTAGCACCCTAGAAGTAAATTTAGGGTCAAGCAATTATTAAAATCATAATGAAAGTGTAAATTGTGAATTTGCACTAAAAGGGGGCCTCTGAAGGTCTGTTCAAACTACGCCGCAATTGTGATGCGATGCAATATGTTGCCGCACTGCATTGTACCACAGAATACTGCACTGCGGTATCGCAATAAAGTTAAATTCATTTTAACTTGGAAATGCGATGAGTTGCGGCAAAAAGTAATCGATATATCGGCAACGCACCTCATCGCAAGGCAATTGTGGACCTTTAGAGAGCTTATTTTGAAAAAGTCCTTATTGGGGTAAGGGGTAATTCTGTCAAATACAGTCAACGGGAATATCTATTCAAACACTTGATTCAGTTTGATATAATTTCTTTAGCACCATATAATACTACCTTCTGGTGGTTTGTGATATCAATTTCTCGTATAATCCTAATTAATACTGATTAATTCTCTCTATAAACTCTAGCGCACAATCATACATGCGTATATCCAACTCACTAGCGTCCATGGGTTCTAGCCTGGCTTATTTATGAACGGAAAACCAGACAAAATCATTGTTTATGCCGGCTATCGACCGATCACGCACACAGTTATATACCACGTATGTGAGAATCATTGTCAATAGTTACCGAGTGCTATATGAATAAAGTAACTCAATAATTAGTTTCTTACCAATGACACATGCTAAATGTCTTCCATGAGCTTATTAAAATGTCCTTACTCTAATAGTTTATACATACCCTGGAATTATATCTTACTGTAATAATTTGATATATACTTTTTTAAATAATTATACACTGTACCATAACAGTTTGTCCAATTTCAGAAAGACCTAGGAATGTACATTGTACAACCCCAAAACAGGTAGTTACATGGTTCATGTTCCCAAATGTTTCAAAGAATAAGAACAAATATTATAGAAAGAAACTAGAGATGAAAAACAACATTTTGCTATTTGAGTGCAAGGAAAGTGATATCTCAGTGGGCTGTTCAAGTTGAAATCCATACACCCTATGGAAGACATGACCTTAATCTCCTTCACAGGGGGTGTATATTCCATTCTGGTAATCCCATTTGAAATTCACACAAGGAGTGAGAATTTCAAATGGGGTAACCTGAATGAAATCTACACCCCCTGTATGAGAGATTAAGGTCGTGCCTTCCAGGGGGTGTATGGATTTCAACTGGAATAGTTGCCTGGCTGCCTACATTGGCATAAAATCACAACCTCTAGTAATGCCAATGTGACTCTCCTGCACCACAGCAGCTGAAAGGAGTATCCCATCATGCATTGCAGTGTATCTGCATGCCCCATAGCAAATGTATACAAAATATAAACAAGGGCCGCTTGGATATTGAGAGCTATGGATAGTTTCACAATACTTTAGGGGTCATATTTTTGCAAACAAAAGTCTAAGCTTCCCTGATTTAAACTAGTTATTTAAAGTTGAAGTGAGGGATTTTGTGTACATTTTCTATGGCATATTCAGTTATATTATGGTACTGCAAAGCATAATGGGATACTCCCTTCAGCTGCTGTCCTCCTGCACTAATGATACAAATATTTGATAACATTGAGGTATGATTATATGAGTAAACATAATGAAAAAAGCCCTTAAGACGTACTTGAGTTGAGTTTACATAATATGTATCAAAATTGTGCTTGTGCATACAAGTTGTTATTACTAATATAGTATTGTAAACAGAGAATGCAACCTGCTCCAACTCAGCCAAGAAATATATAGCTGAGAGTGCTTAACAATGATAATTTTAAAATTCAGATCCGGATGAAGTATCATATTGAGAGAAACTGTAAATTGTAAATTTTATCAATAAAATGGAAGCTAAAATATTGAGGATGATAATAAACTTTTCATTTTTTTCAATTTCAAATAATCTGGTGAAAGATTTTAATAATCATGTAATATATTTCTGGTTTGTGAGAGCAGGTATCATTTCTCCAGTCTTTAGAAAAAGTTACAAATTCCCTTTTACATTTGGTAGAATACCAGAATCGTAACACTTACATCGGCCACATGGCATTCCCTTAGTATTGGCCACATGACCATTGCTTACCTTTGTTAACAAACAAACAAAAACCAAAAATACAGCACTATTTGTGAACAATAAAACTTGTTCCGTCTCATTAATTATTGGTAATTTGTCAATTAATTAAAAGGCAGCAAATATATTGGGCTATGTCAGTTGAAATCCATACATCCTATTGAAGACATGACTTTAATCTTCCACACAGGGGTGTAGATTTTAAATGGAGTCACCCATTCAGGTAACATCATTTGAAATTCACACTCCCTATGTTGGAGAGTAATGTCATGTCTTTCACATGTAGGTGTATGGATTTCAACTAGAATAGTCCATTGTTATTGATACACAAAAAATACACAATACAAATCTTAATTGTAATATAAACTTGTATAAAACCTAAGAGAATATCTCTCTTCATCTTCAAAGTCAGCACACTTTCACAATGAAAATTACCACATGTGTGTATTAAATACATGGTGATAATAATAATATATACTTGTTTTTAGTTTGGATGGATTTTTATTGGCGCACTTTTAAAGACATAGAAACTGACTTGGTATAGCGTATTTGGTTTGGCTGAATCAGGTTCATAAACATGCAGACTGATCACGAAGTTGCTTTATCTCAATTCATTCAGTTAAATGAGTGCCAATTATTCATAGATATGCTCATTTTGTGTCGTTTGTCACGTAATTGACACCCGGAATTGACAAGGCATTGTCTTAATATCTTTCCCGTAAACACAAGGCACGCGATATAATACGTAATTTGTTAAACACATACGAAAGAACAATCATCCCTCAATAATGCTCTGTGTGCTAGCCATAGGCTTCAACATAAAAAGTCAAAAGTTTTGAGATATTTTTCACAAAATATCAAGAGCTATCTTAAGAACCACCGAACCAATACTGGGCTTGTTTGTACTCATTTTAATACATTTTTGATGCCGATTCCAAATATGGTCATACAAAGGTTCAATTCTGAAATTATGAAAGAAAATTTGGACCTTGTCATCAGCAGTTGACACCAATGTGTAATATGCAAGATAAACAGCTTCAAAAATCTTTGGTGTGTTAGAAATCTGTATTTTTGTGATTAAATTCCATTCTCTGTTGAACTCTTATTGCAAAGATGGCACTTTAGTGTTCATGTAAAGAACCGCATCAAAGCATTGATATCACTGAATGAAAGGAAACCAAATGCTGTATCTCTGTAGTATAAATCACACATTACCATGGATACAATGGATACACAAAACCATTAGCTTAAACTTATATATCAAGTCAGTTTGAATGCCTTTGTAAAAACATCTCATATAAAATCTTTCAACTTTTAAGAAAATAATTACTATTTTACTATACATCAAAACAATCCAATACTTATGCCTGTCCATTACATTGGGCAATTCCAGTTGTAACCCATACACCCCCTATGAAAGACATGACCTTAATCTTCCACACAGGGAGGGTGAATTTCAAATGGGGCTACCTGAATGGGTGACTCCATTTGACATCTACACCCCCCTGTCATGGTGATTAAGATCATGTCTTCCATAGGGGGTGTAAGGATTTCAACTGGAATAGCCCATCTAATGGACCATGGCATACGCGTATTGCCATAGCTACAGGCACTCAGCATAGTATGTCGCTATTGTTTGCGTAGTATCCAATGTGGACGCTTCCTGAATGATGAATTGTTTTAGAAGTACTGTAATTCATCATGGATATTGCAAAGTTTGGTCAGGTAGGGTATCTACACGATACTTTGAATCCAGATTAGTTTAAATGATAAATCTAGATCAAATATGTGGAAACTGGTGATGTATGATAACCATAGAGATTAGAGCCAAAGAGTACTGACTAAGCCATGTTTTGCTTGTCGCTCATGGAGGGCAATATAATGTACTTCCGGATTATTTCACCGTGCACCTGGTAAACTTTGATTAAAGTGTGTGCTTCTTTGCATTCTGTGTCTAATGCTTCATGTGTTAACCCTAACACTACCAAGTACTACAAAATACTACTTGATATATGCACTGTTCGTGCGTGCATCCCACGTGATGTGATGATGCAATCGCCCTAAGTGATATATAGGCACGCTTTCTCTGGCCAGGCCAGCGCAAGACCCATGGCAAAGTGGCCGACCCAGTGCTTGGCATGCAAGGCGTCTCGGGTTTGAATCCACCCAGAGCAAACAACTTTGTTTTGTTTTCTCTCTTTATTCCTTCCTTTTTTCCTTTCCCGTCGCCAAAAAGCCCCTGGGGCATTAGGGTGAGGTAAGGATGCACATTATCATTTGATTTCAGGCTTGGCCGATAAATGTCCAGAACTAAATTATTTTGGCCTCCATGTATGACAAACCAGTATAGCAGGACTTACCATAGCCTTACACACATGGATTCTATGGTGGAGAGGTTGACCCAATTCTTATCAAATGGAAAGGTCCCTAGACCCATCTAGAACCAACCCCAGTGGAAGGATCATGAACAACACAAGTCTACACAGATCTGGATTTGTCTGGATTGATCGCATCATGTAGATAGACTGAGTAGCAAATAAGTGAGTAGACATGTTAATGAAGTCATGTACATTGTCAGTCACGTACAACACCAAACTAGAAGCTCTATTTGCTGTTAACTTTGTTAGGATAAACACAAAGTCTAGCAAGAAGGGCGTGACTGCAAATATCTGCCATGTGACTTTCATTTGATTTTGCCATAGGGGATATCAAAGTAAGTGATTAAACTTTAATTCATAGAAATTTGGTTGAGTTTGTGAAATAAAAATGAATTTATTTTGGTTTATTCCTGAAAGAGTATCATACACATGCATTACATGTAAATGCACGGACCAATTTACTCATTAATTTTTGAAAAACAACAATGTAATACAGTTTTCTTTGGCATTATATATGCTCTCTTTTGAGTTTGTGGTTTTCAAACTTCACATAAATTGAAAAGTTCATTTGAAAAGATAATGCTACACTAAGCTGGCAGAAAAGAACAGCACTCTCTTGCTCATGGTGCACACACAATGCATAAATACAGAAGGTGATCCCGATTGGCTAATTCAATCGTCCTAAACTTTTAACAGTTTAGCTATCTGATTAGCCGATTATCGGTGCTCATGAAGCATCACAAAGGGAACATAAAGCCTTGCCTATGTTGCTTATTAATAGGGCATGCATGTCAACCCGTGCTAAAGAGTGCTGTTTTTCTCTCGCTAACTTTCATACCAGATATCATTTGCACATGACAAACCATACTTTCATGATATTCCACATTGTATGTTAATCAAGTTTAACATGACAGTCTTTACATCTACACCTTTCTTACTTTGACCCTTCCCAAGGCAAATCCAAATGAGACAGTTACCATGACAACACAAGATGAAGTAAATACAAATCTGTAAAATAACACTTCAGATACTTGTCTCCCATCAGCGCTTGGGTATGTCCAAACAGCTTGTGCAACACCATTTGCACTCGTATGGCACAATATGACTAGGTGCTTTCTGAATTCAACAATGCCGATATTCATCATCTGTCAGCACTTGGGTAGGCATTATGTCTTCCAAATTCAACAGCTTTAGCAACATCTGGTTTGCATTAATATGGCACAATATGACTCTTGTTTATAATAGTCAATATTGGGCCTGCTGCTGAACAGGAATCTTCAGTAATTACTCCAGTGCTTTCAGAATTCAACATAATGCTGCAGATATTCTTCTGAGACCATCACTTTGGTAACATCTTCCGAATTCAGCAGCTTGTGCAATACCTTGCACCTATATTGTCATCTGGTATGTCACAGAGTTTGATTGAAGACCAAGAGGATTGCTGGCTTTGTGTTGATAAGCATCTTGTGGTGTATTGACATCTCGAGTGTGAGCTGATATGTGGAGGAGGCTTGCAAACAACAAAGTGACATCGGTCAAGTCTTTTGGAAGGAGTTCATCTTCTTGTCAAAGTGCTGTAACTCGTATCCAGTCAAAGTTATCAACCTGCAAAATTAATAAACAGAGGATTTTGAAACTTTACATTTCAAATAAAAAGGAATGTGAGAGCTCAGAACTACAAGGCCTGGGAACTACAAGGCCTAATGATTTTTTTTAAATGAGGTTTTGGTACCCAAATTTTCAGAATGAAATTCTCTTTTTCTATCCAGTAACACAAAGCCTCATCTTTCTCACTTCACAAGTCAGTAAAACAAGCTCTCATTATGCAGTTATATAATATGAGAAAATCTTCATTACCTTTTACTCAAAACGGACATAAGGCCTTGTGTTTCTGAGCCCTTGCTACTACCTTCATGTTAAATGTCAGATTCTGTCTTTCACATTTATCATTTGGATAGTTTCTTAGCTCTTTATGCTTGTTCCAAAATTGGTTGATTAATTTTAGTGTGCTCTAGTTTAGCAAAGCCCTTCCATTCATCCTGACATTTAATACTTCACTTTGTGAAGTGTGCTGAGGCTTGTGGATCAACGTCTAAGCGTTGTGCCTGTGTGTAGCATACTATAAATCACTGTGCTTTAAAAAAATTATAGTAGTAAAATGTCGCAACATGTTGATGGAATAAATCTGTACACCTATACTTACTGTGAGGTCTCGTGGAATTTTATCTTGAAAGAACGTCTTGCGTGAGCACCCTTTCCTTGGCATGGTACGGGGTAGTTTACGTTTAAGAAATGTCTTTGGTTTTAGTCCTCGTCGTAGCAGCTGCTCAAAGTTAGTATCTTGATAAAATGAATGTTTCTTGAGTTCAGAGAGCGATTGTAGTCTTTGCATTGGGTCCTTGCACAGTAGCTGTGTCAAAAAGAGAAAAACAACATCACAACTTAAGGTTAGCAACTATTTTAAACTGTTGCGATTTGGTAGTTCACAGCATCTTGCGAATGGTAGTGAGCATTGGCATAAATTGCATTGATCATTTCATAGCGAGTGTGTAGAAGAATTCAAATATCACAAATATACTTTTATAGGTCCTGTGGTTCTTGAGTTATGTGGCAAAGAGTGCTGAAACAACAACACTTTTGTAAAATGTATATAACTCATTAACAATAATAAGTCAAGCAAGTTTTCAAAGCATATGATTTGTAGAAAGAACTTTTGCAAAACATCAAAGTCAAAGTGTTAGTTTTCAATAATAATTGATTTAGATAAAAACAATCGATTTTTGGCTGCTTCGACCAACAATACCTCGCGTAGCCTTAAGTCACTTTACTGTAATTGTCTTGAGATCAGCTCTAAAAAAACACATTACTCAACTCAAAGATGGATAAGGACCATACTTTTTAATCTTGTCAAAATACAAATGTAATTTTAATTAATTGCACAATTTGTATAATATTTTTTAACTATAATTTGTTTTCTAAAGATGGATAAGGAGCATATCTCATAAAAAATGTCAAAATATAAATGTAATTTAGATTAATTGCAGACTTTCAAAGTGCTTTTTCTCTGTCGTCTGTTGTACGTGCATGTGATGCCTTCAAACAATTGCCGATATGGGTGGGACAATGTTGACTTAACAATGAGTTGGCAAGAGCAAATCACATAGCAACCAATCAAAGACAAGTGCTTAGTAATGTGTAATATGCATGGCACACTAAGTTAAAGCATGAGAAAAACTACTACTTTGAAAGCAACTTAAATTTTGACATATCAGTTCCGTCTTGCATCATTGTGCTGTTCTAGCTGAAATCTATTCACTCCCTATGGAAGACATGACCTTAATCTTCCACACAGTGAGTGTGAATTTTAAATGGGGTTACCATTTGAAATCTGCACTCCTTGTCTGGGAGATAAGGTCAAGTCTTCCACAGGTGTACGGATTTCAACCGGAATAGCTCATTTAATTGATCGCTGATGTGTTTGTTTGTTTTGGTTCATGATAGGTAACTTTAGATCCTACTTTAACATGGCATGTCAATGTCATACACACCTCACACACCTACCCGCATACATGTACACTGCGCACACAAAGTATCCAAACACTTATAACAAATGCAATATCTTAAAGACACTAAACCTACATTACCAAATGAAGTAGATATAATAGATGGGGAATTTTGTTCTGCGTATGTTGATACCTCATTTTGCACGCGACTTTATTTTACCAAGTTATACCAATTGCAATAAAAAAGAGCATTTCAAAAGTAACAAAATTTACACATATTTTTCTCAAGATAAACGCTAATAATGAGCATGGCGAATGAGTGGTGATCTGTCACGCTGTAATGAACCCGTTAGAATAGCCGATAGGAATCACCCTGAAGGAGGAAATAGCCCAAATTTGTCACTTTTGAAATGCTCTTTTTTCCATCAATTCAGTGTAGCTTGAAAAAATGAAGTTGCATCGTCCCAAATGAGGTTTCAAAATACGCAGAATACTGAAAATTATTCATCTAATGATTACTTTATTTGGTACTTTAGGTTGACTGTCTTTAAGATATTGAAGTTAGATGTAGTGTCAAAGGTCACGACACGACATCCAAACCCTGAGCGCTGGTTTATTGTAATTACTGTTTTTAGTGTTCGGATACTTTTTGTACGCAGTCTACGTGGCATATGGTGCTCACATTCTATCACCCAACAAAGCAATCTGATTCTCTTTAACTCAACATTGCATGTCATGAATCATGCTTCAACATCTGTCATTTGAGTAAGCTTTGCTTTTCTATTTTGTTTGCTTAATTTCCCATGTTCATCAATCTAAGTGTGGCACAGTCACGGCGGAATATACATTATCCTACATCGGGGAGACGAGAATCAACACAATTTATAACTTAATCAAATACACATGGTAAAAGAACCCTGGAAACTATGTCTAGTGTTATGTGCAATGAGAATCAGATTGGGATTGCAAATCATGCTCATCTGTCAATACACAGTTCATCAACTCCAATAGTCTTCTACACTCATACAATGACATTTGTGTAGGGTGGATACACAGACTCATACTCCACAGCTTGAGGTCAACTTTTGCACTATGCTTATTGAATGGAGGTTAATGAACTTTGCCATCAGAGATGTGATCATGTTGGCTTATATTGAAATGGTATGCAGGAATAACATGGCAAATGGAATAAAGTGTCCCCACAAGTGAACCAAAATAACAATGAAGCGTAATAAGCAAGATAATTTACTAAAGAGGACTTATATGTTCACTTATATGTTCACTTTGCAGACTATATTCATCACTTCCACTTTCAATACATTTATTTGATTTCTTTTGTGGATATTTTGTGTTATATAATTCAAGCTCAAGCAAAATACTTGGTAAATTTGAAACTTGTTATAAAAGTTAAATAAGCATTGAATGGAGGTTTTATCTAAAGCTGTCACGAAAGGTAATGTATATAGCTTCAAAACTTGTAATCGTATTCATGATATGTTAACATAGAAAGAAGGGTGGTTTATTCCATATTCAATATTAACAATACAGGCATACAGCAGTGTGTTAAAAGTAAAATACCCGAATTTAAAAGTTGCTGTTCTTTGTGTTGATTTGAATTCAGCATGAAGATAATGGCCGGTTTTAGATGCCATAATGCTTGCATAATAACCATTGATTGCTGCAAACTGAAACCATCCTGAATATGATAAAAAGATCCGAAGCTATAGGCGTATTCATAATGGCTGTATTACTCTTTGTGAAGGTTTTATCTTATTTTCTTCCCTATTTCCTCCACTCCCTCTTGTTTCTCTCTTGTGCACAATTTTTGAAGAAATTCGCCACTGGTACATAGCAGATTTTGTGTTCAAATTGAGGCAATACCAAACTCTCCTTGCACCCATTTGCCTCTCCTGGTACTCATTTGCCCCCCCTGAAAATCATAGTTATGCCACTAAAAGTAAGTAACTTACAACAAGTGTAATTTCAACAGCGTTTTTGCTTATATGACTAAACTACAAGATTCCTATTGGGCCACCTGCAAAGGTACACCGTCGCTAAGTACATACTGTGCAGTACCAGGGTAGTACCAGTGTAGTACCATTTCACATTCCATAACTTACCCTGAGTGTAATTTCAACAGCATTTTCACTTATATGACTACACTACAAGATTCCTATAAGGGCCACCTGCACAGGTACACCGTCACTAAGTATGTCACTATACAGTACGGGAGTACCCGTGTAGTACCATTCCACATTCCATAACTTACCCTGAGTGTAATTTCAACAGCGTTTTCACTTATATGACTAGGTAGATGATAGTCACTGTCTAGAACTCTGCCATACATCATATGATGATTCTTAGCTCCGTCTACAGGGTACTTGCCAACCAACATGATGAATAACACTACCCCTAGTGACCACCAGTCAACTGCATGTGTATAGACTTCTTCGTTTAAGACCTCTGGGGCTGCAATGGATGAACAAACAATAACAGTTTCATGCTCAGTGGTGCAATGCAGTGCTTTACTACACAAATAGGACAAACCATGCCGGGGCAGGGTGTTAGCTAACCATCCATCAACCCATCATTTTGGACAGGCAGTTTGGGACATAATGGCTGCGACAAATGCTAAATTCTAAATATAATGCTTGTATAAGTTATGTGAACTCAAAACAAGACCAGACTAACAAATGAAGGCTGTAACAAACGCTATTTGAAGTGACTGAACCCCAGATAGGGCAGATGTCTGCTTATGTTTTCACGTTAAAATTTTGGACTGGCAGTTAACGGAAACTTGTCGAATCCTAGCTAAGACCCTGGCAGGTGCTCAAGTTTGGTTTGCTTCCGAAAATCTAAAAGTGGACCCATATTTATATTAATTTTGACCATTTTAGGCTAAATTAAACATAATTTTTACAAAATTTCAAAATGGGCCAAAAAGGCAACATTTATTAGGCCTATACCAGAGATACCACAGCCTGAAACACATTTGCGCCTATTTTGCGGCACATCCATGTATGGTCATTTGTATTGAGTGCCCCCAACAGCACCTCAGAAAATGACACCATGCCTTCCCAAAACTTGGGCTACTTCTGCAAGTTTCAAGACATAATATGGCAAATTCCTTTTATGTTGTTGATTTTCGAAAGTTATCGAATCATCGCTATGCTGATAATTCAAATTTTGGTCTGAAAAATCCTAGCAACCCTGCCCATGTGGTAGCACAAGCTAAACATTCATGCAATTAGATGCAGCAGACGACTTTGTTAGATTGAAACATTTTTTGCCGTATGATTGACAAAATAGCCCAGAGTGAAATGCAGGCGACGGCAAGTGAGTGTATGTTGTGCAAGAAGGCATGCCGTCACAGGTAATATTGCTCAAGGGGTCTTATATTGGCTTATGATTTGGGCTCATGTGGACTACATGATCAGAATTTACCAGTCTTGTGGCTTCAACATGTCATATCTATGCCTCAATATTGCTAAAGTTCATTCAAAAGTTTTGGAAGAAACACAAAGTCAGACTTGTACTGGTAGCATGGCTCATAAATGGTTGAGTATTGGCTGATATATAACTGGAAATGCGTGAAGGTGCTGAAGGGGTTAAAAACAATATGAAAGAAATAACCTGAAACTGTGTCAGTTCATAAAAATGTCTTGGTAGTATGATCATGATGAAGGCTGCATGCATTTGATATTATTCCAAGAAAGTTGCCTGGTATTAAATTAATAACGTAGTTGAAACGATTCACCTTGGCAGGAAGTAAGACAATAATAAGATCCAAATCATATAATTATGCATTTTCACCAAACGGCCTACATATGTGCACTCTCAAAAATACTTGTTAAAAATCAAAAAGTGTGTTCGTTAAAACAATTTACCCAATGATTTATTAACCAACTGTTGGCTAAGTTTAACCAATGCAACCATTGTGTTGCTCACATGGTAACCAACAATATAAATAAATAAATAAAAAAAATGTTGTTTGATTTAACGTGCGCTTCAGCTAGGCATGGGCTAATTATCAGCACACTTCAACAATTATTCCGTTGCCATTAGGATATATCAGAATCATTTCCGCTTCACCAAGTCTGCAACTGATGCGCAGGTACTCTCAGCGACTTAGATTGTGATTACCCCCAGCCGCTCCCCATTTTACACCTGGGTGGAGTGAAACAATTGGGCATTAAGCTATCTTGCTCAAAAACGCAACACACTGGCCATGGTGGGGCTCGAACCCCAACGTTCCGATCATGAAGCTCGCGCCCTAACCATTGGGCCACCGTGCTTCCCATATATTTTGGTTTAAGAGGCTAATTTTAACAAGTTGTCAAATTGCCTTTTTAACCAATTGTTGGTTAATAGGTAATCAAAACAATGGTTGGTTACAAAAAATCATACCTAACATTGGTTAAACTTCATTCATAACCTCATGGATAGAAAAGATATGGTTAATCCAATCACAGATAAAAATATTAAAGGTCCGTAACCCGATCGACAGCATCATCCCCGATTTTTTCATTGTTGATGAGGTTTTGGTATCACATAATAGATACTATTTTCTCATTACTATCCTGAAATTTGACGCTCCAAGTCGATGTATTTTCGGAGAAATCATGAATCACAGCGGTTTTTACAGGTATACCAGTTTGTAAACAATGGTAAATACTTTGGAATTCTGGGAGGGAATTATAAACGAAATATCAGTCACAGCAACAGCTACTTTGGTTTAGCGTCATACACATTCTGTGAAAAAGCGAACCACACTAACTGCTGAGGAGCGGTTTGCCGTATATAGTTATTAAAGCGGCAAGAGTAAGCGTGGTGTGCTGAATAGCTCAATTGACTAGCGCGTTTGTTTTTTACCGAGAGGTACCCGGTTCAAAACCGGTCTCGGAAGGTTTTTTTCCTCTCCATTTTACCCAAACTTTTTTATATTCATTTGAAATGTACATATTGCAAGGGAAATATATTTTGTTTCCTTTTTTTCTGAAAGCGGTGCGAAAATAAAAACATTTTCCGTTCAATACGGGCCGGGCATTGTACAGCATGTCAGCATTCGTCATTGCCTGCCCAGAATGCAATTCACGTATACCAAGGTATTGGATTGCAAATTTGGCTATTTATTCACATTTACGCTGAAAATGCTCTCGTTTTTTCACAAAGCAGCATAAAGGAGGCGATATTTGATATTATTATGTAATTTTAAAGACAATCCATATCCAAAACCAATAGGGTTACCCCCCTTTAAATATGTGATTTGCGGGTATTTCCTCTATCAATTATTCAATATTTTACAGGGAAAATGAACGATAAAGTTAAAATTGTATTTTGATTTCAAAATATTCTCGGCTCCAAAACAAAAGGTTTAGATCTTTTTACATGAATGTTTAAAAGTGACAACATTTTATGTTATACATCAATTTTTAAGAATTCCATTTTCCAAAAATATCAAGTCATCTTCCTTTAACAATGGATTCTGATTGGAACTGATATCCAGCATACACATGCGCAAGGAAGACACAAAAGCACGCACATGACATTGCCATCAGACAGGTGGTTTGATACAGTGATTTTTGTATTAATCTGTTTTATATAAAATATTTTATACATCAACATGTCCTTGGAAACAAGTAATATGATGTGAATAAGACCCTTATCCAAGCGTGTGGGAGGAATCCATCGAAAGCTCTATATACTATAGACCAATTCTGGGTTTATTGCATGTAACATACTTTTAAAAAACAACTACTCAAAGCATCTATTTCAATATTCATTACTTTCATTATTCAACAAAATATGGGTGTTATATAGAATGTTATATATGGATGAACTTAATGAAAATTCATGAAAATTAACTGCACTGAGCTTTAAGTTTGAATGATATTCTGCGATTTTGAATATTTGGAGAACTTTCTATGAATTTCTGGGGTAAAACTGAGAAAAACACCACTTTAATTAGCTTTGCTTGAAGAAGCTCAATCTCAAGATACATTTTCAAGTCACTGAACAATCTAGATCTTCAATACATTTCCAATCAACTGACTCTATCAGTGGCGTAGATTTCTTTTTGACATTGGGGGGGATGGTGTTGAAAAAGAATTCTTGACGAATAGTGAATCCAGCACCTTTTGGCGACAGAATAAGTTGATGTTACAAATGCTCGCGAAGCGCGCGAAAAATTTTGCTATTTTGAAGCTAAACTGATGAAATGTGGTGCATGAAGTGGAATAAATGCGAGCGAAGCACGCGAAAATTTGCACTTTTGGGGCTAAAATGGGCAAATATGAGGTTAATTTGGTCAGACACCTATATTCAGGCGTCAACATTGGGGGGGGATGATTGTATGGAGCATCCCCCTGGCAAAATATTGGGGGATAAATCCCCAGACACTCTTAAGATCTCTGGCGGATTCAATTTGTCTCCTGGTACCTAAATCAATGTTGCCGGTAATCGACGATTTTGCGTTGCTGGTGCAAAAGATTGGAACTCTCTCTCTGTGAACATTAAAACAGATAATGTCTCTTCTTTCAATTTCTGATTGAAATTTCAAGTGCATAAAATGCATAATATTATAAATTTTGCTTGGTCATGGTGATTTTAAAATAGGCTTCTCAAAAATGATAACATCATTGTCAGAAAGCCAAATTTTTTAAATAGACTAACTAATATACTCATCAAAGTGTACAAGTAAAGCCAGAGTATTGATAGAATAATTCTGTGATCTACCAACACAATGGAATTTGCAAAATCACTATCGAAAAGCAGACACCCTGCTTCCTATGTTTCGCCCAAATAATCAATCAATATTAAAATCACATCATGAACTTATAAGATGATTGATACACCCAATAACGCATCACATTTCTGCACTAAATTTGGGAACATTTTGAGCAGCAGTATGCTTTGTGATTGATCTTTGCTTTTAAATATGATCGGAAAACATGTATATGATGAACAGCATCTAGACCTACCCATTCATTGTAATTTAACGACATAGGGAAAAACACTTCTTTATAAACACTTCAACTTCTTTCGAATTTAAACTTCTGAAAAAACTGTGTACACTTTATTTTACATCTTTAATTTCATATCTTTAAGTAATTTGAAATAATGATCAAAACACTCCTGAATATGTGTGTGTATTTGTATTTTTCCCTCACATTTTCATAATACTGAACAACATTTGCTATAGTAATATGTTAATAAAAAGAAATGGCAAGAACAGTGTTTAGAAATGGAGGACCGATTGGTGTTTAGAAAGATAAATGTCTAAAGGTCTAACAATTTAATGTTTTGATATTAAACATCTAAACACATAATCATATGCAATGCGTTTAGTATCTAAATGTTAAAGTGTTTACGTGCTACACATTAACTTTCTAAACACCATTCTGTTTTTGCAGTGTATTGTGTGCAAATTTGTGTAAATCTAGTAATGATAAACCACCAGTAGACCTACACTTGCCACTTCTTCTTCTTCTTCCTTATAAGTGCCTCCCTCATATGTATGAGTATTATCGCACTGCGTACAGACAAGCTGTACTTATTTTTACTCTGGAACCTAGAGTAGATGAGTGTATTTTACTTACCCATGTACTGTAATGTGCCACATATTGTGGTAGTTCTGTTGTCTTTCTTGAGCCATTTTGAAAGCCCAAAGTCAGTCACTTTGATGTGACCATCATGGTCTAGTAATATATTCTCCATCTGTGGGGAAAATGAAACATTGGGTGTAAGTTATTGCAATGAATTAAGCATGGAACTGGTATATACATCAAATATTATGGTTTATACAGCTGAAATTTGAGGTCTAAAAGTACAACAAATTATGAATAATAAAAAGAGAGCAATAAGCTGATATCAGTTTGTAGTTAACATAAGTGTGATGCATCTGTTTTTTTCTTTGTGGTATTTGGCAGCTAGTCAGTAACCACCTAGCACTACTTTCGGGCTCTGTTGCTATTAGTATTATCCAGAGAGGTTACTCGCGCTACAGCTCGCTAAGTCCGTGAGGGCCACAAACTGCAGCTATGACCACCAAATTTTAACAAGAGGTAATAATGTCATCAATGTGTTAAAGGTACTTAAAAGTTACAATCATTATGTATGGTCTTTTGAAATAAATGTTGAGACTTTATTTTAGAAAATTTGTATTGTTTACACATGCATGCCAACTTGAATCTTAACTGTTTAATAAAAAATATATAAACATAATCTTCATTTATTCATATTTTGAGCAATTTTGGCTATTCTTTTACAACAAGTCCAATACTACGAACTGTGTCATTTTAGTACTGAACTAAACAAATAAAGTGGAAAAACAAACCAAAACAAACAAAATTAACTAACATACCCTCCAATTTTTCATGTTACCTTTTTTTTTTTTGCGTCACAATCATGTTTTCTGGAGAGGTTTTCTAATGACAAGCTGAATTATTCATCAATTCTGAGATCATAATAAGACAATTAGACAGCTGCTGTTGGCATGCATTACTGGATTTTAATGTCACCCAACTACCTGTTCTTAGAATTGACTAATTATGTCATCAATGGCATGCAACAACATCATGTTACACACGTATACGCCCAGAAATTATTCTCTTTATAATGAGTTTGGGATAGTGTTTCAGCTTTGTATAATAATACTTCTCAAGTTCTTGTTATAAACAAAGTGATGTATGTCCCTGAGCTGCGGCGCAAGATTATTCTTAGAATCGACAAATCATGTTATGCTATGGTATGCAACAACATCACGTTTAGCATGTATTGGCCTAAAAATCATTGTTTTCACATCAAGATTGTGATAGTGTTTACAGAGCAATACTTTTTTTATAAAAAATGAAATATTATTTATAAAAAAAGTGATAAACTTCTTTTGAGCTTCCGCGCATGTTTGTTCTTAGATGTGAATAATTACTGATCTCATTATTGGTAAATGCAACATCACATTACACACGTATTAGCCTAGAAACCCTCTTTTGTAATAATGTTTCCATTTATTTTATTATTAAAACTGATGAAAATTTTAGTTTTCTTCCTCAATAGAAGGCCCAAAGCAATGTGTTGCTTTCATTTTAGAGCATGTTGTGAAGAGCACAAATCACAGCAAATCTTATATAGGAGAATCGTACACACACGCAGATCGATGTATAACACAGGGCTACAGCTATATATCCATCAAACTCACGGCTCTTGAAAGCGTTGAGATGATGGGCCAACATAAACAATGCGTTGCTCACCTCATGAGTTGCGCTATGAAAACAATGCGTTGCTTTGGAAGGCAACGCATTGCCGCAATACGTAATGGGCCCCAATGGCTTGCTATACCAGCGGTAAAGGCGCTTTGAATCCAGCGGTAAAGGCGCTATATAAGTGTTGGTTAATGTAATAAATGTAATGCAATATACCCATACCCATTCACATGTATAAGCATATTGGATTTAAAGAATTGCATCTTAGCAGATAGGAATGTTTGACATCCTAATGATTTCACAGAAGCCATAACTATACTGAAAAGTGGCAATGTTCGTACAATTATTTGTTTTACGCATTTCAACATATGAACCGTTTCCCTTGTTTTTAAATTAACGATTCTAAGTTTTGTTATATTAACCTATACACAAAGGAAATGTATTTGGAATAATTGCGTGTTGTTATTTTCCAGGTACCAGCTTGAAACGCCAAAAGCAGGAAAATAAATGTGGCATGAAAATGTCCACTTTTACAGTAGTGTCCCTTCACCTGTCAGATGAAATCACAATTGACTGCTTCACATACACAGGGTAGCCGAACATTATGCAGCCCAAATGGCAGGTCAAGTCACCAAAAATCCTACCAATCTTCCCCTTATTAACACCTTTTCCCTTATTAATCTCCTATATGATTAACTAACCCTAATCAAACTAAACCTCACAAAAGTTCACTTCACAAAGCATCTGCAACGGTGGGTATCCCATGTGATGCGATTGTGTCATCATGCAAGCAGTCATATAGGCACAGAAAGCTTGGCCGGCCAGGGTAGACCCCTGTAGCAAGGTATTCCCATGCATGTCCCTGGCAACTGAGGGGTCCATGGTTCAAAACCGCACCTGGGCAAAAAAGTTTTCTCTTCTTCTTCTGTCTTTCATTCTTCCTTCCTTCTTTCCTCCTCACCAAAAAGTACCTGTTTGCTCACGATGCACCCCCCCCCCCATCCCAAATATCAGCAAAGGTCTGCTTTTATGGTAAAGAATTAGCGAAATTGGGCCAGAGATGTAGAACTGTTAGATAAATACAATGTATGTTTCTGTCAAATCTATCTAAAATATAGGCTCCAAAAATCAATTGTAGAGGGGCTAATGGTCAGCTTATAAGATTTCGCTTTAAAAGGTTTGCATTTGGAAAATCCGAACTCCACAAAAAAATCCTGGCTACTGGCGTGAAATTGTGACCGCCGATTGCGAAAAATCACCCATTTTTTTACCACCATTGCTTAATATGGGACACAGAACTACCAAAAATCACAGGGATCAATAATCGTGAAAAGTCACACATTTCTTCTTACCCATTTCTGGCCCCTTGGTTTCTATGGGAGTGAGATAGGAAACAGTCACAAAGAAAATCTTCAAAAGTCACCCAACTGGGCTCACAAATCACGGGTTTGGCAACTCATGTGACACAATTAGCCTTTATTGCTAAAAAATGTTCAAACTTTTCTATATAAAGTGTTGTCTGCAACACGAATGCCACTTTGAGTCAAATTTTGATGAAGCTTTCAGCAGATTATAGCCTGTTAAATTGGACAGATATATGAAATGAAAGTTCAAAATGAGTAAAATGCGACTAACAGTACCATTTGCTTGACTGTATCCCATGTGTCATGCAAGCAGACAGACACATTAAACATAGTTAGCATTGCTTGCCTACTTTACATTCCTGACTTGTACATTCAGATCTAGAACCGAAAAAGACATGCATGCAGGTAATTGAACTCTCCATCTCAAGAGTTCAGGTGCAAACGGAATATACACTAAATGCTGCTCTGTGTTATATTTATTTGCATTAAAATCGTTATTGATATAGTTTTATTTATTATTCTTTATTATTATCATTATTATTTTTACTGTATACACCAATCCGACTAGACCATCACTGCGGTGTCCCCAACGTAAAACTGCGGTGTCCCAAGGTCGGAGGCTGCCATCAATTACTTGTTACTAGTAGTGTGCTATCCAGAATTGTATGCAACAGTGGTTTTCAATACACAATCACGAATTGATTGAAAAAATTAAATCTCCCGCACTGGAACATCTGTGGTTCCGTCAACAGAGGGATATACTGTAGGCCTACTTAGTGCCATCCATAATCAGCCATTTAAGGAATCTCATTACAAAAAAGGATGATTGAAAACCATGGCCGGGTGTGGCCGCTACCTGGCTTGATCTGCAGCAACATTTTTTAAGGATGTATACAGTCGTGGAAGATGTTGGTATTATCAAGCCCAGGTTATACTACATCGTGTTGTCAGTTCAGTCTACTAGTAACAACTGCCCCTGACTTGGGACGGGTAGCGGTGAGTTGAGCGCTTTGGTCCAAGGAACCCTCCCTCTCCAGCTGCAGATACTGTCATGACATCAAAAGGATTTTTCTGCTTCTCCATCTAAAAAGGATTTCTTCAAATACGTAAAATGAATATCTCAGAAAATGTATCAGGCACAGGCCAGCCAACCAAAAGAATAGATCAAGCACCAGTTAGCTCAATATTAATGCTCTGCGTGCTAGCCATGCGCTTCAATGGAAAAAGTTCAAGTTTTGAAATATTTTCTCAAAATATCAAGAGCCATCTTAAGAACTTACTGGATTAATACTAAGCGTGTTTGTACTCATTTTAATGCATTTTTCATGCTGATTCCAAATATGGTCATGAAAATTTACATTTCTGAAATTTTTGAATTAAAAAAAAAATTGAAACTTGTCGTCTGCAGTCGACACCCGCGTGAAGAGAGTTAATACAAATAATATACAATGCAGCCATAGGATATATCAAGGTTTGTATCTGAACGCTCTGTCTACAAATAGAATTGTTTGTTCTGTGCATTTCACTTCACAATGTAGCTACTTGAATGACAAAATCTTGACTTTGGATATGAAAGAAAAGAAACATCAATGCTTTGTTTCTATTGTTTCAATTTTAGCATTTCCTTGCCTCAATCATATTCTGGTTTGTATACTCAGGTAAATATTGTCAATGCAAGCAGGTAATTGCTGTCTGTTGGACTGGAATTATTTCTGAGGACTTCTGCAGCCAATCTAATTTGCATATGAGATCACATAGTGTACCTGGGCCGATATTCATAAAGCCTTGCTAAATTAGCAACCAACTAGTGCTTAGCAAGATGCTAAATCCACTAGTTGATAGCTACGTAGCAATCAACTAATTTCTTATTCATAAAACCTTGCTAAACACTTTGCTAACTAGCTATTAACTAGAAATATTTAGCTGATAACTTATTTGGGTGTTTTGGGTGCTATGGCCTTCAACAGTTGTGTAACATCTAATACAATAGGCTTATATAATACATGTCTATTATACTTGAGCTCTGAACCACAGTCAAAATGATCAAAATGTAATGACTCATTGCTGATGGACTTCATTGAGATTTCGTTAATAAAATTACATGTGTATTTTGTAAGCTATATAGGCCTACAAGGTTGTTACGGCAAATCATAACAAAATTTCCACCATGAGTAAGCCTTCAAATAAGCGTCCGAGAAAGAACAACTTCTCGGAAGTTGAAGCTCTATTTCTTAGCGATAAATATGAAGAATTTAAGTCAATAATTGATGCAAAGCACAAAGATGCGAACACAAATCGAAGAAGAGAGAGGCATGGGATGACATCCTCAGGCAACACCAATCGCGATTTGCTGTTGAGAGGTCGCTCACAAATTTGAAGGAGAAACTCAGCAAGTTGAAAACCGAAGGAAGGGAAGCACTCCTCTCTCTCAAAAGAAAGCCAAAACGGCAACGGGTGGAGGGAAGCCACCGAAGGATCAAGTCCTGCTGCACAGAAGATTATAGATCTCTGTGCAGACACCCCTAGATTCAAGGGACTCGATGGTATGGAATCAGGAGGCCTGTCTAAGAAAAGTAAAGAAGAGGAGACAGATGAGGAAACATCAATGGCTCGCGATGACTACTTAGGTGAGTAAATAACTTCTTCATATCATCAAAAATTATTTTGTGGTCATTTTAAAATCACCTGATTGAATGTGATCAACACATCTATGGTTATTATATACATTCACAGAAAAGAACACTTCGAATGGTTTCTGGAGAGAATATGGACTACTAAAATTGTTGGGTTTTAAATATTTTACTTTATTGTACATGACATACAAATATTAACATGCAAATTTGATATATTTTTTTCAAGTAATAGGTGTATTTTACATTTCCCCTGTGTAAATTGTAATAATACATAATGTTTGCTTGTCTGTTCTATTTAATAGATGATGAAGAAGATGATGCTGACGATCTGAAAAGTGACCAACCATCAACCTCTGCACCACCCAAGGATGAGACTGCAGCAGAGAAGAAGGCCAAGCAGCAACAATCCTTTGGTGCTCTCATTGACATAGAACGTTCAAATGCACTACTCAAACAGGAGAACCTGCTGCTGAAACAACAGAAACTAAAGCTGGAAATTGCTCTATTACAGCGACAATTGGATAACACACCTGCTGCAAGCCAAGACTCATCTGGTCAAACCTTGTTTAACTTATAAACCGTTGGAAGGGTACCGTAACCATGCAGCGGCAACATATATGCCCACATGTTTTCTATCACTTTAGTTTTAAAATGGGCATTGAAATTTCAATGTGATGTAGTGAAGATGATCCTTGGAATAGTTTTGATTCAGATGTCAATCAAGACATGGACTTTGGAGTTTTCGTGGATGCACGTCTGCTGTACTTTTACAATGATACTTATTTTTGAAAATCAACATATTAAATTAAAAAAGATACTCTGAACAAGTAAAGTTCATATACATGTTAAGTCCTTGGTTTGTTGTAAAAACATACTATACATACTATATTGCTTCATCAAATAGAAAACAACATGCATCCACTTAACGCTGCTCATTTAGCTTCATGAGCAACACTCTGTAAATAATATTAGATAATTTAATAGCATATGATATATCTTGCTTGTTGTCCTGACAAAAGCCAAGCATGATTTATCTTTATCAAATTGACATATAATTTGTTATTGAAAATAAGTCATGCATCTTTACCAAAGAGAACATTGGTAACATGTCTCCAAAATATATATATATATATATATATAAATTTGTTGTGTGTTTTTAAGACAGTTTCTTATGTGTAAAACACACTGAAGACCTCAGAAACAGAATATTCTGAGAACATTATTTTTTTTAATTGACAATAGTTAATATGAAATTAAAACAATAAATCATGTCAAACTTAGTTCAAAATCATTAAGAGTCAGTGTTCTTAGTTGGTTAATGTAACTTTCATGGATTTTGCTTTGAATTGTAAAGCTGCTTTAAAACCTGTAGGCAATAAGCGCTGCCCTTGCTCTTGGTCCATTGAGTGCACCATCGTAGTCCAGTGGTGCAGGTTGAGGTCTTCCAGGTTGCCTGTCAGCCTGCAGTGGCTCATTTCTGTCTACTGCAATGTTGTGCAAGACCGCTGTTGCTGCTATTACTTTGCAAGTGGATTCCGGATCTCTCATGCGACTCTGCACATGCATTAGATGGAACCGACGTTTCCATCTCCCAATGGTCTGCTCCACCAATACCGAAAGTGCCTTTGTGAGCTGCATTGTAGCGTCGTTCATGAGCAGTATGTGCATTCAGGAGGGGTGTCATCAGCCAGTTGCGACAGGGATATCCGCTATCTCCAAGGATATATCCGTCAACCATATGCGCCTCCATATTGTCCCAGACTTGGCTGCTTCTCAGGATTCTGCTATCATGAGCAGACCCTGGCCACCTAGCAACAATGTTGGTCAGTTTTCCTCTGTGATCACATATTACTTGCACATTGATGGACGAGTAACCTTTTCTGTTTACATAGTCTACTCCATCCTCATGAGGGGGCTCTATCCAGATGTGTGTCCCGTCCAGACACCCGATGACTCCAGGGAAGCGTCTCATATTATAGAAGCCATCCTTAATCTCATCAATGTTATTCTGATCGGGAACTTAACAAAGTCACCTAGTCTTCTACATAATGCATTAGTGACGCGATGGATGGCTCTGTTTGCCGTAGGCTGAGACACTTGTAGGGGATCTCCAACTACACAATGGAAAGTTCCAGTAGAGTAATATTGCAAGGCAATAAGTAATAATTATTGCTGATATGGTAGCAGAGCATGGTTTCTTGCAGTATCATGTTCAATGTCTGGGGCGAGTAAGTCAGCAATGTACATGATGTATCCACGGGTAAATCTATATCGCGAATAAAGCTTGTCATCGTCAAAGAAGTCCAATGGACTTCTCCTGTCTCGGAAGACGCGTTCTTTCCTTATTTGACGACGAAGTTCAACAAGCTCCATGATTCTACGAGCCATGTTGTCAGTCACGGTGTCCAAATGCAGACTGACTAGTTGTCAACTAGTGACTTAGCGCTGCCCCAGATCAACTCTAAGTTTTGGCAAAATTTTAGAATGTTGCTAACTCTAACTGGGTTTTATGAATAAGAATTAGCAATCAGCTAGGCTTAGCAGCTTGCTAAAGTCAATTTTAGCTGTCAACTAGGCCTAGCGTGGTTTTATGAATATCAGCCCTGATATGATTTACCCAGCCTAGTAATCAGAGCGTCATCCCTCATAATCAGTATTCTCAGAAGTCATGTTCACATTTTGAGTTACACCCGGCGTAAGCTTACGCTAACATTGATAAAAATTCCACAAATATTTTCGCTACTCCTACCGCGTGTCCACACCTAGCCTACTCCTAGCACTACGCCGACCAGTTCCACCAAGCATTCACTTCTGGTCGGCGTAAACATCGGCTACCACTTCCGGTGTTTCCATGACCTTAGTCAACTACGCAGTATGTAATGTCTTAGTTCCAACCAATAAAAGGTCAAACTTACACCGGGTGCCAGGAGTAGCAGCGTTCACATTGCAACTTACGCCTGGCGGAGGTTACACCAGCTCGCTACTCCTGACTTTTGTCAGGAGTAAATCGTCGGACGTACGAATGGTGGAACTTACGCTGACCATCGTTCACACTGCCACTACTCCTGGCAGCGCCTACTGCTACTACCAGCAAACTTGTGCCGACAATGTGAACACAACTAGAATAAACTAATTGCAGGCAATTAATGACATCTGTTTTTTGCTGATGTGATACACAAGTCTATGCTATATACCATATAATACTGTCAGTGCTCGGGCCAAACGTCCATGAAAATAACTGCAAGGCCACCAAAACGCTTCCTTAACCCTAACCCCCTAAGGGCTTTTTGGCGACGGGAAGGAAAGAAGGAAAGAATAAAGAGAGAAAAGAAGGAAAGAAGTTGTTTGCTCTGGGTGGGATTCGAACCCGAGACCCCTCGCATGCCAAGCACTCGGTCGGCGACACTTTGCCACGGGTCTTGGGCTTCGCTAGCGAAACCGTGCCTATATATCACTTAGGGCGATTGCGTCATCACACCACGTGGGATGCATGCACGAACAGCGCATATATCAAGTAGTATATTGTAGTACTTAGGCGGGTTAGGGTTAAGGAAGCCTATACTGAGTTTCGATAGTGGTAACCTAACCCTAACCCCCTAAGGGCTTTTTGGCGACGGGAAGGGAAAGAAGGAAAGAATAAAGAGAGAAAAGAAGGAAAGAAGTTGTTTGCTCTGGGGGGGATTCGAACCCCAGACCCCTCGCATGCCAAGCACTCGGTCGGCGACACTTTGCCACAGGTCTTGGGCTTCGCTGGCCAGCGAAACCGTGCCTATATATCACTTAGGGCGATTGCGTCATCACACCACGTGGGATGCATGCACGAACAGCGCATATATCAAGTAGTATTTTGTAGTACTTAGGCGGGTTAGGGTTAAGGGCCCATAGGGCCTGTGAATTTTTAATACTAAAGTCTGCTAGATCATGATGAAGGACTCTATCTTCATCATCACTTCATGGCACTACTTGTACTTGTTGTTGATTTGCAAGTCCGAAGTCTTACAAAGTGTCACAAAATGTGGACCAGTGTAACATTCTAATTTTACAATATCAGTTTGGGCCCATGAATATTCATGGGAGTCAGTAGATTTTGAAACCCAAGTGCTCAATGGTCCTTGAAGACGATGGCTTATTTCAAGCACTAAATACTATTAGTTACCCCTTGTTTGTTCACGAAATATGGGAAAATATCCACTGTCTGGTGCCGTATTTCATGAAGCTCCTGTGGCCAAGTGGTTAAGGCGCTGGTCTCGTAAATCAGAGGTCCTGGGTTAAATTCCTGGGCAGAATCACTTGTCTTATTTCCTCCTTTAATCATTGCTCGATGGCGAAACTGATACAATTGCATCATAGTTTAATACTAAAGTCAGCTAGACCATGGTGAAGGTCTCTATCAAGTCATCAATCCATGGCACTACTACTTGTTGATTTACAAAGTGTCACAAAATGTGGACCAGTGTAACATTCAAATTTTACAATATCAGTTTGGGCCAATGAATATTCACAGGGACCGGTAGGTTTTGAAACACAAGTGCTGAAGATTGTGGCTTCAATAAATTTCAAGCACTGAATACAATTTTGCATAGACTGTTCATATAGGTGAGAATAATAAGTGCAAAAATGAAAGATGCTTTCGCTCAACGAAACGACCCATTTACTGTGATGGCACTGCATGTTCCATTAAATCACATCTTGTTCTTTACACCGTACAATCAACCAACATTATGTGCAATGTATCAAATGGATGTAACAACCAGACTGTCTTAACACATCATATGGATACATGATCCCATTAAATCTGACTCCAATCTAGATAACATAATCCACATCTGGGGTGGATTTCCCGTGTAATGACCCTTTGCTCGGATCTGCCATCTTGCTACCAGAAATGAGTTTTTTATGTACACAAATGTGCAAAAGTGCATTTTTGTTTTTTACACTTTTCTTTATGCTTTTACACAACTTGTTTATACAATGATTTTATATTGTGTACATGGTATAATTATGCTCATGAAAGGCATGCGTAGGACAGAGGTTTTGCAAAATAATAATAATAGTAATTTTGAGATGACATTGCAAAGGGTCAATTTGCTGACTTTGAAATAACCTCAGAAACCTTCCAAAAATCTGTGCTTAAGCAATGCCATTTCAGTTTAAATTCAAATGCTCTGTATAGCTAGCCCGATGCAAACTTAGCGCAGTGGATAACACCAACACACAAAATTTATGTTACACGTGATACATATCAGCAGGCATCCATTATGTCTTTGATTTATGTGTATATTCTGTTGGATTGTGACACCAAATGACATGAGAAAACCTTTTAGCTCTTTTTTTCATCTGGGAAGTAAGTGATCATCAAAACGTAGCCTGATCCTCATCAAAAAATCATTGTAAAATATTCGGCTAATTTATTCTTGATAATAGCAGGATGGGACAGTCTCAACTCAAAGGACATGGTTATTTTAGTCAAGTGTCTGGTAATACCTTTTTCAGCTGAATATTTCTGGGAAATTGTTTATTAAGTTTATCTAAATCTATTCAGGATGGGACACTCTCATTGTCAGAAGGGAGAGAAATAGTTTAGCCATGTTTTACCAAATTTAAAATGAAGTGGTTGGGATCAATAAAGAAGTCTACATTAAAAGCTCATTTGCCAGAGTTTAAGAAGAAATCACCAACTCCATGTTCAAATTCTATTCATATCAAGAAAGGCTAAATCTTCCCAAGAACAGGCAGAGCCCACTACCACAGCAGCCCCATCTATAGAAAGCTTCAAGAAAACCTCCAGCATGCCAGACTCCATAAAGTTATCAAGTTTTCATCATTCCTCTGCCGACTTCCAATTCAGAAGGTTCAGAACTTTCCTATATCCAAACTTTTTTCAGGTTTATGCAGGAAAATTATATTTGGAACTGGAAATTCATCATTACATTACCTTTCATACTCCTTTCAATTTTGAATTCAAACACTATTTTCTTTTGTAAGTAACTTAACTGTAGTGTTTAGCATATTTTTGCAAGTTATGAATTTAAGTTGTTACAATATGCTTTCAATACTACATAATTTGAAATTTGATCAAAACTTATTTTTGTAATTTATCATTTCCACTTACATGAGTTTATGTATCATATTATTATAACACATTTCAGATATTCCACATTATGCAATTTAAAAGGGTTGAAGCGATTTAGTTTCCATACTTTTAAAATAAATTTAAATTTCAAGTTGTCCTAGGCATATCATATTAAATATCAAATTCTGATTTTATTTTGGAGAAAATAGGTAAAAGAAAACCACACTTTGCATTGTGCCTCATGGAATGGATACATTATTACCTATATTATTTTCACTTAACGACTTGTTAGATATTGTTTAACTATTTTATCAATTTAAGCACAATTTAACAGGCTTTCTAGCATCTGCAATTTAATAAAAAATATTCTTTCCCAGAAGATATCTTAATCTTACACTTCCCACAATGCATTTCTTCCCCGTACTGATTAGCTATTCAGCGCAGCATGGGTTGATAGTGACAAGAAATACCTCAATTGCACGATCTGTTAATTGAGGTATCTTTTGTCACTATTGACCAATGTTTTGAAAATATCTGGTCGTGCATGTGTACACTATGACACTTTAGTGATTATGCTTACTCACCTTAAGATCTCTATATACAATGCCCGCATTGTGTAAGAAATCTACAACCATGGCAAGTTCCGCTGAGTAGATACGTGCTGCTGATTCTGAAAAGGCGCCCTCTACTAGCCATAATGTGTAAAGGTCTCCATGTGTTGCGTAATCCATAACTGCATAAAATATGGAAAAATTTATCACGATTATCTTGAGGTGCCTTAAAAGTAGGTTATACAAGGTTTCTATTGCTGCAAAGAAACAGAGTCTCATTTTAGCTGCAGCATTTATTGTATGACCCTGTAGTGTTACAGAGCTGTCAATGTGATACATACAGTGAAAGCAGACAGCAGCAGATCAAAATTCCAACAAATGAAATATATTTGTCAAAAATAAAAGCAAAACAAAAGTTTGGAGTACAAACTACCATTTTAGAACTTTTTTTCACAGTTCCATTATCTCTAACCACTGCACCCACCCTGGATACTACAAAAGGCTACAGCACAAATTGCCTTTGAGCTGAAGCATACGATGCGATCTGATTGTGCAACCAATCAAGCACTCATAATGAAACACTCATGAGTTGCTACCTCTTTCTTGTACTCAGTTCCTGAGGGGTCCATGGTTCAAAACTAAACCAAGGAAAACAACTTTCGTCTTCATCTTCTTTCTTCCTTCCTTCTTTCCTTCCCTTCACCAAAAAGGGCATAAAGATTAATTTCATGTTGGTAAATGTGTAGAATAACCAACCACATCTAGATGAAGATAGATGAAGGGGCTTACATCTTTTATTCTCTTTTCTCTGCTGTACTCACCTATATGTAGATTTATTTTGTTTTGCCATGTCTTGTGTATTTGCACTACAAAAGGATGATGACCAACCATACCCTGTAGAAATTAAACACAAAATGAGAAAACACAAAGTATTAATTCAAAATTCTACAATAACAAAATGATGATTTGAAATACTGTATGTGCATATGAATGAATCTAATGACTCTTTAATATACAATGTAAAATGTACCTTAAATTGGCTCTAAAATATTTAAAATTATCAGCACTTGGTGATTATCTATCATGTATCTGCTGTAATGAGTATGGGACCATCATACATTACTTTCTAGAGTCTATGCATTATCATATAGTTGTAAATAATTCCCAATATTTGGGGTGGTCACCACATACCTACATTATAGACTCTAGAAAGAGTCTATGCCTACATGTATAAGAGTTGCAAAATGTTATGTCACAGTATTTAAAGCCCGGGGGACCACTCAAATATGACAGTGTACGCATGCGTGACCAAATTTTTTTCAAACACCCCCTAAACGAGTTTTACCCTACCAGAAAATTAAGCCCTTAAGATAATTGAATATATCATTTACCCCCTAGTGAGTTTTTGGCTAGTAAAAAATGCCCTTTTTGGACTTGTAATTTACCAACAATTTGAATAGGTACCCTAAAGAAGTTGTTCAGATTCAGAAAACTACCCTTATTCTTGAAAATCAGTGTTTTTTAGACCCTATAAATGCGGCCACGCAGCGTAACTTGCCTTTGCCTTAATAAAATACCCCCTTTTACTTGTTTTTTTGGTCACGCATGCGTACAGACCATTTATGCGAGTGCCCCCCGAGTGATCCACAGCCTCACCCCTCCCCGGTAATTCCAACAAAGTTGAGATTTTTATACTACCAGAAACCTATAATGTTAGTGTGCATAACATTTCTTAAGTTGACAAAGGCATTGTGTGATTTATATTTTCTGTCGAGTCAACAGTCTGAAATTACAACACAGGGCACTGTAATACATGCAAAATTATGCAGAACTTACGCAAATTCAATGTCCAAATCAACTGAAATTTTGAAAATAAGCTTTTTTTGTGGATATCTATTGAACCACAACATGAAAAGAGGATGCTACCATCACAAAATGCCCCTTCAAATCAAATTTAATTTCAAAATGTCTGTCACAATTATTCTCCTCTAATTTGCAAATGAAATGCAAAATAATGATTAAGGGATACAGTGCGCAAAAGAATTTAGGTAACAGTTATTTTCACCCCTGTATATCCTAAACAAAGACAGATGTGTCATAATTGGAACCAGCAGCCATTATATCCTTCATTCTATTACCTCCACGACCCATTATACAAAATCGCGCACTGTGATTTGTTGAAACGCGTCACGTGAGAGCCCATTATTCTGCAATAATGGGTCCAGCGCCGTAACACATTCTACGCACAGCATCATTACGCTTGGTTACGCATGCAATATTTCAGCGATACCCGCTGTCACTTACGCGTACACGCTCCACCTTGAAGTAAACAACTTAAAATATTTGTGCCAAAAATGACATTTCTCTTTAAATTGCACTATTTTCTGGTAATAGAATAGAAATAGGTGCAGCATTATCCTTTACATAAAAATAATGTGTCCTCGGCAGTAAAAGCGTTTAAATAATGGGTTCGGGCTGCGCCTCACCCATTATTTACGTTTTACTGCCTCGACACATTATTTGGGTGTAAAGGATAATGCATTACCCTTTATTTCTTAATTAATAGATTCTTGTTCATTGATTGGTTAAAAGTGTGTCACATGATCAAAAATAAACACACTATTCTGTGAGGAAGTGGAAAAAAGTACTATTTACGTCCGTAAATAGTACCTCCAAGCCGTAAATAGTGCTTCTGGATATTTACTATTTACGGATAGCAGCATACCCACGTCGCAGTCTATAAAGCATAAAAATAACATTGAACGTCGACATTGACTATGAGAATATTTTGTCACTGCCGAGAAACGACAACACAGACATGGCGAAATAAAATCAAGCCTGGAGTGGGCCGGGCTGCTACTGCTGAAGACGATTCATGATTTCAGCTGTTTAAATTTAATTTGTTACCAGTTCTAGCACAGGGATATGTTTTCAGACCAACACAGTCAGATTCAGAGCGATATTGACATGGTAAGCTTAAAAACAAACACTGACAGTGCGAGACTAGTCTTGGACCGCCGCCGCCTAGATGCCTAGCCTAGTGCCGTGCGTACGGAGGCCTATCCAGATGCATGATGGCCTTCGTATTTACATGAAAATCTTTTTACATGTAGGGCCTACATCTTTTCACTAATATTTGTACAAATAATCTATGAATGAATTCAAAATGGAATGAAGATACAACTTGAACAAATGAGTAAGCTTAAAACCCACTAACACATGAACATGACAAGCGAGCCACCTAAACCGGCCTACCGCGCATCATAGGCCCTACCTGCCTATCTCGCAGCATGGTGGAGTTGTAATCTTTTAACCAATCAATGAACAAAAAATCTATGAATGAAGGATATAAAACAAATATATACTGCCTTCATTCGAGGTTCTGGTTAAAACTATGGTCCCTCGTTGAGATCATCATAATACTATTGATCTCACCTCGGGCCCATCGTTTTAACCAGAACCTCTCATGGCAGTATATATTTGTATAATAGCTGCATCTTTTAGCTGCTTGGATTTAAGGCCTCATTTGTTGAAATCGTTCAAAAAATAAAGACACAATAAACCTAGGAAGATGCAAATTCACAGTTTGCTCCATTGCATGCCCTATTGATTTGAATCCAAACCATACTAGCGCTGTGCTTTCCATTGATTAGCACATTAAAACTAGCGTGGTGCTTTCATTGATTAGATGTTTTGATTTTGTTCCTTCCTTAGGTTTTAGATTACCATTTCTTTAATTCTCAACCAATTTCAACAGGTCTTAAATCAGACCTAAAGGACAGGTATTGCCTGCTTGTTTTAATTTTGACATATTTGTCTGTTTTATATAGGGGTGAACATAACTGGTACCTTAATTCTTTTGCGCAATGTATATTGTATAGGGACTTTCAAATGATGCTTTTTACCAAAATCTGGATGTATTTTTGACATGTATAAAGATAATTTCATCATGCTATCTAGGTTTCATTATTTTGTTCCATGTCCAAAATTGGAATCTACTTACATTCTCATATTTGTTCAATCAAATTAATTTTGGAAGTGTTGCAATGCTCTTACTTCATATCACCTGTGTAAAGGGACAGTCCAATTTGCTTCAGTAAATAATTCTACTATTTGACAAAGCTACTTGCTGCTTTACAAATCACCTGCATTGAGCCACAAATTTAGTTGACATTACTTTTTCTCACAGAACTGTAGGGGCTGCACTGTAACTAACTTATACGTGAAGATGCCCATAATTGGGCAATAAAATAATATGCTAAAGATATATCCTGGTGGTGGTAAGGGCTGCGATTTTCAGGTAATTTTGTGGCCAGGTACCACAACACCATTCATAACACTTCACACTTTCGCAGCCATATGTCAAGATCTCCTCACGGTTGCCAATAAATATCAGCCTCAATCGTGGATAAAATCATCAAAAAGTCACCCAATTTTTGTTCTTAACCAGTGGTTGCTATGGGACACAAAACTACCGAAAGCCACAGAAGCCAAATGTCGAAAGAAGCCACAGAAGCCAAATGTCGAAATGACACCCAATTATTTCCTATGTTTCTTATGGGACATGCAATGGTCAAAAGTTGTAAGAAAATTCTTCAAAAGTCACCCAATTGGGCTACCAAATCACAGATTTGGCAATCCTGTATCTCCCACTTGGGAATTCATGTCAGTACACATACACCCGCAGAGTAATTAAACACTTCCTGGACTCGAATATAAGATAACGTATCATCAAGAGTAACGGGGTCTAGTATGAAAAGATGCCGGCTTCATCGTGTGTAATTGACTGACGAGTGTCACTTAAATACAATTTGGTTGTTTGATGAGAGACTTTTATGTGTAAGGCTGACATCAGAGCATAGTAGTGAAAAGCTATGGGCCAATTACGCGTCGCTAGTAATCACTCATGGTGCATTACGTGACAAGCGGGCTGTAATAAACAATGTTTGTCTCTTAATATTAAAAGGAAGTTTATGAAAATTCTGCATTGATTGTTGCAGACTAAATAATAAAACAAGTATTTTTCCCATGGATTCTAGATAATGCGGCCACATCCCCCAAATTTGCCGAAGTTTAAAAATGTCTCAAAATATTTTGCAAGCGTTGCGATCAAAAAAATCATGTTTTTAACACTTTTTTGGTCCAATTTTGTGAAAGTCCACTTTTTTTGTGAAAAAAAGGTCCACTTTTTCAAAATCAGCATCCCCCTAAAAAATATCCTGCATATGGGCCTGCCGCCGCGCGTATGTCCGACAATGTGAACACAGCTATAGCAGACACCATCAATATCTTACTTTCTCTGTTCATCGTTTCCTGTAAACGTTGCACCTGTCATCATTATTTCTATCATTGATGTAAATCTATCTATATCTATTCACCACATAACAATAGTCAGTTTCTATACATCACTATGTGATACGACTGATGATATATTATAGTTACACCATTACTGGATGGATGTCTGTCTGACATGAGGTTATTACTTTTTCAATTTATACTGACAAACATTGCACACTTTATCTGTTCACAGAGCAAGGTAAAAAGTTCATTTTGGCTTTTTCATCATTACTTTTATCAATTTGCATTGATGTAAATCTATCTTTGTCTATTCACATAATAACAATAGTCAGTTTCTATACACCACTATGTGATACAACTGATGATATAATACAGTAAGCCAAATAATTAAGGTACCAGTTATGTTCACTTCCTGTATATCCTAAACAAAGGCAGACATGTTATAATTGAAACAAACGGCCAATAGCTGCATCTTTTAACTCAAATTTAAGACCTCATTCGTTGAAATTGTTCAAGAAATAAAGACACAACGATCCAAAAACCCAAGGAAGATGCAAATTTAAAAGTTGCAGTTTGCCACATTGCATGCCCTATTGATTTGTACACTTTTTATTTCGTGTCATCATTAGGTTTTTAATTATCAACCAATTTCAACAAATAAGGTCTTAAATCAGAGCTCAACAGTACAGACATGGCCTGCTTGTTTTAATTTTGATACATTTGTCTTTATTTAGGATATACAGGGGTGACTGCTACTTTTGCTTACTGTATAGTTACACCATTACTGGATGGATGGGTGTCTGACATAACATTATTACTTTTTCAATTTGTATTTTGTACTGATGAAAATTGCGCACTTTTTTTGGCTTTTTGAAAGGCAGTCAGACAATTTGGATAAAGCCTGATAAGGAACCAAGGCAATTGCATGCTAAATAGAATGTGTCCAAAGTTACACAAGGGAGGTGGGCTCCAAAAGGATTTATTTCCCAGTCAAATAGTCATAGTCTCGACTGGTATATGCGACTTTCCACTATGACCTAGTGGTAGTTGACTATAGTCTATTTAGCCTCCTCAAGATAGTGAAGTCAGTTCTAGTGGACGTGGTATTAAATTGCGCAAGTTGACTCAAAGAAAATCATATTTGTAGGGTACAATCATTTTTATGTTGCTTGTCATTTTTTTGCCCCAGAAATTTATCACAAGGCAAAATACAACAAAAGAAATAATGCTTTGATGTGTTTTATTTCTTTCCAAATGTCTCTGAAGTTGTGCCTCTTCCCATTCCTGTGAATCACTTCTCCCCATCAAAAATCCTAGCACTGTATAAACATAAATACCTCCAATAATGAACAACTTACACATCCATGTAGTTTGGCATCCCTGAAATTGGGCTATTCCAGAAATGAATGGCATCCCCCTAAAGAAGACATACAAGTTTGTACCATAAATTTTTGGGAATTCCCAGACTAAAAGACTAAAATTGTATCAAAAAAAATGTAAATTCCCATTTTGACAATAAAATGATTAAGAAATTGGGAATTCCCAGTGTACCTAAAGAAGACAGGCAAACTTTTGCCAAAATTTTGGGGAATTCCCAAACCTAAAATAAAAGGTGTCTTTTTCTTGGGAATTCACACGTCTTCTTTAGGGTTGTGAAAATAATGACCTTTTATTTTATTTTTTTTGGGGGGGATTCCCAGAGCAAAAAATGGTGAAAAATTTTGAGAATCCCATGTCTTCTTTAGGGGGGTGCCTTTAATTTCTGGAATAGCTCATTACACTTGTCACACAAATTTGCACGTTTTCAAAATGCCATTACACAAATCGATGAAGTACTTTAATGCAAATATCTTAGAAAGAACCTGACATTTAGAAAAACCAATGTTTGAAAAGGTTGAACTCTAACCAAGTACGTAAATATGGCAATCTACACACTGGTATTTTGAGGATGATTCTCTCTGGAGAAGGCCCTGGGGAAAGCTGTTCGTGTGGCAATTGTTTCTGATAAGGAAGATTGTTACGGCTTAGCTGTTGGCATTTAAAGATCACTATTTGCTTAAGGAGAAAGAACAACAACAGTATAGGATGTGTCTTTGTAAGGTGTTGTTTTTATCAAGTGTGATGCATAGGAAGTAATAATAGCTTATAATGAAAAGTCCTGGTTAACTTTAAAATTATTGAGTGACACTGACATAGTGTGATACAGTTTATAGTGTCATGAATTTGAAGCTAGGCTCTAACTGAGCTAATAACTGGGTTAATGAGGCTCTGATCTAGGTTAATAAGGTTTGATGTTTCAGATATTTTTAAATATCTGAAACAAAGGCAATGTAAAAAAAAGAAAAGAACAATATTTTGGATCGTTGATGAGAAGTAATGATTGCCTTGTTTAACCCCATGAGAACTACCTGCCGATTGGTCAAAAAGAGGTTTTTATTATCAATTGGACCAATCGGCAACATTGTTAGAATAATTTCACCACACAAAAAAATTTGGGTGAATTGTTTGCAAAGCTCCATTCTGATTGGTGATTAAAATGAAGATATCATGTAATTGACCAATCAGAGGCAATCTTAGATCGGCAGGTAGTGCTCAGGGGGTTAATTATGGGACTGTAAACTTCATAGATGTACTTGAGGTGCCACTTTAGTCATTATGATATTGATGTGTTTTCAATGGCGCTATTGACATCAGCTTCAATATTTATATTGACTGCTCATATTTAAATGTTTACTATTGTTTTCAAATTAGATGACCTCACTTGTGTACTTTTATCCAGCCTTCATGTTTAATGGGCTATTCCATTTAAAGTCCACACTACCCCTGTGGAAGATTTAGCTAAAGTCTTCCACAGAGGGAGTATGAGTACTCACTCCAGCTGTGGAAGATTAGGTAAAACCATATTAAAATACAGAGGGAGTATGGGTTTGAAAATGATTAACCCTGACCAATGTTGCTAGGCAATGTCAAGGTTCGGCCATGTAGGTCGGGCAGGCATGTTATTCTATAAAACGTACATCCTCTCATGATTAAGAATTAGTTATTTTGCCTATAGCATTCAAATTTTTGTTGCAAAAAATTTCAGATCTGAATTTTGAAAAGTTGTTAGGGTGTTTTTGTTTTGCAAACCATTGATTGTCCCTTCAAACTAATAAATTCTGGCACACCATCCTCTCTCTAAGCTATCATGACATATTTTCCAAACAAAAAATTCCACGAAAACATCATTACAACGCTTGTTTCATTCAATTTGTTCAAAATACAGTTCCCGATTTCCAATGATATAAAGTAAACTGTTTGGAAAATTGGGCTATTCCTTTTAAAATCTATACACCCCCTATGGAAGACATGACCTTAATCTTCCACACAGGGAGTGTGAATTTCAAATGGGTTATCTGAATGCATGGGTGACTCCATTTGAAAGTCACACTCCCTGTGTGGGAGATTATGGTCATGTCTTCCATAGGGGTCTGTAGATATCAACTGGAATACCCCAATATCAACTCTTCTGGTCATTTATCTTTATCGACGATGTCACATCAGGATTCTTTCCTCTCAATTTATAATTTTCTAAAATGTCACACAAGTTACCACGGTAACAGCGTGAATTTTTTCTGTATTAATCGCTCACTTTTCTCCAGCTGAAAACTCTTTAGTTCAGAAATTTGCTCGAGGCAAGCAACCTTTTTTCAAGTATTCAATCCAATATGAATTTCTATACAACAGAATGTCAAGAAGGGAATATGAACAAGAATTTCAGAGAAAATGTAATAAACTCCTTATTCTACAGAGAGATACAGTGATTTTATGATAAGCTTGCAGGTTTGATTTGAAACACTGCAATTCAAGAAATCTGATGCCTGAAGTGGTTTAAAAAGATGATGTTTTATTCTACATCATTAACTTATGCCATGTTTCGTCGTTTGCATCAGATACTGTCATATCACAAAAGGCTGCCTTGGGTGACTTTTATTATTATCGTGTTTCTATTGTATTTCTTAGTCAGGCCCAATGCACCCACCCCCTCAAATTTGTTAAAGTATACAAAGAGTCCAAAAATTTAAGCATTTATTTAAAGATTTTTTGGTCAAAAAAGGTCTAAATTTGCGGAAGAAAGTCCACTTTTCACAGAATTGCCTCTCCCCCTTGGAAAAAAGTCCACTTTTTCAAAATCAACACCCCACAAAAAATCCTGGCTATGGGCCTGTTCTTAGTTAAGGGGGTACTACACCCCTCAATAAATGTGTGACTATTTTTGTATTTTTCTCAAAAACTAATAACACCCTGGTAACAAAAGTTATGTATATTATAAGGGCAAGGATTTCAATTGCTACTCTGGAATTTCAGTGACCCAAGACAAGCGGTTCGAAACTTGTGATAGAAAATGAGGTACCGCTAGGATGTACCTCATTTCCTATCATATTTACTGAACCGCTTGTCTTGATTCACTGAAATTTCAGTGTAGTAATTGGATTTCTTGCCCCAATAATATACATAACTTTTGTTACCAGTGTGTTATTAATTTTTGAGAAAAATAAAAAAATAGTCACAAATTTACACAGGAGTGTAGTACCCCCTTAAGCATGTTTGTTTCTTATTAGGCAGGATAATACATTACAACGAAAAAAGGACAATTCTGAAGAAAAAAAAGGAAAAGCACTTAAAATGCTCAAAAAATGCTCAAAATGGGCTAAAAAGAAATAAAAACACAGAAATTTGGGACAAAAAATAAAAGGAATTCATTTTAAAAAAGGAAAATTTCATAGATAGGACATGAGATTGTAATATTGTGATAATACCTCAAAACATTTTACAGCGTATCTCATCAAAATTAGATGACAAAAATAAAATAAAATAAATCGTACATAAGGCAGCCTTTTGAGATGTGACCGTATATGAAACAGATGAATGATGATTTATCAACCTGAGAGATTTATTTTAATCAAATGTGTCTCAAATAATTGTTATGTGTCATAACAAATCTTACTGATTACAGATTGTATTTCACCATCAATTATAGACGACAGAAACATAAAATATTTTACCTCAATCATGTACATTTTTACGGTATAGGAAAGTGAGAGATTTTAATCATCCTGGAATTCTGAAGAAATATGTTGCTCTAAAGTTTTCACTGGCTTGAACGCTCAAAAGTTTGGTAAAATCTTGAAAATCTCAAGATTTTGATTAGAAAGCTTGAGAAAATGTTACAAAGCTTAAAAGACTTATGGGAGGGTTGACTAAAAAAAAGTGGCACCCAACATTGATTGGTGGCGAAGGGGAGGGTTGGGGTGTTAGGAAAGGGTTTAAGCTTGACACCAAAGAAACCTCCACTTTATCACGTTAATAATAACGGAAATAAGGCCATAATATAGTGTACGTTTTCCATATGTGTCCCAACACATTTTGGCCATGGTTGTAGGTATAAATGGTAGCAGCTTTGCTGGAAAGGTAACATACTCGATTACTCGCTGTGCAGGAGGAGTGGCAAACTTCCCACAGCAACATTGTACACAGGCTCTAGCACCAAATCACTTGCTGTTGATACATATTCTGTCTGCTTCACTCCACCCAGGTGTAAATGGTAGCAGCTTTGCTGGAAAGGTAACATTCTCGATTACTCGCTGTGCAGGAGGAGTGGCAAACTTCCCACAGCAATATTGTACACAGGCTCTAGCACCAAATCACTTGCTGCTGATACATACTCTATCTGCTGCACTCCACCCAGGTGTAAATAGTAGCGGCTTATTGCTGGGTAGGTAACATACTCACTGTGTAAGAGGAGTGGCAAACCTTCCACAGCAACATTGTACAAAGGCTCTAGCTCCAAGTCACTTCCAGTGATTTGCACTGATGGTGAAAATTGAATCAACATGCTATGGCCTGACTTTCCTTCCTACATTATACTAAACAGCCTGATGTTCCATCCTACTTATACTGAACAGACTATTGTGTAGGTGGGTGTGTGATTAAAGGCATGATGATGTACTTATACTTAAACTAATCTCATGAAGATCACAACAACAACAAAGTTTGTATAAATTATTGCAATTGAGCAAGGCCCTAGTAAGATTAAATATATTGTTTTGGCCGTAAGTATTTGGGGCGGCCAGCAATAAGGTTTTGTGTCTAAAGTGATATGATATTATAAAGAAATACATAATCATTTAATCGGGGCTCATACTGCAATATATAAGTTAAGGATGTTAAACACATTGATTACATTTCTCATACACTCTTTAAGCATAAATTTGGGTAGCTTTGCTCCATGAGCCAACCTATATTTTTTCACCCCCCCCCCCCAAAAAAAAGAATACTGAGTGCAAATGTCATGACATGTCCCCCCTGACACTAGTCTGAAGAGCCTTGAAAGATCCTCGGCTGGTGATTTGGTGAGTGGGATTTCTACATAACTGGCACTTTCTACTAGGTAACTGGGGCTATTTGAGGATTGCCTTCTAGAAGATCTGGGTCAGATTTTAAAGTGAAAAAGGAAAGCTATATGCAGAAAACACAGAATTGGCGGTTTTCAAGTGCAGCATTTGCCACTTCTGGTCATTGAGGTTAGCCAAGCTGGTTTGCCTGGATTTTCTGCATATGGAACTTTTCTGGGTACTATAAACTGCTTCTGCAAGCTATAACCAGAGGTTTTCTGGTCACTGAGGTTAGTGCTATATGCCAGGATTTTATGCAGATTTTAATTTTTCTGGGAGTAAACTGGTCAAGAGCTAAAATTTGTGTTAATTCACTTCCAATCTCATTTCAGATGGTGAGGGGGTTAGTTTGCAACAAGAAAAAAACCATCTAGCCATTCTAGGGTTTCAACAATCTTTTAGGTTCATTCCTTTAGACAGTAAGTGTGTGATTCCCCACCTGTATAGCCAACACCTAACGGTGTAACAAACTTTGTGAAATTGTATCGCTTCTGACTGACCACTATATTAGCATTACAGTCACGCAAAGCAAACACCTCATACTGTCTCATTAAGACACACAACCTGATATAGAATATGCGTCTTCACGTCTTGTGATATGGAATAGATAATGGATTGACACGTGGACCTGCTGAAAAAGACAGCGTCTTGTATTGCAAGGGTGATCTAATATACATTAATAATAATAATAATAATAAAAACCCGCTTATATAGCGCTTTCAGTCCGAAGACCTCAAAGCGCTTTACAAAACAACAACAAAATGTAAAACATCTACAGATCTCCAAGCAACAGCAGAAACACAACGAGCATTAAAGGTATCATGCGGTGGAATTCTTGGAAGCTGCCAATGACCACTTATTACAGGGTTCAGTTTTGGCAAACTTTTGAGAATCAAATTATTATCACACAGGGCTCTATGGTGCTACATTTATGCAAGGAATTGCTACATATATAAAGGGTTTTAACAAGCTGGAAATGTCAAATTACAAACAGTAAGCAACATTTCATGTGATAAGCTGTGAAATATAACCACTTCTATTTTGGATTTTCATGTAGTTTTACAAAATTAATTATAGGCGACTCTAAATTACTATGCTATCTTCAGTAGATAGCAGATATTTGTGCTCTAATTATTCTGTCTGAATTGAATATGTCCCTAGAATGTCATGCATTGTTGTGCAAATTGGGTTACCTGAATAGATGACTCCATTTAAAATCTATACCCCCTGTGTGGAAGATTAAGGTCATGTCTTCCATAGGGGGTGTATGGATTAAAACTGGACTAGCCCATTCTTGGGAGCTATCAATGACTACTTATTACAGGAGATAAGTTTGGGCAAACCTTTGAGAATCAAATTATTATCCCACAACAGGGCTCTACGATGCTGCTTTCATACAAGAAATTGCTTAATGCATAGTATAAATGGTTTTAACATGCTCAAATGTCAAATTGCAATATCTCATGTGAAAAGCTGTGAAAAATAATTTTCCTTTTTTTAAATAATTAAAATAATGTTTTACGGGCAAAGCGAAAGGAAAACAAATTTACCCATGGCGAGAAATGGACGATCCCAATTGTTTGTCGATCCGGGTACAGTCATGCTAGCTCCCTGCTGTGCGTGTTGTGGCGTTGGCATGGGGATCAATAGGTGACATCGATTTTGTAAACATCTACATGTAGTGTGTGATTGAGTTTGTTGGTCATTATGAATGTCGTTCCATCAAGTAAACATCGGGAAGAAATTTCCCCACCCACCACTCCCAATAAGGGCATGGGGGGCAATGAAAAGTATATATTAGTGAACACAAACAATGTAATTAAGAGTGATAATTCCCTCATTAAGTAAAGGGAATAGAGAGAAGTTAACAGCTCAATAACAAAGCAAAACAAAGGAAATGTATTATGATATGTCAATTATGTTGCATTAGCATGGTTATTTATAATTGTCCTTAGGTGATTTAAGGGCTTAAACCGGGGGCTTAAATCAGCACATGCGAAGAGGGAATCCTTTACAGAAATAGCTGCAAGTAAAGTAGTGAGGACATTATCGTTAAATATTATATAAATTACGTTATGGCAATATAGAGAAATACTGGATTTAAGCAGAAAGTCTCAATAGATCAGGAGTACAAGCAAAATGGTACAAATTTTCAGAATGTTATTTTAAATTAACCAGCCTGTAAGTTCCAAATGTGTTTATCACAGATGCCATAGGTAATCGAGAGAAAGGCTTTCAGAGATCTTCAAATATGCACAAGATCTTCAAAGATAAGGGTCACAATATAATATTGTTCCCCCTTCTATAAATTATATCTATCAGTTCTAGAAAATGGAGAGCTGTCAATAATCAATACATGTTAAAAGAGTTATATGTGCAAAAATTTGGTTGTTGCTCGAGTATAGTACATTAGTAATTGTTGAAGATTGGGATTTTTAGATATTCTTTTCGTAAATTATAATGATACACATGCACAGGTAGACGAGTAAGTCACAATAATCCTTTTATCCATTGTAACCTCCAGGTCAATTACACACCTGTTGATGGAATCCCAAGGGACAGTCACCCTCGGAGATCTTGAATTGTATGCACCAGTAGTATATATACCTTGTGTGGGTGTCAGCCATGATATGTTATGTTAATCAACGGTTTCAGAGTTGTACACTCAGGAATTTAATTCTAGGGTGGTGGGTCTACCCTAGGATAGTGATCTGATTTCAGTAGTACAAAGTGTAACACTTTACTCCAGTCGGGGTCACTGGGGTAAGGGGAATTCGATGGCGGCTGTCGCGTTCCAAATGTGTCCAATAACGTTTTCTCTATGAGAATATATTTTGTTAATTTTATTTCGGCTGAGATCAAAGGTAATTGGTGTTAATTCTGAAACAAATTCAAACGCTCAATAAAAGGCAACTTGATGGAGTGTCATCCATGATTAGCAAAATCTTTGTGTCCTTGTCCTTTTTGGCTTTCTCGGTCTGAGGGTAATGGATATTCATGTAGTTTTACAATGGGTTATTCTAGTTAAAATCCATACATGCCCACATGGATGACAAAACCTTAATCATCCACACAGGGAGTGTGAATTTCAAATGGGACTACCTGAATGGGCGACTCTATTTGAGATCTACACCCCCTGTGTGGGAGATTAAGGTCATCTCTTCCATAGGGAATGCATGGCTTTAAACTGGAATAGCCCAATATAAACAAATCAAACAGCTTTTTGAATTTCATTGGACTCCAAATTACTACCCATAGTAATTACTATGCACGCTATCTTCAGTAGATAGCAGATAGTTGCACTGTAATTATTCTGTCTGAATTCAACATGCACCTAGAATTTCAAGTAAGGTTGTGTATATCTTTAATGTAATGTTGAATTTGCCACTTGCCTATTAGCATGCAATTAAGAGTTGTGTAAAAAAAAATTGTTACGCAGCTACTACTTGCCCGGTGTCTACTTGTTATGTGAGCCTTGTACATTAATGACCCAGTTTACTTGCTTACATCACATGATATCACTTGGTATAACAGTGCACTTCATCTGGCCTCTTGCTTCCTCACCCTCAACATCATCAAATCCTATGTCCCATCCGCCCCATCTATGATATCAACATCAACAGATCCAATAGCCATCAAGACTATGTCCCATCCACCTCATCTACGATGTCAATATCTATTTCTGTCTTGCCTCTATTGACTCAGAAAAATGTAATATTAAACCTCCCAAGGCAATACACAACAAATGCAATAACACAACACCTGTCCCGACACAATTCCATGTCCATGCTCTATTTTTGCCAGTAATAAATGCCCAGGCTACTGCTGCACATATATCATTTTCCACCGTTTTTTAGAATTCAATGTCAAACTGTAAACAATAAGCAACATTTCATATGGAAAGCTGTTAAAAACAACCATATTATGCAAACATGTCCTTTTTTCTCATTGTGAGTTCTTAATTCAAATGGACGCAAAATAAACAAACCTTCTCCAATTTGCTCACCATATTAATGTCTATGCTATCTTCAGTAGATAGCAGATACCTGTGTTCTAATTATTCTGCCTCTGGGCAAATTTCAGTAAGTTTAATCTAACTGCCTTTCGCTCAAGTTTTTAGCATGACAGTAATAAATGCCCAGGCTACTGCTGCACATATATAATTTTCCACCTTTTTATAGAATTCAATGTCAAACTGTAAACATTTAGCAACATTTCACATGGAAATCTGTAAAAAAACAACCATATCATGCAGATCTGTGCTCTTTTCTTGTTGCGAGTTCACAATATCAACAAAACAAACAGCTTTTTGTATTTCACTTGACAGCAGATTTTCTCCAATTTGCTCAACAAAGTAATTACTATGCTATATTCAGTAGATAGCAGATAGTACTATTAATTATTCTGCCTCAGAGCAAATGTCAACAAGTTAAATCTTCTAACTTTCATCTAGATTTCAGTATGACAGTTTTGTATCAGTCTGCACAAAAGTGGAATGGGCTATTTCTTTTAAAATGCACACTCCCTCTGTGAAAGATTTAGCTAAAGTCTTTCACAGAGGGAGTGAAGGTCATAGAATAAACATATGGGTAACTTCCATTTGAATTACTCTCTCCAATTGTGGAAGATATAGGTAAAGCCAGACACAGCCTGGAGTGAGTTTCAAAATAATTAATCCTAGCCAATTCCATTTGAAAAACATATTCCCTCTGTGGAAGACTGGAGGACAGATTCCTAATGGAAAAGCCTAATGCAGCTAGCTGTTTGTTATTAACAAAGCAGACAGCATTTTTGCTTGTCACTACCTGCCGATCTAACATTGCCTCTGATTGGTCAATTACATGATATCTTCACTTTAATCACCAATCAGAATGGAGCTTTGCAAATAATTCACCCCATTTTTTTTTGCATGGTGAAATTATTCTAACAATGTTGCTGATTGGGCCAATTGATAATGAAAACTTCTTTTTGGCAAATCGGCAGGTACTTCTCATGGGGTTAAGGCAGAAATGTGCAAACCCATTATAGCTTTGCAAACCCACTATTGCATTTAGTACGAAGATTTGTAATGTAAAGTTTGTGAAAAGCCCTTCCAAAACATTCAAATAAAATTCAAATCACTGCAAAAATGATTTCCTCCCTTCACCATCATCATAAGCGGTAAGCACAACTACAAGTAATCTTCATTAGATAATCGGATCCAATTAGGCTAGAGGGGCCCATTTTGCAATTTAGTTACCATCATCATCATCAACTTGCCTGGTAACCAAGCATGCATTGCATCTCAAGCACACTTGATTGCTAACTTACAAGCTTCATTATGCCAATTTTCCTTTATATTTTGTAGTTTTTGCACCTTCCTTTTGCCTGTATCTCAATATCACCATTGCCACCTTTGGACTGATTGGATTAAAGTGAAAATTTTCGCGCTACATTTATTTTTGTGCTTATCAAGTACCAAGCTGCTACAGCGAAAATAACAACAAACGAATATATTCCCTTTGTGTATAGGTCAATGTAATGAAACTTAGAATCCTGAATTTAAAAACAAGCAAAACGGTTAAAAATGGGCAAAGTGCGAAAAATTAAATGCGCGAAAATTACTACTTTTACAGTAACAGGTAGATCTGATGCAATGACAACACAAGGAAAATAATCATCTATTGATCCACTGTAAATGAAAAGTACTCCTTAGAGGATCTTGGTATACCAAACTGGTATCACTTCTACAAAATCGTGTCACGCAGTGTAAATGATGTGTAAATTCCTCGGAGGTTTCCCGTATTTGAAGTAGCTCTTATCGTGGTATTTTTCTTCTGCAGCAAGTCTGCATTATTACAACACTTTAGATGTGATAAAGATATTACGTTACTAAAATTCATATAAGATATCATAATTGCATAATTGTTAAATTCATGTAGTGTAAAATCAATTATTAGGCTATTCCAGTTGAAATCCATACACCCCATGTGGAAGACATGACCTGAATGTTCCACATGGGGAGTGTGAATTTGAAATGGGATTGCCTGAATGGGTGACTCCATTTGAATTCTACACACCCTGTGTGGGAGATTAAGATCATCATGTCGTCCATAGGGGGTGTATGGATTTCAACTGGAATAGCCCTAATATTATGCCAAGATAACAAGGTAAAAAGAATGAGGATATTACGGATATGCTATGAAGATGATCATGCACTTGAATTACAATGAAGATTGGTACAGCACTTCAGTAATACACCAGAGAAAATGCTATGCATCAAGAAAGAAGAGTAGCTTTTGCTCAAATCAATGGGCTATTCCAGTTAAAATCCATACACCCCCTATGGAACACATGATATTAAAATATCCCACACAGATGTGTAGATTTTATATGGCTTCACCCATTCAGGTAACCCCAATTGAAATTCACACCAACTGTGTGTAAGAATAAGATCATGTATTCAATAGGGGGTGTATGGATTTCATCTGGAATAGCCCAATGTTGAGATACAGCTGAAAGAGTGTTGCACATCTTTTTGTATTTCATTGATATGTGACTAGAAAATACTTCATAAGGGTTCCATGCATGCTAACTTATCTCAATTTTTGGCGAAAGTTAGACCCAGTCCACACTAGTACATTTTCGTCACTATGTCGTAATTACCCGATTATGACACAATTATGATCAATCAAAGTCAAGAGTGTCCACACAGTCAGCACATTGTCATCATGTCGTATAAGTTCTGGTTATACACATGCCATGGCAATTATTAAGTTCATTTATAGTAAACATAAATACAACAACAAAATGCGTACACAAGGGTAATTTTCATCAGCAATTTCGACACGATCATGCTAGAAACTGGCCCAATGATGGAAATTTTCATCATTTGCGAAATTTCATCATTCACGAATGATGTCAGGATTGAAGTATGCCAACGGCATTGAGCAGACACACAGAACTAATATCATAATATGATTATGACACAATCATAATTGACAGGAAAAAACACACTCGTGTGGACCAGGTCTTACATTTTGGAACAAAATTTTTCAGAGTGGGCTTTCCAGCAACAACAAATATGTATGATCATTTCCAAACCTAACCAGGGATGTGATTCAAAGCTTGTGAAATATCCTGAAAGTAGTAGAAATCCTGAAAGACAATGTAAAATTGGGCTACAGCACCCCCAAAACGGCCTAAAAAACAATAAAATTGCGTTAAAACAAAAAATCCTGAAATCAGGAAAAATCCTGAAGAATCACATCCCTGCCTATCAGATTATCCCCAGACAGAATAAAACAACACGTTGACAACTTTTTTGCGACTTCTGTCGACATGAGAGAAATTAAAACTACAAACCGCGAAAGACCGCCAACAACCGCCGCTTAATAGGTAAATCTAACTAGATTGCCCCGCAGGGCTACAAAGAACTATCAACCGCGAAATTTGGATATCCAACTCGATTGCCCCGCAGGGCTACAAAGAACCACACACTGAAAAGTATAGTTATCCAACGAGCTTAAACTATAAATTAACCCCCGATAGAGGGTAGGGCATGAAGAATGAGGGAAATTAAAACTACAAACCGCGAAAAGACGCCAACAACCGCCGCTTAATAGGTAAATCCAACTAGATTGCCCGCATGGCTACAAAGAACTATCAACCGCGAAATTTGGATATCCAACTAGATTGCCCGCAGGGCTACAAAGAACCACACACCGAAAAGTATAGTTATCCAACGAGCTTAAACTATAAATTAACCCCCGATAGAGGGTAGGGCATGAAGAATGAGGGAAATTAAAACTACAAACCGCGAAAGACCGCCAACAACCGCCGCTTAATAGGTAAATCTAACTAGATTGCCCCAGGGCTACAAAGAACTATCAACCATGAAATTAGGATATCCAACTAGATTGCCCCGCAGGGCTACAAAGAACCACACACTGAAAAGTATAGTTATCCAACGAGCTTAAACTATAAATTAACCCCCGATAGAGGGTAGGGCATGAAGAATGAGGGAAATTAAAACTACAAACCGCGAAAGACCGCCAACAACCGCCGCTTAATAGGTAAATCCAACTAGAAAGAACTATCAACCGCGAAATTTGGATATCCAACTAGATTGCCCCGCAGGGCTACAAAGAACCACACACCGAAAAGTATAGTTATCCAACGAGCTTAAACTATAAATTAACCCCCGATAGAGGGTAGGGCATGAAGAATGAGGGAAATTAAAACTACAAACCGCGAAAGACCGCCAACAACCGCCGCTTAATAGGTAAATCTAACTAGATTGCCCCGCAGGGCTACAAAGAACTATCAACCGCGAAATTAGGATATCCAACTAGATTGCCCCGCAGGGCTACAAAGAACCACACACTGAAAAGTATAGTTATCCAACGAGCTTAAACTATAAATTAACCCCCGATAGAGGGTAGGGCATGAAGAATGAGGGAAATTAAAACAACAAACCGCGAAAAAACCGCCGCTTAATAGGAAATCCAACTAGATTATTACCTGCAGGGCTACAAAGAACTATCAACCGCGAAATTTGGATATCCAACTAGATTTACCAAGCAGGGCTACAAAAACCACAATCATTAAAACATAATTATCTTGCTAAGTCGTGGCACTTAGACGCTTCCGTAGTATAAGCCTTGCTACATAGTTTCAATTTGAAGTAAATCGGACTCTGTGTCTCGCTGGCATCGTCAACATTGGGTATGTGTTGTCCATATTTACATTTTCTTAGTTGCCTTGAATAATTAAAGTATATTAAAATGTATATGTATCCCTATTAACATTAACATTCATATTAATAAATACTCCACTTTCACACGTCGTAATATCGGGACGTCCACGTGGCGAAGTGGTTAAGGACATGGACTTCTAATCCACTTAAGAAGTTTTGCTCAAGTTCGAAACTTCCCATCACCTTTTTTTTAAATGTTTTATTAACCAATTTATTGTCATAAATCAAGAATAACACCATTTCGAACATCCATTGCTATTGTGATATTATATTTTTTTTATCAAACAAACATGTTTGATTTTTTATTCACATTTAGGCCTAGGGCCTACTTTCACCATGCAGATGCTTTCACCATGCCTGACGATCATGATATTTCCGAATCATTTCACATTTTGGATGCATTGTAGCCGACGGGGACCCAACTAAAGGCTGCTAGTCAGGTGTAGGAATGCGTGTATTTGGATTCGTCTATATATGTGTGAAAAAGTATTGTTCCACTAGTATGGAAGGCCAACAGGGACAAAAACGTATCCAAAAAGAGACAACCAAATATGTAAGGCCATTAAAGTCATACGTAAAGACAAATTAGCAAAGCGGCAAAAATACCCAAATGCCTATTGCAAGGAGGGACTGTCCCCACCACCATGACCACATACACACGGAAACCCCGATAGAGTGCAGGGCTTGAAGAATGAGGGAAATTAAAACCACAAACCGCTAAAGATCACCAACAACCGCCGCTCAATAGGGATGTCAAACTAGATTGCCCCACATGGTTACAAAGAACCACAAACCGCGAATTTTGGATATCCCCCTAAATTGCCCCGCGAGGCAACAAAGAAGTGTGGTTATCCAACAAGCTTAAGCTATAAATTACCCCCCCCCCCCCTAGAGACTACAGGGCTTGAAGAATGAGGGAAATTAAAAACCACAAATCGCGAAAAGACCGCCAACAACCGCCGCTCAATAGGGATGTCAAACTATATTGCCCCGCAGGGCTACAAAGAACCACAAACCCGAAATATGGATACCCAACCAGTTTAAAAGACAATTTAGCCACCGATAGAGGCCAGGGCCTGAACAAGTAGAGAAATTAAAACCACAAACCGCGAAAAGAACGCCAAAAACCGCCGCTCACTAGGGATATCCAACTAGATTGGCCCACAGGGCTACACAGAACCACAACCTGTGAAATTTGGATATCCAACAAATTAAAACCACAAACTGTGAAAGACAACCAACAACCGCCGCTCAGTAGAGACATCCAGCTAGATTGGCCGCAGGGCTTCAAAAACCACGCATGCCAAGTATAGTTATCCAACAAGTTTTAAACTATAAATTAACCCCCGATTGAGGGTAGGGCATGAAGAATGAGAGAAATTAAAACTACAAACCGCGAAAGACCGCCAACAACCGCCGCTTAATAGGTAAATCCAACTAGATTGCCCCGCATGGCTACAAAGAACTATCAACCGCGAAATTTGGATATCCAACTAGATTGCCCCGCAGGGCTACAAAGAACCACACACCGAAAAGTATAGTTATCCAACGAGCTTAAACTATAAATTAACCCCGATAGAGGGTAGGGCATGAAGAATGAGGGAAATTAAAACTACAAACCGCGAAAGACCGCCAACAACCGCCGCTTAATAGGAAATCTAACTAGATTACGCCAAGAGGGCTACAAAGAACTATCACCGCATGAAATTTGGATATCCAACTAGATTGCCCAAGAGGGCTACAAAGAACCACACACCGAAAAGTATAGTTATCCAACGAGCTTAAACTATAAATTAACCCCGATAGAGGGTAGGGCATGAAGAATGAGGGAAATTAAAACAACAAACCGCGAAAAACCGCCAACAACCGCCGCTAATAGGAAATCAACTAGATTGCCCAAGCAGGGCTACAAAGAACTATCAACCGCGAAATTTGGATATCCAACTAGATTGCCCCGCAGGGCTACAAAAACCACAATCATTAAAACATAATTATCTTGCTAAGTCGTGGCACTTAGACGCTTCCATAGTATAAGCCTTGCTACATAGTTTCAATTTGAAGTAAATCGGACTCTGTGTCTCGCTGGCATCGTCAACATCGGGTATGTGTTGTCCATATTTACATTTTCTTAGTTGCCTTGAATAATTAAAGTATATTAAAATGTATATGTATCCCTATTAACATTACAGTCACGCGGTAGCTGTGACCAGCAAGTTTTAAAAATAAACGGCTGATAAAGTTTTATCAAATTATGTACTGTCATAAATCAAGGATAACATAATTTCAAACATCTATTTTTCTTTTTATTCGTTTTTATGGAGTACTTCGTAAACCGATGACTTTCCAAGCTTAGAGCTGCTTGGCTACATTCATAAAAAGAAAGAAAATCCACCAAAAAAACGTTGACAACGTAAAGAAAGCAGCAAGTTTAAAAAGCCCCCACCTCGGCTCACTTTTTGAAACTTGGTCCCATTTTGAATATCAATAGCAAATCGGTGTTTTTAACGTTTAAACAATAGTATCATTGTCATTAACATGCCTACTTGTTATTCGTTTAATTCAATCATTGGTCATGAACTTAATAATTATCATAAAACAAAACATATAAGGATATTGGCCAAGAACAACATAATAACCTTTCTGATCGCTCCAGAATGCTAACAACTTAATATCGCATCGGCACATTAAAGATACATAACACTTCTGGAAATGTTTTAAGTTGATAATTATGACAAAGATTAAATCAGTATCTTTTACAAAAATGGGACCAAGTTTCAAAAAGTGAGCCGAGGTGGGGGCTTTTTAAACTTGCTGCTTTCTTTACGTTGTCAACGTTTTTTTGGTGGATCATCTAATATATCTTTAATCTTTATTAGTCTTGTTCGAGCTCTATTAAGAGACTTGTTTACATCTTTTGAAAACAACTTGTTATAACTTAGTGGCATATGCAATACATCTTCCAAATTGATTGTTTCTTTGTTATTACATTGTTTAAAACTTTGCCAGCTTAAAATGACTTCTTTGTAAAACTGGGGGAAATTTGCAGGAAAAACAGAATCATCAACATTACATTGTAACAGGAACTCCAGACCTCCCATTCTATTAAAGAAATAATTTGGGACAACTTTTTTGCGACTTCTGTCAACATTAGACATTAGAAAAATTATTTTCACCAATCTCCTCTAATGCTTTACGACAGAATGATGCTCCTGTTCACGAGCATTGTGCCGAGCAAGCGATGCCGTCACACGTGATTGAATCCCAACGCAGCACCAACGGATCACGCCATTGGCCAAGGCTAGTTCCCGGGAAAACATGACCTTTGACCCGCCTGAAACTTTTTCTCTGCAGGTGATAAATTGAGTTTCTTCGCGATATACGCGATGAAACTGTATCAGTGAAATATAGCTGAATGCTCCAATAATGACTCTTCCAGAATGAAATGCATGGCAAGCACAAACAAATTTGCACATTAAAATTTACAATAATCAAGGTGAATTTCAGCCTTAGGGGGAGGGGGGGTGTCATGAATATGTCAGTGATCGGAGTCAATATTTTATGACCCCCCTATCTTGGGTTGAAAATTTTTATGACCCTCCCCTTTCTACACAGACTCAAGACAAATTATTCATTAGTTGGAACTAAGGTGCGGAGCGTGACAAAATTTTAGAGCGCAGAAAGTGCGCGTAGCGTGTAAAATTTTGATCGTAAGTGTGAAGGCGAGCGTAGCATTTAAAATTTGTTTGTTAAGTTAAAGAGTGAGCATCACCAGCCTTTAATAATTCTATAACCCCCCTTACAAATCCCCTATTTTTTGGTTTAACAATATATGACCCCAGTATATTCATGACCCCCCTTCCGAAAAAAAAAAATGCCCGCCCCTTAAACTTAATCTCTCATAATAACTTTCCTACTTGAATTGCATGTATGGCCATACATAAGGGGTGCACCATTTTATTTCAGGGGGACATGGGAGTTTTTTGGAAAAAATAAATTCTGCCCACTCCACATGGCAGCCGGGGTACATACCCCTTTACCCCCTAGCTATGCCCCTGGGCACCAATCGATCTAGTCAATCCAGGTACAAAATGTCACGTAATAATACTGTATATTTCAGTTTCTTTCTATATACATCACTTGTTATTCTTGACAGTAGAAGCAAGTACCTCATATTGTTACCGAAAAGTAGGGCTTGTTTACGCTTGCTTTTTACAACTCGAATGCTACAAAAAATTCTCATGAAAAAGCCACTTGTGTCGCGTCTTGACTCGCAGGTGTTATTTCACATGACATTAACAGGTTGATTGGATACTTACTCAACACCTTGCCACTATGGATCACTGTATAAAATGTGGGCCAATGCACAATGTGGGCCAAAATGGAACAATGTCGTAAGTGCCTTTATTTCATTGACACCTGTGACATTCTTCTGACAAAGTATGTGTTAAAGCAAGAAAGTCGCAATACTCTATGGACCACAATTGCCTCATCCCAATGGCATAGTTCAATCTCAATTAAACAACCGTAGCGCAAAAGTTGACCTCAAGTTACAGAATAGGAGTTTTTGTCCCCAAATTTTCATAGGTCATTCAATGAATGTACAAATGTATTGAGGTTAAAGAACTGTGCCCTGATGGGTGAGCATGTTGTGGATCCTAGTGATGCATGATGGCTTCTCAATGTTTGAATCTAGAATTGCATGACTGAGCATCTCAAACTTGTCAAATGTGTAAGGGTTGTGCAATAGTTGGGAGGACAAGTAATTTTTGATAAACCTAAGGGGTAGAGGCAAGCGAATTTTGGCAGGTCAAAGGGGGATGCCTTTTTTTGGCACACATTTATAAGAAACACATTCAATTATACACTCTCAAAAAGGCTTAAAAAAACAGAACTGAAAAGTTCAAATATGCAAAATTTCCCAACTTATCAAATTCATCATAGCAAATTAATTTAATTTTTTTTGACGAATCAAAAAATTATTTATTCACACGACTTGAGCTTTCGCCATCCAAACTGATGGCTTGATCATAAGTGATCTGGTTCACTGCATTTCATGCAGTGTTTGGATGAATGCAATCTCACTCCTGGGGATCAAAATTTGTTTTAGCAGTGGATCATATACCTGATAGCACTTGTTCAGTCAGTGCATAGGGGACCATGACAGGCCCTCTCTGACATTACAAAATCCACCAGTCATGCCAGTCCTCATCGCCTCTTTGACCGTTTCAAGTGCACCCGCGAGGAACTAGAACTATTGAGGGTGTCAAAATTTGGTGGAAGTCCTGGGAATAAATTCAATACATTTTCATCTGAGAAAGTCCTTGGAAGTGTAGGAACTTGAGTTCATTCTGTATGTGGGCGTTTCTTTGAAACAATAACATATCGGTCAACAATTCCTCACCATAAAGTTGTAAATGAGGGCGTTTTCTTAGAAACGATAATATGCCAGTCATCATTTCTCCATTTAGGTGTTATAATATACAGTTGTTGCACAGATGAAAGTGACACTGACAAACAGCATAGGGTTATCGATTTGACATAATTGACATTTGACATGCATCTTGTATGTATATTGTGGCAGTCGCTCTGAGATAACCATCTTCCCAGAAAAACAAGAAAAAGTGAGAAAATGAAAATGACACACTCGATTAGTACAGTTGTTTTTCCTTACCATATTTCTTAACCCCGTGAGAACTACCTGCCGATTGGCCAAAAAGAAGTTTTCATTATCAATTGGCCCAATAAGCAAAATTGTTAGAATAATTTCACCACACACAAAAAATGGGGAGAATTATTTGCAAAGCTCCATTCTGATTGGTGATTTAAGTGAAGATATCATGTAATTGACCAATCAGAGGCAATGTTAGATCGGCAGGTAGTGCTCAGGGGGTTAAGAGTGTTGTGAATTACCTTGGGATATGCTATCATGGACTTTGGAGCAACTGTGTGCAAGCCACTAACTTTTACACTGAAGTGTGCTCAATTTCAAATATAAATTACCCACATATTTGAAGTAGCATTGAATATAGATCACAAAATGTTCCTCTTCAAGTAGCTTTTTAGTGCTAATTACAGGAAAATTGGGTCAAAAATAATCTGTATCATTAAACTGGCTGTATACAGGTGGTACAAAAAGTGACTACTTGGTTTTATAAGCCGCAATTGTTTGTAAGTCATGTAATAAGGCCAAAAAACTGTTGCGTTGCCCTCAAGTGGGAAAAATAGGAAGGTTGGGTCAGTCTGTCAATTTTTTTTAACCTTCAGTTTTAAAAATCCCAAAAACCCTTCAGTTTTTAAAAATCCCCAAAAATATTAAATAATGCTTCTTTCAGTAGCCAATTTTGACTACTGTATACTTGTTAAATAATTAATTTACGACTAGTCTTTCAATAAAATATTAATTTTTAAGTGAAAAACATTGATTTTTTGAACATATCTGTTTTCAGGATTTAGGGTCAGAAAAAAATCGCTGAAAACGAAATCCTAAATATTTTTTGTTACAAAAGATGTCTTTGCCATTTTATTTGTGAAAATTTAGCAAAAAACTAACAAGATTTTTCTGCAAAAAAAGTCTTAATCATCCAAATCAAAAAGTGACACTTGATGACATTGTCAATAGGATACCATCAGGCGGCGGATGACATGATCGAGCCGGCAACTTGTGAAACTGCCCGGCCGTATGGCATTTTCCAATATAGTTGGTTAGTTTTGTGGGGTTCATTATCGAACCCCAACGGTTTTAGCTTGTATTTATATTATTTATCAACATAGGCCTATTTGTTTGTGATATTTCAAGCGCTTTTAAAATTTTAAAATAATCCCAGTCAATTACACGGTTGACAATGAAAATTTACTGAATTTAGAGAATGCAATGCGGCTACCACCTGGATACCATGGCACAGCCATTATTCGGTGGCGTAGTGCACATTAGAATATATGACCTTTGCTAGGTCAACTGGCTCATGCTTTCTTTGTTACGAACCACTGATCGAAATGATCACAACACAAAGCCTATGGCATATTATAATAAATTCGGAACAGGTGTATGAACCCAGGCTTGAACCAGTAACCAATGGTTACTAACATGCACTATGGCAGCGAATTATTTGTGAACACTGTGCACAGTACTTAAGGAGATCTTAGACCATCATCCAAATCAAATGTGACACTTAATTAGATTGTCTATGTCATACATGAACACACACTTTCTGTGTTGTACAATGCCTACTGCACTCTCATCAAGTGTACTTTTGATCCGCATGATAAGGCCAAAAAAAAAAAATTGTTTGTTTGTCCTCCACAGCTTTGAAAGAAAGAGGATGTGCGGGAGTGGCGGATTTTTTTCGGATTTGGGGTATTCCTGGACCTTGCTAGAGCTAAATGCTACAATCATTCATGGTGACTTAAAAAACCAACATTTTGTTTCTTTAATATGCAGTTAAAGTTATAAATTGTGTTCATGTTATAGTCTTTTAATGATTTCAAATCCAATGTATTTTGAAGTCATTAAAAATAATAGACTATGACATGAAGTTATAACTTTGCATTTTGAAGACACAAAATGTTTTTGGGGAGCTTTTTTTAAATTTTCAACCATGAAAGATCTTAGCATTTAGCTCTAGCTAGGTCCAGAGATACTCCAAATCGAAAAACAAATTTGAATTTTACTTATTTTTTTTTTTTTAAATTGAAAAAAAAAAAAAAAAAAAATATTGGTCAGGCCTTAATCTGAGGAGCGGGCGGTGGAGGACAAACAAACAACTTTTTTTTTTTGGCCTAACAGACTTTCTGGCCCGAAATCTCCCGTTACTTTTTGCTCAATTGACACAAATAAGGTATCAAATTAAAACATACATCTTCAGTAACAAAATGAATATTTTGGATTTCCGCTTTAATGCACAACTTACAAACAATGGTGGCATATAATCTAAATCCGAGTTGTTACTTTTTGTGGCAGGTGTATTTAGGAATGCTATATGAGCGGATGTATGAAAGAAAATAATGCACTATCAAAGACCCAGATTTAGTGCACTTTCTATTTGGTTTAATTCACAAGTAGTGTTGATCACAAATTCCTGGAAGAATACGGATAAATTTCTTTGTAGGAACATTAGTAGGTAGAAATCGATATCTTGCGAAGATGTAAACATGCTTGAATGCTAAAGTTGAGGTTTATAGGACTGAAAGCATGTTTCTACTTCTTTGAAAAAAATATGCAATAGAAATCAAATGTTTTGCATTATAAATAATGAATGTTTATGAGGAACATGGTAAGAATATTTTCATCAGGTGAAACATGGACCGTTTCATGCAATGAAATCTTGCCTTGTTTGGTTTCAATTGTCATCTCTTGCTCAAATTAACCAAACAGCTTTTTGATTTCACTTGATAGCAGATGTTCTCCAATTCGCTCACCATAGTAATTTCCATGCTATCTTCAGTAGATAGCAGATATCTGGACTCTAATTATTCTGCAATTTTGACATAAGGTCATAATCCACACATTAAGTTCCCTATAGAACATGTTAAAGACCTTAAAATGGACAGAACCTTTCCCAGCAGTTACTAAAAATTTTTGGTCATCCCCACTTGGTCCAATCCCATTTGGGTCCAGACCCATTTAATCTATAGTAGTGCCCTGTGTCCCAAAGATGCTGTATCATAAATGTGATACAATGGCTACTGGTAGTTCAGATGTACCCAAATAAAAAGGCTTCTTTTTATGGACCAAACTTTATCATTACAAGTTGGCTCTACACTCAATACTATATATATATAGGTTTGCATCTCTCCATCGCTGATTATTTTCACTTGCTACACAATATCTCATCTATTTTGACCTTTCTTTTTCAGATTGGAAGCGAAAAAAGACCAAGCAATTTCTCACTTCTAAATATCAAAATTTCTCATCTATTTTGACCTTTCCATTTCACAATGTAAGAAAAATCCGTTAAACCGCTGTCCCAAAGGAAGACGAAATGCTTACAAAGAAATATAAATGTGAGATGTTATCTGTGCTGATACCAATAACTGACACGTTTGTGTTCGCAATTTTCAAGCATTGTAAGATTACTATACATTTCATTTGAATGACCAAAGCAGTACGCGATCATATTTCAAAGGACAAATAATTGTGGGTGAGGCGAAATACTAATCATGTCAATCAAAATACATTTGAAATACCAACCAATCAGGAGTGATTTTGATCCACTTCCACATCACGCGGGTACGCGGGCGTTCTTCATGCTATGTTCATTCAAATCAAATTGTTACAGTAGCTTCCTGCAAACCTTGGATGCAATCTATCATATGACCAATGCTGGATGTGACGTACCGTATTTCGTCAAATAAACGCCCCCGGGGGCGTTACATTTTCCTAATGGGGGCGTTTATTCAAGGTCAATTTTAGAACGATAATTCCCGTTAAAATCATTCGGTAAACTTAAAACTCACGCTAAAATGACGAACTATGAACTAGAAACACTGACTTCTGGTTCACTTCCGGGTTTTTTTCCCGCCAATTATTGACGCTATTATCGACCATGTGGGCGACTTGGTAAGCTTACTACACAAGATAGCATGGAAATAACAGCATTTTTGAAACATCTTGGTTGAAAAACGTGGTGGGGGGCATTTATTTGAGGGGGGTGCGACTATTTGACGAAATACGGTATGTATCAACTATCAATCAACACTGGACAAATAAAAAAGTTTCTTGAAATTTCCAACTAGACAGATAAAGTAATCAGAGTGTCTGGATCCAAACATATATGTGACATGATCAAGGGGAATGAAAACCCCATGTTGATACGACTGGTTTTTGCTTAGTTACGTCAATTTATCAATTGTAGAAAACAATATAAAACAAAAGAATTTTAACACTTTCTTTGCCAATATCTCAAATCAATATTAGCGACATCCGACTCATTTCCCTTGATCATGCCACATATTTCTTTGCTTCAAAGTTGATTGAACTGTCCAAAATATCTAGTTAATATTGACTCCCCACAATATCATAAAATAATGGACAGTTCATCAAACTTTGAATGAAGAACAAATACAAAGGATAATTGAACAAAAGAAAAAAGCTAGATATTTATTATCAGATACCTAACATATCAGACCATTGCAGCATCTCTGATCAGCGCAGGTTTCACCTTTGCAACGTATAGCAACAATAAATCCGATAAGAATAATTCACTTCATCAAATGCAGTAAAAGCATGATTCATCATGGATCATATCAAGTTTGACCCATCTCTCCTCCTCAATCTAGGACAAGATAGTGATCAGGTTGTTTCCAGGTAACTTGCCTGCCTTGGTAAGTGACTTAACAGATCAGGTCAGGTTTGATGAAGCTTTTTGTCATCTAAAAGACATGTTTAAGGTGGTACTACATCCCTTGATAAATTTGTGACTATTTTTGCATTTTTCTCAAAAAATAATAACACACAGGTAACAAAAGTTATGTCTATTATAGGGGCAAGGAAACCAGTTACTACACTGGAATTTTAGTGACTCAAGACAAGCGGTACGTTATTTATGATAAGAAAAGAGGTACAGCTAGAATGTACCTCATTTCTTGACATATATAATGAACCACTTGTCTTGAATCACTGAAATTTCAGTGAAGTCATTGGATTCCTTGCCCTATAATATACATAACTTTTGTTACCAGTGTAGTTATTTTTTGAGAAAAATGCAAAATTAGTCATAAAATTTATCAGGGGGTGTAGTACCACCTTAAATTACTTGAAGAATAATTCACTTCATTCCTTTAGGCCAAAAAAAGGTATATGTTTGGCAAAAAAAAAAAAAGATCGGTCAGCCGAATACCTTTTCTGCTTTTTTAGGGCACAGTCCACATGATGATCTTTTTGAAAACAAATATTATATTTAGACTAATATATGCAATACTGAAACATTAAATGTACAAAATACGACTTAATATAGCAATTTTCAATTTATTAAATGGTTTCTGATCAAATAAATGCATTTTGCCAATTACCTATATTTGCCTATTACTTTAAAATTACTTTTTTCCCATCAAATTCAAATACCTTCCTTTCACTTCATTTCCATGAAAAATAATCCCTTGATGCAAATGTGTCATTTGAGCGTGAAGGGCCTGCATTCTAACCTCACAAAGGTGTCAAAATTCAGACTTTTATGTCTGTCGTACTTTCCTCTGGAGAACCAGCTACATAAATTTGCAATATCACTCATGTGCATCGTACTTTTACCAACGAAACGTGACAAGTACTTGAAAGTAAAAGACGGGGCAATCAACAAAACACTCTGAAAACACATTAATACGGATTTATTGAGAAAGCGTGTGTGTTGTTATCTGTAAGACTGAATCTAGATTATGACCACGGTACAAATTATCCAATAAGTTGTCTTTCTCAGCGATTAGCTGTAATCATGTTCCTAGTGTGACTATGAGTCTAGTTTTATGATTGTATTACTTATCACAAGTAATCCAGGCAGCAAAAGGTTCCAAAAACAGGCTGAAGCTAAATAAGCTGCCAAAATTTTGACTAAAAAAACTGAATTCACTTTTAAAACTGAAAATTCTCATGCCTAGTATTCAAACTCAGTGAGCAGGGAACCAAGGGGTTGGGAAGCAAGGGGAGAGGTGTGAGAACCAAGAGGGCATGTTGGGCATCCTCTCCCAACTTCAGCTTTATCACCTGCTAAAAATATTTCCCCAAATATCCCCTCCTCAATTTCTGGTGCTGATACTGCTTGAGCTTGTTCTACAAAACACCTATATATTGCTAGTGGTTTTTTTAATAATAAATTCTAGTGTTTTATATTCAATCATTTTCACTGAAATGTCTTCTCAAAACGTAAAAGGAAAAAATAAAACCTTTTGAGAATTTTGAGCGAATGATCTGAACCAATCTGTGCAGTCCTGAAAATCAGGTGTATGGAGCACAAGCAACCCACAAACATCCCTTATGCAAAATCAATCTTAGAATAGATTCAGTTGAACGCCTCCATGCCATTGCTGTTGGCTCTTGTTTAGCTATGTAGAACACAATATTGTGATCAGATTGAATCCAATCAGGTTAATGTTTGTAATCAAGGAACCGAGATACAAGAAAATGAGATTTGAAAGAAAAAAAAAAATGAAAAAAAAGTCTGCAAGTTTTGTCATTCCAATTAGTGTTCACGATACAAACCATATTTTACTTGTTAGTTTACATGATTTGTTAAAAAATTCCAATGATTCATTGTAACAGTGGTGTGGTAAATTGCTTATCATTTCTTGCACAACTTAGTTTACTATAAGCTTTCTTGCACAACTTAATTAGTAAATTCTCATTAATGAATTGATTTTATTAAAAACGATTTTTCTTCTTGCAAATTGAGTGAGCTTAATCCTTCTGTGCTATATCCATCTGTGGATTTTATCAAGTCATACATGTAATTCTTCTGCAAATGATCTTTGACTATTTGCACTGCTAACCTGATGATATACAGAAGTAATGTGGGGTCCAATTCACTAAACTTTACGAAGCTTTGTAAGTCTCAAAATCGTTCGTAACTTACGACAAGTCTTACAACAAGTCATAACTTATGACCATTTCACTGAACTTCGGTACCCTTTGTGAGTAATAGGGATGTATTACAGGAACCCTTTGTAAAGTTACGTCTAGTATTGAGTATTCGTAACTTTACGAACGGCTACTTGAGTTACGAAAGGTTTAGTGAAATGGACCTATGATCTATAACTTGTAGTTAGTAAGGTGTGAGACTCTGGTGTATTGGAGTGTGGCAATGCAAATTGGAACCCCGGCATAGTCCCTGTTTGTTCTCATGTAAAATTGGGCTATACTTGAAATTCCCCTGGACAAGGAACTAAATACTTATTGTCTCGGTTACCTATACAAGAACTTGGGAAAATGATCCTGGCTGTGATGGTGTGGTTTACATAGGTTGTGCACATCTTAGCTGTAATTCCATGATAGTTGCTAAATACAAACAAGGGAAGAGGCATATGCATCATACACTGGTACACACAGGTGGTGGCCGCATTGCATTCTCTAAATTCAGTAAATTTTCATCGTCAACCGTGTAATTGAATGGGATTATTTTGAAATTTTAAAACGCTTGAAATATCACAAACAAATAGGCATATGTTGATAAATAATATAAATACAAGCTAAAACCGTTGGGGTTCGATAATGAACCCCACAAAACTAACCGACTATATTGGAAAATGCCGTACGGCCGGGCGGTTTCACAAGTTGCCGGCTCGATCATGTCATCCGCCGCCTGGGTACACAGAAACATTACAAACTAGCGCACTAGATCAAATTAATGATGCTTAAGCGTTATTCTTAATATATTGATATACAGTGTAAAGAAAAATTACACTTTGCACACTAGCACAATTAAACACTAGAAACCACAGTTGTGTTTGACCAAACACGAATATCTATGCCCGTGGCCCACACTCTCTCTAACACCCCACCAGACCATCACTCTCTTATACTCCACCAGACACTCACTCGCTCTAAAACACCACCAGACTGGACCACACTCTCTCTAATACCCCACCAGACCCTCACTCTCTCTTATACTCCACCAGACACTCACTCGCTCTAAAACACCATCAGGCTGACCCATACTCTCTCTAATGCCCCACCAGACCCCCACTCTCTCTTATACTCCACCAGACACTCACACGCTCTAAAACACCAACAGGCTGACCCATACTCTCTCTAATACCCCACTAAGCCTTCACTCTCTCTTATACTCCACTATACACTCACTCTCTCTAAAACACCACCAGGCTGACCCATACTCTCTCCAATACCCTACCAAGCCTTCACTCTCTCTTATACCTCATCAGACCATCAATCTCTCTAAAACACCACCAGACTGGACACCATTCTCTCTAATACCCCACCAGACCCTCTCTCTTATATTCCACCAGACACTCACTCGCTCTAAAACACCACCAGGCTGACCCAAACTCTCTCTAATAGCCCACCAAGCCATCACTCTCTCTTATACTCCACCAGACACTCACTAGCTCTAAAACACCACCAGACTGGCACACACTCTTTCTAATACCCCACCAGACCCTCACTCTCTCTTATACGCCACCAGACACTCACTCGCTCTAAAACACCACCAGGCTGACCCAAATTCTCTCTAATACCCCACCCAGCCATCACTCTCTCTTATACTCCACCAGACACTCACTCGCTCTAAAACACCAACAGGCTGACCCATACTCTCTCTAATACCCCACCAAGCCTTCACTCTCTCTTATACTCCACCAGACACTCACTCGCTCTAAAACACCAACAGGTTAACCCATACTCTCTCTAATACCCACCAAGCCTTCACTCTCTCTTATACTCCACCAGACACTCACTCGCTCTAAAACACCACCAGGCTGACCCAAACTCTCTCTAATACCCCACCCAGCCATCACTCTCTCTTATACTCCACCAGACACTCACTAGCTCTAAAACACCCCCAGATTGGCGCACACTCTTTCTAATACCTCACCAGACCCTCACTCTCTCTTATAATCCACCAGACACTCACTCGCTCTAAAACACCACCAGGCTGGCCCAAACTCTCTCTAATACCCCACCAAGCCATCACTCTCTCTTATACTCCATCAGACCCTCACTCTCTGAAACACCACCAGACTGGAGAATACCCCTTTAATCCCAAAACATTGTGTCCCTTTAAGCGGTTAACCTCTTAACCCCATTGTAACGTCTTGACGATATTTGAAGCCTTCATCATTGCAAATACAGGTAGCTACCAAAATGCTACCTATTGCGATACACTGTGTTAACCGGTCGCACCTATTTTGCTTTTTAAAGCATATGAACTTTGACCTCTGGGGTTGCGGCTAGCATAGCATACTTCTAGGGTCATAGGCCATCATTGTTCCAAGTATGAACCCTGAGGGCGCTATAGTAGTTAAGCTAGAGCTGTTTGAAATTTTACACATATTGCCCCCTGTAGCCCATGACCTTTGACCTTTGGGGTCGGGGGTACCCTAGGATGTATCTAGGGGTCATGGGCCATCATTGTACCAAGTATGGGCCCAGGGGCTACTTTAGTTCCTGAGCTAGAGGGGTGCAAAGGACTGATCTTGAGAAGGAGGAGAAGAAGGCGAAGGAGAAGGAGAAGTCGAAGACTAAACACAACAAATACAATATCTATGCCCCGTTACACGGGCATAGATAATGAAATTACAAATGGAAACATAACATGCATAGGTAGATAAACCAGAGTAAAAACAACTCCGGACATACCTGCCTATGTTGGGACTTAAACCCCAGACCTCTTGCTTGCAGGACGAGTGCTCTAACCACTAACAAACTGTCCCTGATAAGCAGAACTCAAGTCTGGTAGTTATGGTTGCTAAATAGTTTATATGGTGTGCCTTAGGCCACAGTGGCCAGCAAATTCCTATAAAATGTGCTTGTGAGTTTATGCCTGTGCATAGCATGCGTATTTATCACGGTAGTTATTTTTAACTCCATGGCTAATCCATCCAGTAATTTCGGGTAGTAATCTGTTTTAGGTAGCGCAGTTACCTCTGAATCTAACAGCCACCTCCACTGAAACAAGATGCCAAAGCTATTAAAACCTATTAGACCTAAAGAGAAATGTGTATGCTTCAATCTTTGCCGAAGGTTATTGTTTTAGTTAAAGGCACTTAGGCATAACATTTAAAAATCATGCGGTAATGCATTAAAGCTCCCTCTTATCAACTAATTCTGTTCTAATCAATGGCGAACTCATGTTACGCAGCATCAGTGCTTCAAATGATATTGCCATGCACATTTCAATTTTTGGGAGCAATTTTACAGCATTTTGTTTTTGATTTTGAGAAATCCACAGAATAGGACATTTTCAAGCAAAATATTATGACAACATTTTTTAAAGTATTTTCAACAACTATTCCTATACCTTTACAGGAGCCAACCATTGTTAATCTGTGATGAATCACTGATCTTTTTGGAAGTCAGAGTTGCAACGATTAACTGACATTTCTCATGAAATAATCATGTGAATTATACAATCTTTATAGCTTGTGTTCATTGTTGAGAGCGATTTAATCATGTTTCACCATTGTTCCTCACCGTTATGAATACATTAGAAGTATTATGAAATCACTAAATATCCAAAGAAACAAAAGAAATGAAAATCAATTTATAATTTTCCTAAAACTTCAAATTTTTATAGAACCTATTCTGCACTGATTTGCCAATTATTTGGGATTTTAGGCATATGTATTACCATACATCATGACTCTAAAAATATAAAATGCATTTCGCATTTAGGTTTTGAGGCCACCGACAGAAAACACTTAGGCTTTTTAGGCTAATCATAATCCTTATAACTATTCTCTAATAAGCACATACAATTTTTCATCAACAAAAAAGATCAAAAAAAGTGAAAAAACAGTCTCCCCTAAGTACCATTTGAAATTAAAATGATTCTGCCTTTTCATTTTCATCCACTGTTACCATAGCAACAAAGATGCAAAATAAACCATTACGTATTAACCTGAATTTTTCATCTTTAAATCATGAGCATAAATAAAAGCTCTTTGAAAATTGTGAATTTCTTTTTATTTCTTATTTTTACAAGCCTCAGGCAAATTTGAGAGATCATATCACAAATTTTCGTCTCAATTTCTGAATGATAAAGAGATTCTCCCAATGGCGCCATTCTTGACAATCAAACCATCCTCATCCAAATCTTGAAAGAGTTTCTCCTATTTTCTCCTTGAACATGTCACCAAGGGAACTACACACCGGACAATGAACCGTCTGGGACAGTGCATACGGACATGCTGTGTGAGCTTTCATACGGCCAGTGGCTTTGTGGTTTTCCCTTGTTTCTAATGGACGGAAAACGGTGACATTCTGAAGTTGGAAAAAAAAAACACTTTTGTGTGATTCAGTTATACAAATTAAATCTAATAGAAGCTATATTTAAAGAAAACCATGCACAAAATTTGAATTTATAAGCATTTAATATGAATATATCACAGAGGTCATGCAAAAGATTCAAACTAAATCGATATGTTTCTGTGGAATAAACTACAATCCCAGAAAAATGTGTTCGAACACCCATTGTAATTACCATGTTCTTCACACTGGAAACTAAGAATTATGATAGTGTTGTCTCAATGTTCATATTACGCATACCCCCTCCCCTGCCCCCACCAAACAATGTTGGGAGAAGATATGGTGAAGATGAACATATTGGGCATGCCAACATTGTATGGGGGTACTAGAAGGGGTACCATTTGCAATAAGGTCTTACAGTTTTCAAACAATTATTTCTAAGATTGTAGTGTGTATATTGGCAAACTTGAACAAAGTTGAGCATTCGGCCATGATAGCGGGTAATTGCATCACATGTAGGACCTCGATTGGACAGTGTCAACATGGATCACATCTGAAGTTCATTTTTGTGACGATGACTTCCCTTGTTTGAATACTCAAAAGCATTCTAAGCAATGTATGCTTCAAGTGTGATTCAATTCGAAGAATTCATTGCATAACAGAATGTTCTGCACTTAGGGAATCCAAATGACAGTATCATTAAGTAACTTGTGTAAAGATTGTGGAAAGCTTTTAAAGTAAATGAACACTTTAAAAAAAAAAGATATCAGTTTGCAGCTTTCTTTACATAGAGCTGGCCAAAGCACCTCAGGGCAATTCAGAATTATTTGAATAATATTTTATAAATGCCTTGTACTCACTACTCACTTATAAAATAGCATATAATTTTGGAGTTACATAACAGCCTCAAAATGACAAATTTATTGACTAATTATAGGTTAATGAACAAGTATTACTTGTTGGGAGAGGAATTAGATTAATGCACAAGCCCCGAATGCACGAGCACTATACACAATCAATACATGTTTCGTATTTTTCTAACGCTTGCTCTGATTGGTTCTTGCTATCAAAGAGTGTATGAAATTTGATTATGGACATCTTGAAACGTGAAAAGTTCCTTGTCCAGTGGAATTTCAAGCTTCAATTTTTCACAAGAATAGAAATTGACACTGCCTGGGCTCGAACATGTAGTCGTGCACAACAGTCGAGGGACTTGCCAATTGAGTTAACAGGACTGGACTGATATGGGAAGCCATGTTGGTGCCTTTGTGTGACAACAATGAAAGCTTCACTTTCTGGTAGAGAAGAACTGCACTTGTTTACATAAATTGAGAATGTGCATAGCATAAACATGGAAGTGGGGTTCTGATTGGCAAATTCAATCATCTCACAATGATGAGGACAGTCCGTTTCATCTGATTGGCCAATTACGCATCAAAGAAGCGATCAGCACGGAGCGGTGCTCATGAAGGGAACACAAATCCAGGCGTATGTAACTCATTAACAGAGCGCGCATTAATCTGATCAAGAAAGTGCCATACTTTCTCTAGAGGAAGTGTATTTCTGATCAGGGAGTCGGAAGTTGAACTAACCACAGAGGCATACAGGAAAGTCCAAATTCATTCCCCTGCTGAAGGTTCTCAATTCTCTCAAGTGATATCTATTGGTCAGTCATTGATTGGTGAAGTCAAATTAGTTTTTCATACAAGCATCTTTCAAGGACCATCTATAGAGCCATCAAAAGTAGTTGAGGTTCTCAATTCCCTGAAGTCACTATAATGGCACGCTTAATGGTCAGCCACAACATATATACCCACTCCTTTAACAAGATTTTCTTGCGAGGCCAACACTGGTTTTAACCTGCTCATTCAAGGACTGTCCAGGCCAATGACATTATACCTGTCCATGAGTGGGCATGGTTCAATCCATTGTGAAGTCACATTGCCTAGCCAATTAAAGCCTTATTCATGCGCAGATTAAGAGATGCAACTTGTTTTTCAAAGAATATTCGCCTTGGTCTTATCGTATGATATTATTAATTTATACTCAATGTACTCTTTGTAAATAAATCATTCATTAAAATCTATTGTAACAACAACTTTGCCATCAGTAAATCCATAGATGATATGGGTATAGTACAATGTGTTACCAAAGGGCCGGGGACGTATCTTACCTTTCCCAGAATCCTTTGCAACCTGATGCATCACCTCATTACATCAAATGACACTCCTATACTACTTTCCCATTGTTTTCATGTTGAAAACAGACTGGCTATTACAACATGGGTCAATAGTCAAGAAGTAAACAAATTTTGCAAGATCCGGATGTGCTCTGTTCATTGAGGTACTTTTTGCTACTATCGACCTAAGTTGAACTATAGAGGCCCTGCATGAAATTATCGATTGCCTCCAAACAAAGGATTTGAGCCGGTGTCCTTCACCGTAGTTATGGCGGAGTGCAGTCCATTCAATCAAATGTTGTCATCAACCTATTTGATCATAGTGCAGGGTTATGTGTGTGAGACGAACTGTCACGGTAGATTGCAATCATGCTTTTGTTGAATGCATTTGAGTAGTCCGCCATATTTACGGGATGATACGTCACATGCAAGGCCTATAGATAGCAAATCAGTATGGGGTCAATTCATTTTTAGTCGGTGCATATATGACCCCGTTTCATTGCAAACAACAACTTTTGTAGTCAAATTAGACCCCACACAGGGCAAAAAAGAACCCCGGATCCATGTGCTCTGTTCATTAAGGTACTTTTTGTAACTATCAACCTATGTTGCACTAGATAGCAAATCAGTGTATACAATTGAAATGGAAGAAATGCATTGTAGGAAGTGTAAGATACCTTCTCTGGGCCACATACATCAGTGAAGTCCACATCATCAGTTTTCTCCTTTTTAACTCAAACATGCTTACTATCCAGACCACTGACATGGTAAATGAACTCAGCTCCCAATTCTCGCAAGTCTCATCTGTTGGCATGTTCTTACAAGAACATGATACCTACTCCTTCATATATAGGCTAAGTAGCTGTGACTTCCTTCAAGCCAATATTAGTTTTTACTTTAACTATCTTCACATGGGTGTCGGCTGCAGACAACAAGTTTCAAATTTTGTTGAAAAATTTCAGAAATGTACATTTTCATGAACATATTTGTAATCAGCATGAAAAATACATTAAAATGAGTACAAACAAACCTAGTATTGGTTCAGTGGTTCTTAAGATAGGTCTTGATATTTTGAGAAAATATCTCAAAATTTGTACTTTTTATGTTGAAGCTTATGGCTAGCACACAGAGCATTTCTGCAGACTATTGAGGCCACTCACCCCAGCACAATTCTCTGCAGTCAAATCTATTTTGCAACAAATACTTGAACATTACATCTTTATTATTGTCTGATACATACTGTCAATCCTGCATATGGTTTTAACCACTTCGTAGACCTTCCAGCAGGCTAATGACACCTAAAGTAGACAGGTTTTGCAATATTAGGCTATTCCCGTTGAAATCCATACACCCCCTATGGAACACATGACCTTAATCATCCACAAAAGGAGTGTGAATTTCAAATAGGCTTACCTGAATGGGTGACTCCATTTGAACCCCATGTGTGTAAAATTAGGGGTGTATGGATTTCAACTGGAATAGCCCATTCTCTAAAGTCATAGACCCATTTACACTATGAAAACTTTATTCTGCGGACATACACAAACATTATAGGAGAGACTGTTACAATAAAGATAGCATTTTTCATGGAACATAGATTTTTGTACTTTTCGTGCTCAAGTCAATGCAGCTTTGGTGAACATAAAAGTGCACAGATATGTTCTATTTAACATAGTCTATAATGTAAGCTTCTCAAACTCATCATGTTGTTGGAAAGCATGAAAAAATTACATGAACAAAAATTACCACTTTACAGTAAACTAAAACTGGTCCTGATACCTCCGATCATGATGTCCCACAAATTGTGCTGGTTATGCGCTCATGGAAGCGAAACAGCCAATTTTTGTGCCGGCAAAAGTTCGGGTTTGTTGCTATTGATACTTGACTGGTGGTATTTTTCCTGAGGCTGAACTACTCTTCTGCAGTTGCAACGCAAATATGCGGACAAGCTGCCCTTATGAGTGCATGTATGCTCTGCACAAGTAACTTTGACTTAATGTTTGCTCCTAAGCAACATCATGGTGACTGCCTGAGAGGGGTACTTGTTTTTGGATTGGGTAAGGATCGGGGCATCTGGAATTCGGAAAATATGCTAATACTGCACATCCACACCTAGCCTACTCCTATCTATTGCCCTGACCAATTCCACAAAGCATTTACTTGGCATAAACATCGACTACCAATACCAGTGTTTCTGTAACATTTTTCAACCACATGAAATGTAATTTCTTAGCTTCTGACAAAAACAAGCCAAACTTACTCCGGGTGTCAGGCGTACATGTACCAGCATTCACATTGTAAAATACGCCTGGCGGAAATTACACCTAGCTCATTACTGCTGACTTTTGTCAGGAGTAAATCGTCGGATTTACGCCTTGCGGAACTTACACTGACCATTGTTCACACTGCCACTACTCCTGGCTGCACCTACTTCTACTACTAGCAACTTACGCCGACCAAGTTCCGCCAGGCATACGTCCGACAATGTGAACGCAATTTATGCGAGAGCATCCGGTTCAATCACCCCACGTATTGCAGTTGAGTCGCATGTAATGATGCATGAAGGTCACAGGAGACATTGAGTATTATCTTACCTGTATGCTAGCCTCTTCTTTACATTGTTTTATCGCGTCGCTTCTAATTACTTCTAATTTAGATAGCACCTGCAGGTAATATAGAAATCAACATACAAGAAAATTGCATTAGTAACACTAGATGAAGTATCGTAATAATATCGGATATTCCCACAGCATCTGAAGGGAGTATCCCATTATGCTTTGCGGTACCATTATAGAACTGATTGTGCAATAGAAAATGTACACAAAATCCCACACTTAAACTTTCAATTACTCTCTTAAATCAGGAAAGCTTAGACTTTTGTTTGAAAAAATATCACCCATAGAGTATTGTGAATCCATCAATATCTAAGCAGCTCTTGTTTATATTTTGTATACATTTGCTATGGAGCATGCAGATATACTGCAATGCATGATGGGATACTCCTTTCAGCTGCTGTGGGATATTCCAGTTGGAATCCATACACCCCCTGTGGAAGATATGACCTTAATCGCCCACACATGTACAGGGGGTGCAGATTTCAAATGGAATCATCCATTTAGGTAACCCCATTTGAAATTTACACTCCCTGTGTGGGAGACAGTTGTGTAGATTTCAAATGGAGCCATCCATTCAGGTAACCCCATTTGAAATTCACACTCCCTGTGTGGAAGATTAAGATCATGATTTCCATAGGGAGTGTAAGGAATTCAACTGGAACAGCCCAGTATAAATGAAATGATAAGATAAATAGTTAATATTGAACCATGTAGGACATTCGCACTATGATTATGTTGAAAGGGTAAATAATAGATTAATTGAGTAGATAATTCTGTGGAGGACAATGCCCTGGGGCGCATCTTGAATATTTTACTTAGCTGCTGGATGGAAGAGGATATATACAGTAAGTTAAGAATGGCCACGTCTGTTTGAAGACAATAGGCCTATTGAAATAAAACCTTTAAGATGGTGGGTGATGGCAAATGATGCAGAATTTTGGTTATTCCTTCATGTAATTTTACACGAAATTAGGGTTAGGGTTAAGGTAGGGTTAGTTTATTAGGATTAGGGTTATGATTAGGATTAGGCTTAGGGTTAGGATTAGGATTAGGGTTAGAGTTAGGATTAGATTACACGAAATAATTACATGAAGGATCGACCAGAATTTCGCAAGTTATGAAACGCAAACCAATGGCAGTTATCTGGCAACGTTTCCATTTAATAGCAGACCCTCATTTTATATTATGCTTTCTACACATGAGTGCCCACATCGGGTGTACAACAATAAGTCTCACACAAAAAGTGCATATTGCATGGTGCAGTACAGATAATGGGGCCTGCGACAGAAAACATTGACAGAGGCGAAAATGGCACTTTTGAATCTGTACCTTCAATCGCTTTTTGTTTCATAACTCGGTGATTTCTGTATCATTTGCTATCACTGATATCTCAAATAAAAGAATACATCTTTGCGCACATTATGATCACCCTTTTGGATTTGTGGAGCCTCCAAGGAGAGCTGTTTAGAGCATTTACAATAGAATGTATGGAGAGAATGGTCAACTAAGTAGAGCTAAAAATCACTCTCCTATATCAGATTTAAGGAGAGCAGTAGAGAGCGACTGCTCTCGCTCTGCTCAAATGTTCACTTTTGCTGTAAGATATGATTCATACACTTCTGCATTATTTATTGTGCTGATCGACTATAAGCTGCAAACAATGTGTTATTGAGCAAGTCATAGGATGTGGTGCTTCTTGCCCATTTACAGAGCTTCAACACAAACACAAATGCTTTCAAATATTGAGCTCCCCACTTTAAACAGAAATATGCTGTAATTTAAAAGTCATCAATGAAAGAACAAAACTTGTGAAAATTATGATTCTAACTTCCCTTTGAATTGAAACCCGACTTGAGTTGACTAATAAAATACTTGGCATATTAAGTTTACAGCAAGTAAGAAGTTTTAAAAACAAACATATTTGCACTTCACTAATTATATGCTTCTGGCACACTTCAATAGAAGAAAAAATAGAAAACATACAAATATGTCAAAAAGTTTGTTGTGTACGTGTATAAAATACTTTAAATTTGTGAACTGTAAACAAAGAGTCAAATAAAACAAATTGAATTTCTTGCAGTGTGAAAAAGACCACTTGTACAAATTAGAGCCAAGTGATGGGGTTTCATCTCGTCTAGCGATAACAGTATGATGGAGTGTAATTTCATTTGTATAGGAAGTGCTGGCGTCTCAGCCAGGGAGGAAACAAGATAAGATAAATGACCTACTAATGGCGGGAGACAAGTCACATACTAATGGTTAGAGTAATAAATACGAACGGTTAAAGTGGTCATTTTTGCGCACATAATTTTTCACACTTTGATGATTTTTAACTATTTGTTTGTTTTTAACTTATAATTTTTTAGTTTTCTTACATGGACCTATAATACATTAAGAATATATTCACACATTTTTATTTTTGTGGTAGCTGTCTTGAGAGTGGAAAGTGTGAACATTAATGTTCAGTGAAAATTTGCTCGTTATAGAGTACTAGACAGCTGTTGGGTATGCTTAGCTAATGGGGAAAACAAATAGTTGGGATGGATGGAGGATGCTTTGCCCAGAGATGCTTAAGTTGATGTTGTTGTACTTGATACAAACATGCTACTGAAATCAATTACCGTACTGACGCGAGTATAGTCCCACCCCGTTTTTGGGTGAACATATTTCAAAATTGGGGGTGGGACTATACTCGAATTTCAAAAAAAAAAAAAAAAAAAAAAAAAAAAATTTTTTAAGTTTTTATTTTTCGACTTTGAGTGTCCCTGGACCTAGACCTAAATGCTAGGATCATTCATGGTTGACCTAAAAAAAAAAAATTTCAAGATGTTTTGTTATTTTTAATATGAAAATTGATAATTTGTATTCATGTCATACTCTATTAATGATTTCAAAATGCATTGAATTTGAATGCATTTTGAAATCATTAATAGAGTATGACATGAATACAAATTATCAATTTTCATATTAAAAATAACAAAACATCTTGAATTTTTTTTTTTTTTTTTTTTTAGGTCAACCATGAATGATCCTAGCATTTAGGTCTAGGTCCTGGGACACTCAAAGCCGAAAAATAATAACTTAAAAAAAAAATTTAAAATTTTTTTTTTTTTTTTTTTAAATTTCTGAAATTTTCCGAAAGTTTGGGGGTGGGACTTTACTCGAAGGTGGGACTATACTCGCGTCAGTACGGTATATATTACGCAGTAGATTTTGAATTTGTGGATGGATTTATATCAATTTTCCTTCAGATTCAGGTAGAAATACAGGGAGTAGCGATGTTCTTCAAAAAACGATTGGCTAAATTCTACCAGTGGCAGCACAAGTGAGGGATCCCCCCATCGTGGGCTTTACCCCTCCCAGTCAAAATTTAAAGATCAAGGATATTTCCAATTTTGGTGCTCATAACAGCCACTTTTGTAAATGTTCTGATTTTTGTCACCCAAAATTCACCTCTGCCCCTTGGCAAGAATTCTAGCGCCACCACTGACTGCTGCAAGTAATCAATGAGTTTAAATAGGTCAATTCAATAATACACACCTTTTCTTAAACAGCTCGCGTATTTCCTTCTGAAAGTGTCGGCTGTCTTCTCATGATGCCTAAGAATGGGTTCCGAATTTTGTATATATTGTGGGTTCTGTTTAAAACTTGTTTATCTACAAATGTTTTCCACTTGCTGGTCATAAAATTACATGTAAACTGCATACATGTTAATTGATAAAATCAGTGCGTGCCAACTCCCTTGTTATTCTAATCAACCCCACTAACTAACACTTCTTAAATCGGAAGTAGACAGATACATGATCTAATTGCTATAATAAGGTCAAATAGTGCACCTGTACTCATTAGGATGACATTGATTATGATATACTGTAAAAGTGGAAATTTTCGCAGTACATTAATTTTCGCGCTTTTCACAGACAACACAGCTACCGCGAAAATAAAAATAGGCAAATATGTTCTTTTAATGTGTACAATGTAGGCCTATGTAAAAAACTCAACATCTTGAAATTAAAAACAAGCAATGTAGTTCAAAATCGGCAAAGCACGAAAAATTACATGTGCGAAAATTACCACTTTTACAGTACCATTCTCACGTTTGTGTTACACCTGTCAGTAGTAATCAGATATTTCTTGTGATAATTAGGCAAAATGTCAAGGGCGTCATCAGCATCATTATCATCATCACCATCACTACCACAACGGTCAACCGCCACATCCAGTCATCATCAAAGCATCACTACCACTTGGCTATTCCAGTTGAAATGCATACACCCCCTACAAAAGACATACCATTAATTTTCCATACAGGGGATGTAGATTTCAAATGGAATCACTCATTTAGGTCACTCACTTTAAAATACACACTCCCTGTATGAAACATTAAGGTCAAGTCTTCCATAGGGGGTGTATAGATACAAACTGGAATAGCCAATTTACGTTACATCCTCATCCTCCTACTTCCACAAAAGAGCAACAACACTTAATCATCTCAAAACAAGACTGATTCAAAAACAAACAAACTTGTCCTACATATAAACTATAAAATGCCTTGCATACCAATAACTGGTTTAAATGTCCGGTATATAACTCTCTATAAACATTTTCTTGTCTTGTCAAAGGCTAAGAGCTTGCCTGTTTGTTAGCCGTGTCAAACTGTCAGGATCTATGAAAAGCCAATTACAGATTGGTTGAATTCACTTTCAAAAGATATATCATGATCCTCGTCTAAGCAGCAGTAATTATTGAAGTGTACTGATTCAATTGGCATGGACAACATTGATATATTTTTATTTGAAATATCGTAGTAGCATCAAGGGTAGAATTTTGTTGCAATAGATAGCAGTAATAAATGGTATCAGCAATAGATGACAATAAAATGCTATCAGCAGTAGATGAATAATGAATGCTGTCAGCATTAGATGGCAATAAATGCTATCAGCAGTAGATAGCAATAAATGCTGTCAGCAGTAGATAGCAATAAATGCTATCAGCAGTAGATAGCAATAAATGCTATCAGCAGTAGATAGCAATAAATGCTATCAGCAGTAGATAGCAATAAATGCTGTCAGCAGTCGATAGCAATAAATGTTGTCAGCAGTAGATAGCAATATATGCTGTCAGCAGTAGATATATAGCAATAAATGCTATCAGCATTAGATAGCAATAAATGCTATCAGCAGTAGATAGCAATAAATGCTATCAGCAGTAGATAGAAATAAATGCTATCAGCAGTAGATAGCAATAAATGCTATCAGTAGTAGATAGCAATAAATGCTATCAGTAGTAGACAGCAATAAATGCTATCAGTAGTAGACAGCAATAAATGCTATCAGCAGTAGATAGCAATAAATGTAATCAGCAATAAACAGCAATAAATGCTATTAGTAGTAGATAGTAATAAATGCTATCAGCAGTAAACAGCAATAAATGCCATCAGCAGTAGATGGCAATAAATACTATCAGTAGTAGACAGCAATAAATGCTATCAGTAGTAGATAGCAATAAATGCTATCAGTAGTAGACAGCAATAAATGCTATCAGTAGTAGACAGCAATAAATGCTATCAGCAGTAGATAGCAATAAATGTAATCAGCAATAAACAGCAATAAATGCTATCAGTAGTAGATAGTAATAAATGCTATCAGCAGTAAACAGCAATAAATGCCATCAGCAGTAGATGGCAATAAATGCTATCAGTAGTAGACAGCAATAAATGCTATCAGCATAAGATAGCAATAAATGCTATCAGTAGTAGACAGCAATAAATGCTATCAGTAGTAGACAGCAATAAATGCTATCAGCAGTAGATAGCAATAAATGTAATCAGCAATAAACAGCAATAAATGCTATCAGTAGTAGATAGTAATAAATGCTATCAGCAGTAAACAGCAATAAATGCCATCAGCAGTAGATGGCAATAAATGCTATCAGTAGTAGATAGCAATAAATGCTATCAGTAGTAGATAGCAATAAATGCTATCAGTAGTAGACAGCAATAAATGCTATCAGCAACAGATAGCAATGAATGCTATCAGTAGTAAACAGCAATAAATGCTATCAGTAGTAGACAGCAATAAATGCTATCAGTAGTAGAAGTAGACAGCAATAAATGCTATCAGCAGTAGATAGCAATAAATGTAATCAGCAGTAAACAGCAATAAATGCCATCAGCAGTAGATAGCAATAAATGCTATCAGCAGTAGATAGCAATAAATGTAATCAGCAATAAACAGCAATAAATGCCATCAGCAGTAGATGGCAATAAATGCTATCAGTAGTAGATAGCAATAAATGCTATCAGTAGTAGATAGCAATAAATGCTATCAGTAGTAGACAGCAATAAATGCTATCAGTAGTAGACAGCAATAAATGCTATCAGCAGTAGATAGCAATAAATGTAATCAGCAGTAAACAGCAATAAATGCTATCAGTAGTAGATAGTAATAAATGCTATCAGCAGTAAACAGCAATAAATGCCATCAGCAGTAGATGGCAATAAATGCCATCAGCAGTAGATGGCAATAAATGCCATCAGCAGTAGAGAGTAATAAATGCTATCAGTAGTAGACAGCAATAAATGCTATCAGTAGTAGACAGCAATAAATGCTATCAGCAGTAGATAGCAATAAATGTAATCAGCAATAAACAGCAATAAATGCCATCAGCAGTAGATGGCAATAAATGCTATCAGTAGTAGATAGCAATAAATGCTATCAGTAGTAGATAGCAATAAATGCTATCAGTAGTAGACAGCAATAAATGCTATCAGTAGTAGACAGCAATAAATGCTATCAGCAGTAGATAGCAATAAATGTAATCAGCAATAAACAGCAATAAATGCTATCAGTAGTAGATAGTAATAAATGCTATCAGCAGTAAACAGCAATAAATGCCATCAGCAGTAGATAACAATAAATGCTATCAGTAGTAGACTAGACAGCAATAAATGCTATCAGTAGTAGACAGCAATAAATGCTATCAGCAGTAGATAGCAATAAATGTAATCAGCAATAAACAGCAATAAATGCTATCAGTAGTAGATAGTAATAAATGCTATCAGCAGTAAACAGCAATAAATGCCATCAGCAGTAGATGGCAATAAATGCCATCAGCAGTAGATAACAATAAATGCTATCAGTAGTAGACAGCAATAAATGCTATCAGTAGTAGACAGCAATAAATGCTATCAGCAGTAGATAGCAATAAATGTAATCAGCAATAAACAGCAATAAATGCTATCAGTAGTAGATAGTAATAAATGCTATCAGCAGTAAACAGCAATAAATGCCATCAGCAGTAGATGGCAATAAATGCTATCAGTAGTAGATAGCAATAAATGCTATCAGCAGTAGATGGCAATAAATGCCATCAGCAGTAGATGGCAATAAATGCCATCAGCAGTAGATGGCAATAAATGCCATCAGCAGTAGATGGCAATAAATGCTATCAGCAGTAGATAGCAATAAATGCCATCAGCAGTAGATGGCAATAAATGCTATCAGTAGTAGATAGCAATAAATGCTATCAGCAGTAGACAGCAATAAATGCTATCAGCAGTAGATAGCAATAAATGATATCAGCAGTAGAATAGCAATAAATGCTATCAGCAGTAAACAGCAATAAATGCCATCAGCAGTAGACAGCAATAAATGCTATCAGCAGTAGACAGCAATAAATGCTATCAGCAGTAGACAGCAATAAATGCTATCAGCAGTAGATAGCAATAAATGCCATCAGCAGTAAACAGCAATAAATGCTATCAGCAGTAGACAGCAATAAATGCTATCAGCAGTAGATAGCAATAAATGCTATCAGCAGTAGATAGCAATAAATGCTATCAGCAGTAGATAGCAATAAATGCTATCAGCAGTAGACAGCAATAAATGCTATCAGCAGTAGATAGCAATAAATGCTATCAGCAGTAAACAGCAATAAATGCTATCAGCAGTAGATAGCAATAAATGCTATCAGCAGTAGACAGCAATAAATGCTATCAGCAGTAGATAGCAATAAATGCTATCAGCAGTAGACAGCAATAAATGCTATCAGCAGTAGATAGCAATAAATGCTATCAGCAGTAGATAGCAATAAATGCTATCAGCAGTAGAGAGTAATAAATGTTATATCCTTCATTCATAGATTCTTGTTCATTGATTGGTTAAAAGTGTGTCACGTGATAAAAAATAAACACACTATTCTGTGAGGAAGTGCAAAAAGTACTATTTACGTCCGTAAATAGTACATCCAAGCCGTAAATAGTATTTCTGAATAGTTACTATATACGGATAGCAGCATACCCACGCCGCAGTCCATAAAGCATAACAATAACATTGAACGTCGACATTGACTATAAGAGTATTTTGTCACTGCCGAGAAGCGACAACACAAAATGGCGTAAATATAAATCAAGCTGGAGTGGGCTGCTACTGCTGAAGAAGATCACAATTTCAGCTGTTTAATTTGAATTGTTACCAGTTCTAGCGCAGGAATATTTACTGAATTCATACCACAGACCAACACAGCCAGATTCAGAGCGACACTGACACGGTAAGCTTAAAAACAAACACTGACAGTGCGAGACCAGTCTCGGACCGCCTAGGCCATGCATGCATGAAGGTAGCTGGCCTAGTACCGTGCGTGTGGAGGCCTATACCGATTGCACGATGGCCTTCGAGTTTACAGTAAATCTTTTTACATGTAACAACTTGAACAAATAAACACTGACAGTGAGTAAGCTTAAAATCCACTAACACATGAACATGACAGTGCGAGTTTTTGAACCGCCTAAACCGGACTGCCGTGCATAGGCCCTACCTAGGCCTATCTTGAAGCATGGTGGAGTTTTCATATAATCTTTTAACCAATCAATGAACAAAAAATCTATGAATGAAGGATATAAACCAAATATATACTGCCTTCATTCGAGGTTCTGTTAAAACTATGGTCCTCGCTGAGATCAATAGTACTATTTTCCTTCGGGGCTGCGCCCTCAGGAAAATAGTACTATTGATCTCACCGGCCCATAGTTTTAACCAGAACCTCTCATGGCAGTATATATTTGTATACTATCAGCAGTAGATAGCAATAAATGCTATCAGCAGTAAACAGCAATAAATGCCATCAGCAGTAGATTGCAATGAATGCATGAATCAACATTAATACTTGCAAATTAATTTATGGGAATCATTAATTTTGATTCTCACACATTCACTACTGCCAGGGTTCGCAGGTTTTTGTTTCAGAGGTGGAAAAACCGCGGTTTAAACCACGGTTTTTTCCACTTGGCAAAAACAGTTTTTGCCAGTTTTTGCCGGCAAAAATGGCAAAAACTATAAAACTGTTAAATTTTTCACTTTTTTAATCTCAAAATAAATTTTTAGGTCACAAAAATAATTTCCTAGATTTAATACGGCAAGATTTGGTAATTATAAGTAACATTTTAAGAAACTAAATGTATGGATTTTCATTGCTCACTAGTGCACTTAGTGCATATGTTTCATATCAAATTCAAAACATATTCATTTTAAGGACTTGATGAGACCAAAAATATGTTAAATGATTCATTAAACGCTGTGTGTTACGTAAATGAGCTTTCTGTGTTACTTTTTAATACTTGACTGACTATATGTGAGTTTATGCCAGTTTTTGCCATTTTTGCCAGTTTGCGCCACTTTTTTTTGCCAGCAAAAATCGAACCCTGACTACTGCAAAGATCCTATAAGTTCATGAGAATCAACTCTGAATGACATAAATCTGTTTACAAGACTCTATACAGAATCAATATGCGCATCCTTGCTAAAATTCTAGCCCTGAAAATGACTCAAGTAAAGTCAAGTAATCCTTTATTAGATCCACAAGGGAAATTTCACTCATGAGTAAATAAATTAATACATACATAAATACACACTAGATAAAGGAGCAAACTGAGTGTCACCAAAGGCAACATGAAGAATGCAATCCATTACGAGCATTTAAGTTAGAAACTCCAAATAGCATACAAATTTCCCAAATTGTGGTCACACATACTTGTCACCTATCACGTTATTATGCCAGGCACGAGTTGCTACTGGAAACAATGGGAGATAGTGTGAGATGAATGTGTTACAAGAAGGTATTAAATCTGAAGCTACACGGTGAATATGAACACTTGGGTACTCTACACATGCACTAAATCTGCATCAAATGGTGATCCCACACAAGAGCAGGATCTGCATCAGTGTGATCTCCTGGGATGTACATCCGTACAGAAAGTGTCTACACGGCACTCAGATCTGCATCAGAGAAAGATCGCATAGTGAGCGTGTTTCTTGTAAATGTGTTACAGTGCATTACAGTGTGGGGGTGTGTGTGCGCATGTAGGGCACTCATGATGTAACACCCTCTGCACACACAAGAAGAGATCCCATTCAAATGCATCCCAGAAGTGCAAAATGATGCAGACCTCACTTCCCGTTTACACTCACCCAATATGTACTTATGCTTAGCTGCAGTGTGGACTTGTGTAACATGGTTTGTAACTGTCTACACAGCACAAATTTAAAGCCTTAATGTACGATTTCCGTCAATTTTAATTTTGTTATTCTTTATTCAAAATGTTGCAATAATATTAGTAACAACTCCCGGGAAGGGTTACTGTCCATTTTAAGCTGAAATAACAAGGTAAAGTGAAATAAACCCAACTGGATATTTTGGCCGTTTAACATGCAGTTCTATAGGAGGACATAATGTCATAATTTTTAAATTATGACTTTATGTCAAACTTTGCTCTGTTGACTTACAAAGACAACAAATTTGGCCAATTCCATTTCGGTGCAAGTTGGGACATGTGTAAACATTACAAATATGAAAAAAAATTGAAAAAAATGAACCAATTTCATATTATAAGATTGAATATTATGGCTTTAATGCAGGGATAGCGTAATTGTAGCAAAAATATGAAAACTGGCGTAACACATAAGTGCATGTCATGCAGTATCTATTGAATCGCATCTTACACATTGCAATCCAAGATGTACATATAGTAAAAGTCATGCCAGGAGAGGGTTGCATTTACACACTCATCACACAGTACAGTTCTAAAGTAAGCTTATTTGTAAATTTGTCTACAATAAAGATCAAATCCACATCTCAGAAATACAGTTGAATGTGGATTCAGACTCTTGTGTAACTAGTGTCCCAGTATCACATTAGTAAATTCCTATCAACTTCCAATGCAGATGGGATTTAAGAGGAAATCTGAAACTTATGTTTTCTTTGCAAAAAAGGATTTAATTTTCTTTGGTGCTACAAATCTGGAATTGATTGCTTCAGATAAAAGTAATCAGCTTTTTGTTTCTCGATTTTGAAATGAAATCAAAGAAAGCAGCTGTGTTCTTCATTAGGAGTAATATTACTTAATGCTTTCAAAATATATCAGTAATCAGGAAAAGATGTATGCATACCGGTGTTCTTATCAACAGTAAATTAGAATTATAGATTCTAGTCATGAACTAGCTTCCTGCCTGCATCAATGATCAGACAAAGTAACTTGTCTACAAAGGCTTCTTGGTTATTTACTTACTCATTCATTTATTTATTTAATTCATGGATCTATTTATTGATCTACTTATCTATCCATCATCAAAATATACATCCATTCAATGCAAAAGAACATCTCAGTAAATGCTATCAACAACAGATATCACAATATTATCAGCAATAGATAGCAATAAATACTATCAGCAGTAGATAACACTAAGTGTTATTAGCAGTAGATATCAATAAATGCTATCAGCAGTAAATATGAATAAATGCTATCAGCAGTAGATAACGCTAAGTGTTATCAGCAGTAGATAGCAATAAATGCTATTAGCATAGATAGCTATAAATGCTATCAGCAGTAGATATCATAAATGCTATCAACAGTAGATAGCAATAAATGCTATCAGCAGTAGATGGCAATAAAGGCTATCAGCATCAGATAGCAATAAATGTTATAGCAATAAATGATATCAGCAGTAGATAGCAATAAATGCAATCAGCAGGAGATAGCAATAAATGCTATCAGCAGTAGGTAGCAGTAAATGCTATCAGCAGTAGATAGCAATAAATGCTATCAAGCTATCAACAGTAGATAGCAATAAATGCTATCAGCAGTAGATAACAAAATGCTATCAGCAGTAGATATCAATAAATGCTATCAACAGTAGATAGCAATAAATGCTATCAGCAGGAGATAGCAATAAATGCTATCAGCACTAGGTAGCAGTAAATGCTATCAGCAGTAGATATCAATAAATGCTATCAACAGTAGATAGCAATAAATGCTATCAGCAGGAGATAGCAATAAATGCTATCAGCACTAGGTAGCAATAAATGCTATCAGCAGTAGATGGCAATAAATGCTATCAGCAGTAGATAGCAATAAATGCTATCAGCAGTAGATGGCAATAAAGGTTATCAGCAGCATATAGCAATAAATGCCATCAGCAGTAGATGGCAATAAAGGTTATCAGCAGCATATAGCAATAAATGTTATAGCAATAAATGCTATCAGCAGTAGATACCAAAAATACTATCAGCAGAAGACATCAATAAATGCTATTAGTAGTACATGTATATAGGATATATCTTTATTTATGTAATGCAATGACATGTATCAACAGAAACAGGAAATCAAATTTGACCAAAAACCAAGTTAAGTAAACAAAAAATGCATTTGATACACTAAATCAACTTACTAGCACACATACCAAACAGCACATGGGACTACACATGATCAGATTAGATATTACAGATTTGTGTGGTACAAAAATGTCAAACCGCAAACTTCATTTGATCATGAGACGCTATTTTGATGCTACACATTCCAATCTTGATCAGAATGTCAGCCAAATACTGTATAGAATTTCCATCCCACGACACATACTTAGAAGATACAATATAATACAAAACTCACAGCAGAAAGATGGGTTTAGTTAAGAGTGGAGTACATGCATGCCATGAAGATATTGTGTGACACTGGAAATGCCAAATTTTCAAGTATTTTTCTAGATGATTGCCTGGCAAATAAGTAGAGCTTGTTTTGGATCACAAACAAGAGTTCAGATGCAGAAACAAGATATGTCAAAAGGCTGCCTTGTGGGAGTTCTGTAATAAATATTGAAATCCATGTCTTTTGTGTGTCTCTTGTGTGCTTAGTTACTTGTTAATGGATATTGTATTTTATACAAATATTAACTGTCTATGAGTGTGATGGTCGATATAATCACGAGGTGACAGATGGATTGTTCCATTCCACAAGCCGGAAAATGGAACAATACATCTTTCACCGAGTGATTATATTTCGACCATTACACTAATTTAAGACAGTTAATATTTGTTTTATATCACTTGTACATAAATTCTATTACTAAAATACAATTTAAGAAAAAGGAAATACATTTTTTCATCAACATAACACCACATTTTGCCGTGATATACTTCACATTTTGAGGTCCACCCCATAACTAAATCGGCGAGTCTAAGAGTCAGCGCGTGGCTTGGCGCAGGTGCACTACGGCGCAGCACTATGACGGTAAAAACTATCACACGGAGAGGCTGATGGTAAAAATGATCAATGGTAATCAACCAATGAACTGTACTGTCTAGAATTTATATATGAGTGATATAATAATGAATAGACTATGGAAATCTATTATGACATTACTTCATATTAATGTATCCATATTAATAACAAACAGAAGGAAGCAATGTTGTTTATATTGCTTTTGTATGATGTATCAGTTTTGTTCATAATCACAAGAAACTCTGAAGTAACAATCATACAGCTTGTATTGTGTTTTAACATGTAAATATATTTTTGTAATTGCTAATTAGGGTAGAGTACTTCAAGAAGTGAATATGGCATTAAAAGCTACCATCCATTTAAAGTACACTTAATGGCCCATTCAGTGATCCCAGCAAAAGTGTAACAAAATTAAAATTGTATATAAATCGATCAAAAGTTAAGGATGAGTCATCAAAATTGTCTTTGGGTATTTATGAAAAGAAAAAATGAGGAAAGCATCAGTATTGATATAGTTGAAGCCCGATTCAAATACATGTAGCTAATTTCTCTACTTAAATAGAGATACTTAACAGAGTGAATATGGCATTAAAAGCTACCACCCATTTAAAGTACACTTAATGGCCCATTTAGTGATCCCAGCGAAAGTGTAACAAAATTAAAATTGTACATAAATTGATTAATAGTTAAGGATGTGTCGTATTTATGAAATGAAAAAATAAAAAAAAACATCAGTATTGACAAAGTTGAAGCCTGATTCAAATACATGTAGCTAATTTCTCTACTTCAGTACACTCTCAGAACATTGGATACAAAATGGACGGGCAGAAAACAGTTGGTTAAAAAATGCCCAACAATGTTTAATGAGATGCTAAAGTTGGGCAAAATACAGTTTAATACATGGGTGGTCAAATTTGTCAATATGAAATTTACACAGGTTGGGTGAATTCAGAGTTCAAAATTACCAATGTTGGTTAAAAGTTTACAAACCTTGGTAAAGAACATTCTTTTCCCGCCAATTGAGTTGGGCAAAGTATGGTTTTGCCCAAACATAGTTACATGGTGTTCCTTTGCAAACTGTGATTGGCCATGAGCTGTCACCGATAAATCATTGTAATTCTTGATCACAGTCTCGGCCTCGCACACACTTACCCGATAAAATGATAATTTTTAACCAATGTTCTGAGAGTGTAGAGATAGGCCTATTACATTTTCATGTAAAATATTCTATTTTGTCTTTAATACATGACTTTCAGTATAACCACTAGCAGGAATAAAGAACACACTTCTTCAACTACGAGCATTGTATGTTCAACAGTTCATCAAACCCACTTAACAGGTAATACCGCAGAACTCCTCTCAAACAATGCAGCAGGATATGCAGTGTTGACAATAGCTTGTAAAAACACAAGTGTGACCACACAAAATTTAGTAAAACATTGAATTTAACGTGAAATTGAAATAAAATTGCACTCAAATTAGCACAAACAAACTTGTGTTGGTTCAGTAGTCCTTGAGATATGCAAACATTTGAAACACTGCTAGTATTTGGTAAAAGGAAATTGGCTCACAAATTTGTTTTACTTTTAGCCTTATATCATTATCTCAGTACAGCTGCAGGAATAATGAAGGAATAAAAACAGCAGTAAGGCGACGAAAAAAGAAAACCCTGTTCTACGGGCCCGACCGACCCAGATTTTGAACAAATTGGGAGAAAAATTTTCCTGTACAAATAAATGCCGACCCAAATTTCGGAAATTTCACGAACAATTTTTTTTTTTGGATTTTCTCAAATTGCAAATTATTTACAGATTTTGGTGATTTTTGGGTCATTTGCAAAAAAAAGCCCAATTTTGATGCAACGCTTTTGGAAAGCGATGGGTAATCACCGAATTTTGCGATGCATCGCTCGTCACTTTTGCATTTATACCCATCACGACGATAGCGATTGCAGACAACATTTAAAATGTTGGAAATGTTACAAAATAGATTTTTAGAACATCCATTGCTGTCAATAATTATTGCTTTGAATTAATTCATCACCAAAAGTTAATAATCGATTAAGATAAATGAATTAGCAAAATAATAGCTCCAGTTGGTTTGAAATGATTGGTTGATGTATTCACGTCAGTGTCACATGTCAAGCGATATCGCTTGGAAGTTCACTCGCAAAAGCGACATCGTTTTTGCCTCAGCGATTTGAATCGATTGATCGGCTTGACACTCTGGAAATGTAAGTAAATACAGAGCATGTGTGAGAATCGCTTTTCTGCAAAAGCGATCGAGTATAAATTCAGCAGTACAGTGCCTCCATCATAGCACCAGCCATCTTGGTAAACCCCCATCAAACCATTTCAGTGTGCAACAGAGCATCATGATGACTGTATTGTGATGTGTGATCAAGGGTGAAAAGTGGACAGCCTGTCTAGCCTAAAGGTGTTGCATCTGTCAATACAACAAAGAGACGTCCACTTTGCTCAAACGTGTGCTAAAATGTCATTTGGGTTCGCTGTTGTTGAGGAGGAAGTTGTTGCTTGCAGCATGTATTTCTGGTTCCAATTAGGAGATGTTGAGGAGGGAAAGAAGGATGAAAGAGGATGGTGTAGTGCACGTTAGAATATGACCGTTGCTAGGTCAACTGGATCATGCGTTCTTTGTTACGAACCACTGATCGAAATGATCAAAACAAAAAGCCTATGGCATATCAAAATTCGGAATAGGTGTATGAGTCCAGGCTTGGAGCAGTAACAAGTGGTTACTAATGTGCACTACGGCAGCGAATACCAATTCCATTATGTTAGTTTGTTACAGGATTTTCCACCTGTACAAAAAAAGTATGTGCTAAGCAGTTTTCCCAATACGGGTGTATGGCGCAAAACTAGACCAGCAAATTGAGAAATTGGAGACTCTTTTTGGCATATACACCCCTTGTGTGGGAGATTGGGGTCATAACCATCATAGAGGGGTACCAAAAAGTATGTGCTAAGCAGTTTTCCCAATACAAGTATATGGCACAAAACTAGATAGCGAATTGAGAAATTGGTGACTTTTTTGACATCTACACCCCTTGTGAAGATTTATCGATTCTGATAATTTTCGTAACATTTCATTGAATCATGCAGTAAGTCAAGTGACTTGGATGGTTTTTGATTTTTGCAAACTGGCACAAAATCTAGGCCCTGGGGTGCATGGATTTCAACTGGAATAGCCCAAATCATGCAGTCAGCAAACACCCTAAAGCAGATGACATGCAACTGATTATAGCATGTAGCAACAAAGGTAACAAGGCAATAGAAATGAAGCAACATAGTTGATAATAGCATGTAGCTACACAGTTAATGCGGCAATAGAAACAAAGCAACATAGGGATTTAATGATTGAGGTAATTACATAGATCACTTGCCATTACATCCCAGGTTTTATTGATCGTTTAATGAAGTCAATAATCCTATTTTTAGATCAAATATGGCTATGAAAATTGGCAATTTTCTAGAAGGTATGCATAGTGCAGTCCCTTGTGACATGATCAGGTTATTTGACTGCATAAAATTATTGATAAAACATAATTCTTTTAAGCATTTTCATTTTGTCATATAAAATACCAATATTTGATATACTAATAGTCGATAGCAATAAATGGTGTTACAAGAAAATTAAATAATTGCATCACATGTCATCAGGAATAACAAAAATATTATCTGCATAAGAGAGCAAAGATTCTACTAAATTGAAATAGCCCCAGCTCATAAAATTATGAGAAGATCCCAAATTCAATTAATTTCTATTTCCATAATTAATCATCTTAAATAGAAAAACCAAAAAATATCTTATTTACATAGCAATGCTATTTAAGATTTTCAAAAGAATTTCCCACCAAGTTTATCAGTTAAAGATCAATCAATATTTTATAGCTATCTGCTAGCTATCAGTAGTACATAGCAGTAACTGATAGCAGTTAATATCTAGAAATAATATCAGCAGCAGATAGCAATAACTGCTATCTGCAGTAAATAGAAATAAATGCTACCAGCAGCAAATAGCAATAAATGCTATCAGCAGTAGATAGCAATAAATGCTATCAGCAGTAGATAGCAATAAATGCTATCAGCAGTAGATAGCAATAAATGCTATCAGCAGTAGATAGCAATAAATGCTATCAGCAGTAGATAGCAATAAATGCTATCAGCAGTAGATAGCAATAAATGCTATCAGCAGTAGATAGCAATAAATGCTATCAGCAGTAGATAGCAATAAATGCTATCAGCAGTAGATAGCAATAAATGCTATCAGCAGTAGATAGCAATAAATGCTATCAGCAGTAGATAGCAATAAATGCTATCAGCAGTAGATAGCAATAAATGCTATCAGCAGTAGATAGCAATAAATGCTATCAGCAGTAGATAGCAATAAATGCTATCAGCAGTAGATAGCAATAAATGCTATCAGCAGTAGATAGCAATAAATGCTATCAGCAGTAGATAGCAATAAATGCTATCAGCAGTAGATAGCAATAAATGCTATCAGCAGTAGATAGCAATAAATGCTATCAGCAGTAGATAGCAATAAATGCTATCAGCAGTAGATAGCAATAAATGCTATCAGCAGTAGATAGCAATAAATGCTATCAGCAGTAGATAGCAATAAATGCTATCAGCAGTAGATAGCAATAAATGCTATCAGCAGTAGATAGCAATAAATGCTATCAGCAGTAGAAAGCAATAAATGCTATCAGCAGTAGATAGCAATAAATGCTGTCAGGAGTAGATAGCAATAAATGATGTCTGCAGTAGATAGCAATAAATTCTATCAGCAGTAGATAGCAATAAATGCTATCAGCAGTAGATAGCAATAAATGCTATCAGCAGTAGATAGCAATAAATGCTATCAGCAGTAGATAGCAATAAATGCTATCAGCAGTAGATAGCAATAAATGCTATCAGCAGTAGATAGCAATAAATGCTATCAGCAGTAGATAGCAATAAATGCTATCAGCAGTAGATAGCAATAAATGCTATCAGCAGTAGATAGCAATAAATGCTATCAGCAGTAGATAGCAATAAATGCTATCAGCAGTAGATAGCAATAAATGCTATCAGCAGTAGATAGCAATAAATGCTATCAGCAGTAGATAGCAATAAATGCTATCAGCAGTAGATAGCAAAAGCAGCAGATAGCAATAAATGCTATCAGCAGTAGATAGCAATAAATGCTATCAGCAGTAGATAGCAATAAATGCTATCAGCAGTAGATAGCAATAAATGCTATCAGCAGTAGATAGCAATAAATGCTATCAGCAGTAGATAGCAATAAATGCTATCAGCAGTAGATAGCAATAAATGCTATCAGCAGTAGATAGCAATAAATGCTATCAGCAGTAGATAGCAATAAATGCTATCAGCAGTAGATAGCAATAAATGCTATCAGCAGTAGATAGCAATAAATGCTATCAGCAGTAGATAGCAATAAATGCTATCAGCAGTAGATAGCAATAAATGCTATCAGCAGTAGATAGCAATAAATGCTATCAGCAGTAGATAGCAATAAATGCTATCAGCAGTAGATAGCAATAAATGCTATCAGCAGTAGATAGCAATAAATGCTATCAGCAGTAGATAGCAATAAATGCTATCAGCAGTAGAAAGCAATAAATGCTATCAGCAGTAGATAGCAATAAATGCTGTCAGGAGTAGATAGCAATAAATGATGTCTGCAGTAGATAGCAATAAATTCTATCAGCAGTAGATAGCAATAAATGCTATCAGCAGTAGATAGCAATAAATGCTATCAGCAGTAGATAGCAATAAATGCTATCAGCAGTAGATAGCAATAAATGCTATCAGCAGTAGATAGCAATAAATGCTATCAGCAGTAGATAGCAATAAATGCTATCAGCAGTAGATAGCAATAAATGCTATCAGCAGTAGATAGCAATAAATGCTATCAGCAGTAGATAGCAATAAATGCTATCAGCAGTAGATAGCAATAAATGCTATCAGCAGTAGATAGCAATAAATGCTATCAGCAGTAGATAGCAATAAATGCTATCAGCAGTAGATAGCAATAAATGCTATCAGCAGTAGATAGCAATAAATGCTATCAGCAGTAGATAGTAAAAGCAGCAGATAGCAATAAATGCTAACAGCAGTAGATAGCAATAAATGCTATCAGCAGTAGATAGCAATAAATGCTATCAGCAGTAGATAGCAATAAATGCTATCAGCAGTAGATAGCAATAAATGCTATCAGCAGTAGATAGCAATAAATGCTGTCAGGAGTAGATAGCAATAAATGATGTCAGCAGTAGATAGCAATAAATTCTATCAGCAGTAGATAGCAAATAAATTATATCAGTAGTAGATCGCAATCAATGCTATCAGTATGGTAGATAGCAATAAATGCTAAAAGCAATGAATAGCAATAAACAAATGCTATCAAATGTTATGAGCAGTAGATAGCAATAAATGCTATCAGTAATAGATACCAATAAATGCTATCAGGAGTAGATAGCAATAAATGCTATCAGCCAGTAAGCAATAAATGCTATCAGTAGTAGATAGCAATAAATGCTATCAGCAGTAGATAGCAATAAATGCTATCAGCAGTAGATAGCAATAAATCTGTCAACAGTAGATAGCAATAAAATAATGTTTTCAGCAGTGATCAATAAGCAATAAATGCTATCAGTAGTAGATAGCAATAAATGCTATCAGCAGTAGATAGCAATAAATGCTATCAGCAGTAGATAGCAATAAATCTGTCAACAGTAGATAGCAATAAAATAATGTTTTCAGCAGTGATAGCAATAAATGCTGTCAGCAGCAGATAGCAATAAATGCTATCAGCAGTAGATAGCAATAAATGCTATCAGCAGTAGATAGCAATAAATGCTATCAGCAGTAGATAGCAATAAATGCTATCAGCAAAAGATAGCAATAAATAAATGCTATCAGCAGTAGATAGCAATACATATTATAAGCAATAGATTTAAATAAATGCTATCAGCAGTAGATAGCAATACATATTATAAGCAGTAGATGATTTAAATAAATGATATCAGCAGTAGATTGCAATAAATGCTATCAGGATTAGACAGCAATAAATAAATGCTATCAGCAGTAGATATCAATACATATGTCAGCAGTAGATAGCAATAAATCTGTCAGCAGTAGATAGCGATAAAATAATGTTGTCAGCAGTAGATAGCAATAAAATAATGTTGTCAGCAGTAGATAGCAATAAATGCTGTCAGCAGCAGATAGCAATAAATGCTATCATCAGCAGCTAACAATAAATTCTATCAGCAGTAGATAGCAATAAATGCTATCAGCAGAAGATAGCAATACATATTATAAGTAGTAGATTTAAATAAATGCTATCTGCAGTAGATAGCAATACATATTATAAGCAGTAGATTTAAATAAATGCTATCAGCAGTAGATAGCAATACATATTATAAGCAGTAGATTTAAATAAATGCTATCAGCAGTAGATTGCAATAAATGCTATCAGGATTCGACAGCAATAAATAAATGCTATCAGCAGTAGATAGCAAAAATTGTTATGAATATCGAATATTAGATCCACAGTAGATAGTAGATAATATTTTACACGCCATATATATTCTTGAGCAAATAAACGCACTGGTCAATTGTGTGATAATTTCCATTTCACTACAACCTTATCATCGTAGTCAAAGTTTGGTGTAAACAAACAAATACTACATGGTTTATATCGGGATATAGGGCAACTAACTCCCATCACCCTCAAGAGTTCTAGGCCAGTAGCCAGTTGCTCTATTTTCCCTCTAACCATGTAGTATTTTGTATACTATATTTGTATGTAATAATAATTAATGATCTGGGCAGTAGATTACTTCAGTAGAGTGCAATAAATTCTATTATCAGTAATACATGGCTATATTGGCTATGAGTGGTACCATCAGTATATATGAAGAGAGATAGAGATAGGTATGGTGAAATTTAAAAGATGTCCATTTTATTAAGGTTCACTGACACTTATCTGTGCTTCTGCACAGATTCCCATCTATAGTTTGTTTGGCTTAAAATTGGCGAAAAAATACAATTCTTAACATTGTGTATTAAAGGAGTATTTCGTGATTCTAGCATCCTCTTTTTATGATATTTTTCAGTACATATCCACGAAAAAGCATATTCCCAAAATTTCAGTTGATTCCGATATTGCGCTTTAAGTTATGCATGATTATGTGTATTACACTGCTCCATAGACAATACGTTGTAATTTCGTTCTGGTGCACCAGAACGAAATTCAAATTTCACGATATCTTTGCTAAACTTAATTGATCTGCAAGAAATATTTTGTACATAAACATTATGTAGCCAGAGGTTTCTAGTGATATAAAAATCCCAACTTTTTTTGAGAAAAGTGGGAGGATGAGGCTGTGGATCACGAAATGCCCCTTTAATATAGACTGACATGCATGCAGTTTGATGCAGCACTTACACTACTTGTGTATTACATGTGTGACTGGGGCGTACTTATGCAAATTTACGCGAACATTCGTTGCGACTTTACTGACGTGCGTTGTAACACAAACCGAATAATTCTTGCCAAATATAAGCCAAACAAACTATGCCGTCAATCATCATCACAGCCTTGCAGCGCACATATAAGAATTCTAAAGCCAATTTACCGTAGAATTTTCAAGGATTTCACACTAATCGTATATTTTCCACCTCACCAGATCCAGGGCTTTATACTCCATGAATTACTTGCCTGAGCAGACCCATTTATTATGGCTGTGATTATAGCACTTGAATACACACTGCAAGCTAATTTCCCTTGTTTAGACTGCTAATCAATGCCTGAAGAGAGAGTGAGACGATCCACAATTGTGACATGATCAAGGGGAATGAGTCGGATGTCGGGAATATTGATCTTGAGATATATCCAATACGATAATATAATTTTGTTATTTCTTCTGTGGTTGGAGCTGTGCGTACACAAGCATAACACACAGATGATAAACAATCACGCTGATTGGCTGATCAACAGTCTTGACACAAGACGATTTACCCATTGGTCATCAGCGTATATAAGGGGAAAAGACCTCACCACTTCTACACAATCGCCGATTACCACCGCGTAACTCGACCACGGAAGAAATAAAATATTTAACTTTGGTATTCAACTTCCTTTGTATTTTGTTGTTCTGAGCTTTCTGAGCAACACTAAAATGGCCATATCTTTGGAATCATCTAATCATGATGAAGTAAAATAAAGCCTCTGATATTGGCCCATGTACTGAATTTGAAACTGAATTTTGATTATGATCGACTTAAGACTCATTTTGCTTGATTGCATCACAATTTTTCAGCTCTATTGAGCCAATGTTCACAAAGCATGAAACACTTGATCATCTAGACGATTAATAATTTCCATCACAAACAATTAGTTCTTATTTCAAGGCACTATCACTGATTTGCTAAATCACAAAATTTAACAAATCATCCAAAATCTGATTTTTATAAAGCACATTGAAAGCATTTATTGCTATCTACTACTGATAGCATTTATTGCTATCTACTACTGAAAGCATTTATTGCTATCTACTGTTGATAGCATTCATTGCTGTCTACTGCTGATAGCATTTATTGCTATCTACTGCTGATAGCATTTATTGCTATCTACTACTGATAGCATTTATTGCTATCTACAACTAAAAGCATTTATTTCTATCTACTGTTGATAGCATTCATTGCTATCTACTGCTGATAGCATTTATTGCTATCTACTGTTAATAGCATTCATTGCTATCTACTGCTGACAGCATTAAAAGCTATATACTACTGATAGTATTTTATTGCTATCTACTGCTGACAACATTTAAAGCTATATACTGCTGATGATAGCATTCATTGCTATCTTATGCTGATAGCATTTATTGCTATCTACTGCTGATAGCATTTATTGCTATCTACTGCTGATAGCATTTATTGCTATATTAAAATCAATATTTGAGTGCAAACACCGCTAGGTCATGGTCCCCTCCAACCTGCCTTAAACAAAGCAAAAACATCCTTCCCTGAGCATGCAAGCAGACAATATTATACACACACATTCACGGCGTTCCAATTCAAACTTCGGCAATCACTGTGCCGTATAAAACAACTTCCGATTTTTCCCCACCTTCATCATCCAGGGAAAGAATCGTTTTGCACGTAGGCCCTTGCAAAGCAAATCCGCTCGGGCAATTCAATCTGTTATTACTAAAGATTTTCAAGGAAATCTGTGATGGATATTGGTTTATCAATACAAGAAGGCCAAGGCTAAACAGTTGTAACCTAAACGCTCCTAAGCATGGTCGAACATTATGAGTAAAACATTCATTAGGACACCGCTCAATAATTGCATTTATCAGTGGACTCTCACCATCTGACCTACTGTCTTCTTGTGTTTATTCTCATCGGCTCATCCAAAATATATACAATGTTATTCCTTGAGTGTATATTCACAATAAAAGGTCAAAGAACTGCGCCCTTTACTAGGAGTGTGCCATAGATGTTTGTGTGGGCATGACAGTGATAAGCAAGGTCCGCATCTAGGGTGAATCAATATTATGATATGCTTTTATTACGGATGCACTTTTACTGAATTGTTGGTTTACAATGCCATGTATGTAATCAATATTGCAAGGATAAGAGCGCAACTTAACAAAATCTATGCTTAGAGCAATGGCATTATCCATATCAGGGGTTTAGAGCAAGAAAGCCTTATCTGCAATAGCTGCCAGGTGTCATACTTTTAGATGTGTACAATATAGAATGCAGCTATTATCCAAATGTCTATGGGGCAGCTATTGCAGAGAAGGCCTTCTGGTTCTAAACACTTGATATGAAACTGTACCTCCATGACTTTATGCATGGCACATCACATCACTGAATATCAACAAGGTGGTTGTCTTTTTTTATGAAAGCGACAACTTCTGTCCAACGAGAGGTATGCATATACTACAGGGTTGGCCGACCTTTTTAGACCCGAACACCAAGTTTAGAATGCAGATATTACCCAAATGTCTATGGGGCAGCTATTGAAGATAGGGCCTTCTGATCCTAAACACTTGATAGGAAACTTTACCTCCATAACACATCACATGACTGAATATCAACAAGGTGGTTGTCTTTTTTATAGGGGTCACCAACCTTTTTGGACCTGAACACCAAGTTAAGACAGTTTGATGGGATGCATAAAGAGCTATTACTAACTTATGTTTTACATATCATAGTGTTATTCTAGTCAGAGGGCTTCTTGGGCTGGATTGGACATCATCAACTAATATCTAAAACATGCTCATCTATCAGGACACAGTTCATTAACCCCAATATATCTATACATTCAGAGAATGGCCTCTCAATATTTTGGGTACAAAAACTCATTCCCCACCACATGATGTCAAATTTTGTATAGTGATTGATAAATAGGGGTTGTTGACCAATGTCACACTAGAAATGAGACCATCAGGCTATTCAAGTTGACATCCATACACCCATCCCGAATACATAACCTTAAGGTGGTTCGAAAGGCAAGGTTTAGGGAAATCATGAATTCCAACATTTTTGCAAATATCTCCAAAACCTTTCATGATACAATCTCAAGTGAGTTTGTGCTTATGTAGGGATATGTTGGCCATGTTATGAAGGTAATAAAACCGTTGCCATGGTAACCAAGCAGTCGCTATTGGCTTCTGACCAATCACATTCAAAGTTGGTTTTTTTCCTGTTTTTTCGCAAATCACTTCATTTTTCCCAATAGAAGTATACTCACATGTTGAGTCATGTTCCTGCACACCTCCACTGATTTTCCCGTAAAAAGTTTGTAAGTAATATGGAATTTTTGGCCCAAAAACGAAAATTTCAATTTGACCCCCCCTCCACTGGGATTTTTTTTGGGGGGAAATCAGTGGAGGTGTGCAGGAACATGACTCAACATGTGAGTATACTTCATTGGGAAAATGAAGTGATTTATGTAAAAACAGGAAAAACCAACTTTGAATGTGATTGGTCAGAAGCCAATAGCGACTGCTTGGTTACCATGGCAACGGTTTTATTACCTTCATAACATGGCCAACATATCCCTACATAAGCACAAACTCACTTGAGATTGTATCATGAAAGGTTTTGGAGATATTTGCAAAAATGTTGGAATTCATGATTTCCATAAACCTTGCCTTTCGAACCACCTTAAATTTCCAGAGGGAGTATAAATTTCAAATCGGATTACCTGAATTGGTGACTCCACATGGAATCAACACCCCCTATGTGGAAGATTAAGGCCATGTTTTCCATAGGGTGTATGGATTTCAACCGGAATAGCTCATTTTGGCTCATAGCGCTTTACATAAAATCCCTCATGGGACGTGTCAAAGTCAACGTTCCAAATCTCCTCGAATCCGAAATGAAGACAGCATCACTACTCACTATTCAACACTGTAATACAATCTAGTCTGTCCTAGATTTGGAGGGAGAATAAAGTCCCTTGATTCCTATGAATTTTAATCTTGTATAAATACTTCACGTTTAACACGAATAATCCCCAGCATAAAATGAACAAGTTGGACTAACATCCGATAAACTAGGATGAATAGGCATGAGAACTACTTCCGTTTCCATAAAATTACCAAATAATTTTTGTGTGTCTGGGTGACAGTTACAGAATATTGTAGTATTTTGTATTCAGTAATTTCATGTAACTGGGTTGCATGTAAAATATTCAGATATACAGGGAACTGCCGGTCAGAGTACTACCGGTACTCTCCATAAATCTGATATAGGAGAGTGATTTTAGCTCTCCTTAGTTGACCATTCTTTCTTTACAGTCTATTGTAAATGCTCTAAACTGCTCTCCTTGAAGGATCCAGAAGAGCTATTTAATGCTCTCCTGCAAATTTCAAAAGACAGTCCCTGGATATAGTCTGTAGTAACATATAAATGCCAGGTTTTGAGGGCATGTGGCACAGCGGTTATGGGATCTGACTCACAATTCAGGGTTCAAACCCCAGCAATGCTATTGTGTTGTGCACTTGGGCAAGGCACTTTACCTCGTTTGCCTAATTCACCTAAGTGTAAAGGGAAGCTGCTAGGGGATAATAACAATCTAAGTGCTGAGAGAAGCTGCATTTCAGTTGCACCCTTGTAGAAACAAAATGATTCAGATGTATCTCATGGATCTGTTTTTATAAGCAGAACTTTTAGTGGATGTAGAATATTTGATGTTATACGTTATTTAATCTATTCCCATTCTATTTCTAGTAATGTTTAAGTTCTAACAAATGTCTGATGATGTAAAATTGATAATATATTTCTACCAGAAATAACATATTATCAATTTCACGTCATTTGAACTTAAACATCAAATATCCTTTGCGAATACTCGGTAGTCTGTGCGGGCTTTATGGAATAGTTAATTGTCTGGAATTAATGCAAAAATATAGATTTAGGGGCTTGCTTCTTTTGAAGTTTCGATTATTCAAGTCGGCAAGATCATTTTTGCGTCCTTTGTGCACTGTTGTCTCTGTTCTTGTTTTTGTATGGCAGTTTCCTGATTTCTTTTGCTTTAAAGGACCCCAATGGAAATAAGCTTTTCCCAAGGCTTTTGGGGCTATCCTTGGTACTTGTGTTGATTTGTGTTAATTTGTAATTTCGTTATACTTCATGTTCAGCAATTTTGATGTTCAATTCATTTTATATTGTAATAATAGTACTTTAAATGTAGTATAATTTGTATGTTATTCTTATAGACCAAATCAAATCAAATCAAATCAACATTAGAGTGGTCTCTCCAGATGATCAAGCCATCTTAAATTTTGACACTGCAAATGGTTTACAAAACTTACACTGTAAACTCATTCTAAATTTACAACATCTTATCAGCAGATGTTTTCTCAATCTAAATCTGCTGAGAATTATGTATACATGCATAAGGACTGATTTTGTAATGTTTTGTACTGATCAAGGTAAAAATACATACAGTAAAAACTTGATAGTCAGCATATGTGCTTACTATTGAGCGCTTTTAAAACATGCAAACATGAAGAGCCCCATCCACAAAAGTGTTAAGGGTTATGAGCAAATCATCGACACACATAGTTATATACGAACAAGTAAACCTGCAAATGTGTGTCTCAACCCCATTAGCTCAGTTGGTAAAGCGCCTGACTTTGGTACAATTTCATGTTTTCAAAAGCGCTCGATAGTAAGTACATTATGCTAACTATCAAGTTTTACAGTAGCCATGTTAACTTTGCCACATTGGGAAGGTACTCCTATCCCTAAATCTTAACCCTAATCTGCAAACAGGTGCAATCATTTACAGGATAATGCTTCTTACCTTCATTGCAAACATCTTACTGTCACATTGTCTTTGCACTTTTAGTACATCTCCATAGGCTCCCTTATTGATTTGATGTAATACCTGTACAGAAATAGAGAAAGAAATGATTTAGATTAAATATGGTGACAAACAAATTTGCAGATTGTTTCCCTAACTACTAACTACAAAATGCTCTTGGATATATGGGAAAAAACCTTTCCCTATACACTGAATCCAAATTTTATAAAACAAAGGCATAACCCCCATTTTCATCTAGTCATTAACACACAAACCACAACAGTAGGTTTAGTCAGACACTGAACTACAACCTTACTAATATTACATACAGAAATACTTCAAATAAAATTCAAGATAACATTTATTGATTCAATCAGGAAGCCTTATTTATTTTATTCATCAAAATACAACAAGGCAAGACTAATAAGGGAAATACAATGAAATATAGATGGAGAATATAAAGGTAATAGAGCCAGAATGTCTGATGGAATACTGTAATTGTAAACAATAATTCTTCATGTCTCGCATTGACTGATGTCCTACTAGGACACAGCAGATAGGTCACTCTCTCTTAAATAGTATAATATTCATGAATGTTCTACACAATTTCAGAAATATTTCAGGATGTAGGCCCTATAGAAGAAGTCCATATTTTGGATTAGCAGCCATCTTGGAAAGATCATTAAATTCTGTCTATTTTCAGAAAATAGAAATGCCTGCAATCATTATTATGTCCTAGTATTACAGATAACACTAGTCAGCAATTCAACACCATGCACCCTCTGACAAAAATCAAATGTACCCCTGACAAAAATCAACTGAATTTGAGAGGGGTGGTGCAAATCCTGCAGCAGACACACACTTGTACGATCAAAATCGCTTACTTACACAGACACCCAAGCCGACCTACTATGTGACTTGCTATGCACCCGCGGTGAAAACTAGAAATGTCATAGTTTTCAATGCAAGCAGTGAAGGTTATGTCTGATTTTGCATTTTGATGAAGTCCTAAAAATAAGACAAAAGAACCTTTGTTTTGTTGAAGTGATTAAATTATAGTGATATTCTCTAAAACTTGTATTTTACTTAGATAACTATGTGGGCATGAAATCAAGAATTACAGTAAAACATTCAATAAAATTAAAACAAGATGTGGCCTTTGTGGTACAATTCCTAAAAGATTAATAAACTACCACGCACTCTTGGAATAATTGCATCTATTACAATATTATTGGAAAAGAATCAAAGTTGACACAGAGAGCAGTCAAATACATGTGTACCCTTTGCAATGGGCCATTCCATTTAAAATCCACACTACCCCTGTGGAAGATTTAGCTTAAGTCTTCTACAGAGGGAGTATGAGTTTTGAATACGATAGACAATTGGGTAACTTCCATTTGAAATACTTACTCCAGCTGTGTATGATATGGGTAAAGCCATAACACAGGGGGTATGGGTTTCAAAATGATCAACCCTGAACAATTACATTTGAAAAACATACTCCCTCTATGTAATATATTTCCAAAATCTTTCACAGGGGTACTGTGGATTTCAATTGGAACAGCCCAATGCTTACAACAAGGATATTGTTATTCATTCAAAATGTCCTATACAAATCTAATGCAAAACACATTTTGAAAATCTCATATTCTGATTGCCAAAAAAAAGGTAACTTTGTGTTCTAGGTGTTCAAAACAGAAATGGTTCATGTGAGTTTTAAAATGTAAACTATGGAAAATGTAACTCTGCTTTTGGCTTTCAAACTCAGGAAATGTAGTTGACCACTAAAAGTGGTTGACTTCATTGAAAGCCTCATCCCCACTTCATCAATATTGAAATTTTGGCATTAGAAAAAAAGCTTGTATTTCTTCCAATAACCCCAGTAAAAAATATAAGACCTGAGATATGTTTTTGTAGAAAACAATAATGTAATAAAAACGGATTGCCTACCTTTAACTTGTAACAAAGATTAACATTTCTATAATAAAATATCCTGTGACTATTGAAACAAAAACTGCAAAACACTTTCATATGGTGGGATGAAACACTACATCCGCTAATGCAAATTTAATCATGAAACTCTTCTATAATTCAATAATGTTAGTATCAAGTAGTAGTCTGGCTAGTATAGGAACCATTCCTTTTTCATAACCAATTCAGGCTACATAATTTGGATAGTTGAATCAATATGAACACAAGAACTAGGCCCATGCTACAAATTTTAGGAACTGTTTAAAATGCACAAAAAGATGTTTAATATGTACAAAAACAATTTAAGTGAAAAAAAAAGACAAAAAGACATGGGGTCCAGGTCAGATTTTATTTGGGGTGGACTTTGGGGTCTTTTTTGATCATTTTAACTCGTGATTGTCAAGCTTAGGCGATTTTTTTTGCATTTTAATATTACAATCACAAAAAAAAGTGGACCTTTCAGTTTTTGTCCTGGCTATGGGCCTGTCAAGAACCACAGAGACAGGCAATATATTATAATGGCTTTGGTCTTGAATGCTTCATGCACTATGGACCACAATAGCCTCATTCCAGTGGCATAGTTCAATAACCTCAATTAAACAATCATAGTGCACAATTTGGCCTCAAGTTGCAGAGTATGAGTTTTTGTACTCAAATTTTCAAAAGTCATTCAATGAATGTACAAATGTATTGGGGTTAAAGAACTATGCCTTGATAGATGAGCATGTTGTGGGTCCTAGCGATGGTTCCTGTATTTCTGTGGTAGATACATGGGTGAATTACCTTCTATAAATTTGTATCATGTTGATGTTGAGACTCATCTGCAGGTGGGTGGACAAGTTCATATTTTATTAGGTGAATATTCCCTCAAGCATTAATATAAGAAATTTAAGCTTATTGTGGTTAATCATGTTGTCAATTTATGGGGAATGTAATCTGATGAATATCGGCCATATGGTTATAGATGATAACATACATATCGAAAACAGAATCTGATGAGTTTTATAACAAGTTGCCACAATTCGTCGGTCCCAACACATTCTGTGTGTTTCTACTGAGGGCCAAATTACGTGCCGTGCCGTGCCGGGTCATGGTGGGTAACAAGCCCAATAGAAACGATCTGGGTAATCGGTTGCCGTGTCATGCCAGGTCATGTGCTCAGGGTTAAATATTTTGAAACCCATATACCCTCTGTATTATCTTTACCTATATCTTCCCCATTTGGAGTGAGTATTTCAAATAGAAGTTACCCAATTATCTATTCTATTCAAAACTCATACTCCCTCTGTGGAGGACTTGAGCTAAATCATCCACAGGTGTAGTGTGGACTTTAAATGGAATAGCCTGTCCTTATTCACCTGCTAATCCCAACCCAAATCTGCAAGACTCCAAGTATTGCCATAAATTTGCATAAATATTCCCGAAAATCATCCAGACCCCATATCTAATACATTTTCAATTTTATTTATAAATGTTTCAGATATCCCAATGTTTGTTTCAGGGCATTCACACTTTCACTGGGCAAGGATTAGACTGTTTTGCAGTCCCTTTTGATCAACAATTCAACCCAGGTATATGCCCTTCTACAACACATCCCCAATAACCGCTCTGCCCACAGAAACTGCTTCACAAGTCACCCAGCTATGCTCTTCCGCAACACACAACACATCCCCAGTGCCCACTCTGCTTGCACAGCATTCAGGTTTTTTGGATGTGAGTGGTTCCCCTTGAAACCTTGTAATTTCACTTTGAGGAGATGATATTGGAGTATGAATTTCAAAATGGCACTATGAAGTAGACTATATAAGAACAAACAGGGACATCTAGGCCACCAAGTGTTGAAAGTACTTTGAATAAAAGGACCTAAAGCAAGTGATTGTGTATCCACACTTTTAACATACTTAAAACATATTTAAACCATGCATTATCTCTAAAGCTAAGAACACATGCAAGATTTTCTATCAAATTCTTACCCCAGGTGTAAAAACAAAACATTCATAAAAGATTTCATCTCCCACAGAATACGCACATCCTGATACAAAGATAACATCCTCAATATAAGTAAAATTATAACATGGCGAGAAAAATCACTGCTAGCTTTAAGGGAACTTCCATCATGTTGAAAGACCTATTGGGATATTCAATTTTAAAATCCATACACCCCCTGTGGAAGACATGACCATAATCTTCCACACAGGGAGTATAGATTCCAAATGGATTCACCCATTCAGGTAACTCCATTTGAAGTTCACACTCCCTGTGTAGGCGATTAAAGCCATGTCTTCAACAGGGGGTGTATGGATTTCAATTGGAACTGCCTATTTCCCCATAGATTTATAATGGCACTTATCATCCCATATCAAATATGTAAAAAAATGCCTTGGGTTGAATATTTCATAATACCCTTGAGCGTGAGGTGTGACGCATTGAATTCATGACAGTCCGTGGTGAGATAAGTATCCTATCGACAACGCAATTTCAATCGCAAATCCAACCAAATGCCCGTCTAGTTTATATTTCATATTATTTGAGTTGCAGTGACAAATATAAAACTAAGGATCATCTGACGGCTTTGTATTTTATGGCAGAACACTTCACTTTACCATCTTTTGTATTAAAATGACATGAATTATATAACTTGGTGGAATTCAAAGTAAAAATGGACTGGATTAGAATTAAAAGTGGATTGAGTTTGGTGGAAATTGCTGTACGCATGTAAAATCAGCTGTTTGGGGCAAAATGAAGTTTGATTAACTAAAAAAAAGCGAGGAAAGCGGAAAAAAAGCTAAACAAATTACAATTTATTTACAGATTTGGTTATTTTTAGAAACATTTTGCTAAAAAAAAATGCCTGACCAGCCAACCCTACTTGGAAGGTCCATCTACCAGTAGAACAGGGGTTTTCCCTGTCGCTTTATCACTCAGAACTTCATTACTTGTCACACATATAAAGTCTGCACAAAAAGTAACTCAGCTGTTATAAATACACCTATAGCTTCAGAACTAATAATTGTTTCCAAAATATTTCTACATAGAAAGAAGGACGATTTATTTACGCGCATTTTGATACCCCAGTTGTCAAATGTCGCTCAATATTAACAACAGAGTAGGGGAGAGCGGGAGTGTTCGCCTAGGGGTAGGTTCGCCCACCCTTGTTTCTCAACACTACGGCTATCGGGAATTTGGTGATGGCAAAAGTAGGTGACATAGGTCATTATAAACTTCTCATATTAGCTACGCGACATATAGGGATGTGTTCATCGAACTGCAGCCAAAACAAAAAATTACACCAAAACGTAATTTTTCTTGCATTAATAATGTTGTATTATCATTGATACATAAATACAGATGGTTTTAATGGATATCTGTATTGGGAACATATGGGATTTGTCAAAGATTTAATGCAGTTATAAATTCCTTATTCGATTTGTATTTTGCATACCCTGAAGAAAATATAAAAATGTGCACAAGGGGCTAGTTCGCCCTTTTGAAGATGGGGCATGTTCGCCATGTCCTGCAGATCGGAGGAGCGTCGCGTAGGTGGAGAGCGTAGATGCCGGAGGACGGCGTATCATGCAAAAATTTATAATTATACCATTAAACAAGGTAAAACTAATGAAAAGCATGTTTTTAAAGTTATGTGGTATCAGTATTACTCATACCACCGTTTATGTCCTAATCCATAATCTCCCGAAGTTGTCAACATGATACGTTTACACTCACTTTGGACCCCTACATTTTACCCTGACCCGATACCTGCAACAAATTTAGTGATTCCCCAGAAGAGAATGAAATTCCTGTATACTCTTGCTAAATGTTTGCACTTAATATGTTATTGTTATGCAATGTTTAAACCTTTTTTGTGATTAGGGTGAACTTACCCCACCTTATGGGCGAACCTGCCCCAATATGGAAGCAAGTTCGCCACTTTGCAAAACTTTTTTTTTTTCTCTTTCCTGTTGCTATTGTAAGGACTATAGTTCTGGGATTGTGGCTGTATATAGCTAAGACATAGGGCTTTCACATGGGCTAATCAGGTCATCCCTAACCTTAAAATTGACATCGCTAGGCTGGTCAGAAAAATATAGGGCGAACACTCCCCGCTCTCCCCTAGTGCTTTTAAAGAAAAATACCCGAATTTAAAAGTTGCAGTTTACAGCGATCAATGGTTTTTACACAAGCATTGTGGCATGTAACACCCTCCATTTATCTTCGCGCTGACTTCAAATCAATACAAATAGCTGCAACTTTTAAATTCGGGTAATCTTCTTTAAAAACACTGCTGTGATGTTACTATTGAACGAAATTGGACAAATGGGGTATCAAAATGCGCGTTAATAAATCGTCCTTCTTTCTATGTTGAAATATTTTGGAAACAATTATTAGTTCTGAAGCTATAGGCGTATTTATAACAGCTGAGTTACTTTTTGTGCAGACTTTACATGTAACTCCAATTTAGCTCACACTGCCTTACTCCTATTAGTCAGTTCTCCAATTTCAATTGCACAGATTTCATTTAATCCGTCTGGGAGGAAATGATTTAAAAATTGAAATTGAACAGATTTGAGCATGCATGAAGAATGGCAATTATAATTGTAACTTTCGATCTGTAAATAAATTCATATAAATCAAACTCAAGTTGTTAAAATCAATTTTTCATTGCAAACTTTTCAAAATTCAAAATAACAAAAATACCAGGCTGACTGACTGACAGAACCTCCAAATTTGCCCCATTTCAGGGCAACAAAAGAATTTGTTTTTGGCCTAATATATAGACTTATGAACAAATAGGATCATAGAATCTGGGTCGCTAGATTCGGGTCGAACAGTCACCTAACATGTTCCTCAATGCAAAGCTACATGGCTAGGAGGATTTAATTTGATCAACACATTCCCATCAATTGTAGTCTGCATCAATGCTGCATTGAAAGCACTCACTTCTGGCAAGATTCAGGGCACATTTTATAACCAATACATAACACTGTCAATTCATTTTTCGAAACCCACCCATAAATTGAAAACCACTTTGTCTGGTGGTAACATATATAGTTTAATTGAATCAAGACATTGTAATCAAATTATTAGTATGTGTTATTTATTTATTATTATTGGAAAAATGAAATTGATAGAATACATTTCAGATTAGATTACAACTTAACATTTTTTATCTGTGATCTGAGGTTTGAATTGATGAAAAGTTTTGCTTTAAGCCGATTCATTTCTAATTGAATCAAACTGAACACATCACTGAAACCAATTGTATTTTGTACATCATGTGTTATGAGACAGATATTGGTGAAAACTGACAAAACCAATGTGCAACTTAAGAAAATAAATCAGGTCATCCAGCGGATGACCAGTGCAAATGATTGTGCAAATTTGATTTTTCTTTAATATTAAAGCTGAAATATTCAAATATGAGATAAATCTCATTAAAATCACATGCACACAGGCATTTCTCTTCTCTTTTTCTTCTCTTAATGATCTGAATACGCTACTGCAATTACCTGTATTGATTCTTTTGCATCCCTACATTTTATTTACACAATTTACACAGACGTGCAGCGAGGCGCGCAGCGCCGAGAAGCGAGGCGCGCAGCGGGGTTGTCATGGTCTCATACAGGCACTGAACAAGTGCTATAATAGAAGTGACATTTTATATCAACTGAGATGATGTATTATGTTGCAACGAATTCTGGGAAGGGTACTCTTCTATGTTTTTATATGAGATTCTTACCTGTACATAATGTACTGACCCACTTCTTATAAGATCTTAAGCATGCTCCTCTATCCAGGCAAAGTTTTTTGACACTAATACATTCGTACATTCATATAGTGACCTTTAAATGTATTGGGTACAAAAACCCATACTTTGAAGTTAACTTTTGAGCTAAGCTTGCTAAATGAGGTTTGTGAACTGTGTCATTGGAACTGACACAATTTCTACTATTGTTCTCAGTGTAAAGGTGTCAACCAAGGCCAAAAAAATAATTGTTATGTTGGTGTAACCAGACCGACCCTATTATTAGGCCTGACCCTACACTTTTTTCTTCACGGATATGTCGTGCAAAGAGTCCAGGTAGCGAGGGACGATTCGACTTGCGGTCCCTATCAAGACATGCAATTGATCGAGCCAAGTACAAAGAGAGGAAGATGGTGAAGTTGCGAAGGATGCGTTTGTCATGCTCATGGAGAATGTAACTCCTGCAACATTGTTCAAAAACAGTTCTACCTACCTACCCTATTTTTGATCAGCCTGTTACGCCAACATAACAATTTTTTTGCCTAACCAAACAAACAAACATACAAACAAGCAAACAAACAAACAAGCAACAACAGATTATGCCTAATGTATTCCACATCATGTCTGCAATGAAATTTCAGCTTGATTATTTGAACCCTAATGATCCAAAATCGCATTGTATAAATTCTGGTCAATCAAGTGAGTTTATTATTTCATGTATTTGCCCAACATTGATGCCATATCCCTATATTATGCTTCTGATTGGCTATTCATAAGGCCAAGGAAAGTCAATTTTGAGTTTCCTGTCACCCGCCGTCACTTCATTTTTTGACCTTCACTTGAATTCATTATTGTGATTTTCCAAAAAATACCAATGAAAACTGGTTATATTTGCAAAAAAAATTATGAATATCCCTTTATTTTTTGAGGAAAAATCAAACTCAAAACATACATTTTGCTGTCAACCTTGTAGACTCTTTGTAATGTACTTTTGAATCTCATTTGGGCTAAACATCCATCTTCAAGTGAATGAGCGGCAAATAACACATTTTAGTGTTGGTCATATAATGAAAGGCAGACAAATAATGAATAATGAAAAAGTTACCTCACTTGTTTTCAGAAATTATGTGACGGGAAACTCAAAATTGACTGTTAGGGGCCTAATCAAGGTAGTATAATATAAGAATGTGATAATAAACCGTCTGACTCTCAATAATTACAAAATCTCCCAGGAAGTATCTTTCATCTCCATTGGCGTAACTACCACACAGAGAAAGAGGGCATTTCCCCCTCAGGATACTTTTCTCGCCAAATGCCCCCCTTCCCATGAGCTGACACTCTGTACAGGTTTCTATGCTAAACACTGGCCCAGTTTACACCCCTGTGAATGGTGTTTACCCCCTTACAACCCCGTGCCCATTATGAAAGACTGGTTATGCCAAAGTTAATTTCACTTCATCATGATATCATCACAGTACCAAATCAATGGTATAGTATATACATTGGGTTCAGTCTTTTCAAACCAAAGTTACGCAAGCTATTTTGTGATCCACAGCAGCATCCCACCACTTTTCTCAAAAAAGTTGAGATTTTTATACACTGGAAACCTCTGGCTACAAAAATATTAGTAATTCGTTTAGCAAAAATATCAGGATCAACAAAATCAGAATCAACTGAAATTCTGGGAATAAGCTTTTTTCGTAGATATCTACTGAAAAATGTCATAAAAAAAGGATGCTAGGATCGCGAAATACTCCTTTAAACAAAATGTTGAAATTTCATAGGTTGACAATGTGTGGATATAGAATGACAGTCATATATGGGTCACACTTCTAGCATTCAAATGAAATCATTTGAAGTGATGTTCAAAATTGAATCAACATTTCCTCTGCTGTGGTTAAACCTCCAGAGAACAAAATGAACATACAATGTGCAGGTAAATATTGCAAAATGAATCCTAGATTTACAGGGTTGCTGAAGTGAAAAGCTACAATTTCCTTCTTCTTTATTTGGGACAAGATTATGTTTTATTTAAAGTTTTCCACCATAGAGTATGATTTTATGTATGGAAAATAAATGCATCTTTAAAGTAATACTGTAACATTTGCTGAGGAGCTCTTGAGGAGGAAGCAGTGCTGTACATAGCGACTGAATCGGTTGCGACCTAAACATTTGCTAACTTAAGTCGCCAAGTTATACTACTCTGATCATTACAAAAGTTTAAAAACTAAATGTATACAATCTGTATTTGATCCATTTTGAGTCAGCAGCTTAAAAATTAACAAAAAACAACAAAATACACAGAATGGTGACTAGATTTTCAACTTTAGGGGCCAATGCTACCAAATTATTTTTCCTGTGTACAAGGTTGGGAGGAAGCCCTCAATAATTTTCTTTTTCTTTTTTTCAAAATTACACAATTGTAATTGGGCTTCAATATACTTACATTTAGAGCAAGATACAAAAAGAATAGATTACTTAAAAGACACTAAACACATCTTAAAATGTTTTACCTAAAAAAAAGTTCAAGCTTCTGTTAGTTGCAGACTGTTCTAGGGTTATTATAATTTAATGTTTTGATTGCATTTGTTAAAAAGTGGCAATTACAGATATATGCAGTATAAATGTGATGAGCGACAAAACAGTGCAAAAGAAGAAAAAGCCCCACACAGTGCTATCATTTGAGGTGACAATCAAAACAGGGAACGTTCAAACCCAATTAGCTGCAACAGAATAAATTCACACAAAAATGTTGACTAATATACTGGCACTTCCATTGATCTATTCCAGTTGAAATCCATACACCCCCTATGGAAGACATGACCTTAATCTCCCACATACGGGTATAGATTTCAAATGGAATCACCGATTCAGGTAACCCCATTTAAAATTCACACTCCCTGTGTGGCAGATTACGGTCATGTCCCAGCAACACAATGTTCTTCAAATGTTTATTCAAAACATTTTAATAACATTTAAATGTCGGGTTAGAACTAGTTCTAGTTCCTCGAGGGGGGGGTGCACGCCTTGAAGCGCGCATGGCCGCTTGCGCCGAGACTGGTGGATTTTGTAATGTCAGAGAGGGGTTGTCCCATACAGGCACTGAACAAGTGCTATGTCGGGTTAAATAAAGGCAGTTTCCAGGATCTGTGATAAAGGTCATGAATACATTTGTAAAACATTATTGTAAAATATTTTCAGTAATAATTTTTGCAAAATATTTTGTCAACAGGTAAATAACATTTTGTTAGAATGTTTTTTCATTACATTATCATAAAGGTTCTAGGAATGTTATTAAAATGTGTTTATACCCTTTATATAACCCAACATTTAAACATTTGCTGTAAAACGTTATTTGCTGGGGTGTAAGGTGTTCCATAGGGGGTGTATGGGTTTTAACAGGAATAGCCCATTAATAGATCCACCTGATGGTGTTGTATTAATTGCTTCCACATTAAGTTTTGATCAACATTAATTTAGCTCCTAGGAAAACACAGTACTGAAGTCATCACACTTACACCAAAAACTAATTATTAACTTTGACATCATTATAATGAGAATAATAAAAGCAACTCTCACTAAGTCTTAATGAGCAATTTACAGTCCTCATTAGTGGTATGGGATTGGTTTAATGAGTTGAGAGGTACTTCCTGACAGTACCGTATCACAGCAGCTGAAGGGAGTATCCCATTATGCTTTGCGGTACCATAATAGAACTGAATGTGCCATAGAAAATGTACACAAAATCCCTCACTTCAACTTTCAATATTAAACTCGCTTAAATCAGGGAAGTTTAGACTTTTGTTTGCAAAAATGTGACCCCTAAAGTATTGTGAAACTATCCATAGTTCTAAATATATAGGATTAGCGGCTTTTGTTATATTTTGTATACATTTGCTATATGGGGCATGCAGATATACTACAATGCATGATGGGATACTCCTTTCAGCTGCTGTGGTACTGTATTACTAAAACAGTGCATGTTAAGTTTATGTGTGTTCATTAGGGTTGCACAACTTTAAGTTGACATATATAGCGAATATTTTCAGTCATCCAGTTGTTCAAATCAGAAAGTTTTGTAACAAAACTTTTACTGGAACTTAACTTTTACAACTTGCTACGTTACATCTGATATCATCAGACTTAATCAGGTAACTGTACACTGGGCTGTTGATGTTTTCACTAGGAATTTAAAGTTGAAATTCAAATCAGTCAATTTTAGTGCCAAATGTGTGTAAACAGGTACAGTCACCATTCATTATGACTGCCAAAGTTGCTATTATTGCTAGTATAAACAGTCAAATTCATTTCTGTTTTTCATACATGTCTGCTGAATAAACATCAATTTACAGATGCTGTATAAATGCTCTTATCCAATTGGCATGACATATATTATGCTTTGTATTGTTTGAATTAGTTTATGTCTCTGGTTCATGTACCTGTATATATTTTCTTGTAAAGTGCTCCGTTGTGGGACGCTCAATAAATGCCTTTTATGTTATGTTATGTTATGTTATGTTATGTTATGTTATGTTATGTTATGATGAAGTGACAAAACAGTGCGAAACAAGAACAAAGCCCCGCATGATTCTAATCAATGTCCCAAAGACGACTGTAATTATTTAGGCCTACAGTGTAAACACCCACAAATTCAAATTAAATTTTGTTAATCCTGCCGCAATCAATTTGAGGTTGAAATCCAACTTTTTCCTGTGAGAACATGGTCCAAGTTACCAGCCCGACGTGACAGCAACCAATATCTGCATGACATACTGGAGTCTCCCCACACTAGCAAAATTTCTACCAGCCGGAGGGCATGTATAAATGGCTGTCAGACTGATAAGCATATTATAACAAACTTGATAATACGCTAAGCCTAATTGATAACCTGCAATTAATTAGCGAATAAATGCATACTAATTAGTGCTAATTAGGTAAGCTCACAAATTATATCCTATAATCAGCCATAATTTGTTAACAGACATAATTGCACATGTTTTATATGAATACATACAGTATTTTGATACGACGCACAACTATTTCTTCTCATAACTTATTTGAACTTGCACTTTAAACCTCTTCAACCTGCTTCACTAAACTCTTTTCTTTTCTACAAGTTGTCTTTTTTTGTCCTATCCCATATAAAATTAAATCTTTAATCTTTAATCACTTGCTTCAAGCCTGCATATAATTCATGACACTCATTTTGTGAGAATCCTTCAACTAAAAGCATTGATGCAAAATCTCAAAAATGTTGCACATTTTGGAAGCCATTTGATGGAAATTACCTGCATATTGAACACATGTTTCGAAGTAATACTGACAGCCTTTATTGATAAAATTGTGCACTGCGCAATATCCAGGTGAATGCTGCTATACTCCCTACCTTTCACAACAACAGTGTTGCCAAACCATCTAAATGCAAAGGCATCTTCCTTGTATTCCTTTCACACTTTATACGATTGGATTAAGATTTTTGCTTGACCCAAAGTCTGACCCAACATCTGAGAGAAAAATTGTTTGCAAAGATTGTTGGAAATCATCCTCTTTTCTTTGATCCTCACCTTTGATTCCTAAAATTGAAGTTTTTTTACCAAAAATCACTTCCCCTCCATGTTGGCTTGCCAAAAACCTTTACTCATCCAACTTTGGATGAGTCAGAAGAATCAAAAGATGCCCCCCCCGGCATGAGAACAATATTAGGGAAGCCAAATATCAAGCCTAAAAAAATGTGATACGAGCACAGGCAGGAAAATGAACATACCTGAATGGTTTCTAACCATTTTCTATTGGGTTGAGAGTCACCCCTGAAATTGGAACCCTTTCTCTAACTTTCTGCTTCCCCCCATGAGTTGACCATCTATATGCTTCTATGGAAGATCAGTGTTTCAACCACCATTTGACCCACCATGGTGGCATATTTGTGCCCAGCTTCGCAAAAGTTTAGTTACATCACTATTCCTAAAAGTGTGCCACAAATTGCTTTCCCCTCCAGTGTTATTAACCCTACATGCAAACAGGGTACACAAAGTTATTATGCCTTCTCTTGAATTATCCAACTGTGTTCCATTATTTGTGGTGTGACCCTCTCCAGCATGGGCGTCAATCCCAGGGGGACAGGGGGATGTGACCCCCCCCCCACACACACACACATTTCACCAAAATTACCAATTGTTTGTTCTTTTCAGCCACATTTGGACAATTCAGGCTAAATGCCCCTTCAGGCTAGAACTAGCCCCGTTCCACAAACCGCGACGCCTCTCGAATAGCGAGCGGAGCGAGCACCGAGCGTAGCAGCTACTATCCTACAGTTGGAAAATCATCATACAGGTATCAGAGTACAGCACAGAAACCAGTGCTACTTCAGGCCAAATGCCCCTTGATATTTTGAGAAAATATCTCAAAACTTGGACTTTTTATGTTGAAGCCTATGTTTACCACACACACTGAAAGTGAGCCCAGTTGGTAGGTACATCATAGCACACATGGCAACACTATACAGGAGAGACAAGACAACCACTTTCATTTCCGTTTTCTGACACTTTGACTTTTTACCACTTACCATTATTGATCATTATTTTTGTTGAAGTAAATTTTCATTATAATATTAAAAGCTTAATCAACAACGCAATATGTGTACAGTTATATTAAAAACTATTGATTTAATCGACTGATAAATTGTTGGATAAAGTAAATTTTTACAATGGATTGTTAATTTGTGGAAATTGCGGTGTGTAAAAATAGCGCACCTTTACGCATGAAAATGTGAACAATTTATTTAGCGGGCTAGAATGAATTGAGTGATAGAACTATGGAGAGATACTAGTAATACACATGGGAAAATAACATCTTTGCAGGGAAGTAGATGAATTAGGGCAACCAGGATATTTGTGAACAAGTTAAATTTATACAGTTTTATGCTTTAGTTCACATTATTTTACACTGAAGTGGTTTCAATTTAGGTTTTTTTTTTCTTCAATTACATGACAGAAAGCTGTACAATAAGAATATTTATGTTCAACATAATCTGATCAATTATTCACATTTTGTGATTGCACAAGTCACTTTGTCTTATTTTGATCATAACATTTTATCTGAAATACTGAAATACATTATATTACAGGGTGTAATGGCCTGTACACTGTGTACATGTATTGTCATGTGTGTATGCGTTTAGGGGTGGGTGTGGGGTGTTTGCTTGCAAACGAGGACACACACAAGATTTTTCACATTTAATTAACAATGGACATACCTGCAAACGAGCACCATAATCAGTTTGCGGATGTCTGCAGTATGTCGCAATAGCATATGCATGTTAGGGATATGTATGTCAGCTTTAATTGTGCATTAGAAATACCGACCGCGGTTGAGGTTGGTAGGCATATGCCGTCCCATACGCAGGATTTCATTGGGAGGGGGCTGCTGATTTTGAAAAAGTGGACTTTTTTTCCGGGGGCAATTTTGTGAAAAGTGGAGTTTGTTTGTCCAAAAAAGCGTAAAAAACCTGCATATGGGCCTGGGCATATGTCATACAGCGTATCTATCATACACATACACATACAAAATCCACCATTCTAGTCCTCTGTATATTGATTGTGTTTTAGACGTCCTCGTTTGATAGCAATATGCAAGGTCCACGATTGCTGGTGCAGGATGGTAGGGTTGTGTAGTATGTTGATGCTGCATACAATAAGGGATGAAATCAAAACTCGACCAGCGGTTGATTGGCGGTTCCGTCCAGTTGCCATTGTTTAGAACAAGAGCAACCGGACGGAACCTGCAGTCAACCGCCGGTCGAGTTTTGATTTCATCCCTTACAATATCAAGGGATTAGTACTAGAAGGCCCTACAGAAGTGAGAAGTCAGGGCAGCAATGCAGAATCTCCTTAAAGGTTTCATGGCGTGCAAACTTTACAAAGGTGTTAGATTATGCTACGGATGAGCCTCCAACTTCTCAAACATAACACTATGTAGAGAGCATAATGTGTGATAGTCATGAGCATGGTGACCTATTCCTGTGTGTGCTACTTTCTGAATATTCATCACACAAAACATTGGGCTATTCCATTTAAAATCCACACCACCCCTGTGGAAGATTTAGCTAAAGTCTTCCACAGAGGGAGTATGAGTTTTGAATAGAATAGACAATTGGGGAACTTCCATTTGAAATACTCACTCCAGTTGTGGAAGATATAGGTAAAGCCATAATACAGGGGGAGTATGGGTTTCAAAATGATTAACCCGGACCGATTACATTTGAAATACATACTCCCTCTGTGGAAGATATTTCTAAAATCTTCCACAGGGGTAGAGTGGATTTCAACTGGAATAGCCCATTGTAATCTTACACTGGTTATGCTTTTATGATTATAAAGGTCTTTAAATGTTTGGGGAATGAGTTTCAGATCTGGCTAAGCTGCTGGGTTTTTTGGGGGGGGAACAAAGAAGAAGTATTTAAATTCCTTCACATTTTGTTATTTTTCATCATCCTGAAAATAATCATTTGGAAAAACAGAAAAAAAAAGTTAAAAAATATATGTTCTTTTCTAGAAATATGAAAACAATCATATTTTGCTGTGATTCTAAATATGATATATTGCAAAAAATAGTCCCTAGGCTTACTTCAAACCGTGACAAGTCAGTCTATTTTGAGCACATTTTAGCCTTTCAGCCCTGCAGCGTTGAATGTTTCTGGGCCACACCTCTGATAATAATGAAATGTTTCAACAAATTTTAAGATTTCAGACTTGCATGTAGCAGTTAGGCCTGCCAACACATTGAGCATGTAGCGCGAGATTGAGTGTGAAGCATGAGCAGCGAGCACGAGTCGCCCTACCTCTTTGGATAGTATACTAAAGCAACAGAGCCCAAAATGTAGATTTCGAAGTGCACCTTTAAGAGTATGTATGAGTGTTAACTTGTCCTCGGGACAAAAACAGTAAGCTTCTCATACATGACATAAATGTGTGATAGACCTGTGCATGGTGGCCTATAGGTGTTGTCACTGTGTTATATTGTTACCTAGTGAATATTCACAGTAGATTGACACCATCTATTAATATCATGTCTTGGTTTAAAGTTTCTTATTCTCACTTACTATGTCATTAATTAGTCATGATGGTAATACAGAATGGGGATCCAGAAAAAAACTTGACAGGTTAATTGGTACCAACAATATGAGGCACCAGAAACAAAGTTGTTCGATCTTTGGATCAACCGTCGTCGATGCTGCTTAATGAATTATCAACTAATTAATCAGAATGACTGGTAAATTTATACTAATCAATATCACTACAGGCCAACAGGGACAAATTACTATTTTATCACAATTAAAAATAGCAAATTAATTGATTTCATAAATATCAAGGATCGACCAAGCACCAATGGTCGATCAAAAGATCAAACTAATTTGTTTCTATTGCCTTAGCCAAACTAGAATTTCACAGTTCTCAGGTTGCATGACTGTTGGTTGCATGGTTCTCCAAGCAAAGCATTGGCCACAATGACTCCACCTTGACATGCATCATTTTCACTGGGGCAATTTTACTTTGAGCTGGGAGGCAAAAAATCCCCCCCCCCCAAAAAAAAATCCAATGCAATTAAAAAAATAAAAATAAATTTATGCAAATGAGCTACCAAATTTGCATATTTTGTGATGAAAACATAGTGCGATTTGAAGCCATCACCAAATGCCACTCTTTCACCAAGTCACATCACTAATACACCTCACCAGTTCTGAGAAATTGGACAGAATGAAATTTATGCAAATGTATGCAAATAAGCTACAAAATTATATTTTGTGATGAAAACCTACTGGAATTTGAAGATCACTAATTGCCACCCCTTCACTAATTTATGGCTCTTTATTCCCGGTCTTTTATTGACACACACACAATGACATAACACAAAAAATCTGAATTATTTTGTCTATTACTAAACAAAATATTTAGTGATGTCATTTAATAACAAAATAACTTCAAGGACGCATTTGGAGTTGATGTTCTATCATTTTCCAAACATGTCAAATTTGTATCATCCCTGATCAATATTGGATTCCTAGCACGTCACAGCTCACCATATCAATGGCAACTGAAGTTGTCACTTGGTTATCACTGAGATAACTGCGTAGCATTTTAATATAAACTTAATGACATATTCAAGTACGCTTCATTATGTATCTATAGACAGACAAGTGTTGTCAGCAAACAATGTTGTTTAGAATTTCAGTAAACAATAATGTTTTTTAAGTAAAATTGTATGAAAAGTAAGTTTAAAATTGCTACATTTCTCTCTGTTGTGCTACTATAGGCATGTACAGATGGTCATAGAATTCTCGAGGATTGGCATGCTCAAGAATTGTGATACCTAAGTCAATCCCCGACTGCAAGTCCACACGAGTTTTGCGATACCTGATGATCGATGATGTCGGGTTTGGAAGTACAACCGGAAGCTTACTGTGACCTATCTAGTAGCAACTGAATCAAACCATATATATAATTAAACCAAGGTCAAAGGTTAAGCTCAGAGCACTCGAGAATTCGCCAGCGAAGTGGTTACTTAACTCCTTGGCAACTGGTTCACGCACCTTTTGGAAATGGTAGTACATGCCATAGACTTTGAGTTGCGATCATTTTGATCATGGTACAGAACTCAAAAGCGTGATCCAGTTGACATAGTGATAATCAGATTCGCTGGTGAATTGCAAAATGACTTGTTCACATAGCAGTATCACTCGAAGACCACTTAAGGATCACTCAGGGTCATTGCAAAAACCTGGGAATTTCCTGGGAATAAATCTGGGGACAAACTTCGAGATTGGAATCCTTGAGAGTTCACACAGCAGATTTTGCCAAGTTTTTACTTGAGAACCTGTGGACGTGCACAACCTGTGGATGTGCCTTTATAAATAAAAAGTTTAAAAAAATGATATTCTACAAATCTTTCAAAACATGGTGTCACATTTCAAACAGATCCCACTTGAGCATCTGGATTTATAAATAACTACAACTTCTTATGATTTTATTAAAATAGCATCAAAATGATGTGAATCATATAGACATTTCTAGATTGGAATCCAGCCAACTGTCAGATCTCATTTAAAGGAACTCACAAAAATATTTTTCTTGAAAGAAGTTTTAGCTGAACCTACTGAATCCCAGTAATATTGTGATTTTACTTGGGAACTGAAAAGAATGACTCAAACGCAGGACCAATGAGCAGTGAGTGGTCAAGGGAATAAGCAATTAGAACTTGCTCAGTTTCCTCGGATCACAATGCCCAAACAGCAAACGTGAAGTCTAGTGTGAGCAGAGCCATGCAGCACTACAGCAAGACGTGAAATGCCAAGGTCCACCACCTCATCATAAACAGTAGCTTATGGATAGAGCAGTGGTAGAGGATCCTAATACAGATCCTGGAAACCAGGATGTGCTCTTTACTAAAGCTATATTAAAAGCAACCAATACATACAAATCTGTTAACTATCTAAGACTCAATCAAGCCCAGCATCCAGGTTCAGTACCAGCCTGATGAGCCACCTGACAACAAGATGAGATGATTATAAGTCAAGCTAAACATTTAGATACATGCCAAGGGGAGGAGGAAACTTGTGGGCTCAAGCCCCTCGGGTTTTATACCCATACAACAACAAAGCAGTCTATTTTAGGCACATTTTAGTCATTCGGCCCCCACCTGATTAAAGCAGGGCACACAACCTGAAGACCATATCATTTGTTAAATATTTAGTTTTAATCTATTCTTCTAACATTGTTTCATACATTGAGTTCCAGGATGATAAATGAATTCTTCCTTCAATATTGTTATGTGTTCAATGTTATACACAAACTCACACATCACTTTGACAAATATGAAAACTCCAGGCACTTTTCATTAAAAAAATTACTTTACACTATTGAATTACAAATCAAATCTGAAAATGGTTGATATATGATCACCACACTTCCATCACAACTCAAAAGGTTGTAGTATCAATTCCTCCAAGCCGGATGCAATGGCAATGAACCTCACCATCCCTTACAAATTAACGTACAAAGATGACCAAAGCTGCGGCGATAACGACGGCACACACAAGCGATCAAGGTGAGGCAGTGGTCTTGTATGTGACTTAATATGTCACGAGTCGTCATTCACGTCTGTAAGATTAAGAGCTCAGAGTATCACTACTGGTGAGAATTCAGGCTGTCAACAACACTATTCCCTAACCGAGTGTTTACACACATAAGGGAGAGAAGTCTGTTGGCTCAGTTGATGAAAACAACTTTGTTGAAAAAACAAAACTTGAAAATAAATCTTTTTGAGAGAAATCTATGCTTATTCTTTCAATTAAGACCAGCGTGCTGACGCTTTTTAGAAAAGCATACGGCTTTACCGATACTCTTAATCAACTCTTTTCGTATTAGGTGGAAAACAAATAATCTAACCTAAGCACCGGAAAAATGTGAGATTTTTGAGAGCAAATTTCACGCACCTGTTTTGGAAAATACGCAATTTGCGAGATTTATCCATAATATTCCCAAAATGTATGCATTTTCCAAAAAAGTTCACCATGGATTCTTTCAATTTTGTGAAAACTTACCATTTTTTGGAAAATGAATACTTCAAAAATGGATATCTTGGAAAAATCTTAGAATTCGCGACCGATTATATCCAAAATTTGTGAATTTTAGCGTTTTTGGCGCATCACAAATTCTCCCTGTGCTTAAATCTCACCAATGTGTCTCTACAGAAGGCACATCCTGTGAACTAATATATTTTTAATACAACACAACCAGCACACCTTTTACCGTGTGTGCACCATATTAACACCTGAAATGCTATTAAGTCCCTTTCAGTGGGGATGGCACGGGGGCATGGGGTGGCAAATGCCTCCCATTCAAAACTCTTGCCCCCCCCCCAGTAAAAACCCAAATAACAAAAATTTCAACATTGTGCGGCAATTTTGTGCAAAATTTGTTAATTTTGCCCCCTGAAATTCACTTTGCCCCCCATGCCCCCCAAAGAAATTCCTGGTGCCGCCTCTGGTCCCTTTATTTATGCATTAATTTGAATTGAAACATTTCTGCATGTTATGGTTGTGCCAATGATTCATACAACGCAGAGTACTACATGGGCAAACTTATGCATTAAGACAAAATATCTGTCAATTTTGGGAATTCACCGTTAAAGTGTCAAGTACACTAGCCCCATGGGTGACAATTCAATATCACAGATTCCCCATGGTGTTACACATGGGGCTAAAATCTAAGTTCTCTCAAGTTTGACTTCATTGGAAAAACTGTACAATATCATAACTGATGCATGAAGCCCTCCGCAAATGATAAAGTCATTACGCTTTAATTCTCTATCTTTTCATGTGTGACTTTGCCATCTGTTGTTAGTTTCTGATACGATGACAACCACAGGGCGTAATAAAATGTGTCTTTGACAAAAACAAATTAGGTTGTCACTCATTGGAGTTTGATATTTGTATGGTGCAATTTATAATTTGCTGTGAAAGCGGCTGATACATGTTCAATTTTATTGGGCAATATCGAAGACCCTAGATACAAAATCTACAATTGTGCACAATGCATTATTAAAGTTCTTGTGTACATTGCAAAATGGTAGATTTTGTTTCTACTCTTAATTTTATATCAAAGTATTCTAGAACACTTTGCTTGTATCTAGGGTCTTTGATATTGCCCAATAAAATTTTACATTTAACATACTTTTATCCTCCCTTCATTTTGATGTCATATCTTAGTTCTGTCAGACTACATCCATTCGCTTTTTGGTCGATTCAAATTCAATGCTTGTTCCCAAAATGCAAAAATCTTATGAAGTCAATCACTGATGATTACTCCCTCCAAGTTCACTGCAGTTGTTGAGTTAAGGGCTTGGATAGCAACATTTGCTCAGTATTTTTTGTGGGACATGAGAGCACATCAGACATATCGAATTGCATTCTGAATGCAAAGAATGTCCTTCTGATATCAAATAATTTTGATTTTTTGAAATTTGTGATATAATACAAATTTTATTCGAATTTATTAAAAATGGATATATTTAATTTGCCATTAAATGTGTATTATACCGCCAATTTCAAAAAGTTAAAATTATTTGATATCACAAGGACATTCCTCGTATTGAGAATGCTATTTGATATATATCTGATCCCCACAAAAAATACTGTGCAAACATTGCTATCTGATCCCTTAACATTCCTAAAATTGTTCCTAAAATTGTGTGATTATGGCCCAAAATATTGGATTTTTGGTGATTTGTTTTTGGTGGGGTGGGGCAAAGAAAAATGCCCATTACCCACCCTTCTACATATAAAATGTTTGCTTGCTAACAAAGGTGTTATATCAAGAATGCATCATTTTCAAACAAGGCTCTTTGTACAAAATATGGTGAATAATTAGCACACAGAGTTGAACTACAGTGCAGTGAGTAACCTACTAAACCATTCCATTTCCTATTTGGATTGAATTACTAGTACAAGAGCAAATTGGATTCTTGCTAGCTGTAAAGAGGGAAATCAAAAGCTACCTATAAACTTTTAGCATGCCTTGTTTCTAGGCATTTATTACTCTGATATTAAAGGTACATGTACAGACTTCATTTCTAGAAATTTATGCCACTTTTCATTCATCATCTCACAAGATGATTAACATCGTCATTTGAAGTTTGACTTTGGAAGTTTGAGTTCAAAATGCAGCATCCCTGTTTAAAAACAAATGAAGCTGAGTTTAAAGTACTAGTAAATGGGGTCTTTATCACAAATTCTGGAGTGAGCCCGGGGAGTGAGCAAAGGACATGAAGGCCACTATACTGAATGCTTCGAATTGAGTGTCACCAAGGCCATATTCCTCTCTCTCTCTCTCGCTCATCTTTCCTCTTCCTCATTTCTTCTTTCTCGCCTATCTCTCTCCGTCACCTCACCAAGCTGTATTGACATTGTACCATCTATAACCAGTTACGTGATGGCTATAGGCTATGTGCCATTCCCTATATCCCAAGACAGCAGTGGCCACAACTACTCCCTCAGAGTTCCCTCTCAATGATTGCAGTCATCCCACCTGACTTTCAGTTTTTTCTTTTAATTTTTATGTTATTTATACAAAAGCAAAATTAGAATGAAAACTGATAATATTTTTCATTCACATCACATATAATAAGCAAGTGAACACTAATTAGACAGACAAAATCAACTAGGGAAGGTTAGAATTGATCATAGATGTAAAACCACAAAATATACTTCAGTAAATATATCCAGTATTACTTTCCCTAACCACATAGTAGAAAACATGGCACTATTACTCCAGAGATGTCGTACTTTATGATATCCGTGGGCTATGCATTGATTCGGTACACAAGCCACAAGCCTAGCCTTAGCAAGACTTGCAGTTTGTTAAAACTCTATATCCCATGCAATAAACTACATGTTCTATTTGGCGATGTAATGATATCTGCGTATGTGGAAACATCTCCATGTTATCAACCCAGGCCTAGCTAGAAGTTTGTTGAAAGCCGTCCACATATACAAGCAGGCTACAGGGCAAGCCTTAATCAAGTAAAGGCTTTGTAAAATGCCAAACTCAATAGAGTACTGTGTAGAGAACTTTTTCTGTGGTTTCCTTTTTTTGTGCTTTTTTGTAAGTGAAGCAGTAGTAGCAGCACCAGCACGTTTTACTGCATTGGAACATAGTGAAGGGAGTGAATTTCAGGGAAGGTGGGTTTCCAAACATTTGGAAATGTTTACCAAAAATAGTAAAAGTTTCAACATTTTGTTTTGATGGGGGAGTTCTCCCATGCTATGAAACAGAAAATGAACATACTTTAGCTATTAGAGCTGTGTTTTAGATTGGAGAACCCTGTAACATTAAGTTCCTGCAAAATATTAAGAACCAAATAAATCAAAATAAATTGAAATGCCACCCAATCCAAACCGGCCAATGTTGGACATTTTGAATTTTTGTAACATTAAGCAAAAATCAGAGAAATAAAGAACTAAAGAAACTCAGCTTATGTTAATACAAAAATCACACAACCACATGTTTTACATGAAAACTTTTAACCCAATTTTAGAAATCAGGTTTGTTTTTTATGAATACAAAATGTTTTTTCCATTCTTTTAAAAACATACAGTTTAAAACATTTTAGTTTTTGAAAAATGTTCTAAAAATGTTTAAAAATATATTTTGTGTTTGCGCTGTACTGGGCAATACATCATTACATACTCTGCATAGTGATTCATCCTCAACTTGTTAAAATTCATGAATAAAAGGCAAAATCAAGTCAGAACATCACTCAAATGCAAAAGGTGTAGAAAAACATTTCATGTTGACATAGCGTGTCAGATGTTGTGATTAACTGAATGAATTGACATCATGTGTCATTTATAATGAACCAATTCACTGAATCATTGTGCATTAAGAAGCTATGCTATGAATTACAAAGTGTATGGTACAAAAATGTTATCATGACACTTTGTGCCAGATGTCGCGTTTAGTTGAATGAATTCACATCACATTTTCTGTTCAACCGATTCATTGAATCATTGTGCCTTAATAAGCTATACAAAGTGTACGGTACAAAAATGTTATCATGACACTTTGTGCCAGATGTCGTCTTTAGTAGAATGAATTTGCATCGCATGTCATTTATACTGACTGAATCATCGCAGAGCTAGAGGGATACAGAATTAGGACTATTAACCAATATTGAATCACATTAATAAGCTATGCTGTTATGAATTACAAAGTGTACGGTACAAAAATGTCATCATGACACTTTGTGTCAGGTGTCATACCTGCTAGCCACAACTATGTCAAAATGACATACTAGTAATCATTTTGACACTATTAGTATCACCATGGTGGTACTCTCTATCTATTAACATGTAAAGGAGTGAAAAAAGAGTGAACAGGTGAAAAAGAATGTCTACATTGATCAGTCTAATGCAGTGATATGACAAGAGTAAAACTGAACATTTAGTATGATTTCACTCAGCAAAGAGTAAAATAAATTCACTCTAAAAAGAGTAAAACAAGGAGTGCAATTCACTCTCAAAAGAGTGACAGTTTACTACATTGGAGACACTTGAACAATTAAAGTATTATACCCTCAGGTCAACAATTCTTAAAAAAATATTTCTGCAGATCTTGCTTTGATACAAGAACTGCAAGACCTGCAGAGCTAGGATGTGGACTTATTAATAATGAGTTTCTTGATGGATTTAACATATTTTGCACATTATACATTTTAATTTCTTTTTCTACACAAATCTTAGCATAACTCTAATGTCCTTATGGGGAAATGCAGCATAAGGTAAAACATAAGTTGTGTGAAATTGTACTCGCAATCTGAAGTGATACAAATGAACATCAGACTTTGGGGCATAAGGAAATGTCATATTATAAAGCCACTACTTCTTGAAATGGATGTAGTTTAACTGTCCAAAAATTATCTGAGTTGCAGCATCTCCTTTAATAAAGTTACACACATCAGAAAGATAATTGAGTATTGAATCATACTGTATGAATAAGCCATGCCAAGTAATAATACAAGGTGTAAGCCAGGGGTGTATGTATTATAATGCCACTACTTCTTGAAATGGATGTACAGTGTAGTTTAACTGTCCAAAAATCATCTGAGTTGCAGCATCTCCTCTAACCCTAACCGCCTAAGGGCTTTTTGGCTGACGGGAAGGGAAAGAAGGAAAGAATAAAAGAGAAAAGAAGGAAAGAAGTTTTTTGCTCTGGGTGGGATTCGAACCCGAGACCCCTCGCATGCCAAGCACTCGGTCGGCGACACTTTGCCACGGGTCTTGGGCTTCGCTGGCCAGCGAAACCGTGCCTGTATATCACTTAGGGCGATTGCGTCATCACACCACGTGGGATGCATGCACGAACAGCGCATATATCAAGTAGTATTTTGTAGCATTCAGGAGCGTTAGGGTTAATAAAGTTACACACATCAGACAGATAATTGAGTATTGAATCATCCTGTATGAATGAGCCATGCCAAGCAATGATATAAGGTGTATGGTATGAAAAACATGCTCATGACAGATTGTGTGCGAAGTCACAACAGCTGAGAGTCGAGTCACTGCCACCTGGTTACTTACTATATCATATTGGTGGTATTGAGGTTATAACAAGGCGAGGGATGTGGGTATTGAGGCTATTTAGTGTCTACTGAATCATCATCAACTTCACATGATGCTGTGAACTAGTATTGATACATGTAGGTACAGTATATCTACAAGTAAAAGCAGTGTATCTACTTTATTAATTAATACTAGTAGAAATCACCTTTTACCCCACACATTGCACATGGAGCAGCCTTTTTCAAAAGGCAAAGACTGCGTTCCAAACTTTAAAACAAAAGAAATGATCGATTGGTTTTTTTTGAGGATTATACCAAAACATTTTAGAGGGACTTAACTTTACTTCCTGGGAACCCTGTATTATACATGCAGTGATGCAACAACAACTTCTCAGTGTTCTTTGAAATCATGTCAAGTTGTCAAAAACATCTGACCAATTCTGAGTAATCTGCACCGTACATGATACTCTATCCTTTTATAGAAGAAGTGATAAGAGGCATCGAGAGGTTCATAGGTTGAGGCTATATTGCATTATTATAAAGGTATTCATGCATAACTAAGACAACAGGTTTGCTAATGATTCATAAAGGGAGATGATAATGCATTTTTAATTTGGAGATATATAAGATTGGTGCTGCAACAACATCATCTCTTTGAAATCATGTCAAGTTGTCAAAAACATCTGACCAATTCTGAGTAATATGCACTACTGTACAAGATACTGTACATGATACTTCATCCCTTTCACTATATATAGAATTGATAAGAGGCATTGAGAGGTTCATGGATTGAGGCTATTACATCATATTATAAAGGGATTCATTCATCAATAAAGAAGACAGGTTTGCTAACGATTCTTAAACTTGGGGTGATGAGATGCATTTTTATTTGGGAACACAAATATATGGGACCTGTGCTGCAACAACATCTGTGTTTTTTGAAATCATGTAAAGTTGTCAAAAACATAAGAACATTCTGAGTAATCTACACTACACAATATCTAACCTCTTGACTACATAGAGATGATGAGAAGCACCAAACGGTTTATGGATTGAGGCTATTGCATCATTTATAAAGGGATTCATTCATCAATAAGAAGACAGATTTACTAATGATTCATAAAGGGAGATGATGCATTTTTCTTGGGAGAATTTGGTGTTGCAACAACGTCATCTCTTTGAAATCATGTCAAATTGTCAAAAACATCTGACCAATTCTGAGTAATATGCACTACTGTACATGATACTTCGTCCCTTTGACTATATATAGAATTGATAAGAGGCATTGAGAGGTTCATGGATTGAGGCTATAGCATCATTTCATTCATCAATAAGAAGACAGGTTTGCTAAGGATTCTTAAAGGGATGATGATAGTCGATAGGTAATGCATTTTTACTTGGGGAGCACACATAATACAGGACCTGAGCTGCAACAACATCTCGGTGTTTTTTGAAATCATGTCAAGTTGTCAAAAACATCTGACCAATTCTGAGTAATCTGCACTACTGTACATGATACTTCATCCCTTTGACTATATATAGAATTGATAAGAGGCATTGAGAGGTTCATGGATTCAGGCTATTACATCATATTATAAAGGGATTCATTCATAAATAGGACTACAGATTTGCTAAGGATTCTTAAAGGGATGATGATAGTCAATAGGTAATAATAATAATAATAATAATAATTTAATCTTATATAGCGCATTACAAACAAATCTCAATGCGCTTTACAGAGCATACATAAAAGCATAAACACATGGCAACAATATTTAAATATACAGCATTAAGATACGAACTAACATTTTAAAATTAATAAAGAAAATAAGTAATGCATTTTTACTTGGGGAGCGCAAATATAGATTTGGTGGTCATTTTTTTCCCATCTATTAATCAAGAAAGAAAGAATGTAGTGTTAGAAAATTGTTCTTTAATTCCCATATCATGTCAAGAACATTGACAATTTGTTGATTTCAATGTTGTCAATATGTTATTAGATTGAAAACATCAATGTTGGAAAAACATTGAAACACCTTAGTGTACACTGTAAAGTTGTGACGTGAACTGATTCCGATATCAGCAGTACTGTGATATTGATGAAATGAAGCTATGCAAAAGATCAAATATGCATGAATATATGGCCCCATAAAATTAATGTTTTGGTTCTCGTTCAGAGGATTTTCATGAAATGATGTAAGATTCTGCATGATATAAGCCTTGAGAGTGATAATTTGTCTCAAATGAACATATTTACCTGTTTAAAGTTTTTAAAGCATTCCAAAGTCTTGAATTAAAAAAGAATATATATTTAAAAAAAATCTGACTAATCCCAGAAATTAAGGATATCGAGGGGATCGACGAGAACCATTTTTTTTATATGCATGGCCTATTCACCAACAGGAAGACATTTTACTAACATTTCAAAAATATCATACACTTCTTTATCACAAAATAAATATTGTTCACTTGATCACATCCCTCTCTGGTATGACATTTTCTAGTTACAACCAACCTATACAACCCTCTATACTGATTTATATTCAAGAAAGAAAACATACATAACCTACACATAGCCTTTACCCTTTCCCACGATAATATCATTCAAAAACACAATTTACAAAATGTACATGACATTTTACCCTTCCAATTAGTCCCACTTTTCTCCTCCAATTAACGATGTAACTAAATTCAAGTAAACAATTGAGAACTTCAGGCATTATGTATTGGTAGTTATTTTTGTGAACAGAATTTTTAGTGATTTCCGACAAAGGGGACCTTTGAGCATGTTGATATTATATAACGAAAGTTTGTATCTGTGTGTTATTAAATTTGTGCGCTAACCCTCTCCATGAAAATAAAATTCTTGTGAAAATTACAACTTCTAATACCATTTTCTCTGTGAAAATAAAATTCTTGTGAAAATTACTACTTCTAATACCATTTTCTCTGTGATGTAAAACATTTGTGGCTTCTAAAGAACAAAATGACATGATAACAAATTGCATTTCAACATAAAAGTCCTATCCACACAATAACGAATTACTCAAGTTGAGATCAAACTTTTAAGGCAAACAGTGTTATAAAACACTGAGATTTCACTACCATTTAACATTAACTCTCTTCACATGGGTGTCAACTGCAGACGACAAGTTTTTTTTAATTCAAAAATTTCAGAATTGTACATTTTCATGACCATATTTGGAAGCAGCAAGAAAAATGCATTAAAATGAGTATAAACAAGCCTAGATTAAATTCCAAAACTCTAAGCCTAGAATTGGTTCTAGTTCTTGATATTTTGAGAAAATATCTACTTACTTGGGACTTTTTATGTTGAAGCACGCAGATCTATTGCTATACATCCTCTCCCAATTTGTTCCTCTGTGATTTCACTCTCTATTCCACACAAGGACCTCATGCATTAGTCTTAAAATCAGGGAAATCTTAAGATGGTGTGATGCATGTGAAAACACTGTTATATATATATAAAATCCTAAGTTAATTCAGGCAATGAAAGACCTATGTCCCCACAGTAGGCAATCTGACAAAACATGACATTACATTACAGTAGTCCCGCTGATAATTTAGTTATCCACGATTCAACCAACGAGAAAAAAGGCACAGAGTATGATTAAAGACATCTGTTTACATCACGCTACTATGTGAAATGAAATAACTAGATATCAAAATCAGTACTATCATACTATGTTCATCCAAACACTGCATTAAATTGCTCTTGATACACTACGCCATTTATGATATTGTATAGGCAGTTATTTTTGCGTACACATTTTTTGTGATTTTTAAAATTTGAAGAATTGTGAGTTTCTTGCTTCACATAATCTATCATGTAAATGATGACACTTTATTACTAAAAACATTTTCTCATGATGCTATTTATTTTTATTTGTTTTATGTAAAATTTGTGAAAATAACAACATTATACAGAAATATCACAGCCCCGACGACAAAGCCAATTAGTATGATTTTCACCTGGATCATCAGATTTTGCAGCATTTATTTGAACTTTTCACTATTTAACTTCATCAAATTAATGGAAATAATGTTTAAACATCCCATCCCATTTAAAAAAAAAATACAATGCCTCCTGAAATCTGACAAAGCTACCTGGTTCTAAGATCAGAGCTATTTTTCTACTTTTATGTGTGTATTTTAAATAAAATTCACGAAGTACAAGATACCTTATATTTATATAAGATTCATCATCACTGATCATACCTTACACTGAATATTATGTAAGAGATGCCCTCATTTATAACATGACCAAAATTTGACCTATCAAACACCCTTGCAGTCCAGTAAAGTCACACAGAGATTGCTTAAACCCATGATGTCACTGTATACTACAAATTACTACAGCCTGGGTGCCTAAAACTTTACCGGGCGGGGTGGCCAACACCATGAGGATGCTAGGGTTGAAGACTAGCTTGAACCTTTGTTATTGATGTGCCCAGGGAAATCATGTTTTAGTTACATTTTATTCCAGGGTTTAAGTTTTCTGTTACCATTAAAGTTAAATTTTTGGCAAAACAGCTTGTTCCACAAGCAACCATTTTATCCTATGCCAATATTTTCCCCTGTAACAGAAAATCGTAAAATTCCAAGCCTTCTGAATACCATGAAAGCAGTGTTTTAGGCTTACTAATTGCAGGGAAACTGTGTTCCTACACATCATGTATAATTTCACCTCAAGTTTTAAGGTGGCATTAGAGCAAGCATGCCAACAAACTGCCTTTGTATGCATGTGTATATGCCCTGCAGGATTAGATACATGTGCACAATTTGATACTGTCACCAGCAAAATATACACCTACATCACTACCAAACTTAAGGTGAGTGAAGTAAAGAAATGGGGTGGATCCATCTTAACAATTTGCTGAATGTCCCTTTAACAAATTCCCAATAACACTCACTAATTGTAGACCAGGTGAGATGAAACTCTTTAGTTGATAATGTCCTGCTGAAATTAACAGGTGTAAATGGTATCTGTGACAGTTAGCTCACACTGGTATAGCAAACTAGCTCTACATGTTCACACAAATCCTAGCCCTACTTTCGTGCTGTTGCCTTATAGGACTAGCCTTGCGCTGCACACTCAGTCCAAGTACGTATGAGCCACAGATTGCAGCTAACACCAGGATCCACAATCTGGCTTTGAGCGTTCAGGCCAGGGTTAAAATTGCAGCACAAATCTGTGAATTCATTCTGTGAAAAAACTTCTACACTACTCATCTCAAATTTGGTACACTCACAGTAGCGCCTATGCCTGGTCAACCGGCATCTTCAGCTGATACTATTGCTCTGAAGATTTGTCTGAAGACCCTGTCTGGGACAACCTCCTGAACCCCTGGAACCAAGACAGGGTCATAAATTCGCAACCAAGTGCAAGTGTAAGGGTATATTGTAATTTTATTGTCTTTTTTTTTTTTTTTTTTTTTTAATTCTATGTTTTTATAACGTGAACTCTGTAAATTGAAAGATATGCATAAATAAACTCAAATCTTGGATTCTCGCAGTGGCATTTTGCAAGAATCCATGGCTTCTCGCCATATAACTTTGTATGATAAATTGAAATATTTATGAGAATCCATTTAGGTTCTTGCAATTTTTTTGACGAGAATCTTTGCGAGAATGGATTCCCGGATTCTCGCCGAATTTCTGGCCCTGCAAGAGGGGCCACAACATCTTCTTGTTTTACGTCATCTACATCTGTAACGTCATCGGATGTGTCTCAACAACATCACTAGTAACAACAAACCTTCAGAGCAATAACATCCGCTGGTTGAACGACTGAAAGTGCTCCTGTGAGTGTACCAAATTTGAGTAGCGTAGAAGTTTAATTTTGCTCTCTAACTATGAATTGATTTGTTCAAAATAGAAATGCGGTATTGACTGCAGCACAAGATCATTTACAAGTAACTTCAGACTGAAATAGATTTACGTTAATCACGTTTTCAATAGCCCATTGACAAGAAATGTCTTCAAGGGAATCAAGCACAAATGCAAACTGATCTACATCTTACACTCAAGGCCAACATGCTTCATCCACTATTGCTATTGACACACAAATCAGGTCAGTAAAGAGTGTCATCTCTCCTGACACATCGAGCTTAATACAAATCTGACCATTTTGTCATTTTATGCATCGTAAGATTGTTTGAATATCGCATTTCAATCACGTTTTAGCTAAAAACATCAACATGTTTATTCATTTAACATGTTGTTATTGAGACACACAATGTGTCACGGCAAAGTGTGTCATGGCTTGTTACATATTTGGGCTAATTGTCAACTTCAACATGTTGTTATGGAGACACAAATGAGGTCGGCAAAACGAGCCATATTTGTGCGACACATTGGAGCTAATTTACAGAACTGGCCATTTTGTCATAATGTATAGCTTTGATTGTTTGATTATCACATTTCAATCAGGATTTATCTTAAAACATCAACATATCTATTCACTTAACATGAAACCCAAAGTGTGTCATTTCTCCTGCAGAACTTGTTCACAAACCTTACTATTTTGTCACAATGCAACTTGGAATTGGAATATCACATTCACATCAGGTTTTCGCTAACAACATCAGCATATCTTTTTAGACATGTTGCTATCGAGACACAAATCAGGTCGGCAAAATGTGCCGTATTTGTGCGACACATATGTGACATGATCAAGGGGAATGAGTCACATGTCAACCCTGGTCGAAAATGAATTCTACATGTGTTTCTAAAGAGGATATGTAGAGCTTTCTACAAATTTCAGAAACTGAAAACCCCATGTTGATAGGTCTTTTCTTTGCGAAGTTACATCAATTTATCAGTCGCTGAAAACGATATAAAACAAAAGAATTTCAACGCTTTCTTTGCCAATATCTCAAAATCAATATTAGCGACATCCGACTCATTTCCCTTGATCGTATCACATGAGTTTTGTCACAAATTGACAATTTTGTTATAATGCCACCTGAAGATTGATTGAATATCATATTTTAATCAGGTTTTAGCTTAAAAAACTTCACCATCTATCTATTTCAACATAAATATTGAGACACAAATCAGATCGGCAAAATGTGCCATATTTGTGTGACACATTTGTAATGTGATCAAGCAAAATGAGTCAGATGTCAGGAATATTGATTTTGAGATATAGCCAATAATTAGAGAATAAAAGATAGGATTTTGTCGTTTACCTATCAAATATCGTGGCATACTGGGTGGGCTGGCGAATGTTTTGCGAGATAAAAATATTGGCCAGCCCATCCATTATGACACTATTGGATAAGCAAAATTCTATCTGTTATTCTCATTCTTATTCAGTTTTAATGTAATTTTTGCGAGAAAAACTGTCTTTTTCAGACAAAAATAAAGTTACTTTTGTTGGGACATCCCGTTGTTTTAAATGAAGCGAAACCATCATGTATCTAAGCCGCCCGAATCGCGTTCTTAGTTCTCGCATGTGTATTACGCGAACGCATTATCGCGTGATCATTGAGGAGCAACAAGCGTGCCGCCGTTGCGTGGCGGCGCGCGCTCTGACTAATATCACTATCAACTATTGTGAGATATTATACACCAGAAAACCAATCAAATTACGTGAATTCTTTACAAGGCGCACCCATTGAATAAGAATAATATTCAACTTCCTTTGTATTTTATAGTTCTGAGGAATACGTAAATAACCATATCTCTCGAACCGCATGTATAATTACGTGGTTTTCAGCAAAATAAAGCTCTGAGAATGGCTCTTTTAATGAAATTGATTATTTAGCTTGATTGCATCACATTGAGCAATTAACGGATCTGACCATCTGTCATATGCCTATACAACTTCACTTCAGCAAATCAGTTCTGCAAATGTACCATTTCACCTGACACATTTGAAATGCAAATTTCAACATTACTATTGACAACATCAGATACTCCAAATGTCTCATTTTTTGTGACACATTTTAGCTTATTTACAGATCTTGTCATTTTGTTTTTTATAATGGACAGGCAAGGTAAAAATGGGAGGGCAATGGGTGATGATTCCTACCAGTAAGTGGCTTATTTCATATGTTGCCCTGAAGCGCCCTCAATTCTCGCTATTCGCAATAAGGGCGCCGCCAGCGGTTTGCGATGTAATCGTGATGTATCATGGGAAAATCGTGATGTATCATGGGAAAAGGTCGACATCCAAGTCCGTGCAATACAAATATTACCATGCTATTACATAGGAACACGTGACAATATTTTTTAGTTTGTCAATATAACGGTATTACATGCAAATCGATAGAGAAAAAATTAATTGTGCACATTTCAAATCACATTATTAAGTATTATTGAGTATCGATTCGCGTGTAACACCTTTATTTTGACAAACTGAAAAATATTGTCACGTGTTCCTATGTAATAGCATGGTAATATTCAGACATGCGGACTTGGATGTCTAACTTTTCCCATGATACATCACGATTATCGCAAACGCTGGCGGCGCCTTTTTGCTAATAGCGAGAATTATGCTTGAGGGAGAGTATTAGATCTTCCAACCCCTGTAGTTTGGGTTTTACAAATATTGGAAAAGACAACTCGACCACATTTCACATCATTGCAAATTTGGTAGAATGAGTTAGAGGTGTGTAGTGTATCTATTTATAAACCCAGACAGTTTTCACTTCTTACCAAATCAAATAAGCTTAAAATGCCCTTCAACTACTGTAGAAATGGACATTTTCACGCTACATTTATTTTCGTGCAATTCAAATTCCAAGTTAAACATCTACTGTAAAAATACTAATGTGTGAATATATTACCTTTGTGTATAGGCACTATTATAGGTCAATGCAAGAAAGCTTAGAATCGCTCATTTTAAAGCAAGACCAGTAAAACAGTTTAAATTGGCAAATTACAAACAAATTAATTGTGCGAAAATAATTTCTGCTTTTTTTAGTACCGGAAACAACATGATGTGATGCAGTCAAGCCGAAGAAGTCCAATGCCAGGTAAAAGTCTACCTTTTGATACAGTTGATATTATTGCAAAATATAATGAATTCTAATGTAATTGCACTTGCAATATTTTGCTGGAAAAAAACACACCTCAAATTTGGGAAAAAATATTTTCTTGAATCAATCACATTTTGATTGCATTGTTGTACAATATTTGTTAAGTCTCAGAAATGTCACTGTAGTCTGCAAAACTGACAAACAAACAAAAATTCATCAACAAAATTGGTAAATTTAAGAAATTCATGAAAATTTCTAGCAATTTTTAATAATTCATGAAAAACTGAAGGGTAGTCACAAAACTGATGCTTGGAAAATAATACAAACTTCAAAACTTGTTTTCTTGATAAAGCCCATTTTGATTGCATTGTGAATTTTGCAGTTCTCAGAAATGTATGTAGTCTGCGAAACTGGTTTGAGTAATTTAAATTCCTGAGCAAATTTTACAAATTCATAAAAAATGTGGTCAAATTTCAACAATTTATGAACATTTCTATCGCATTTTTCAAATATTCATAAATATGATTGCTGTGGAAAGAGAGTCACATAAATGATGTGATAAATTTTGTTCCCAATCAACTTTTAAAATGTCATAACAATTCTATCATATTTTAAACATTCATGAACATTTCTAGCAAAATTTTGAAAATTCATGGACAATTTTGGCTACTGAACTGAAGGACAGTATTTGTGAAGAAAGTTATTATGTTTTAACATCAATAATTAGCTTTAACAGTGTAACAACTTTCTCCGCAAATATTGTATGACAATACTAATTACTATAGAAGAGGAAATCTTACTGCCTGTAATATCCATAGCTTTTTCGCTGATTTTGAACTATTTCACATGTTTTTTTTAATTTAGATTTTGAATTTCCCTACACAAACATATGCATGAAAAAAAACTGCACCTTCTTACTTTGATTGTATAGAAAAAAAGAAACAAAATTGATGGATTGTGAAAATTTTCAGTTTGTGGTATAAAGCGCACCTTCAAAGTAGCAACGCACTTAGTAACTGGCTCCAAGTTAGCTTTCTATTTGAGTTGTACATTTCAAGTTACATTATATAAATAAATCAATCTTATAAGTAACTGATACCTCTAAGTAAGTCTGAATTCTACACTTCCCCATTATCATTCTCCTCTCCATAGAAACTAGATGAATTGGGAATGCCACTGGTGACATAGTAGTATGTTTAATAGAAACGGTGGTATCGTAGTCGTGGTAATGTAGATTGCGATATGCTATGTGATGTCTAAGTAAATAGCTCAAGGAGAGTGATGTGTTATAGCCGCAGCAGCTAATTTACAAGACAAATCATTACAACATCATTCAAAGATGTATCAATGGATGAATCTACAAGGGCATACATAATAATGTTCTGCAGAACTTTTGTTGCACAATTCTAGTACCAGACCTGACAACCTTTTAGATAACAAAACTGTATTCTGAAACCCCAAAGTCATATTTTTCATTAAAAAATGTATTTTCAAAAAATATCAAGCACTGACGAGCTTACGTACAATAACAACAGGTAGATTTTAGTTAGATGCAAAGTGCACTCCACTATTATGGCTATTTATGTGTGGTCTGGTCAAGTTAATTTGACTAGCAGCTCTGTCCCTCTTTTACTTCCACCTTTGAGCAAAACTACAGAACGAGGAACCAATTATAAACCAGCCATTTTCCTGCTTGAAAATAACTCGGTTTGGAATAGATTTTCAGTGCCATTGGTAGGAGCACCCACCCAACCTGACCTACATCTGCTGCTGAAATAATATTACCTGACAACCCCAGGCCTAGACCTCCTCATGTCAAGCTATTGTAGCTGATGATACATCTGACCACCAAAGACCTGAAGCCTTAAAGTGGTCCTTCTGGTGTGAAAGTGAAACCATCAAACCAACAACCCCAGGTCTTGTGAACGGCCTTCTCATTCCAAACAAGAGTAAATACTTTGCACTGATTCAGGGCCTTCTAATCTTTTGCTTTGTATGCATGTATAAACATAGCACAACCCCTACCCTGGTTTCTGGTTCCACAAAATGCAACTGTCACATCAGGTCCATGATCAAATCCCTCATTTTGTTCCCTTTCTTCTGTTCCATTTCTTTGCCTTTTTCTTTCTTCTGTCGATCATGCTACTCTATATTTAAGGTGACCTTTTTAACATTTTTTTTCAGAATTGTAAAATGCAACACTACAGAAGCAATAAGTAGGGATTTTTCAGATTTGAGCAAACAAGACACATTTCTAAATTGTATGTGCATGTTACTTCGATATTTTTTGGACGGGGTGTGAGGCTCCAGACTTGAAAACCTTACCGTACCCATTTCCAGGGTCATTTGACCGTGGACAGGTACCCATTTTTAAGGATTTTCTCAAAAATGTAGACCCATGTCAAAAGGATTCTAAGTTGAAATATTTCCCAAAAAAGATTGAGATTTACTTGTCATGCTTGTGGAAAAGAGGTTTATGTCAAAAACACCCATGTCTAAGGATTTTCCAGCAAAAAATAGGGACCCATGTTTAAGGATTTTTTTGCAAGAGAGCAACCCATAGGAGCAGCACATCCCCCATTTGCTTTTTGTATGTGAGTACCCCCCCCCCCCCCCGAATATTCCGTTTGATTTATGCATAGGGTATAGAACCTCATGCTCATATGTCATGACACAGTTCTTTAACCCAAATATGTGGTATTGAACTATGCCACTGGAAATGAGGCCATTTTGGCTGATGGTTTGGCTCAAGGCTCAGGATTTCAAGTTTCATTTTGATCTGATCAGCAAACCAATCAATCTTGTGGTCAATTGCACTTTGGCAATAGCACTGAAACTTACACCATTTGTATCTCTTGGTTTTCTTCAATGGACTACCTTGCACAAATGCATAGCCAATGGCATACAGCTGAAGACAGTGTTGCCATAAATATAGCCCAAAAGTATAAAGTAGGTCACCAAACTTGGCTAAAATTCACCTAATATTGAGCGTGACTCTAAATATTGCGTTAAAAGTGATATTTTCTGCATCATTGATAAAGAAACCAATGTTAAATTCTGTTCCAAAATAAGTTACATGTTATGATAGTGATAAAGACGCTTTATAGAAGAAAAGATCACATTTTAGCACAATTGGGCTACTAAATCATCCATTTAGTAACACTGAAGTATGCTCTCTATCAAATGAACATGCAAAACCAGGCCAACAGCATTATATTGGATACCTTGAGTTTATAAGAATACTCAAGTCAGTTTCAGTTTCTAAATTATCAGGAGTGAAGGTTGATTTTAACAATGTTATCAGGTATTCAGAAATTATTAGATATCTTTTACATTATAAACCATTTTCATACCTGGCAATCTGTGCTGCCCTGCTAGCCTGAAAGATCAACTTTGTAACTGCTCCATGAAGAGTGTGGGTTGGATGGGGCGGGGCAGGGCAGGTTGAAAAATGTGGGCCAGCCATCACAAAATACATGCTCAAATTGAAATAATTATAAAGAAAAACTTGCAAATGTTTCCATATGTGGGGCAGCCATGGCCTCCCTGGTCACCCAGCTTGCTCTGACCCCCTGCAGTGGGGGCAATTGTTGGCTTCCCATGACTCAAATGAAAGGTGTGTCTAAAAATATATAAGAAATTAAGAAAAAAAAGGAGAAAACAACAATGTTGGAAAAAAATGTGTAAACCTCCAACATTTACTACAATTTCAAAATATTTCCAAATCAGCGATTTCAAAAATTTTACTTGACTATCAACAAAATTGCTGACAGTATCAGAGATCAAGTAGAAGATTTAAATTGTCACAGCCACATAATTCAAATCATGATTATAATGGAATGTAAACTTGACACAACTCTGCCTAAAAAGATACTCTAAGCACTGACAAAATACGACAAAAACAAATAATTTATACAGAAATTACATCTTATAAAAATACATTTCCTAAAATGGGATACAATATCGTAATTGATTTTCAAATCAGATAATATGGACCACTATGGCCTCATCCCAATGGCATTGTTCAATAACCTCAATTAAACAATCATAGTGCAAAATTTGACCTCCAAGTTGCAGAGTATGAGTTTTTGTACCCAAATTTTCAAAGGTTATTCAATGAATGTGCAAATGTATTGGGGTTAAAGAACTGCACACTGATGGATGAGCTTCTTGTGGATCCCAGTCAAATGTACAGGAACATCAAGATACTATACAGACAAAAGTTTGGGGTTCATGTGTTTTCCTGTATACATAGCAAGCAACCTATTATCTAGAGGTGGCGGAAGTGGGGCTTTGTAGCGTAGAAATCCCTAAGATTAAGCAGACAAGACAACACTTGAAAGCTATTTCCTTTCCCAACCATGATAATATAACAGCCTAAATGAGTTGATTGAAAAATATAAGCTTACTGTACTCATGTTGGTAAACATCAGACACACTTTATAGACAGACAATGTAGATGATCAATTCACATTATTATTAACTTGGCAACACTCTTGACAGGTAGGTGCATGCACTTAGGCCCAGAAAAAAATACTGTTTTATTGGTGTAACACAACCTAATCTAGTTTTTGGGAAGAAAAAAATCGAGAGTTGAGAACTTGAGAACCAGAAAGCTTTAACTCACAATGACCTGCTTTCACAAAATGAGCATAAAGTTAACAAAATAAGTTTCTGAGATATTCCATATTTGAAATCCTTATTTTATACCCTTTAAAATCATACCAAATATGTTAGGATGGCTCCTTGCTTTGGTCTCCAAAAATCAGTATTTCCTCCAGAATTTCTTTTGTTTTTAATTGAATTTTGTCATATTTAATGGACTGTATCTTCTATAGTGCCCTGGTAACTATATTATGCTCATTTTGTGGATGCAGGTGATTGTGAGTTAAGGCTTTCTGGTTCTCAACCCTCAATGTATGCTCATTTTGTGGATGCAGGTGATTGTGAGTTAAGGCTTTCTGGTTCTCAAAATATTTAATAAGGGTCAGGATAAGCACCCAGATTTTCCATTGGCAAAATATGCACCCATCCAAAGTCACACAATTTGTTGCATTTTTTTTCTTTCATTGTTCAGGACTTTCATTTTATGAATGGCAACGACATGACTATTTTGGATATAGAGTTCTTGCAGCTAGTGGCATTTATAAGGGAAGCATGCACACAACACAGTTCTTAACCCCTACATACTTATACCTTCAGAGAATGAATGACATTCGAATGTCTTGAGTACTAAACCTCATAACTTGATATCAAATTTTCATCAGTAATGATCAAATAAGGGCTATTGAACTTCTAATGCCACTGGAAAATTTTCACTCATATTAATCGTAACATTGTCTAGTGAACAGTATAAATGTCACATTGTGCCACTGGCATTTAATGACAGAAAAGGCAGATTTTCAAATCAAAACATCCAGAATAAAGAGACAAAAATAGATCATGAAATGATCTTTTTACTGAATGACTGCATATATATGGGGCATCACCCCAAGCAGATATGCCACTCAATTCCAACAACTCAAAACAACAGAAACTGGCCAGAAAACCTTTAAAAGTGTGAATTTTGGCTGAAAAGCTTCAACATGGACTGAATTTGTTTTGAAATGTCATTCATTGGCTTAGGAAGGTTTTTTTTTGGGGGGGGGGGCCATTTTTGGTGACCCATCCTGGGAGTGCCTGAGGGGCGTTCCCACCTCGCTGTCAGGAAATTTTCAGAAAATACCATTTTCACAGTATCTGGTCACATTTTTTTACTTCATATGGAATTATTAGGGGGAGGTGAGCCCCCACACCAAAATTATTGAGGGGGCTGAGCCCTCCTCCCTCCCCAGTTCCTAAGCCTATGTGTCATTATAAATAAATAAATAAATGTGGCCTCACAAAAAATAAAGTGGCATCTGTCTTTCTGTATCATTGTTTTGTAGCTAAGCCTGACTTGTAGTAAATCACCCATAAAGTGCACAGAATGTGACCATTTCCTGTGCTCTTATTCCATCAAACACACTTATTCCACCACACTTATTCCATCAAACACACTTAGATTGAATAAGGAATTGATAAATCAACATAAAAAGGCTTTTTATGCACACATCCATCTAACCCGTCCATCCCGTACTGCTGTCGCTGTTTGACTTGACTTACCAAGCACGCCTTGTCAGTAGTCAGGTCACCTGCCAATGCTCTCAATTAGCCCCCTCCTACAGTCTGACTTGCGGGGTTCAATAACATTTTAATCATGTTAGATGGGGAATGGTCGTGTGTATTAACAGCACATGACATTAGTACAAGAGACTTGTAAATGGAGAGTAAGGAGCTGGTACTAAAGTATTGATCAAGTTCTTTACTTAAATGGAGAGTTAAGACTAGGTTTGGTTTGAAGTTAATTCTGTGAGTCATAATTTTGGGCTATTCCATTTGAAATTCATACACCCCTATAGAACACACAATCTTAATTTCCCACATAGGAGGTGTAGATTTCAAATAGAGTCACCCATTCTGGTAACCCCATTTGAAATTCACACCCCCTGTGTGGGAGATTAAGGTCATGTATTCTATATGGGGTGTATGGATTTAAACTGGAATAGCACAATGAATTATCAAACCTATCAAGGCACATTTTGCTACCTTTCTTTCAACTTGCACTGTTTGTCTTAAATACATAGTTGTCTAAAGCAAGAGTTCTCTTGTCGGCCCTGAAAGGCCAAACTTCATATCAAAGATCTGTCTTTGAGGGCCAAATACACCTTGCTTTGCTATGTTTACAATATTCCAACTGTGTACCCATCTTTTCCTTTCTGCCACAATCTACATGGTATTTCTCTCTCTCTCTCCCTCTATGTCTCTCCCTCATTTGTCTTTATCTCTCAGTCTGTCCAGTGGCATGCCCAAAAGGGTGGAGGACTGGAGGTTAAGGAAGGAGAGACCAGAACCCTCAAAAATTGGAAAAGAAATAGAGGCAATGTGTATCTTGTCAACCATTTTTGTCCGTCCATTCATCCATTTCTCTCTGTCAATTCTCCGTAGAAGTGATGTCATATTCGGATTAACTACAGAAATAGCAGAATACAATTTTTTAATAGATTGCCCTGCACTACAAGCAGATTGCACTAATCACCTGTGTATGTCTGCAAACAATAGATTGAATGCAATACTGCTCTTTTCAAAGATATTAATCTTACAGGTGCGTGTGATCAGCCTTTCTTTGACATGGTTCAATGCATCGGTACCGCATGAACATTGTAGTGCAGGGCGAGATAGTCAAAATTGTATTCCTCTATTGCTATGGTAGTTAATCTAATTAACTACGTCACTTCTATGGCGAATATATCTGTCTTTCCATATGCCAATATATTCATCACAATACCCAGCTCTTTCTATATTGTCCCAATATATGGCTGTCACTTCTTCTCTAATCTAGCTTTATTTTCTTCTGACATCTTCCACTATTTTCATTTTCCCATTTCTAAGTAAAGTTCTACCATTATGTCATCTACTCCTCCTTGAATGAGCAAAGTTCATTCCGTGACACGTTGCTTATTGATGAAATAACTGAAATGACATCACTCCTACATCAGCTCATTTCATCAAACAAAAAACACAATTGATCATTCTGTCGTGAACAATCACGGCAGATGATTTCAACTACCTCATCATGTCACTGCAGTCACGTTCACATCTGTTTGCAGAGTATGCTCACATGCAGGAATAAAGGTTTTATGTTTTATTTTATCGTTTAAATTATTGTGATGAGTTCAAGTGACATGCGTGTCCTCTCATGCAAAACAATGGGCTATTCCAGTTGAAATCCATACACCCCTTTTGCACGTATGGAAGACATGATGTTAATCTCCCACACAGGGAGTGTAGATTTCAAATGGAGTCACCCATTCAGGCAATCCCATTTGAAATTCGCACTCCCTGTGTGATTGATTAAGGTCATGTCTTCCAGGGGGTGTATGGATTACAACTAGAATAGCCCAATACATGTTCCCCCAGTCATTTATTTGCCTTTCTCACTCTATTCTTCATGTGGCAAAAACTAAATACTACAAAATAAACGGCATACTCCATTGATCTACCTCTTTTCCAACACCTGTCTCTAGCTTTATCAAATCATATTTGTAACAATTATCCAAATTTGCTTTGCATTAATTTTAAATCCTAATTTGAGCATATTTTGCAAGTTACAATGAACAACAAATTCTTTACAGGCAAAAAATACAGCTGTTGTATTTTTCATGAATTAAAATGAAACACAAGCACAGATCACTGAAAACTACACTGCAAATTCCAAAAGAATTTATGGTTAAGGTTAGCAACTACTTTAAACCATTGCGATTTGGTAGTGAGCTTTGGCATAAATTACATTGATCATTTCATTGCGAGTGTGTAGAAGAATTCAAATATCACAGATATACTTTTGTAGGTCCTGTGGTTCTTGAGTTATGTTGTAAAGAGGGCTGAAACAACAACACTTTTGTAAAATGTACATAACTTATTAACAACAATAAATCAAGCAAGTTTTCAAAGTATATGATTTGTGGAATGAACTTCTGCAAGACATCAAAGTGTTATTTTTCAATAATGAAAATTGATTGTTGGCTGCTTTGACCAACAATATCTCGGCTACCCTTAAATGAGATTAAATAAAAGAGATCAAGAAGGAGAGGGAAACTGAAACCAGATTTGATACATACCTTTAGTGCACACTGACAAACAACTTTTTAATAATTACAATTTTAAATCAATCAAACAGAAGTTCAAGGATTAATTAGTGTGTACACTTCAGTAACAAATTAAAATTCTTTCTTGAGGTACATGACAGGCAGAACAAAATGTCTTGTAAACAACTAATTTGTATAATGAACACATTTTATATGGATCTAATTTTATACTGAACACATGAAATAAAATCTTATATCTCTTTAAAGTCACCACACTAAAGTTCAATTCAGACTCCACATCGCAGCGCGATGCAATGCTTTTCAAACATCGCAGCATCGTGCGATGCTGCGATGTTTGAAAAGCATGTGGGGTCTGCATCTCCTTTTATGGGCATTCTGCCGACCTTGATTTGCCAGCAGCCAATCACAAGCGTGCACGGCTGCGATATCGCAGCACGATGCGATTAAGTTGAACAAAATCCAACTCTAACGCAGACCAAAAGTTCCAACGCGCGATGAGAATTTTCACCACCGAGCTCGTAAAAACCTGGCTCAGATTTCAGTTTTTATAGCATCGCATCGCGCTGCGATGTGGAGTCTGAATCGGACTTTATGAAAGACACAATTTATACTCCATCAGATAAAATGCAGGTTTTCTATCTCACAAACAAGTTCAAGGATCATCCTCATTTACTATCTAAATTAATCACTATTGACAGTACACCATAAAGAGCAATATTCCTTCCTTCCTATACTTGTACCCTTTCTAAATTTGGGCATTTGGTTACTATCTCAGCATATTTTTTGTATTATTATTTATTTATTTATTTTTCCCCTGCTCTAACCAGTTTGCCTTTACGCGACATGGTCAAGTAAAATGAGCAGGGCTCAAAATAACCTGGGCTACAGGAAATTTGTCAACAAATTTTACAAAATATTTCTTAATGACAAAAAGTACATGAGGGTCACTTTTTAAAAGAGCCTTCATAATCAAAATAATATTTGAGACCTGAATGAGTTGTCAAATAACTAATTAAATTTGCATTTTCCAATTAAAATTTAACTATTTGTCAAGCAATTAAATAAAATTTCATTTTCCAATTAGAATTTTTGCTTAATTAAGTCATCTGTGCTCGAGTTCAGCTTTTCTACAAATTTACTCACAATTATCATTGTAAGTTAAAAATTAACTTCCGAATATATGTACTGTATAGTATCAAAATATTTGTCTTATTCTTGACTAATGAACAACAAGACAAAACATCGCTGGGGTGACAAAACATAATTTGTATCGCCAAAAAGTGAAATGTTCAGGAGGGGGAAAAAACCCTTGTAATTTTTAGTAGCTCTGAACACATGCTAGTATAAGGCCCAAAAAAAATAATTGTTTGTTTGTCCACGTCCGACCGACCGTGTACCCTGGTCCCGACCGTGTCTTTTTTAAAATTATTATTATTAATTTTTTTTTTTTGAATTTTTTAATTTTTCATTTTTTGGAATTTTTTTTTTTTTTTGATTTTTTTTTTGGCATCGATGGGACATCACATCGTATAAAACAGTGGTTAGTACAAATTTAAAGAAAGAAAATGTAAAGAAAATGAACAGTATAACATGTAGAACCATCTCAAGAGTTAAACCAGTGAAGCGCTGTGTGTTTTTACTTATTTACCAGTCTTCAAATTGTCAGTTTCAAGTGCAATATCTGTAAAAAAAATATTTAAAAAATCCGACCTACCGACCCAACTATTTCATAAGCCTCTATGGACAAACAAACATTTTTTTTTTTGGCCTAAAGCCTGGCTTGCTAGCTACAAAATCAGTCGAAACTCTCATTTTTACTGAAAAGGGACAAGATTTTGTCACTCCTGCGATGAAATATAGCTAACAACAAACTCACAAAAAAGAAACGTCTGTGTCCAAAATTTGACAAGGTAGTACTGGGATTCACTCAATATTTCCCTATTTGTCCCGAGTGTCATATTTGATTAGTGCTAGATTGTTTGCAGCCGGAAATGTTCATTATGGTGATGAGAGAGAGGGATTTATCTATTCATTCCATTCATTCATTCATCTTTGCCCTGTATGGATGGGATTGGGAAATTGACCTGCCGCGAAAGCAATTACCCTATACACAGATACAATATACATGACTGGATCAAACAAATTAAGTAACTCGTCGCTTAAATTCATTTTTAGATACGGCTAAAAAAATCGTTATATTTCTTGTGTACTTGATTGTTTTTGACAACATGTAAATAAGCATTATCTTTGGAAATGTACATTCAATTTCAATGGCAATTTCAACACATTGTAGATTATAATTTGTAGAACGATATTAATTGAACCGATAAAAATTGATTTATTGCAAGAAATTACTGATTTTGTCTCATTGCATCATCTGTTCAACAAGGGCATTTTGATTTTGATTACTTTCTGTCAAGGAAAATTGTATACTATATTAGGCCTACTATACACTGACATAAATAAAGGTTCCAAAAGGCCTTGATTAAGGCCTCAATTTAGGGAGAGTTCATTTTAATTAACCCAAACTCTCTTTCTGCTTCGGTTTTGGCAGAGGGAAAGGAAAACAAATTTTTAGAAAGAAAGAAAGAAAGAAAGAAAGAAAGAAAGAAAGAAAGAAAGAAAGAAAGAAAGAAAGAAAGAAAGAAAGAAAGAAAGAAAGAAAGAAAGAAAGAAAGAAAGAAAGAAAGAAAGAATATAAGAAGAGGAAGAGAAAGGAAGGAAGGAAGGAAGGAAAGAAAGGAAGGAAGGAAGGAAGGAAGAAAGGAAGGAAGGAAGGAAGGAAGGAAGAATATGAAGAGAAAAGTTGTCTTCTCCGGTCCGGTTTTGAACCACAGACCCGACAGGCTCTGAGAAGAACACCCGGAATAGCATGCCGTGAGTGTATAGCTTGGCCAGCCAACTGTTTTATGCCTACTATAATGTGTTTGGATGACATCATCATGTGGATACTTGGGCTGTTAGTTGTTTTGTGCCGTAGTATTTTGTAATACGCAGGGTGGTAAGAACCCTTGTCCTCTATACAGAACCTACGAGAAAAAAAAAGTTCTTTAAACTGAAAGTAACCTTTTTGTCCTCTATAGAACTCAAAGAAATAAGTGCTTGCCTGCAGTTTACCAACCAATTTCTTGCCACCCCAAATGGGAGTGGGGCTCATAATTATTGCACAGCCCCTTATATGAATTCTGCTGATTGTGAGTTTATTAAATTGCACTAAATATCTTTTTTTGGACAGAGCATGCAAGTAAATCACCTTTTTCTCAATTTCAGATGTAAAAACGTGTGTACTTAACTAGAGGAATAATATTTACTTAATTCATAGAAATCAAATAATTTTGAAAAAGGAAATTTATCATTGGCTTTCTCAGCTAACATGGAAGGATGTTGACTTTACAGGCCATTGTTTAAAGATTTCCTTTCTTAATGCTCGTACCTGACCTGACCTCTTTTTTCCTTCAAGTTTTAGATTTAAAAACTTACCATCTGTCTTATTTTAGTATTAAGCTCTTTAATGGAAATTTAACCAATAACCATCCTTTCACATTTTGTTTCTTCAAGTACCCGACATCCATTTTTGCATCGTAATAAAATAACAACATTTAGATTTTTAGAATTCAACACTGCTCAAGGGTGGCCGGATGCCATATCCTAAATTTTGACATCGCCATCACTGGATTAAAACGTAATCTTCACAAACAATTCTAAATGTGTTATCATGTTCTGTGCTGTCAAAGCAAATTATGTTATTCTAAAACTGTTTGAGTTTGACACCAAACTCCACTGTAAGTACTTTGTTTTTCAATTTTGAATTGATAGCAGTCTATTTTCAATGGGCTTTCAGCTGGTCAGTCTTGTATGATGTTACATGTGTCCTATACTGCCTAAACACTGCTGGCTACCACAGTGAATAAACATAAAACATATTTAGTCTATATTTTTCAATATTTAAGTTTGCAAATAGTTTATAAGCTCTACAATATTATATGTACATATTAAACATAATATTTTCACCTTTGCCATTTTGTGCTCACGAAAAAGGCATATTCAGCAATTTGCACATGTATCAAACTATGAAAATAAAAAATAAAATCAGTTTGTTACACCTTTGTTGAGTTGCAAGCATAGGCCCAGGCCCGTACGCAGGGGGGGGGGTGCGGGGGTGCGACCGCACCTCCCCAAATTTGTTTTTTTACGCTTTTTTGGTCAAAAAAGGTCCAAATTTGGGGAAGAAAGTCCACTTTTCACAAAATTGCCCCCCCCCTTTGGAAAAAAAAAAAAAGTCCACTTTTTCAAAATCAGCACCCCCGCAAAAAAAATCCTGCGTACGGGCCTGCATAGGCCTATTTGCTAACATAGCCTGCTACTCCTGCTAGTGGTTAAGCCAAAATCACCATGTATTGAAGACAAAATAGGACATTTGAAATTGAAATATCTCTATTAGATATAGAGATATTACCTAAAAATGTACTTGAATGGGGCATCAACTTTGTCAACACTGCTGTTTTCCTCACTTTTTAGCCAATTTTTCATTTCAAAAATCTCCAGTGACAAGTTTAATGACTTATCCTTCACTTTAAGCAATTTAGGCACAATTTATTTTTTACACTTTCACTAGGATCACCGAATGGGCCTTTAAGTGAGTTAGTGACACTACAATATGTGATCTGCAACTATAACGCTGAAGATATAAAAGCTTGTCAAAATATTCATTTAGCACAGTGCAATGTTATCTGATTGTGAGAGGCCACTGCCATCCAACTGGTTTAGAGATCACTGTTTATTTTATCCATCAGGCTATTTTCATTCTCATCTCAAAATAATTGACATAAGAAATGGGAAGGGTCAGTGACACACAAGATCACATAGTAATCACTAACATGGAGGGTCGGGCAGAGAAGATATCGTACCCTGCCCAGAATCCTTTGCACATGATGCATCACCAGTGCTTTTTCAGAGGGTGGGCAAAGGGGGACAGGACAACTTTTAAGGGGGGGGGGGAATTTGACGACAATGGTAAAAAAATATGAAATATGCCTAGAAATCTTAAATATCAGGGTGGCCAGCATCACACGTGGGCAGCGTTCGAAATTTTGGTTGTCCAGTTGCCGGGACAACTAAAAAAGTCGCCGGACAACCAAAAATACTGATTTGGTTGTCCGCCGGACAACCATAAATGTGTAGCCAAAACTCACCTTTGTATGTGTATCTTTTAGCTGGTAATATACAGACAACCAAAAACTTAGATGGGCAACCAGAAATTGTAACCTGGTTGCACTGCACGTGGGGGGGGGGGGAGACTTCTCACAGCTTCCCCCCCCCCCTTGGCTACGCCACTGTGCATCACTCATTTTATCTAATTACACTACTATGTTCCATTTGTTTGAGAATATACTAGCTAAACATGGATCCATAGTCATAAAGCAAACGTAATGTGCAAGACCTGGATGTTGTCTGCTCATTGAGCTACCTTTTGTCACTACTGGCCCATGTTGGACCACTTCCCTGGTTGGACTGCATAGCAAATCAGTACAGAAAATTGAAATGGAAGCAATGCATTGTGGGAAGTGTAATGTATCTACTCTGATGGAGGGGAATGTGTGAGCTTAACTTGCCTAAGTTAAAGTGATAATATGGATCTCTCAAAATTATATATTGGACAAATTTCAAATCTGATTGCAAATTTGTTACATTGTAGGTAATCATGGTAATAGGTATACCTATGGACCAACTTTACCACTTGCCAATGATAACCTGTTTGGCATCAAAAATAAATGAAATTATCTCACAAACCACAAACATGGCTTGAAATCATTATTACACACATGCAATACCACTTAGTGGGTTACAAAGTTAAATTTAGTTGTGGGCTGTCTATGCAGTCAGTCATTTACCCATTGGAATGAGCTTTCCAGAGCATCAGCTAGATCATTTAGTTTCTAACAAGAAATGTCTTTAAAAAGACAATGCCACTGCTGAAGATCAAGTTTCATAATTTAGCATTGCTGGTAATTTGTTTTGTGTGTAAATTAATTAACCGGATGGGACATATGGGTATTTATTGGTAAATACCACCAAGGATATACTAAGAAATACAAATACAAATTTACTCTTAAAATGTGTGCTAAATATATTTAAATCAGAATCTTACTATAAATAGGGAAATGTTGTATTGAATTTTGGTGAAAAACAGAAGCTTCACTATCTATATTGGATCTCTTTCATGTACAACACTATGCACTAGGATCTTAAACAATCCCAGACTCATCTGTAAGAACAAAGTCCATTAACAGTATATATACATTCATGAGAATGAACTTTGATAATGTTTGGTACAAAAACTCATAAAAGAAATCCCTACCCACATAGTATTCTTAAGAACGTCAATCTGGTCCACTTTTACTTGACAAAAATAAACAGGTCTTTTACCATGTTAAAAATCACTAAGACTGAAATTATATAGAATTTTTCAGTTCTTCTGATTTGCTAATTATTTCACCCATTGTTGCCTCCATTTTGTTCCTTCCTATAATTCTGTCATTATTTCTCATTTTCCTTCCATCTCTGTTGCTTTCACTCTGTTCTTGGTCTTTTTGAACTCTCATATCAGCGTCATTGAGATGGAGATTCTTTCATTGACAATACTTCGGTGAGTAATGGACGGCTCAAAATATCCACTTGGTCAGTTAGTCAATTGGTCAGTCGGATTATTGTCCAGGTTGAATCACTCACACTATTAAACTACATAAGGCAATGTAGAGACTATGTATAACAGATTACTTTGTAATACTGTGAGGATCAACTGCAATCAACTACCCCATTTCTGAAGTGTACAGTGAATGTTTGATCTACATAATTCAGGCAAGGTGGGTGTAAGTACCATATAAATACCGTATTGTATTTTTAAAAGCCTGGGGCGTTGCATTTTTCAAATGGGGGCGTTTATTAAAAGTGAATTTTCAGTGAAAAAACCATGAAAATTGGCTGCAAACTTCGGAAGAATTACTTACTTCTGAGTTCAAATTCAAGATGGCCGTGCACACGGGACTGTATGGAACATTAGATTTTCGCAGTAAATACAACAAAATTACATCCGTAAGTGCTTCATCAAACAACAAGAATCTGATGAAATTTGTGAAATTCTACCATAATTAGGCAATGAACTGCATGAAAGTTTGAGTCATAATGGGCCCTTTTTGCATGCAATTTTTAATAGCGATCATCACTGACATGACTGATGCAAGTTTTAAGTTTACTCACATGATATGGCATGGCAATTTTTGCATTTCTGTCCCTTTTTTCACTGAAATCTCCATTTACATTTGTTGCTGTGAAGCAATATACAAATCCATCCATGCTTACCCACCAAAGAAAAAGAAGCCATCAAATATTTTCAAATCTAGAAATGCTCCTTTAACAATTGCAAAAGAATAATTCAATAAGTATATCAAGGAAGTCATTGATTCAAAATCAGTTTCTAAGTGCTTTGTGCTAAGATTCTATTTTTATCTTTTTCAGTCATCAATTATTCCCTATCTGGTTCTTCTTGTAAGTTGGCCTATTTTTATCCAAGAAGCTAAACTTGTACCAACAGCTGATTGTGTCATGCATATCAGGCTAAAAATGTGTTATTATACTACACTTAGGCTACTACACTATCGAGGTCAGGTTTTCTATGCGTAGTGGAAGTGGATGCAGTAGCGTACAAGGACTTTTTCAGAGAGGGGGGAAATGGTGCGGCAGAAGGGTGAAAGACAACTAACTTTTATGGGCGCAATCTTTGGTATGAAAATGTCAATTTTGTCATTGACATTTATTTTTTACGGGGCTATTTGTGACATTTTAGCTAATCGCTCTTGGCACCTGTGTATTTTGAACCCTGCGTCATACTTTTAGTAGAAAAGTGATGAATATATGTACTTGGGGCACTATGGTGTCTTATCTCAAGTTGAGAGTAAGGCCATGGTGGATTTCACAGTGGCAGATTTAAATAGGAGAATCTACATCACCAGGGTACAGACAAATCACCCTTCTACGCGTGTGTATACGCCCCGCGGGATTAGGTTAGCGCATGCGATTCAAATCCGTCACTGCGAAATCCAACATGGCGCTACTGTCAACTTGAGATGAGACAAGACTAAGGCACTTCCCTGATGCACCGACTTACATTTTGTGATTCTCATTCTAATGTCATTCAGAAATGAAATGATGATTCACCTGAAGGAATTTAGATGATCATTACACTATGAACCACAATGGCCTCATCTCAATGGCATAGTTCAATAACCTCAATTAAACAATCATAGTGCAAAATTTGACCTCAATTTGCAGAGTATGAGTTTTTGTACTCAAATTTTCAAAGGTCATTCAATGAATGTACAAATGTATTGGGGTTAAAGAACTGTGCCCTGATACAGTGATAGATGAGCATGTTGTGGATCCTAGTGCTAGCCTGAAAGCTCTGCAGTTCTTCACAAAGTACTCCTAATTTTTATTTTATTTTTGAAAATTCATAGCAATTATTAACTGCAAAAGCACAAGCATCATCATCAAACACTCAGAATCAGAATACATCCCACTAACAACAAAATCTTATTCATAATTTAAATTACTAATCAGTGTAGAAATGTTTTCAAAGATTCCCATAGAGTATTCATTCACAACAGAGTAGGCTACATGATAACAAGCATTAATAATGTACATCACCAGTATTCCTTCCTGTAAAACACTCAAAGCCATCCATGTGACACTTTTAAAACAAGATCATTCTGAATCAATCCAAAAAAAAACAAAAAAATCAAATACAAAATGAACAACATTCACAAAGAATGTATGGCACTTGAAACAACAATGGTCTTTTTCTAATCATCAAAATCATGCCACGACAATCACTGCACTTTTTAATAGTAATCTTGGAAATATTTGATCTATATCAATCCACATTAAACTGGATCAAGTAGCATCATGTGGATCAGAATAAATCTCAGCTTGTCTTTTATCAATCATGATCTCAAGGTATCACAAGTTGTCTTCAATTTCTCGGTATTGCCGTGTTGACGACTGTTTCGCTGACGTAAAATTCTAGTTGATAATTTATGATTGTAAGTTCTCCAGTGTTATATGTGTGTTTTATTAAAATTTTACTGTTGAAGTTGATATGACATCTTAATTTTGTCTAGCTTGTTTAGATATTAAAATGATCAGTTTAATGCACTCCTTTTCTGATGATGCTTTTAAAGAAGTTATTGTTTTCATGATATTTGCATCATCTTAAAAAGTAAAAAAAAAAGCTTTCATACCTTTTCATTGCCAATATGTGGGCTGATTGTGCATAGAAAATTCTAGTGTTTTTGTGTGTAAGACAAAATGTTTTTGGAATGTTTGTGTGTGTCCGCAGTAGGATAGCAAAAAAAACTTGCAGGGTGGGTTGGCGTCCACAGTAGCTAGTAAACATGGGTGAGTGCATTTGTAGATTTGTAGAAACCTTAAAATACTCGGAAAACCAAGGATACCCAGGAACCGGACATCCATGGGTGTTTCTACCTTACCAGGTTCAATATCACAACCAATATGGTCCTCGGTTGTAGGTCTTATAACGAAATATATGTGTGTCTGTTTGTCAGTGTCTTTCAATCTTTCTACAACCATTACATTTTCAATGTAGTTTGGGTATCTCCATCTGTGATTGTGTAAATTATAAAATGGCAAACCAATTCATTAATGATCCATTTAAAAGGGTATAAAATCATGAATTACTACTATACTACAAGTATACTGTTTAAGAACATGTTTAAAAACAAATGTTAAATTGCTCAATTGTAACCATACCAATACAGTGTACCTTTAATCATACATTTCATATAATTTAATATGATTTAATACCATGCTAATATGCCTATTTGCACGTGTTCGGCAAAATAGTTTGGCTGCATACCCACAACTACATTACTAAATGTACATGTATTTATATGAATTTTGTATAGTCTGTGGGTATAATTTTCAGTTACACATATTTTATTTAAAATTTCACCACTTCTGAAACTGCACACTTTTGAGCTCCTACTTCACAAAAATTACAACAAATATTGATGTATTTTATGTATTTTATGCTTCATTAAATTACAAACTACATTTGATAAATTCATATTATTTACCAACTACAACACTCTATGGTGGAAACTTTCACACATTGCATAAATGATGAAAAGTTTATAGAGCTTATTGTATGAAACACATGTGAAATCACCCTGAATCTAGACTGGCCCCCAGTCTCGGTTCGGTTCCATCTCTGGATAATGTAACAATAAATAATTACATAATGCCCTATGAAAAAAAAAAAATATGAAAAGTCCTGTAACCCCCCCCCCCCCCCCCTTATTTTCTTCAATGCCAAAAACCCATTCCTCTTCATCCACAAATCGACGCCACTAATTACACCCACCACAGTCAACCATGCAGCAATATAGAAATATACTCGTATTATAAGTGAGCGCGAAAGTCCATTGGCGCTGCTTCCGAGGACTGGTCCAATCTGTTAGAGATCTCCTTCCAAATATTCGTTCAACGAAGCACGTTGTTTCGATGTCACTTATGAAAGCCCGCCCCAGTTTCAATTCAAATATGGTAGCACAAAGCTATGCCGCGGGATGTGGCGCTTAAGATCGGATGGGACACTTGTCAACAACTGAGAGGTATTGAGCTCAAGTGGCACGCGTCTGATAGACCCATGGTACGCGCACTAAGACACGGCTACCACTAGACTCGGACTTAGGCCTATTGTCCATATTGCGTATATTATCGCGTGCGGATTGCAAATGTTTGCACATTATTTAGCTAGGAAGCCTTTTCAAATATCCCCGCTGCCAAGCTGCGTTGATTGGTCGGATACAATATCGTTGTTTTAGTAAACTACACAAAGCGTTAATGTAGTGAAAACATGGATGTGGTATATAGAAAGATTGCGTGACTCCAAATCCGTAAAAGTGAACTCCCAGCATTTTGTGGGAACTTGAAGGCAAATTGCTTACAGACTGGGAGGGTCCATGTATTGGGTTGATTTTTAATGCTATGTAATCTACATTACCAGTCGTTCTCCATGGACCCGAGGGAGGGTCTACCCTGAATCAAGGAGATGCTGTATGCAAACATTAACAAGGACGTTGTAAACTCTATGTTAATCAGAGAGTTATACAAATTGTCCTGATATTTTTGTTGAAATTGGGATGTCAGTGGCCTGAAGTGACTTTGGAGGAAAAGGCTGAAAATGCATGTACTAAATTGGGACTAGTATAAAGCCTCAAATCGGGCTGAAAATAAATAAAGGTGAGAAAATTTAATTTGAAGTATAACAATTGCCTGAAAACTGGCATCCCTGTATGAAATTAAAACTGTCAACCAGGGACTGATTTGTTTTATTTATGTTATATTTGCAGCCAATTGCACATTTAGAGAGCGAGAACATTCCTCCATTTCCCAAGAAGTCCCCGGTTAGAATGCAGAGTATCACACTAGAGTCCCTGTTCGGAGGTGATTACAAATGCACAACCACCCCCACTTACACTGCAGAAAATACTATTGCAATATCCCCTTTCTTGATAAAATGTGATGAAAAGTGCATTGAAAACCTGAGAAAACATCTTTAGTCCCTAGAGTAGAATAAATCTGAATAATAACATCATCTTGAAACCCCACAAACATTAATTTTGATTTGAGTACCATAGAATTAGTGAATAGAATAACCTGCTGCAAAAATATATCCATGGCTTCAAAGTATTGCTTTAAACCTTCTATATGAAACTACAATGATATTCATGTGACTTTCCGGAGTCACAATAAGGCATTATCCATGCATTAAAATATACATGAGTGGCTTCCAATTTCAAATTTATGCCCATATAGTGCTTTGCCGTCTACAGTAGATAGTAATATTTGTGCGCTAATGCTTTTCACTTTAAAAGTTTTCTTTTCATTATGCTTTATAGAATCAATTTAATTTCATTTGGTTTTTCATCAATAAATTATATTAGTGACAATAATACTATTTAAACTGACTGAAAGTACAGTTAAGCTCATCAGGGAAGAGGTTTTCAATAACGGGGTATTCCAGTTGAAATCCATACACCCCCTATGGAAGACATGACCTTAATATCCCACACAGGGAGTATGAATATGAAATGGGGTTACCTGAATGGGTGACTCCATTTGAAATCTACACCACCTGAGTAGGATATTAATGTCATTTTTTCCATAGGGTTGTATGGATTTCAATTGGAATAGCCCAATGCATGCATGTGAAAATATTTTGCCACAGAATATTTTGACTGCACACTAACAATAACTGACTTTAAGCATAGACCATTTTATGGTCTATGCTTTAAGCCACTGAAAGTCAAAAATAGCATCAAAAGTCTTCAGAAATTCCAGATAAAATCATTCTGACAAGTTTGAAATAATGAAAAGCCAAACATGAAAGACTTCAAAATGTGCAGTGACTTAAAGGGGCATTAAAGATCCGTCATTCCAATCTAGTTTTCCCCACATATCATTTGTGTGCACTGTTAGGCAATAGAAACAAATTAGTTCGATCTTTAGATCGACGACCATCGATGCTTGGTTCATTTCATCCTTATTATTGATGAAATCTTTTAACTGACTTTTGTTTTAAAATTGTGATAACATATAAATCTTTGCCTGTATTGATATTGACCAAAATAAATTTAGCATTAATTCCGATTAATTAGTTGATAGTTCATTAATAACAAGCATTGAAGCAGCATCAGCCTTCGATCAAAGAATCAAAGCCTTAGAATGTTGACTATATGTAGTAACTAACCCCTACAATGAATTATATGAGACATATTTTAATAATTTGTGCCTGGGCATAAGCAATTCCCGATGCGAATCCAATAGGGGACGTGATCCCAAAGGTGAACTAGGCCTGATTGTGGTCCTAAAAAATAAAATCTGTTTTGGTTTAAGTTGGCGAACGGAGGGAGCGGAGCTCCTGGGTTTTAGCCATATCAGAGGGTAAAAATTGGGTTTCTGAGGCATAAAATTGTATGGGTTTTTTCTAAAATTGTTTTTCACTTTTAATGCATGCAACCCCTAAAAAGTTTATAATTAATACTTTCTTTATTTCCCCACTAACAAAAATTTTCTTGTTCTTTTTATCATCCACTTCAGGAAATGTAAAAAAAAAAAAAAAATTTGTAGAAAAAAAATCAGAAAACCGATTTAAATCGGGGAATAATCAGGCCTGGTGAACATAACCTTCCAGTTTTCTTCTTATTTTGTCGACATTTCTCCAAGGAAAGGGTATTCTTCCATTTCATCAGCCAGTTTTCAACAAGAAGCTATTTGGATTAGAAGGCGGGGGGCAAAACAGTCAACAGGGACATCGAGAGTTACTCTCTAGACCATGTATACGATCCACTAATAAGAACTAAGCCACCGAGGGATGCGAAAATCGCCGGAAGCAGCGGTAAATCCCGCGGGAAAAGTGGATCCCAACGGTCATTCTGAAGAAGCCATCAGCCAAGATGGCGAAAGTCTAAAACTAGTGAGTATTTTTGGATTTGTCAATCATAAAATCTAATAAAGTTTAATTTCTACAATCTTACAAATGCATCTATTTCAACAGTTTTCAACAAATTTAACAGATTCCTGAAACAGATCTCTGAAAGTAAATCCCTTTAATGCAAAACATATTCCCCTCAAGAATAATTTGGAAGAGTAAAGATATGTCAAATCAAATCACTTTGACAAATAGGGAAAGGAAAAAAATGCAGGAAAGGAAAAAAATGAAAGATTTTCAATGTGAGGAGTTGAAATGAGGCATGCTATTTCTTTTGAGACTGATTTGCAATAGTACAGAGCACCTCAGGATATATACATCAATGTTCTAGTCTAGGAAATTTAATTTTTACGATAAATAAATGTCTATTTCTGACAGAGCAATATTGTCATTGGCGACGGAAATTAAATTTCATTCATTCCTGCGGATCATTTTTTGTGGGATCGAAATAACTGGTTAGGCTAATGGCCTACCAGCAGGCTCCAACAGTATACTTTCTCTTTCTGTACAAATGCAAAATTTTATACCAGCTTTGTTTTAAATGTTTAAATGATTGAAAGTAATGTAAAGTAGTCAAGAAATAGAGGATATGAGTTGTTTTGAAATGGCATATACTGTATGATTAAAATTGATTTTCCCCACAAAATAATATGAGATATCAGCTATAACATTATTCTCTTTTCCTTTTTGACTAGAACTAATGAAGTAAAATGAGGTAAAATAACTGTTCTTTCCAGTGCCTAGATTTGTGAATGCATCCATCAGCGAATCTGATTCAGTGGCATAAATAATCAAGATCCCAAGATTGATCTCAGATTTTATCATAACTACAGCACCTTTAACCAGAGATTTCCTGAACTGTTGCTAAGCGGAGCAGGCGTAGCTTCATAAAGCTCTTGGGAGTTCGAAGTCGAGGGCCCTTGGCGGGTCAGAGAAGCCATTCCGGAAGCTCCTGGGATTTAGCATTTTGAGAACACTTAGAAAACCCATCTGGTAACCCATAGTTGGCAGTGGTGATACAAACCCACCCTTTTTATTTTATACCCTTTATACCATAACTCAGAAACCCACCCTTTCTAAGCGTGGTTACCGATCATAGATAAGTGGTTATGCAGCATGAATGGTGGTCCAGCAGGTGCAGATTTGCATCCAAATGTGTGTTTCATTTAGTGTCATTCAATAGGAAATTACAGTAAGCTTTGAGATTGCAATTGATGACTTATAAACCCACCCTTTTTATCAGTGACCACGCTTTATATTTGGACACACATTTTAACCAGAAATTGTTCAAACCCACCCTTTTAAGCATTTTGTGGACCCTTCAAACCCACCTTTCTAAAGTGTGGGTTACCAACAGTGTAACCATTTTCCTAAAAAATCTTAAGTAAATTATTTGTTAAATTTCTCAATAAAATAAAGCATTGTGCACACAAATATGCCAACAAAATAAATCCATGTCCCATCAGATGATAGACCTGTGAGATAAGCACATAATTTTGCCACAAAATTTTCCATCTTAAAAAACAGCCTTACCTTGTACTCTTGTTCGGCACTCTTTGGGTTGACTTCATATTCCGGTAAAAACATAGCTTCGCTTTGAGGTACAGGCCATGTGGTCCGGGATGCAAGGTACGGATCTGTTAACGATGTAATGCTACGACGCCGTCTTGACGTCCGCGACCATACTCTCTGAAATGTGTGGTCACTTTGACTCCTAGGAACCTGTTGCTGTATGGGCAAATCAGATAAACAAAAAATTCAGAATTTAATCATTTTTATCTTATTCACTTTTTCAGTACATGAAACATGTGTATATTCAAAATAGGCATTAATCCATTATGAATATTTTCTTGTGGAATCCTGGGAGGGGTGGGCAGTCGTAAATTTTAGGAGGGACGTGTGAAAGATTATTGATTTTCAGGTAAATGCTTCTGAACTGAAATTTTAACATATTTTGTTCAAGTGAGTTAAAATTGGGCCAAATTGGGAAATATTGTTTATTTTTGTGAAAATTATTTGGCTTATCTTCATGGGAAATGAAACATTTTACAGGCCTGGTCATGAAAATCAGTGATGGAAGAGAATTAGCACCTAATGATGAATTCAGGATCATGAAGAATTATAGATTAGAGATTACAGTTTGGACTACCACTGATGCATTATGGGACATTAACATTGAATCATGGAAAACCAGCGCTAGGTATAGACAACTTAACATGTGACGTCATTGCCCGGCAGTATGTGCGCGAATTATGGCAATGTTCTTTACAGTGTGCGTACGCATCGTAGTTTGTCCAGGGCATGTGCATTTTAAATCACCCACCACATTTCATATAGTACAAGAAAGCCATTGAACAGTGTAGCGGTTCGTAAAAGCATATCGATAGACCAGTCCCTCGCCTTTGTTGATAAACAGTGATGTCAAGTGGTCTATAATGGGTGGTCTTTAAACTTGTGTGGGGATATGCCTTGTAGATTCTGTTATGCTGACTATCTCTATAACTACATAGAGGTAAATGTTATCTGACAAAATAGGTATCTTCATCACATCAGAGTTGGTACAGAAACCAATGACTGTATTAGTGCTTCATGCACCAAATTTCATCAAAAGGGAGTCCTGATGAGGAAAAAAATAGCCAAGATGCACACGCTTTAAAAATGTAATTTGGACGCATTTGTCTCTCTTAAAACCCACCCGGGGAATTATCAGTCCCACCTTTTTCTTTTTCTTTATCCAATATAATATCCCCGGAGTGTGCTTGAGCAACATGAACAGGCTAACCACTGCATACCAATGATTTAATTAGAGTGTCAGTTGATTTAATCAGAAATTAATCGCAAGCTATCACTCCGCTACCTTAATCTGGTTACAACTGCATACTAGACTCAGTGTTGCCTGCCAAAAGGTTTTCAGTGCCAGGATGCGGTAATTTGGCCATGACAAAAGCTCTCAAGTAGCCCCAATATACACTTCAAGCACCCAATTTCCTTAAAAGTTGCCCCAACATACACTTAAAGGAGTATTTCGTGATCCTAGCATCCTTTATTTATGTCATTTTTCATTAGATATCCACGAAAAAACCTATTCCCAAAATTTCAGTTGATTCCGATTTTGCGTTCATGAGTTATGCATGATTATGTGTTTTGCACTGCTCCATAGACAATGCGTTGTAATTTCGTTCTGGTGCACCAGAACGAAATTCAAATTTCACGATATCTTTGCTAAACGAATTAATCTGCAAGAACTATTTTGTACATAAACATTATGTAGCCAGAGGTTTCCAGTGATATAAAAATCTCAACTTTTTTTGAGAAAAGTGGGGGGATGAGGCTGTGGATCACGAAATGCCCCTTAAAGCACCCAATTTCCTATTAAAATTTGGGTGCATTTTAATTACAAACTGCTTGAAATCACCCAATTGGACAGAATTAGCTGCAGAAAGAACACAATTGCCTCCTGTACTTTAAATGTTGCCTGCCAAAAGGTTTTCAGTGGCAAAAGCTTTCAAGTAGCCCCAACATACACTCCAAGCACCCAATTTCCTAAATTTGGTGCATTTTAAAGACAAACTGCATAAAATCACCCAATTGGGCGGAATAAACACTTGAATGAATGAACTTCCTCTGGTGAATGCAATCAATAAAGGGTCATAAAATGCATTAGTATTGGTTTGCGGAATTTCAGAAGCTCAAAACGCTTAAGAAAATGACTGAAAAAGAAGAAAACACATCAAAAATACTGCCACAACCTTAAGTACTGAACCCCATTTGAGGCAAGTCACGACAAGTGCTCCTCAAGTAGCCCAATTGGGCGCCTAAATCACAGTGTTGGCATCACTGCATAGACTCCTTATTTCATTATATGCTACCATATTTTAAACAGGAAGATGTTATAATGTTTACCATTCTTCCAGCTCTTGGGCAATAAGAAACCAGCTTTCACAAGGAAAAAATTATTAACACTGCACTTTGTTTGCAGAAATGTAACAATTTTATTAAATTTATCATTTTTGTAAGCAAACAAAGATTTGCACTAAGTCACCTTGTTGTTATAAAGGTGCTGTTTCCTTTAGCAATATCAACTCTATTCGAGCCTGGAAGAAAAACGACGGCGGCAAAGATGCAAGGAAGGATGATGTAAGGCGGAGAAGCGTAACAAGATTTTGCCTCGCGAATAATGGAAGAAATATGATTAGATTTATAGGAAATAGTCTGAATATAACTCGGTTGGCTGAATAAATATTTTCTTAAAAGGATATGCAGATATAAAAATGGATCAGTAGTGTTTTGCAATTATCAATTATGCATATAAAGGGCTGATTGACTGTAAGAAATGGTTTTATAAATGGCTGCAAAGTTAAAGTAAAACAAACCAATAGACCTTTTTCCTGTGTAGTTACTAATCGATATAATTTTGGGTCCAGATGTAAACAACCAGTACATGCATTCCAACTTCCACCACAGCTTCCATATTATTAGGCAAAAAAAATAATGGTTTGTCTCAAGCTCACAAGTGGTTTGAAAACAAATGCGAAAATGCGGTTTGTTTTTTGGGTTTTTATTCCGACTTTTTCATGGTATTTAGAGAAAAAATCTGATTTTCGCCAAATTTTTCTGGAAAAAGTAAAAATAAAATAAAATTTTGAAATAAAAAAAAAATTTGGCATTTCTTTTTTTCCAAATCTCACGATTTTACAAATGCGCGTGCCACCTTTGAGACAAACCATTTTTATTTTGGCCTTAACAAACTTTTGTAAAAGTAAAATTGTATTGTCTTAGCTTGTTAATAGTGGCTATCATTTTCTTCAGAATGGGGGGGAGGGGTCATGCAATTATGTACCAAAAATAGGGGAGGTTATATTAAGGGGTGTGTACTATTAGAAACTTTTTTGCACAATCTTCGTGCAGATGCGCTACACCTTTTGTGAATTTTTCCTTTAAATCCGGGATGATTTTCAATATTTTGCAGAAAAAGGTGGACCTTTATTCTGATTTCCATGGCTACAGCTTAGGGCAGGAGGAAACTTAATGCTAACATGGCTAGAAACCACAAAACACCAGTGATAACCATGGCGCATGCATGAATCCCACGGGATGCAATGACACAATCAGCCTAAATGCTATATGCTCAGGAAATCGCTGGCCGGGCCAGTGCAATCCCTGTGGCTACCAGCCAGGGATCGTGTGCTTGGCATGAGAGGGGTCTAAGGTTCAAATTCAAGTGACTTCTTTGTTCATCTTCTCTCCTTTTAATTTTTTTCTTTAACCTTCGATAGCAAAAAGCAGTGAGTGTTAGGGCTAACCCCCTTGGCTTATGGAGCTCATTTTCACATAGAGCAAATTCACATTTGTAAAAATTCTGCAAGTCTCAATGAAGTCATTTAGAAAGTAGTAGATCATCAGGATGAGTTTGCTGTTATAAAATCTATAATGCCAAAGGAGTAAGACAATTTGTACTTATGGATGTATTCAAAGCCATTAAATTTCTCCTCAAATTAACCAGTCTATACTTCCAAAGAAAAAAACTAGTTTCACAGTCAAAAACACAGAAACTGTGCCAGTGTATTTTCTGGCTGATACAGGAACTGGAATGTACACACTGGCTTCCGATTTCAACTAGTTGAAACTGATAGCAATCTATTGTCAATATTTTGTAAGTAGCCTGCTGGTGTTATCAGAAAATGCTCTTGAATATGACTCTTATCAAATATGAATATAAATATATAATTATGACATGTGGGGTTTTGTGTGTGTGTGAGTTTGAGTAGGGGTGCGTTTGTCAATACCTCCAAACGAGGACCTTCATAAGGATACACACATGACAAACGAGGACACACCTCTGACTGTGGACATCCTAGATCTGCTGGATATAACCAAATAACGTAAAAATGCATTTAAAATGGGTCCACCTATGGGGGTATAGGACGGGCCATGGTTGGATAGTAAGTGATCTGGTGGGGGTGGGGGTGTGTGTGTAAGGTCCACGGTGTGTCGATTAAGATCGGGTGTGTGAGTCCTCGGTCAGATAGTAATTATGCAAAATGAGGTCCTCCTTTGGAGGTATTTACAAGTAGGGGTGAGTGTGTGCATAAACATGCGCATCAGCAATAATTCTAATAGAGTCGTCAAGTGAAACTTGAATCACCTGTAATAACTGTGCTTATTTTGTTTCTGATATAGAAGAGTCTCAACCTAATTATGCTACATCCATGAAGGTGAACTGCACTTAGCCAAATGCCTCTGAATAATTCGAAATTGAATATAAATGAGGAGCAAGTGCAAAGACCCTTCTAGGGACTATGCTGTGATAGAAAAATGCATAAACTGATTAAGGGCTCGGATAGCGATGTTTTCACATATTTTTTGTGGGACCTGAGAGCACATCAGACATATGGAATTGCATGCATTTTGAAAACGAAGAATGTCCTTCTGATATCAAATAATTTTGATTTGTTGAATTTGTGATATAATACTCATTTTATGGCAAATGATTAAAAATTGATTATGTTTTTTGTTTGTTTTTGTTTTTGAAAATCCACCATAAACATCTTACTTCCAACATCATCATTATGTAATTATGGCAAATTTTTGTAAAAAAGACCCTCCCACATTTTGATAAAAAATTTAAGTAAAAAAAAAATAATTAAAAAAAACCTGCAGTCCGCATTAGGGTTTCAACTTTGGAAGGGCTTTGAGACAAACTATTAAATTAAGATAGCCTTATCAGTCGTATATCACTTGAGCCATGAAAATCTTATGCAATTTATTTTTCTACTGCTCATCATGCTCATTTAGCTTCATCAGGTCACAATTATAGATATATCCATCCATAACACAGATGTCATGTCACTAAAGGATTGACTTTTTACGCATAATTAGAGAGCGATAATAATTGATGCTGACAACGATGTACTTCAGAGATGATCGCATCCAGATGGTCATCTCGTTATATCGGTCCCCTTTCATGTGACAGTTGTATCTGTATCAGTATCTGCTGTTTGCATGGTGTTCAAAGTTAAGTATTGGAATCTCAAGCAATTGTATGGTAAAATCCATTTAATAAATTAAATATAATTGGTTAAAAAGGAATATTTGGGCATAATATAGCATCCTCTATTTAAGGTATGTTTGAGTCGATATCTACGAAGTATATTCCCAAAATTTCAATTCATTCCAATTTTGTGTTTGCAAAATATACATGATTTTCTATATTACATTGCTCCTTCGTGTTTTTGCATGATTTTTTTTAAAAATTGAAATAAGTAAGCAAATATGATTGCATACGGCGTACACGTTGTTAGCGCAAACTTTGCAACATCAAGGTAGTACGCTCTCGTTAAATGTTTACTGAAAAATAATATAGGGCTTAGAGTTAGGGTTACTGTTTAGGGTGCCCATATAAGATTTTCTCTAAAATCATACTTTACTTTCCACCTTTCAATCAAACTTGTTTTTCCTTGCTTTGTAACATTTTGTATGATGTTTATACAATGCAATGCATACAAAATATCTAGTTTTAAAATTGAAATAAGTAAGCAAATATGCTATTCAAGAGATAGATTAAAACTGCTAAGATAATTTGATACTTCATCTATTTATGAGCAAAATAATAGAATTTTACAATGATTCAAATAATATCTTTGATCTTGTTTACAACTTACCTAGTATTGATTTTATATCAAGTTTTCAAAAGTTGATATTCAATCTTACAAAACATTACTATAGACACAAGGTCTCTTGAAACCAGACTGACATCAATTTTACACTGAAAATGGCTGCTACAAGGCATCTTATCCACCCAATTGTGCTCAAAATGGCCTGCTGCATGGTGCAAACCCTCAAACTTGGGATCCACCCCCTCCCCCAGAAAAAAAGCCAATATTTTGGGCAAAAAATGCTTAATTTTTGGCATATATTCTGGGCCCAAGTGGAACCCTTGGACATAATGAGGTCAAATACTGATCATTGAAATTACAAAAGGCACTTAAGGTAGCTATACAGAAATGCCTTTTTTGCACTTTAACATGTAGATATATTTTGTAGAACAAGAGGAAAGCTTAAACACTACACCAATATTGATATTATCATTGACTATGTACTCAAATTCACCTGGAATCGAAAATAAGTAACCACACACAATATTCCCTGCCATATATGGTTTCTTGTTGGTGTTTTCTGAGTGTGTGTGTTTTGAAATTGTTTACAATTTACAAGTACAATAATATTGCGACTCAAATTATAAAACCAAGTACGAATTGCTGCAAATTAAGGACTTATGAACAACACAGCAGTTCGGTAAAATAATTTGTGTCATTTTCAAATGCATTTTTTTACCCAACAGTTTTGAGTTCACATTTTTCAAACAAATGCCCTAATTTCCCCTAATAATAACCCCATTTTGAAAAGTTGTAAAACTTTCACATAATTGTGCTAAATTTAGCCAAAAATTGGGTATCAGGTATAGATATGGGTTAAATTTTCTTGGAAAATTGGTATAATCAAAGATACTCAATATGAGTATCTTTGATCTTGAAACAAATTCATCAGGTTTGGTAATGAACGAATAAATAGAGTTTTTCTTTTGTCAAAACCAATTTGAAGAAAACTTACTAGTTTTTCTTGCTGACAGTTTCGTCAGTGAGCCACTGACTTTATCAAAGCTTGGTGTTGTTGTGATGATCCAATAGCTTCCCGCCAGTCGTCAGCTATTGGATCATCACAACAACACCAAGCTTTGATAAAGTCAGTGGCTCACTGACGAAACTGTCAGCAAGAAAAACTAGTAAGTTTTCTTCAAATTGTTTTGACAAAAGAAAAAACTCTATTTATGAGTATCTTTGGTATAATTATGGGTCTACTGTCATATTCTCAGAAGCACACAATGTAACTAGGGTATGTAACGCAACTGGTAAACTGGCTATCAGACAAATTAACAAAAATATTTTGAACACAAACACTGTGCACAAGACTATCATAACATTGCTACCAATATAACATTGCTACCACAATAACATTATTGTTTTATCTGCATTGTTTACAGGTATATAGCCATACACTAGACTCATCTCTGTTTTGTTTACAATGAGCTATCATTATGTTTACCAATTGGCCAGCATGGCCAGCATGACAAAATTCAGTGTACTTTTCCCATGTAAACAGAGTATTTGAGAGCCTGGCAATATTGAATTTTATTTAAGGTAGCCCTGGCTGATGATGTGTGTAACTTCTCTTATCTGTATATATGCATGTATATATTTGGAGAGGGCAAGGGGGACATCTAAGCTAACAGTAAATGTGCCTGGATCGCATAACTTGTGCATTACGCCAATCCAGCTTGAAATGTGGGGGGAATCGGCCTGAATTGTCAAAAAGTGGGTCATTTTGCCGAAAGGCAAGGGGACACGCCTGACGCCCCCCTTCCCCACAAATGATGCTCATGAACTTGTGTACTGTATATAGCCTAATTCTAACCTTTTCCCAACAAAACTTTTTGTCACACACATAGTAGGAGAATCACTATTGATTCTTGAAACTAAGGATTTTGCAGATCTACTCTTTAGATTTTGTAAATTTACAAGAATCTAAATTTGTTTACAAGAATCCACTTTTACAAGAATAGATCTCATCTATCAGCGCACAGTTCTTTACTACCCCAAAACATTTGAGGTTATGGAACTATGCCATTGGGATGATGCCATTGTGGTTCATAGTGATAGTGAGTTTTTGCAAAAGTCTATTTTCTCCAAAATTCTAACCCTGCCAAATCAGTATCACCTTTAGTTGACTGAATGCGATATGCCACACAAAATGGTGATGACCAGCAGTGTTTACTCAGAGGCTGTATGTCTCAAATTTGGCCCAGTGAAAATTATATTTGGCCCACAACAATTTGCAATGCTGTATTATAATTAGTCAATTTGAGGAATTACTGAGACAAAATTGAGTCAATTTTGGGGAGAAATGCTTCATTTGGCGCACTCAATTTCCAGAGAGAGTAAACACTGATGACCAGTGAGGTAAAATGCGCTGGCACTACGAGATCCCTATCTCCTCAGTCGTCTTATTTACATTAGATAAGAGCGCTGTGTTGCACAGCGGGAAATAGAATCCCAAATTATGACACTCTTTGGTCATATTCCTATGTTTCTATTTATTGTGATGCTATTTTATGAGCAAAGAATGTGTGTGCATCAGTAAACTGCACTATCTATACTTGGTATATTAGGCTTCCCTGGTATAACTAGCCCTGTATTAAAGAGATCTTAGGAAATAAATTGCTTTCAAAACTATGTTTGATAGTACCCTTAGGGTTATATAATATTTTGCAGTAAACCTTTGACGAGAGCGTATTTTAAACATACACCATATAATGTTGAAACACACTAGTCTCTGATTGGCTGCTGAGGTGATCTGCTGTTGTCAAATACAAATGTATAAATTAACTTTGCACCATACGCGTTGTTAGCGCTGACTTTGCAACATCCATGTAGTACGCTCTCGTCAAAGGTTTACTGAAAAATAATATAGGGCTTAGAGTTAGGGTACTGTTTAGGGCGCTCAAATAAGATTGTCAAAGATTTGTGGACTTGTTCAGGGCATGCTTTATCTAAAATCATACCTTACTTTCCACCTTTCAATCAAACTTGTTTTTGCTTGCTTTGTAACATTTTGTATGCTGTTTATACAATGCAATGCATACAAAATATCTAGTTCCTGTTTTTGTCTATCATTCCAATGGAAGCTATACTTTGTTCAGTAAGAAATTGGCAAGCATGGCTTATCCAATTTTTGCTGTTTTGATGTATTTAGTTACAAACTGTAACCCTTAACACTAAACTTCACCATAACTATAACCTAAGTTCTAATCCTACACCTAACCCTTAACATGACCCTGATTCTAATCCTAACTTTAACCCCAGCCCAACTCTATCCATAACAATAACCCTTATGCTAACTCTAGCTTTAAAGTGAACCCTAACCCTAATCCGAACCTAAAATGCCCTAGTAACTACTCGTCTATTTACCCTTCAGACTAATGGGCTGTTCCAGGTACATCAGCCTCATGTCTGAATTGAGTCACAAACATTCCAAAGATGAAGATCAACAATAAGCTAAATTCTGCCTCTTTCCATAACAAACAAGTTCTATAATATGCCTGAAGCAAATGTTCCTACGACTATGAGATAATATTTGTAGACTCCCGTATACATGCAGCGATTAATTCTTGATAGGCACATGATCAAAAAACACAAACTTTTAACTTGAGTCTATTTTCAGATAAATGCTGTATAAAGCCTAGAGCAAATGTTTTCGACATACCGTGTCATATACTGTCATAGATAACATCCCAAACATGCAGCAATTAATTCTCTTGACATGCACATGAACAAAAAATCCAGACAGAAGTCACATATTGGGTTAAATTTCAGATAAACATCATTTTAAAAGCCTACAGCAAATGTTTCTGAGATATGTAAATATAATTTCTCATACAAGAAATTAACTTTTGACATGCACATGAACAAAAAACACAAAATTTGGGCCTATTTTCAGATAAACGTCATATTAAAGCCTAGAGCAACTGTTTTCAAGAATTAATAATGTCCCATACACGCAGCAAGCAACTCCTGACGTGCACATGAACAAAAAACACTAATAACTTGAGTCTATTTTCAGATAAACATCTTATAAAGCCTAGAGCCAATGTTTCCGAGATATAACATCCCAAACACGCAGCAATTAACTTTCACATTTTTTGTGACAGTCTAGACATACATGTAGCACATCTCCTCCAGCTACGAACATGACAATCTCTAAGGCACAGTTCCTTAACCATGTTAACCCCCAATATACTTCCAACACACAAAGAATGACCTGTATTGGGTATATGCCACTGGGATTGAGATTACTGCTCATAGTTAATAAAAATTCCTTTAAAAAAGGAATGGGGCGCCCAAATTATGTGAGCTTGGACGTGATATGGTGAATTCCATGGCATGGTGTTTAGATTTGGTCCCGGGGATTTGGTATCATAATGATTTTTTCTAGGGAAGAGTAGAAGATGATCAAATGCAAGACAAATGTGTTTGATTGGGGAAGGTGTATTACAGGACCGTTTTGGATGAAATAAATTGAATTGGAATGAAGCTGTCGTGTCAATTTGCGATTATGTGGGGTGGGGGAGTTCAATTTTGGGGCATATTGTAGTGATGATATTACTTTGGATATTGAATATTGTTGAATTTCGTTATGCAGGGGGGTATATGATGGATAGTATAGAAGAGGATCTACCCCTATGTTGACCAAAAGAAAAGTTTTTATGAATGTATAACGTCTGTGATACATATACATCATAACGTCTGTGATACATATACATCATCTACTTGCTAATACACTGAAAATCTAATAGAGATGAAGGATAAAAGACAATTACAGAACATTCATTCTTCAAAAGTAGCTATATGGGTATACAATGTTTACAAGATAAGAACGTTAATGTTTTGTACATGAACGTAACATCTTTGATACATAGTTGTTAACACACTGAAAATCTGACTAGAGATTTACAATTTGATGATATCCAAAAGAATACTTACTAACTTAGCATTGAAGAATTAAAATAATTACAGAACTTTCATTTGTTAACATACACGTAGCAATGATTAACAATGTTGAAAATACAAACGTAACGTTTTGTTCATAAACATAACATCCTCGACACATCTAGGATCCGCATAATTTGTTGATTAATGTCATAAACAGTCACAAAAGATTTATGGTCTGATCATTTTATCATTTTAAGGGGACCCGATATTGCATTTGGAAGAACCAGGCTTTTCAATTACTATCAAAACTGCTGGGTACCAAACTTTTTGATACAGCTTGTATAGTAATTTGTTCTAATTTCCATGCAAAAGGAGCCAGTTGTTTCATCCTTAAAACAAATAGGCTACACCATAATTTCCAATTACCCCATGCAGATAGATAAGACCTTGGTAAGATAAGCGTGTTAATTGTTATGTCACTATCACTATCTTGATCTTGATAAGATGCCTGACTTTGAAACTTTGGGTACAAAAACTCATACTCTGCAAGTTAGGTCAAATTTTGCACTATGATTGTTTATTTGAGCTTATTGGACTATGCCATTCAGATTAGGCTATTGTAATCCAAAGTGTTGGTCACCGTCTATCGGGTTCTAAGAGGCGGTAAACTGGTTACAAAGGTCAAAGTGGTTACAAAGGTCAAAGGTCTCGATTTATTTGGTGTTTTTACAAATCCATTAATTTTGTCTTTTAAACAAAGAATATACCCACACCATTTTATCCTGTGCATAACAGAAAACAATAATAAAATAAAATCCAAGCATATTGTGGATTTATTTCTGAGCAAGGGCATAATTTTAGCAAAATAGCACAACAATTGCGGAGTAAATCTAGTAAGACTGAAATTAGAAGCTACTCACAAGTACATGCCAATATTGTGGGACGCCTCCGTAGAGGGCGCCCCAAAAAGTCAACAACAGAAATGTCTTATTTTAGCATCACACCAATCACTCACCAGATATTCTCTCTTGCTCTTTTATTCTAGTAATAATACGTAGTGTGATCAAGCAAAATCAGTTTGAAGTCGAGCATATTCAATTTGCAGTTTTTTTCATGATTGATTGTATAACATTTGCAAAGCTACATTTTGCAGAAAACCCCAATGAATTTGAACATTTAGTTCCAAAGATATGAACCAAATGTAGAAGTGTTTCCAAAACAATATATATGCAACAAAAGAAATGATTGTCTTTGTTTGCCTATATCTGAAAATCAATATCCGACTTCCAACTGATTTTGCTTGATCATAATACAGACCTCAATCCGGGGTTGTGCCGCAAATATCATTGGTATCATTTTATGACCTCTAGTATGACACTGGCCCCCTTTTCAATCAATTTTGATTTTTAAAATTGTCACTTTTTCACATTTTTCAACAAAATAAAAAGAATTTCACCTAATTGGAGCACAAATTTAAAAACAAAATAGGAGAACAAAATTATTTTGCAAAATTGTATTGAATTTGGCCACAAATCTGGGCCCCAGGTCAGTGGTGTAATTAGAATGGAGCCAAGGTACTGCCCCACAAAAATTTTACGGGATGAAAATGTGGACGGCAAAGAGTAGACTGTCATTAAAATTATAGGCAAAAAAATTACACAGGGATGCGCTTCCCAAAATCTGAAAGTGTCGTCTTACACTTGGGACGACAATTTGGCTTTGTCCCCTCACACTAAAAGGCTGGCTACACTGCTGCCCGAGGTATAAATTTTCTTGGGAAAATTGGTCAAAATATGGTACATTTTCAGATTCTAGAAGCACCCCCTACCCCTACCCAAACCAAATATTAAATATCCCCTGGATCACAGTCTTCTCCTATTTCTAGTTGTCAGCAGAACAGTGTTATATTGATTACTACCAGCATTTAGTTCATCAATAGCAATTGTCAGATTAGATGTAGTCTGCAGGCTCTTACCTACAGGCATGGTGGAAATGCATCACTCATGCTAGCCCTGTTTATTTCAATTTGTTTCATTAATCAATCCCACTCAACCTATTAAGGGTGATCAGAGAGACTAGACACGAGTTAAACACTAGAAACAGTGATAAACAGTGGCAGTGCCAGGATTTTTTCAGGAGACATTGGGGAGGGGGCAAATTTAATTTCAGGGGGTAAAATCAACAAATTTTGCCCAAAATTGCTGCAAAAAGTGGAAATGTTCATAGTTTTGAGTTTTTACTGGGGGGCAAGAATTCTGACTGGGGACATTTTCCCCCATGCACCCACTCCCACCCACCCCACACCACCCGTGGCACTGCCACTGGTGATAAAGGAGATTTGTAATTGGAAAGAGTCTGTGAAAGTTTTGTGAAAGATGATCTGGATCAAAAAAGTAGCCAACAATGGGCTATTCCATTTGAAATCCAAACTACCCCTGTGCCTGTGGAAGATTTTGACAAAATATATTCCACAGAGGGAGTACAAATTTCAAATAGAATTAGCACATTAGGCAGCTCCATTTGAATCTCACGCTCCCTCTGTGAAAGATTCAGATTGAAGCTTTCTCAGAGGGTGTATGAAATTCAAATGGAGCTGGAATGTGCTAATTCCATTTAAAATTCATACTCCCTCTGTGGAACATGTTTCCAAAATCTTCCACAGGGGTAGTGTGGATTTCAACTGGAATAGCCCAATGCACCAGAGAAGATATCTTAAGTACCATTCCCAGAATCAGTACAGAAAATTGAAATGAGAGTATTGCATTATGGGAAGCGTAAGATACCTTCTCTGGCCATGTACTATGTACATAAGAACTAACCCAAAATGCTGTTTATTTAAATTCATGGTTTAGAATGCGTACAAATGAATGAAATTTTAAATTTTAATCTTATATTAAAAATAAAAGCCCTCAAAATGAATGTGAAGCTGCTTGAAACCATGAATATAAAAGAAACACTAACTGTTCAGAAGAGTTAAAAATCACAAAAAATGAATGCCGCTAAAATATCCAGCTATACAGTACACAGGGTTAGATTACATTAACTATGTACAGATTGATCTTCACTAGCAATTTAATGGGAATACAAGTACATGTAGAAGCCAGGAGTAGCCACTATAATGATTTGGTTATGATCAGCATTGATGTATGTACACGCATATATTGTAACAAATTCATATCAATTGATTGGCCTGGCTTGTCTGCTGAACAATGGCAACACCCCTCTCCTGTCAAAATGAGAAATCAGGATGTCTACTTTCAAGACAAAAAATGCAACTGTTATGGCAAATTTTGAACCTCCCTGAAATTCACTATAATAAAAATTCCCTTTAAAAGGGAAGGCCAGCCTCAATGCAGAAGAGGTCTTGTAATAGTTTGGGTCACCGTGAAAGGCATTTTTAGGATCACGCTTACATCCATGTTACATGACAGTTCACCAAACCATCAATGGTGAGAACATGCACACTGAAACAGCAAAAAGCATTAACTCCTATAACTCCTGTCAACTCTTTAATTCATTACTCCAAATTGTTCTGTATTTTTGTCTTTACTGCTTTTTACCCATGCTTATTATTAAAATCAAGAAATACACTGCAGTTGTTAGTTAATTAAGCTATGTAAACTCAACTTACATGCATATTTTATTTTAAAATGATTTTATATTATTTCGCAATGTATAGTTTACTATGAAGTAGATAGTGGCAAGCACATGATAAAGGACTGATCATTCACTACAATCTTCACTTTTAAACTGTATTTTTTGAATGTGTTGATTGTTAGTCCGAAACTCCTGCAAAGCTATGGACATGGCATCTTACCTACTCCATTCTGTAATAGTCTGCATTGTGTGTTTTCTCAGTCTTCAATCATTTTGTTGAATGTAATTTTATGAATCAAATAAAAAAAGATAGAAAGTGGCCTCACTTTAGTTATGTGTCATTTACAGTATTTATAATTTATAAAGTAAGACAATAATTTATATATATATTTTCTCTACGTGCATGTCAAAATATGGGATATATTGTTCAATATTATAGCTAGCCCCTAAAAACTTTATTTTCCATCGGATTTTTCCCGTTGAAAAGACCAAACTGATGTTAAAGATAGCAATAATATTATCAATAACATTTTGAGTCAATTTTATCCATAAAACGATACAGGATAGGATAGATAATTACTTTGACTTCATTGTGGTCCATAAAATGAAGATACAATATTATTAGATCTGTTATCAACATATTAATTATGCACTCACAGGCAACCAAACATCATGCTATGCTCAGTAGTCCACTGATATGACCTCGTTCCAGTGAACATTCCCTGCTAATTACTAATTGTTGACCATGTCATTTTTTTGATATGCTGATTGCTGAACAAGTTTATGTTTATATGTGTAGGCCTAACCTATGATAACTTTTTAAGTCATAATTAATTCAAACATAACTTTGGCAATACTCAATCGTTTTAGTTCGTTGAAACGGCAAAACATACTTTCTTTTCCTTGCAAATCAATTAGCAGACACCAAAAACATTTCCACCACAAGAAAAAAAAAAATTCATACCAATAGAAGAAGGCTATAATCTTAGCTAATCTTTAGTGTACACAAATCCCATCTCAGAATTAGATACCAGCCCTATGGGCTGGCGAAAAGTGGACTATTTGTGAATATTCCCCCACCCCAGGGCTTATTTTCAGGATTAACATTTATGTGAGGGTGCCTCATACTCCTGGCTACAGCTTTGTGGGCAGCCCTCGAATTAAGGATCTGAAGGGGCACGGCAACTTTTTTAGGGCAAGCTGATAATTGCCTTGGATTTTCACTGAAAAGGCAAGGCAGCACGGCAGTTTGTAATATTTCAAGAGGGCATCATGGCAACTGTTAAAAATTTGAGAAGGGCACCAAGGCAATTTCTCAAAAGTGAAGAAAACACATACAAACATAGATAGATGATTTTATAATGAAAGGGCAGGGCTGGGGCACCGACGGCAACTTCATTAGAGGGCACGGCAAGTGACTGCCTTGGGTAAAGGACATTTTTTGAGGGCATTACGGCAGTGGGGATGGGCATCCACGGCAAAATGCCATGGGTGCCGTGGGTTAATTCGAGGGCTGTTTGTGGGTATAGTGATCTCAACTGGAATAGCCCATTTACCTTAATGAAAATGTTATTTTTGAAAGTTCAGTTATTAAATTAACTGAAAACAACAGCTTTTCAAAAATATGATGCACACAAGTTTGTTCTCATATTCGTTGCATAATTCACTAGTGTACACAGTTTCTTTCTTTCTCTGGGATTGAGTGAATTATTTACTCCACCTTGAAGCATGCATTATTGACACACTGACATTCATTCAAATTGTTATCATGTATCAAAATGGGGCAATTTAAACCGTCTTTTACGACTCGATAAATACCCATCATGAATAAGCCCAATCGGCATTGGAAGTTTGCAATGCATTGTGGGACAGTTTTTGCAGTTTTAGGACACTTTGTCCTTTGACCTATCGGGAAAATTGCTGTAATTATTAATATTTTATTTATTATTGTCATAATGTTATCATTAAAAATATTTAAATAATTAATTGATTTAATAATAATGTTTTTTAAGTTTGTTTTTATTCTAGTAACAAGTTTTAAATTATATTTTATACGCACAAAACCCGAATTTTCCAGAAAGGTCAAAGGGCAAAGTGTCCTAAAAAAACCGGAAGTTACAATAGCGATTTGGTTTATTCGTGGAATATCAATTCCAGGATCTGTTTGTAACGTAAACAATGAATAGTGATACACAGAATTGATTATAGAATACAGCGCCATTCTGTTGCATTCATTGTAATGTGATGTGAATTTTTCCTTCAAATAAAAATTCTTTTAAAAAGGAATGGGGCGCCCAATGTGAGCTTGGACGTGATATGGTGAATTCCATGGTGTGCAGATTTGGTATTATGATTTTTCTAGGGAAGAGTAGAAGATGATCAAATGCAAGAGAAATGTGTTTGATTGGGGAAGGTGTATGACAGGACCGTTTTGGATGAAATAAATGGGAATGAAGCTTTCGTGTCAATTTGCGATTATGTGGGGTGGGGGATTTCTATTTTTGGGACCTATCTATTGTAGTGAGGATATTGCTTTGGATATTGATTATTGTTGAATTTCGTTATGCAGGGGTATATGATGAATAGTATAGAAGACACAAATAAGTAAGCTCCCTGGCAAAATATGGGGGAGGGTTATCCCCACCCGGGATCTCGCCTATGTTGACCAATAGAAAGCGTTAAGTTTTTATAAATGTATAACATCTGTGATACATATACATCATCTACTTGCTAATACACTGAAAATCAAATAGAGATGAAGGACAAACAGGAAGAGTCTTTCAAAAAGACACAGTTCACGAATCAGGTGTATAGTCATTTGTTGTAACTTTCCATTTTCATATATATAAACATTTCCCCCAAAGAGTAAACCAATGAATCCCCATCCCCAGCTACAGCTCTGATGTTATATCATGTTCAGTTTATTTCTTCAAATGAAATATTTCTTCAAAAGGATCTTCTTTCAATGCATAGCATAAAATTTAGTCAACCAATGGTTAAGCATCCAGTTAGTATGGAAAGATCTGTAATTTATCTGATTCACAAATACATGTGGGCAGGCCCATAGCAAGGATTTATTTTGGGGTTGCTGATTTTGACAAAGTGGACCTTTTTATTCAAAATTTGGACCTTTTTGGACTGGGGCAAATTTGGACATTTTGGACCAAAAATGCATAAAAACCTCTATTTTTTTAAGCTCCATACACTGCATAAATAGGACTTTTTTGGGGGGGTGCGTCACATCCCCGCACCCCCTGGCTGTGGGTCTGCCTAAAATGCCATCACATATCACATTTAATATTATGCCAGACTAGGGTCAGGAAAGCCTGCAGTGGGATATTCAGCACTATTTTGGAAAAGAATTATAATAATAATATAGGCCTACTGCTCCTCATGGCTCGAAAAAGTGGGGAATTTGGGAAGCTCATTCCAAGGAAATGTTGGTGTTTGGAGGGAAATTATGGTATTTGGAAGGAAATTATGTCTTTTGCGTGTATGAAAATATGCTATAAATTTTGGGAAATTTAGCTTGCTTCATGGGAAATTAACATTTTTTCAAGCCCTGCTGCTCCTTATTCCAGAAAAATAAGTGTTTTGAATAACAAAATATTACTGTTTTGCCAAATGAAACATCAATTATTGGCCCATTTCCCCTCAAATTACACAAATATTAAAATTGAACAGAACTACAAGATTAGGATTTAGCATTTCATTTGGCAAAATAAGATCATATTTTTTTAATTCCACAAAATTCATAGTACCGGTACTGTATTTTTCTGGAATCTGGAGTATCTATCCTGTCTCAGATGACAAATTTAGTAGTTCAGTGATTATTGGTGAGTGAAGCCACTTTTAGTCACATTTCACTTGGCAACAAATGACTGCCCAAAAATAATGCCACACAGTATGCAGTAGTAAACAGTTGTCCAGGTTACAGGATTGGTACGGTATTTAAGAGTATGAGGCACATCTGACAAATGATCAATGCCCATTTCTAGGATCCCTCCCATAGTGCATCATACAATTTATCATATAATCAAGTTATGGTTGGAATTTTAATGGAAATCGGTAATATTAAACCGACAGTCTGCTCAACCCATCGGTTTTGATGCATTATTCAACAACTCTTCATAATACCTTTGCACAGCCTGAGCCAACCGTTGTTAATCCATGATGAATCCACGCTTTTACTGTAGCGTATACTGTGACGCATAAGTGAGACTACGCGTTGCACGCTAGAGCGCGTAAAATTCGTCATGCCTGGAACATGTGTGCGTATTCAAGCTTTACAAGTTGAATTCAATATTTTTTCAGGCAGCGGCTAAACATGCAGTTTTATTCTGTAGTTTTATTGCCGATATCAACAGAGAAATCATCAAAGTTTTTGTAAGGCTGAAGGGCAATGAAAACTAACATTCCTCATGAAATAATCATGTGAATTATACGATCTTTAGCTTCTTTTCGTTGTTGAAAGGGATTCAATCATGTTTCACCGTTGTTCATCACCGTTTGACAACTCGCGTCCGGCGCGTCTGTGTGGTTTACTTCGCTCGGGCAGCTAAAGCTGCCCTCGCGAAGTAAACCACGCAGACGATGCGTGAACAACGGTGATGAACAACAGTGAAACATGATTGAATCCCTAATTTGCCAATCATTTTGTTGTTACAAATCAGCCAATCAGAATACGCTTCCGTGCTTTATGCTGTGCATATAATCTTAAAATGTAAACAACTGCCGTTCTTCTCTGTGGCTAGAAACTGACTATTTTAGTCCAAGACTAAGAGACCAAGGAAAGGTACCTTTTTTATGCATTAACCATCGTGTATCATGTCATATAATATATCATTCATATGCTCGCGACATCAAGCGTGTGGAAAGGACCTTGTGGAAAATAATATGCGCTGGACGACTAGTAGGTAGTACGCTTAATTTGTAAAAGAAATTCTGCAAAGTGTACATCATTATGTATGACTATATCGTACAATATCTGATTGCCTAGCACCATGCTATATATTAGCTTTATTACTTAGTGTGACGGGGGGTACATATATTAGTCGGGATTATGCATTTTCAGTTTCTCACGCGTTTGAACGGGAATTGGATTGCGTACTTTTTTGATGTCTAGTGAGCAAATTTCTTCAATATTTTGAGAAAATGATGTCAAATTTTCTATTCTATATTGTTTGGTAATAATGTCTTTTGCCAATAGTATGTTTAAAGTTGTAATTTTGTGTTTTTGATCGCAAAGATCAGATATTTTCGTTCCCGATTCGAATTCTGAACCCTTCACAAGGGTGCCGATTTCGGCAGATCTTTGACAATAATTTTGCCTTTTTGGACACTAAAATGCATTCGATCCTTAATTTTGTTTCAACCGAGTCTTAAATTAGCAAGCACAATAAGGTTGGTACCACTTATATACATTGATAAAAATTTTAAGATTTTTTTTCAAGTTTCTAACCGGCGCAAATCGTTAAGTGTGTATTTCCCATTCTGTATCTGTATCTGTATCTGGGTCTCCAGCAAAGCGGTAGATCCGCATCCGCTAGAGTTTGGGCGGTCATGAAGCTAGATGACGTAGTTTTGCTTTCCCCCCTTAACAAGATGATCAGCGACGGCTGTCTTGAATTGTTCTAGTTTGGTTATATTAATGATGGCCTCTGGGAGATCATTCCAATGGGGAATGGTTGATGGATAAAAACTGGTACTGTAGACCTTAGACTTGGCATGGACCCGGTGCAAGAATACTGGTGGGATCTCCGGTGGGTTCTGGTTTGAGTTTTGAGTTCATGTTGCACATCCACAAGTTCATGGGTAATTTTATACAGCATGTTGAGCTGGGCTATTGTGCGTCTAGTTTCAAGCAGTGGCCATCCGAGTTCTTGAAGCATGGCTGTCACGCTAGCTTTCCTAGTGTAGTTGTTACAACACATTCTGGCTGCAAATCTCTGTCTACCTTCAAGCTGTTTCTTTTCTCCTTCAGTAAATGGAGCCCAACCGCAAACACCGTATTCCAGCTTTGGGCGAACCAGAGATTGGTAAAGGCGTGATTTCACATTCCTGCTACAAGACTTGAAGTTCCTTCTGATTATATCCAGGCTGGACACATCACACTACCGTGTGATGTGTCCAGTTCGTCGCCGAACTTGCATATAACATGGAGAGCTTAGCATAACGGCCTGCCTATTTACGCTTCCTGAAAACACTCTTGCACATAACATACAAAACCACAAATTCACTAACTTCAACTTGCACTACCGACACCATGAAAAATATTTTAATTATTACCGATCCTTCAGAATACTTGCAAATATTGGCAGTTTCATAAAATCCTGCTGCTGAAAATCGTAAATTCCACAATCTTCTGTCAGATCCAGGTCAGTAATCACAGGTGGGCGAATCTACCAGCGTGACAAGACCAGAGATAATAAAAAGGATGAGAGGCCATGCCGTACAAATAGCTAGCCTGATTGGCAAGCGTCGTCGCTGGCCAGATCTTCACTGATCGCGTGTATGATGAGTAGAGACCATAGAGCCCTATATAGGGCTCTGTGGAAGAAACAGTTCCTAATTTTGAAGCCATGGATAATATATTCATTTATCACGAGAACCATATTTTTGTACCAATCACAGAACAGAATTTCACTTACTCACAGCTGTCAATCATTCTTGTGAAACGTAAGCTCCGCCTAGTATCAAGGTCTTCTTCTGCGCATTGGTTTGTGCGCATTAACTAGCCTCCAGCACAAATCCTGTGCACACGATCAGGTTGGATGGGCGGTTTACGCCTGGTTTACACAACAGGAACTGCGATGCATCCTAAACTGGATCGTTTCCGTGTATTCGCATTGCATGGTGGGTAATCGCCTGCCAATTTGCGTAGCTCCACGTTCACAACAGTTTAAAATCAACACAGGTAAATCCATATAAAAATTAACATGGACACAAAATTGACATAGCTTATGTAATTCAAATAATAAAATAATAAAATGTAATATTATCATGATAGATGCACGTTTTATTAAAACTTGAAAAGATTATTAAGTCCAATAATTTGTTTGTGTTAGTTTGCACGAGTCACAAAATGGCGACCCATCACGCATTTTCTGCACATTAGTAACTCATAGTGACTGTCCTCAAACTAGCGCCAGTGTGTCTCAGGCCTGATAACGACCCCAGGTAATTTTATGCAGAAAGTTTTCTTGCGAACAGCTGCAGGTGACAATTAAACAATGAACACGGCTTGTTTATGTACATGCGTGGGGAGGCTTGTACATCAGCTGGCGTGTTTTGGACATGTTCGGCGTAAAAAGTGTCGTTTTCTTCATGAAAATACCAGCGATGACCAGTTTTTGTGGGCTATTGGATTTACAGGTATGTCGGTTCGTCATAGGGTAGAAATGATAGCTGTACAATTTGTATAACATACAGTTTAACATAGGCCTAAACATTTATGGGCACAAATCGACCTTCCGTATTATGCACAAGTATGTGGAAGTGGCAGGCATACCTTCTGATAATACCAGTGGTCTGCTTGGCATTGGTGGTGATCTTATTTATGTGAGATGACCAGGTGCAATCACTGCTGAAGATAAGCCCATTGACATCCAAAATGGCATAAGCCAGTCCTTAATATACATAGGTACGGCGTATATAGGACTGGCAAGCAAGTCTAGTACATACATGTATGTGACATACATTACATACACATGATACACGTCAATGTGAAGAAAGCATGGTCGGCAATATCGATTCAACTTCAAGTTCGACCAGCTCGATATTATTTATTAGAGAGTAAAATTTTGTTTACTTACAGCAGCCGACTGCCTTTGGCTCCTGATTTGCTTATTCCCCATCCTGTGCACTTTTCATACTATCCATAAGATTTGTATTCCGTTTTTTGTCCAGAATGCCTGTCACACAACTGTCAATGTGAACAGGTCCGTTTGTTATGATTTTGCCGCATCGCCGATCTGCTGATAATTGAATTCCTTGTGTCCTATCGGCTCATATGGTTGAAACATTGAAGTGAAAGTTACAGCGTACCACCGAGAGATAATTGATCGGTGTTGCTAGTTCATTTTCGTCGCAAGGCCAGGGGGCGCTAGTTTCAACAAAAGTTCAATAACAGGTGGATAGATATAAATTGATGATTCTAGCACTACTTATGGTAGCACAACATAACTTTATACTATAGATTTATTTTTGACAAGTCAATATAAATTCATAAGAAATTAAAAAATAAGATTAATAAATAAACAAACAAACATAAAATCAAATCAAACAATGACCCCCTCTAAAAAAGAAAACATTGAATCAATAAATCAAGACACAACAATGAAGATGATTGAAGATGAGATTAAGAAAGCGATCAAAGATGAAGATAAAGATGAAGATCATTGAGATGGAGATGGAGATGACGATGACGATGAAGATGAAGAAGAAGATGAAGATGAAGATGAACATGAACATGAACATGAACATGAACATGAAGATGAAGATGAAAGAAGATGAAGATGAAGATATGAAGATGAAGATGAAGAAGATGGAAGATGGAGATGAAGATAAAGATAAAGATAAAGATAAAGATAAAGATAAAGATAAAGATAAAGATAAAGATAAAGATAAAGATAAAGATAAAGATAAAGATAAAGATAAAGATAAAGATGAAGATGAAGATGAAGATGAAGATGAAGATGAAGATGAAGATGAAGATGAAGATGAAGATGAAGATGGAAATCGGACGATGAAGATGAAGATGACGATACGGAAGATGAAGATGAAGAGATCATTGAGATGGAGATGGAGATGCATGAGATGGAGATGATGAAGATGACGATGGAGATGAGATGGAGGTGAACTGATGAAGACCTACCAGGAATTTCTTTCGGGGGCGTGGGGGCTATGTGTGATATGATAATGATAATGTGATATGACTGTCAGCACGTTATGCTATGTGTGATATGGTAAATACTCACCGAAGACAGCACACGGTGCTATTTTGTGTGTGATAAGGTAGGGCCTATGTTGTTTTATTTTGTGCTTTATCACATTGGCATCGATTTTGACTTTTCACTCAATATTTTACATTTGTCGGTTTTGTTCTCCAATGCTTCAAGCATTTCCCTCGTGCAATATGTTTTGTTTCAGGTTTTTTATTAAATTTATTTGTGTATAATTTTGCTAATTATGGTATTTTTATATATTTGCCTTCTTCTAAATATTGTTTTTATGTCTTTTAGTTCTAAAAATCTTGTACATTTATATCTTTGTTTTATTGCTGTAAAGCGCTTGGTGATATCGCTTGGTGTATCGCGCTATATAAAAATAAATTATTATTATTATTATTATTAATACTATATACTGAAGATAGCTATAATGCGATGCGTTATAGGATAATGCCATCTACTGAAGACAGCACATGATGCTATGTGCGATAGGATAATGCTATCTACTGAAGACAGTACATTATGCTATGTGTGATAATGGTAATGCTATCTACTGAAGACAGCACATGCTATGTGTGATATGGTAATACTATCTACTGAAGACAGCTCATTATGCTATGTGCGATAGGATAATGCTATCTACTGAAGACAGCACACGATGCTATGTGTGATAGGATAATGCTATCTACTGAAGACAGCACATTATGCTATGTGTGATAGGGTAATACTATCTACTGAAAACATCACATGATGCTGTGTGTGATAGGATAATGATATCTACTGAAGACAGCACTTGATGCTATGTGTGATAGGGTAATACTATCTACTGAAGGCAGTACATTATGCTATGTGTGTTATGGTAATGATATCTACTGAAGACAGCACATAATGCTATGTGTGATAAGGTAATGCTATCTACTGAAGACAGCACATAATGCTATGTGCGATTATAGGATAATCATAATGCTATCTATTGAAGACAGCACATGATGCTATGTGTGATAGGATAATGCTATCTACTGAAAAAAGCACATGATGTTATGTGTGATAGGGTAATGCTATCTACTGATAACAGCACATGATGTTATGTGTGATAGGGTAATGCTATCTACTGAAGACAGCACATGATGCTATGTGCGATAGGATAATGCTATCTACTGAAGACAGCACACGATGCTATGTGTGCACACCTGAACATAATGCCCCGCATAATGCAGTACATGCAAATAAATATACACAAGTGATTACGAATTAACGATGACAAAAAGCATAGTAACCATATCATTTTATTGCGAAGCAGCTGCTTTTGCAAGGTCATGCCATTTTCAATCATTTAAAGGTGGGTGACCTGATTGACAGTCCCAACTTTACCCTATCAAAATGCTGATTTTGGTTTTAGGTGAAAGCTCATATTTTTCTCATTAACATATTGAAATTAGACGTTCTAAATCGGTATATTTCCGAAGAAATCGCCAAAAGACTGCTTTCATGTTTGATTTATAACCCCACTTCGTGAATCCAAAACTTTTTGACCACCCTTTTAATGGACCTAAACCTTTTTGACCCCCTCAAATAGGTACAAAACTATTTTGCACCCCCCGCCCGTGAAAAACATTTCATGATATTTTGCATTCTTTGCTTCAGGATTAATGTTGGTTAAGTTTTTACACCCCCCTACGTGCTAAAAACCTCTTTGACCCTCCTTCCTGTTTATACACCCAAAACATTTTAACCCCCCTATTTTATGACCCCTACATATTTACCACCCCCACCAAGGTGTTTCTGAGGCTCCCTTAGCAAGGGGAATTTGCCCCCCCTAATATCATTCTTGCCCCCACTTTTGAGGCAAAACACCCAAACTTACGTAAATTTCCACTTTTTGCAGCAATTTTGGGATTCCCCAGGATTCCCCTGAAATTCACTTTTCCCCACACAATACCCCCCGAAAAAAATTCCTGGTGCCGCCACTGCTGAGGTGTCCCATTCTGCAAAATGGAATAGGCCTATTTGAAAAACTGCTAATTTGAAGCTCTCCAACGTCTGGGACAGTGAGCATGATGAGAGCACATCAGATATATCAAGTTGATTCTGCGGGGTCCTTTTGATATCAAATAATTTTTGATTTTTTTTTTAATTTCGCGATATAATACACATTTTATGGCAAATGATTAAAAATTGATATTTTGAACAGTCCTCGAAGTAAACTTTATATTAATCTCCCAGCAAACACAAAACGTTTTCGACATAATTCGCAAAGGGTTATAAAAGGTTGTCAGAAAACGTTTAAATGTCGGGTTATATATATGGTATATTAAGGGTATAAAATGTTTTCATAACATTAAAAAACATTTCGTGATAATCTACTGCGAAGCAAATAAAAATGTTTTACACAAAACGTTTAAATGTTGGGTTATATAAAGGGTATAAAAACGTTTTAATAACATTCAAAAAACATTTTTGAAAAATTGAAACAAAACATTTTAAACAGAATGTTATTTTGGGGTTGAAAAAATATTTTGCGAAAAATGTTTGCCCAAAATATTTGCAATAACGTTTTAAAAATGTTTTCATGTCCTTTATATAACCCGACATTTAAATGTTATTAAAACGTTTTGAAAAAAACATTAAAAAAACATTTCTGTGTTAGCTGGGTGCAAATATTTTAACATAATGTTATTTAAGTGTTGAAAAAATATTTGGTAAAAAATGTTTGCAAATATTGTTTACAATAATATTTTGAAAACATAATATTTTTGTAGTGTGTTTTCATACAAAACGTTTTAAAACGTTTTCATGACCTTTATATAATCCGACATTTTAATGTTATTAAAACGTTTTTTACCTAAACCAAAAGCCAAAATATAACTTATTTAAAACGTTTTTAAAACGTTTTTGTGTTTGCTGGGCTAATGTACCGTAGAATCCGGGCGTAAATTTGGGTTAACTTTGGGCACTCTTCAGAGTTTTTAAACCACTGCTTCAAAAACAAAACCAATTATATTTCTAATTAACTATTTTTTTATGACATGAGGGTTCCATTCTACACCTTGAAGTTGAAAAAGATTTTTAAATAATTTTGTAAGGGTGCCCTAGGGGTTAAAAATAGTACGGCTGACCAAAGTTACACCGCATTTGGGGCAACTTTGGTCAGAGTATTACATTCCATGAAGAAAAAAAATTAAAAAAATTGATCTTCACTGTATATGGGCAAGTTGTTGTTTTTTGTGACATTTGACCCCTTGCAAAATTAATCAAGCACACATCCTTGCTTACAAATATCGATTTTTATTTTTTCTTAAAAAAATGTAAAAAAACGCTAATTGGAAATTGGACATGAGCGACTATTATTTCTTCCAAATATATTTCTTTAAAAAATTGACACCAAATATGACTAAAAACAATATTGCTGTACGAAAATATGATAATTTAAAAAAATATCTTTGACCGACCAAAGTTACCCCGCTGACCGAAGTTACCCCATTTTACGGTAGGTCTTGTGTATGTAGCTGGGAGGAAAAGCAAAAGCTCATTAAAAATTCTGACATTTTGTATTGAAGGTTACACATTTTTTTCCTCAAAAAGATCTAAAAATGTTAGATTTCAGATTTAAAAAAAAACTCATTTCGCATTCGTTTTTGAATGGGCTTTGAGACATAACAAATTATTTTTTTAGCCCTTATCATGGTTCATTGGTGGTTTGGTGTTATGCGCCCATAAAACACTCGACCTTTGACCCAGCTATTCTGGAAATTGCTCATCAACATGCATCCTGCGTAAGAATCGGTAGTGAAATTAATCAGCTTATTTCCACGTTTTCTGCATTTCATACCAAACCATAGATACAAGATGAGGTTGATGGTAGATCCATGGCATTATGTGTCTGGTTTTCACATCAGTCATTTACTTTTGTCGATATCTTTTACCTTGTTGAAGAATGTGAGACCACTCTGTACTTTTGTGTTTGAAGAAAGCGACCATCAGTGCTCATTGGATTGGGTAAGCTTACATGAATTAAAAAACAATATATATATAATTTGATTTTAACACAATGGCCGAATTTCCGGTATTTGTTACAAGTAGCTACCACTTGTAGTTGTATTAAGGGGGTACTACACCCCTGTGGTAAATTTTTGACTATTTTGCATTTTTCTCAAAAAATAATAACACACTGGTAACAAAATTTATGTCTATTATTGGGGCAAGGAATCCAATTAATATACTGAAATTTCAGTGACTCAAGACAAGCGGTTCAGTATATATGATTGGAAATGAGGTACATCCTAGCGGTACCTTATTTCTTATCATAAATAACAAACCGCTTGTCATGGGTCACTGAAATTCCAGTGTAGTAATTGAATACCTTGCCCCTATAATATATGTAACTTTTGTTACCACTGTGTTATTAGTTTTGAAAAATGCAAAAATAACACACATTTATCGAGGGTGTAGTACCCCTATAAACTACTCACAAACTATGATCAGAATTTGCTGTTCACTTGCTTGAGAAATCTCGCCACAAATTTTGAATTAAAATATGTTCATATACTCACGATATAACGACGTTTCTGATTGGATTTTGGCCCTTTTTTGCTGGTCAGAAATTCCGTTTATGACCAGTACGCAGGGCATAAACAAGCTGCGTCACGCAGCGTTGGAACCCAATTTATAACATGATCCACGATTTGCTAGTGTTGCGTACACGCGCATGTCACCGCGCCCATCTCACGCGGGCGCTAAAAGATGACACGTATCACGCGTTGACTCGGCCGTTGACCTCATGAGCCGAGCTGCTTCCTGCAAGTAGGCCTACTCATTTTCTTCCAATTTATGAAGGAAAACGGTATGGAAATGTTATTTAAACTTGTAAACCCTTACTATTTTCATTTGTATTGAATAAGAATGTTGGGTATGAATGAACCCCTAACTCACCGTCGGCGCATCGCCGATACTACTAGTACACTGTAGATCTATATAGCCGCAGTTTTAACTTAAAAAAAGCGGGCAAAACAGGCGTAACATTTATCAGTCTGACATTTTCGTTATTGATGCTGCCCTATTTGTCTACATTTGTGGCTTGATTTTTCCTCTGATTTAACACTGGATTGTGTGTATGATACTGTATGAAAATAAAAAAAATTGGGGAAATAAAGAAGTATTATACCGGTAATTACAAGCAGCCATAAGGTTTAGGTAAGAAGTACAACAACCTGTGTAATTAATATTATGCCAAAAAATGAGGTAAAACAAAGAAAATTTCATTCCAGCGCCTACAATGTGTGTATTAGCTCGCCGCTCGTATTATTATCAGGAACATTGGCTTAGCTTCACACAGCTAGGACGACCAAACAAGACATGACACAATTTATATGTCAAGACATAAGACAAATAGCGATATACACACGGTTTTAAAAACACTGATGCAATGATTTACGTACTAATAAAACATGCACGCTATCGGTGAACTCTGAATAAAACCGGAGATCTTCAGTTTTATTACTAAGGCTTAAATTTTACTGTACGCACTTCAGGCGTCTTTCACATGGGCATTACAATCATGCAAAAAGTAGAAAATCAACAAAAATTGAGGGTGTCGCTGTGGAGCAAATCACAAATGGCTTTAAAACAAGGAACCACGGTATATGTTCCCTGTACTAATATAGACTATTATTAGTTTTAGTATTACTAAGTTCAGGACTGGTGTTTTTGTTTATTTTGTTTTGGCCTTATAATCCATACAGATCAAATCCATGGTAAGGGATATGCCTTCCCATAGACACTAACCATACAATGTAGGCATTGTACACTTGGATCATGTGTGTTTTGTTTATGTTTTGGTCAATAGCTTTGGTCTACAGACCCAGATTTGAGCTGACTGCTAAGTACTAAGTTCTAGAATTTGGTAAATTGACTTGATTTCTCATTCTGTGATTTTGTTTATTTTCAGAATGAAACCAACATTTACTTCTTCCTTATTTGCACGCTTGTGGTCAAGAACAGAAAAGGACCATCATTTGATGAACTCCTCAAGAAGATTTTCCTGTTCAGCAAAGTGGCTAACTTCTTACTGTTCTTCTATTCTGACCTGAGATTAGCTATACTTTTTTCTGTAGCATGTATGGGTAAGTTGGGTTACATCTAATTTTAACAAATTGTACAGTGTAAGTTTATCAAAACATTCAAAATGAAATTTGCTCCTCACTTTGTTGCATTGTGTTTTCATGCCGCAGGTAGACAAAACACGGTTTTGGCCGTGTGTTTTTCCACTTGCGAAAAACATCTTTTGCAGACGTCCTCGGTTGTCCGGCAATACACATCATGCACGTTGCTGGCAGGCATAGGTAGGGGTGTGTGTGGGACTGGGTGTGCTTATTTGTTAACACTGTCAAACGATGACACCTACCTGTATACTCTTTGAATACTGTACATATGTAAACGTTCAGCACACAATAGTCATTGGTCCTTTCCCCACTAGTGTATTATAAACAAAGTAAAAATGCAAAAGTCTTATTTGCTGGTACATGTATACATATGTGACCCATCATATCGAAAGGAACAATAAGATCGGCATTCAGCATTACGTGCTATGAGACATTGAATTTGGAAAAGGTCCAAAATCTCATACACATGTGGTTAATTTTCTGATTTCTGCATAAACATTATACCTTTGAAGTAAATTTGATAGATTGCATAAGGTCCCATTACAAAAAATGTCAAAAAACATGTTCAAATTGAAGTATAAAATATCCTTTCCATTATGAATTCTTGGTTTTCGTGGTCAAAAGTTGTCAAAATGGGTTTTATTTCCTGTTAAATTTCAAAATGTAAAGATGTATCCTGCACTGCATGTTTCTAGGTAGGTATGTGTAGTGGCATTAGCCATGTCCATTGTACCACATTTTGGGTAACAAAAGAATTGAGAATTTGAAATATGAATTGATTTAAGGGCGTACTACACCCATATATTGGTTTGATTGGTCTAAAAAAATATTTTTTTCATTTATAGCGAGGCGATATATGCACGGATCATGTGAAATAAAAAATAAATAAATAAATAAATAAAAAAGGTGAAGCCATTGTATAGTAAGTCATTTTAGCCCTATATATTTTTTGTTTACCGTATCCTGGTAACTCAGATCGTGTTTCATAACAAACCATAATTTATTCTTTTCAACATGTTCAAGTAGGGTACATGAATAGAATACATTAAATCCTTTGTTATACTCTCTATAGAAAATCTAGTGGTGCTTGCAAAATATATAACACTGAATAAATTAAATAAACACTTACACAATGGATGAATAGTCATTAGTCAATTTGATACTTTAATGTGTTGTTAGGAGAAGAAAAGGCTATTAGGTCACCGTATGTCAGGTTATAGGTCAATTGGTTCAGGTCAAATTTAAGCATCAATTTTGAATACACATGTGAGAGTCTGTGATACAAAATGTATCAAACTGAGGAATAATTTTGATATTCTGTCTTTAACTGGATATATATCGAGAAGTGCAAGGTGGATATAGTAATATACCTTGGGATGTAAATGGTGAGTACAATTTAGAATGCCTAGTTGAGATGGATTTCACAAATAAATATAAAATAGTTACCAAAATCACAAAAGTTAAGCTTACGGAAAACTACCCAATATGGTGGTATAGGTTACAAGAAATACAATATTTTTCAACATTGCTGTAGTATGGTTGTGGTAACCTGTTACCTGTGGCTTAATTAAGTTTCAGTGAAATAATGTCGCAAGTTAAAAATACAAAATATAGCTCGACATTGAAAATAGAAGCATTTTAACCAGTTCCTTTTTTGATAGTTGTGAAGTCATAAAAGAAATCAGGAACCACTTATTCCCATTTTACATATCAACTTTATTTCCCTAACGTGTTAGCAACACATATCCAAAATTTTAACGAAATCTGTTGATAGTAAGCTTTCCAAAATGAAGTGAATTTAAATCATCAGTGATGTACCACTGGCTTCTACTTTTAAAAGCATGTAAGCTACGTTGATACCGATGCCACCAATAAAACGAGAAGATTTGCCCCTTAATTTATTACATTTGTATTTTATAAAATGCATTTTTCTATTCCTTTCTACATACAGTGGTAGTAGTCACATGTCCAGAGCCGATATACAAAGGGCCCCAGGAAATCACTTACTTCACACATGATACATTACAGGTGAGATCTATGAGAGTTTCTTTCTTACAGCATTTCTGATTGGTTTAAAATCATGCCAAGTAACCAATCAAAAGAGCGTTTTTTAAATCTTGTAGCAATTTTAAGCTTGATCACATAAAACCATAATACTTACTATTCTTACCATGTCTCTGATTGGCTGGCTCAAATAGATGATATAACCCTAAGTTTTTAGAGGCTGATAATTAGATCGGTAGGGCCCACAGGGTTTAGGAAACGGCTGCATTGGTTGCAACCTTTACTTAAATAATTACAGTAGTGTTGTGAAATATTGCAGTCCACTTAACTTAAATAAGCCATTCTCTCTCTCTCTGTGTCAGGTGGCGCTGTGTAGCGCTGCTGTGGTCTTCACAAGAGTACGCCATCTCACTTGATCTGATGCCAAGTGCGTTGCACCTTGCATTCCCTGGTTAGAAACCAGCTTCACGTCATTAGTCCAAGATGTTGGTGGACGTCCTCTTCCTCGTTTGCCTTCCATAGCCCCTTGCAAAATCTGTTTTTCTACACCTATGTTTCCTGACAATATGGCCAAAGTATTTCAGCTTTCAATAAGCCATTACATGTATGTAAATCCAGTGTCTTGTGGGTGTTTTTCCATTGCATCTTCCCTAGCGACAAAAATTAGGGAGGAGGAGGGAGGGGCATCAACATTGTAATATATTATATCAGTATACAGTGTACTGCATGTATAAATGCATAATTCATTATATCGATGTTTATTTTGTATTTTGTGTATACAGGAAGAATTAGAAACCCGTCCTAGGACTACATGGTTAATAGAATTATACACATCATGGTCAGCCAAGTGCCAAGAATTAGCAACCCCTTTTGCACAGATCTCTAATACGTAAGTAGCTCAGGATAGTTGGTAGGCATTAACAATAATTTTGTGATTGGGGTAACGGGACTGCCAAAAAAAAAAAAAAAACCCACTTTTAACATCTTCTTTTAGAAAAAACCTTTGTCCTTGACCTACCAAAATAACAGGAATCAGATACTTGAGCTTTTAAAATTATTTTTTTGAAAATCCAGTGATGATATACCCTAGAATTCTGTCTACAAGTATATATGCCTCTAAACAAGTTTTTTTTTTATTTGACAAAAGAAATAAAAAACAGACATCCTCCACAAAGATATTAAATAGATTAGTCATACAATAATGTATGTTTGTACAGTCGTCTGTATCAGTAATATAGTTGCTCAGACTCAAAGTAATATATTGGTAGATGGAGTCTGCCTTTCATTTCTTTCATCACAAAAAACCCCATTTAGAGGCATATATGTGACATGATCAAGGGGAATGAGTCGGATGTCGCTAATATTGTTTTTGAGATATTGGCAAAAACAGTGTTCAAATTCTTTTGTTTTATAGTGTTTTCAGCCATTGATAAATTGCTCGTAACTCGGTAACCAGATGTCCGATTTTGATGGGTTTGCATCTAACTGTAACATTTGTAAACTCCCAGAAAATGATGGAAAAAATGAAATTTGCCGACATGTGACTCATTCCCCTTGATCATGTCACATATGCTTGTAGATGAAATTATAATACGGTATGCATATTGTGCATTTCACTTTGTTGGGGGCATTTGAAAGTGTGTATTTTTGGTCGTATCTCATAATAGAACACGGCTCAAACATTAATCCTTTAGAAACAAGACAGTAAAGACATTGTTACGAGTCGTACCGACTCAAGGCCAAAATCACCTTTTACCCAAACTCACACGAATGCACAACACAAATACACTGTTTGATTTTAAGCTAACAAAATCTAAGACTTTAATTGAAAACAAAGTATGCTTGGTACATATAACAACAATATTGCATATACAGTAAAATCACACAATCAGTTTTATTCTATCGGTACTTAACCAGTCGGTCTTCTTGTTGGTGATCCTAAAGTTCTTGCAATGTTCTGGACGACTGGTGTAATATATCCTTATTCGCTTGTCCTGCGAAAATTAGCGAAGTCCAGTGTACACTTGCGTTTATAAATATCCTTGCGTATGAAATCCTCACACGAAAATGATGCTGCTTGCTCCTATTACTTATCTTCTTGCGCTGCTTTCTCCACAATATATCTCCTTGCGCTGCTTTCTCCAAAAATGATGTTTCTTTCACCAATCACTCTTTTTCCGGGGAACAGGTTTCTTTAAGGGGGTACTACACCCCTCGATAAATGTGTGTCTATTTTTGCATTTTCTCAAAAACTAATAACACAGTGGTAACAAAAGTTATGTATATTATTGGGGCAAGGAATCCAATTACTACACTGGAATTTCAGTGACCCAAGACAAGCGGTTCGTTATTTATGATAAGAAATTAGGTACAGCTAGGATGTACCTCATTTCCGATCATATATACTGAACCGCTTGTCTTGAGTCACTGAAATTTCAGTGTAGTAATTGGGATCCTTGCCCCAATAATCTACATAACTTTTGTTACCAGTGTGTTATTATTTGTTGAGAAAAATACAAAAATAGTCACAAATTTACCACATGCGTGTAGTACCCCCTTAACACAGCTCCGCTGTTTTTTGACAGATGCGTGGCCTTCACAAACCCATCAAACTCCAGCAATTCGACAGAAGAACTTTAATCCTTTGATGAGGAAGAGCACTTTTGTGTGCTCGCAATCTCCTTCGTTGCTGTATTAAAATAGCTCAATTATTGGCTATATAAACTGGTTAAAATGTACTTCTTTTTTGAAGCACGAAGACCATCACACATCTGGAGTTTACAATCTCCCATGACATTCTGTAAAGTCCAAATTCAAGCCTCCAGCTTTTTATACCAGTACTCATGCAAAAACCCATCATCTATTAATAAACCATCACTTCATTCACATCTTCACAGATGATGCAAGCTTTCCCAAGATTAATTATACACATTAACCTTTTTCATTACATCACTTCCTGGTGTTTTTTTTTCTCTATGGTGCAATACACTGAACTGGGGATTTCCAAGTTCCAAACATAGATCTGACTTTGTTTACAACAATTTGGGGGAATTCCAGAATGACTTTCTACATCACTATCTTGCACGTACAAGGGAGTTTCCCATCTCATGAAATACTTTCAGCTTGTAAACAAAGTTAAATGATTAAATTAAATTACTCAGGGCACATCACAACATAACATATGTGTGATCATCTTGTTTGTGTGTTTCATCCTGACAGATATAGCCATACTCATTTGAAGTTTGGTAAGGTAGACCTTGGGAGACAACAGGAGACGGCTAAAGAGTAAGTAACACAACTGAAATAAAAGTAGAAATCTTTTTTCAAGATTTGTATACTTAAACCATCAAGCGCATTATTACACCGTGTCACAGATTGGCTGCTTACATGATATGATGATAGCCAGTAACAATATTAAGCCCTGCCCAGTTGGCAAGTAAATGTTGATGGGGGAGTGCTTACTGTAAAAGGAATTCTGTTGGACACTTTCAACCCCATGGGCACTACTGCCTTCTTAAAGTTCCTCTGATTGGTTAAGTACATGATATAATTATCTCGGTAACCAATCAAAATAGAGCTTTTAGATCTCACTGCAATTTAAAGCTTAATCTCAGTAAGCCATACCAATCATTCAGCCGTTAGTGCCCATGGGGTGCCGCCGCTGCTGCATTTCAATTCTTTCCCAGAACCGACAAGTTCTGAGTGCTAACTTCCAGAGCTGTCTCTGTATGTGTGCACATATTGATGAACTTTAAGAAAATTTTTGTGCCACTGAAATTTCACACGTTTCACAAAAACATGTGAAATGGTTTATTAGTATGTAAGCAAACTTAGAGCAAAAATATTTAAAATTGTTATAGGTTGGCAAATTAATGTGTACATGTGACCTGTCATAGATATGCATGGAAAGTATAGTGAAAGCAGGTGTTTGCTATCATCATCACTGCCACTATCCTGTTGCCAAAGTAGCTAAGTGAATGCATGCTGTGTTCCTCACTCTCGTACAACACTATTTTCAACCTAATATTAGTATCTATCCCCTAATTAGTGACCACACTGCATTTTTAGCACGTAAATTTGTTATTATTGTTCATTGAAATTCAGGAAACACATCCAGTACGACAGCAACTTAGCTCACTTCTGGTAATTTTTACCGGCGTGACCTCTGCTGTTACGTAACGCAATGTTGAAAATCAGGTGGCAAATACGTTTTTTAGAAAACATCAAAAAATAGAATACAGTCGTTTCTCCTTCATTTCCATATTGAGCCCATAGATAAGATATGAAACATGAGTATAAGGCAAAGAATAACGTGTAAAAGTTGAATTATGTGGAAAAAATGAATGCTTTTGGTGCTGGCGAAGTAGCCTAAAAAATGAGAGAATATTTATTTCTGATTCGGCAAAATCGTAAAACCACCCGCTTTGACGACACGCCGCTCTTCCGCTCTTTCATTTTCATCACGATAGGTTAACCACAGCTTGTATTAAAATTTCAGCGAAAATGAGCGGTGGAACAACCTAGTCGTAGGTTGAAAAGTTGCGTTCTTTGAGTCCGGCGTGCCGGAAGCGCACGTTGCAAGTGTCACAATGCTTCACGAAATGGATCCCAGCAGGCGCTGTCTATTATACATGTTATATTGATTAATATAGCAATTAAAACGTCTATTGTTATATATTTTATAAATGCAAAATACTCTATTGTGTAACAAAATATTGCAGTCGTCAAAGAAGGTAGTATCATCTCATTTAACTGAAGTACAAGCAGTTTTGAAAAGATTGTTGTTGAGTGAGACCTTGAACACGTTGAACGAGAAATAAGATAGCAAAAGATTACCCTTTTCCCAAACAAGTTGCGATGGCTTAGTGGACAGAAGCGAAGGTGTGCAGTGCGAAGGTTGAGAGTTCGATTCCCATGTTATCTTATCGATGATGTGGAATTTTTCAGTTCGTTTTTCTTTTCTTTTTTCCTCTCCCTTTTGTCTTTAATAATATAGGCCTAATGAATGTCGGCTTGAAGGCCCACTTTTTTCATGATTTATTTATTGTTCATGTTTAAGCCTTTTAAAAAAATGCATTTAAGTTCAGTAGCTTTCAATATGATATAATCAAATAAAGCATGTCAAACTTAAGTAATTTTTAAAAGTTCAAGAATATATATAGGCCTAGGCCTATCAAATAAAGGAACGTCAACACAGATTTTCACAATTTTTTTTTTAATTGGACTAGACCCCTCCCATATCGGCAACATATTTTATGAGCTTTTATGCATACATATCAAATCATGAGATGCACGAATTTCAAACCTAATATTTTGGCATATTTGTAATTTTTACACAATGTTCAACTTACACCTCGGATTACACCTAATATAGCCTAATTGGAATCAGCCAAGTTAAATGCGTCTAGACAAATCCCCATAGAACACCACAGTTAAGCGGTCAAGATATTTTGTGTTTTCTTTCATTTTTATCTCGCTACTTCTGCTTCAAATGTAACGTGAAAACCTTCCTGACAGTTATTTACTAATATTATAAATATTGTTATAATTTTTGTAATAACAAAACTTCAAATTTGCCCGAAATCGTATATTATGGCTTTAATAAAAATATGAAAACTAGGATTTAAAAATATGAGTTAAAATCAAATAAAAAATCAAAGAGAGGTGCTTGCGGGGTTCGAACCAAGGTCGAACTTCCAAATACATGTATTTAACACTAAGCCATACCTGAGATATGATTAATTCGGTGACAATAATAGGAATGTTATTCCCACTCAGTGCCTCACTCGTACATTCTATTTCTGGAATGAATTAACACCGTCCAAATAATGTAACACAAACCTTTATGCTGACTTTTAAAATTGTTTGAGCGTTGGGAGTATTATTTTCAAGTTAAATAACCAACAATGGACAATTGACAATGAAAGTTTCTTTGCAGGAAAAACATCGGCCGTACAACAATGTACAATATATGGCGTGACAGTAGTCACGCACAAAGATAAACATTTCAACATGTTCAATATCGACTACTGAATATACCCCAACCAAAATTCACGAAATTTTCAGGCAAGCTAACTTAAGTTATTCTATAACATGACACCCATTTTTGTTTTTGTCTCTTTTTCTTGCTTGATGATATGAACATTTTGTGTTCGTTACATGCAATTTTTCTCATTTTCCGACCTACTTTGCCCATGTTCAAGCTTGTTTTTTCCATTTAATTCAACTTTTACACGTTATTTGTTGCTTTACACAAATGTTTGATGTCTTATCTGTGGTCAGGGTACATGAATGATGCAATATCGACCCGTGTCTTCCATTTCTGGAGCTATTTTGATAAAAAGCGTTTGCGGCTAAAATTTCAACATTGTGTTACGTAACCCGTGTTCACCAACCCGTATAAATTTTCTGTCGAACAAAAGAGGTCACGAAGTTGCTGTCGTACTGATCATGCAGGCATGAGACTGCACTTTTCTAAAAAAAACCCTGAAAATGTGTGTGAAATTGGGCAAAAAAACACCCCAAAAAGGCTGATATTAAATAAAGTTGGCCAAAAAAAAATGAATTCAGTTTTAATACGAAAAATTCTCATGCCTGATCATGATATTGAGTTTCACTGGTTGTGATATTTGTTGAGGTCTTTTCAGCTATTACTGTGATGTCCAACACTTTTACATGGAATATGTCTATTTTGAAATACACATGATATGCACCTTGATTGACTAAAATGGCTGTGTTAAATACCAGTTCAAATACAGTGTGCAGTTGTCTTGGGACATGATCAAGGGGAATGAGTCACATGTCGGCAATTTTCAATTAGAAGTTTTTTACTTAATTTTCGGGCAGTTTACAAATGCAACATTTTGATGCAAACCCATCAAAATAAGACTTCTGGTTACCAAGTTATGAGCAATTTATCAATGGCTGAAAACAATATAAAACAAAAGAATATGAACACTATTTTTGTCAATATCTCAAAAACAATATAAACGACATGTGACTCATTCCCCTTGATCATGTCACATTTATAGAAAATTTAGCATGGAAGTAAAACTGATCCAATATCCATGTAATCTTTTATTATCACATAACTTTTTACTGCTTACTTATCCTTAGATACCTCATTGACACATCAGCAACCTCATCTCAGCTTCCTACTATTATTCTCTTCCAAAATGGCAAAGAAGTGATGAGGAAGCCAGGGAGAACCAGGAGAGGAGTTGCCAAGTATTCCTTTACTGTAGTAAGTATTAAGGGATCTGGGTAGGGCAATGAGATTATACCCAAAGAAGTGATGAGGAAGCCAGGGAGAACCAGGAGAGGAGTTGCCAAGTATTCCTTTACTGTAGTAAGTATTAAGGGATCTGGGTAGGGCAATGAGGTTATACCCAAAAAGTAATGAGGAAGCCAGGGAGAACCAGGAGAGGAGTTGCCAAGTATTCCTTTACTGTAGTAAGTATTAAGGGATCTGGGTAGGGCAATGAGATTATACACAAAGAAGTAATAAGGAAGCTAGGGAGAACCAGGAGAGGAGTTGCCAAGTATTCCTTTACTGTAGTAAGTATTAAGGGATCTGGGTAGGGCAATGAGGTTATACCCAAAGAAGTGATGAGGAAGCCAGGGAGAACCAGGAGAGGAGTTGCCAAGTATTCCTTTACTGTAGTAAGTATTAAGGGATGTGGGTAGGGCAATGAGGTTATACCCAAAGAAGTAATGAGGAAGCCAGGGAGAACCAGGAGAGGAGTTGCCAAGTATTCCTTTACTGTAGTAAGTATTAAGGGATCTGGGTAGGCCAATGAGATTATACACAAAGAAGTGATGAGGAAGCCAGGGAGAACCAGGAGAGGAGTTGCCAAGTATTCCTTTACTGTAGTAAGTATTAAGGGATCTGGGTAGGGCAATGAGATTATACCCAAAGAAGTAATGAGGAAGCCAGGGAGAACCAGGAGAGGAGTTGCCAAGTATTCCTTTACTGTAGTAAGTATTATGGGATGTGGGTAGGGCAATGAGATTATACACAAAGAAGTGATGAGGAAGCCAGGGAGAACCAGGAGAGGAGTTGCCAAGTATTCCTTTACTGTAGTAAGTATTAAGGGATCTGGGTAGGGCAATGAGATTATACACAAAGAAGTGATGAGGAAGCCAGGGAGAACCAGGAGAGGAGTTGCCAAGTATTCCTTTACTGTAGTAAGTATTAAGGGATCTGGGTAGGGCAATGAGATTATACCCAAAGAAGTAATGAGGAAGCCAGGGAGAACCAGGAGAGGAGTTGCCAAGTATTCCTTTACTGTAGTAAGTATTAAGGGATCTGGGTAGGGCAATGAGATTATACCCAAAGAAGTGATGAGGAAGCCAGGGAGAACCAGGAGAGGAGTTGCCAAGTATTCCTTTACTGTAGTAAGTATTATGGGATGTGGGTAGGGCAATGAGATTATACACAAAGAAGTGATGAGGAAGCCAGGGAGAACCAGGAGAGGAGTTGCCAAGTATTCCTTTACTGTAGTAAGTATTAAGGGATCTGGGTAGGGCAATGAGATTATACCCAAAGAAGTGATAAGGAAGCCAGGGAGAACCAGGAGAGGAGTTGCCAAGTATTCCTTTACTGTAGTAAGTATTAAGGGATCTGGGTAGGGCAATGAGGTTATACACAAAGAAGTGATAAGGAAGCCAGGGAGAACCAGGAGAGGAGTTGCCAAGTATTCCTTTACTGTAGTAAGTATTAAGGGATCTGGGTAGGGCAATGAGGTTATACACAAAGAAGTGATAAGGAAGCCAGGGAGAACCAGGAGAGGAGTTGCCAAGTATTCCTTTACTGTAGTAAGTATTAAGGGATCTGGGTAGGGCAATGAGATTATACCCAAAGAAGTGATAAGGAAGCCAGGGAGAACCAGGAGAGGAGTTGCCAAGTACTCCTTTACTGTTGTAAGTATTAAGGGATCTGGGTAGGGCAATGAGATTCCCTCGAATTAGCCCATGACACCCATGGCCTTTTGCTGTGGGTGCCCATCCCCACTGCCCTCAAAATATGTCCTTTACCCAAGGCAGTCACTTGCCGTGCCCTCTAATGAAGTTGCTGTCTGTGCCCCAGCCCTGCCCCTTCATTATAAAATCATCTATCTATGTTTGTGTGTGTTTTCTTCACTTTTGAGAAATTGCCTTGGTGCCCTTCTCAAATTTGCAACAGTTGCCTTGGTGCCCTCTTGAAATATTACAGCAATTATCAACTTTCCCTACAAGAGTTGCCGTGCCCCTTCAGATCCTTAATTCGAGGGCTGAGAAATTTATACTCAAAGAGTATTGACTCAAAATTGTTAACAGAGCTTAGATTTCAATGAGAATCACATAATCAATTCTTGTAATGATTCTCATAAGACTCAGTTGCGAGAACCAACTTCCCTCATTGTATCATACAGTAAGTGCAGTAACTATGATGGATTTTGATTCTCGCAAACCAAGACGAAATCTAGGCCCTGGAAACATGTGTAACGCTACATAATATTGGTTTTTGTTCACAGAGAGCAAATAGTACTCCTGCATTTTTCAGCAAGAGCATGAAATCAAATGATTTGCATCTTTATACTTGAGTATCTTGGTGTAGATTATTCATTCAGTAGTTAAAAACATTATTTTTGACATTAATCTAATACTGGAACTAAAATTTCCAACTCACTTTGCTATGTTGCGTCCGAAAACATCGGACTTCATCAGGCATCTGATTGATGATGTGATTGTGACGTCAGATGTTGGACAATCTCTCAGTTGTCTCCCCTCCTTAACATGTCCTTGCCCACAATCTGGCCAGAGTCATCACTTTATTTGTCTGCCTTAATTAGGATGTTGAGCTGTACCATTCTTCACTCTGATGTGGCAGGGCAAAAAATGGCTGATTATTCCACATTTTTGCTCTCTAGACAATGCATTCCATGGCATTTATTTTCCCAGATCGTTATACATGGGCTATGTGTTCTGCAGTCCGGGAATAGACCATTTCATATCAAGATCGGAAAAGTTCGGAAAACTGCGCTATTTATTCAGTAACCTAGGGGGTCAAATTGTACCCAAACTGGCGGACAAGAAATGTCATAAATTACGGTACAATTTTGCGCGAAAATATGACTTATTAATCAAACATGAACACAGGGTCATCGGTTTAAATATTTTCCTAGCATATTGTGGTAATACCTCGGCTTCTTGGTTATTCACAGTAAGATACTAATGGAAAGATATGTTCGTCATTTTTTGTCAGTTAAAATTTGTTTACAGAACATTTGTTTTTATACATCACCTCTTCCACAAGTCAGTCTCTTACACAAAATATACCACCACACGCTTGATTGCACATTGGGTATCAATGACAAAAGTACCTCTCTCCCCATAATTGACCGTCGAAAGTTCATCATAGTTTATGATGCTTGTATACACATTGGAACTTCGCACTGTACATGATGCTGAAGAGGTACTTTTATGCATGCGAGGTAGGGGAAATTATTTCATGCTTCGGGTTTTATCGAAATTACTCAATTTGAAAAGGAATATTGTGTTGAACTTTGAAATCAGCTTACGTCTAATCCTATTCTATTTTTCACTTGTAACAGGATAATATAATCAGGGACTTTGAGCTGCAATCACTGTACGAGAGTACCAAGAGTAAAAACCAAAAGAAAGCAGAGAAGAAAGAGCTGAAAGCTAAGGAGGAGGTGGAAGAGATTGTCCCAGAAACAGAGGAGGAGAAGAAAACAAAGTGAACAATGGAGTACTATAATGAGTTCAGAACTAAATATGTGACACGATCAAGGGAAATGAGTTGGATGTCGCTAATATCGATTTTGAGATATTGGCAAAGAAAGTGTTAAGATTCTTTTGTTTTATATTGTTTTCAGCAATTGATAAATTGACGTAACTTCGCAAGGTTTTCAGTGACTGAAAGCTCTAAATGTCCTCTTTAGAAACATGCAAAACTCATTTTCGACCAGGTTTGACATGTGACTCATTCCCTTCGATCATGTCACATATGACAAGGACTTGCAAGACTATAATGAGGTTAAGTTTTCCATTCGCAGTGGAAGTGGATGGGGTAAATTTTAGGCTCCACAGAATTAAAAATACTAAAAAATGCTCCAATTTTAACAAAACTGATCTCAAATTGTTCATCATGTAAAATAAGGAACAGTTTGTATTGTCTAGAATGCCTGGAGTAATAGATCAACAAAGAAATTTACTACATCCACTTCCACTGCTAATGGAAAACTAATAACCTTGTTTATGTGTGTGTGTTGAAGGGATTTTGTTCAGGGAAATAAGCTGAAGAGGTTAATTGAAGTGCAACTAAACTGAATATGTATGTAAAGAATAGTACCAGTACATGCCAAACTTTTCAACTTTTGGTATTGAAGATTAATAATAATTAGGCCCCCAAAAAAGTTGTTTGCTTGTTCATAGATCTCTTTCAGAAGTTTGGTCGGTCGGTTGGGAAAATATTTTTTTGTTCTTTTTTTTCCTGATATCTTTTTCTTTTTCAATGACCAAAAGTATAATATAAAGTTCTGACTGACCATTTCCACCAAAGACAAATTCAAGGTAAACCCAACTTTATTTGCATGTACATTTCTGGCAGACTATTGAGATGGTCGGTCGGACAAGGACAAGCAAACAACTTTTTTTTTTTGCCTTATTGCAGTTGTAAGTTTAAGGCAGATAGATCTTATGAAGTATGAGTTAAGGAAGAGATATTAGGCGGTTGCTATTTTAGGCCTTGGTGCTTACGGCTGTCAATGTATTCAAAATCGCTCTACTGTGATGTGATTTTGAATTGTAAGACCTAAGACTAAGACAGGGCATAATCACAAAGATGCATGAAGTGGCAACCTCTCATTTGTCATACCATACCATTTTTCACCCTGATGTGATAGTGATATCAGTGCGCATTTTATTGGGTGCAGCCTCAAATCACTAGTGTTTGCTCAAATCACTGGTGTACACACGCACACCCCTACATATGCTGCATAGTTGCGCAAGTGAAACAGCTGCTTCAACACCTTGACGTCACTGTCACATCAGGGTGAAAAATAGTATAATCATGTGCTTGGTCAAAATAACTTAAAAAACTGTTACACTGAAGGGTACTCTCATTTGGGGTAACTTTAGGTTTACAAGTTAATGGCCATATCAAAAAAATGCAGTTTTACTAAGAAAGGTCTTTATTTAGCCAAGTTAAGTTATACATTATTGTTCAAATTGTTCTGCTGGATATTTTTGATGGTATTTATATTGTTAAGGTTTTCTCTCATACTGAGGAACACCAGATGAGATAATTGTGTGAGGTACTTAGAGGGTACATATACACTACTCAACAAAATTACAGAATCAGACACTGACAAACCTGATTGCATTCTTTCTTTTTTATGCTTACCAAAGCATTGTTTAATATGTCGAGACTTCAATGCTCAGTTATGCAAGTGTATCTGTTGCCTGAACATTACTGAATGAAATGATACTATCCCGGCCCCCAACTCAACACAAAAGTTTGTAACCATGAGAGTTACCAAATAGAGCAGAAAAGGGGTACATTTTTTTACCAGTGGCGAGGACCGCAAAATTGGCAAAATAGGGGTATTTAATTTGTAGAATTTTGTGCACTATCCGCGAAATTGACAGTGAAATCAGCAAAATAGGGGGTATTTAATTTGTACTGTCCATGAAATTGTGAAAACCAGTAATTTTATGTCAATATTTAGTGTCATTGAAAAGGGTGTTGAAATTCTAGTAATTGAAAACCACAGAAAGGGGTTGTTTTGGGCCAAATTTTGTCCTTGATTTTGCATGAAAAAGGGGGGTAAATTTGATGAAAAATTATTGCAAAGGGGGTCTTTGAAAGATTTGGTAACTCTCATGGTTAACCAACTTTTGATATAAAATTGAATCGATTGAGCCCATTTATTGGTCGAGCTATGAGTTATAAAATATTGGACGAGACATAGCTGAGTCCAATATTTTTAAATTCATAGCTAGACCAACTGACCAATAAATATTGGGCGTAAAGCATCCAATTTTATCATTATTATGTGTTGGATCCAATATTTTCACACACTTGGATTCATCAAAACATAATAATGTGTTGAGTTGGGGGCCGGGGATACTATTCTGATTGACAATGTTAATAATGTTTTTAAAAATTCTAGTATTGAAGTTTGATTCTTTTTAGATTGTTTATAGTTTTCTGTTATTTGTGCAGTAAATGAAATGATGCAGTTGTTTGGTTAAAACACCAGTTAGTTTTTGTTTGGGGAAAAAGTAGGATATAAGAAATCAAGGTATATTGTGTCAATTCAAGTTGAGAGTAATTCCATGTCGTTTTTCGCAGGGGCAGATTCAAATCTATGTGTTTATGTGGTTGTATCGCTTATGTGGTTGTATCGCCAGTGAAATGACTAATTGCCATTCAACATATGCGTATATGGCGCTTGGGATTAGGTTAGTGCTTGCAAATCAAATCTGCCACTGTGAAATTCAACATGGGATTACTCTCAACTTGAGACGAGACACATTATACATGTAGTCATTGTGCTATAAAAAATGAGAAAATTGTTTTGGTATAAAACAGGCTGTATTTCTATCAATGTAGTATGTTTCTTAAAGGAGCACAACTTCTGGCAACTTCTTCATTTTGTTTTAGGTGTACCATAGAACTTGATAAAGAGGATCTGGACTACCCACTAAATTATTTTTAATTATTTAGATTTTAATGGTACCCTTCTGCTTCTACATGTTTAAAAACATGTAGAAGCAGACGGGTACCCATAATAGCAGTGCTAATCTAAGGGCTCCCCATGAACAATACCCCAGCAAGTTACCACTGCTGGGGGGTTAAACCCGGGACCTTGTGCACCAAAGGCAAGTACCCTAGCCATTAAGCTTGGAGGAAAATAAGGGGCATCTTCTGTGAAATACTTTTGGACTAGTTGTACATTGAAACACAGATGGCATTGAAAGAGCAACACAAGCAGATATTTGTGACGTGTCATGTCAAAAGGAGACACTTTTGGGCAGGATCGTAAATGGAGAAATAGCCAAAAATCTGCTGGTGGGTGATTTTTCACAATTTGGGTTTGTTGCTAATTTGTGATGTTATTAATGTTAAAAATATTGTCTGATAGTTTCAGACCGGAATGTAACTGGCAACTTGTATTTTTTGAGACATTTTTCAAGTTAATTCCCACTCTCAACATTGTCAATAATATTTTTAAGGGCCGATATCTCAATTTCCAATTTTATAATACCATAACTTCCGAACTCAATATCTTTGCTTAGGAATGTTCAAATTCATTTTGGAAAACGGCGTTGTGGAGCAAAATATCTCTATATTTAAGATATGTAAAAACCTCAAAATTCATAACCTGCCCAAAAGTGTCTCCTTTTGACATGACACGTCACAGTTATGCAAAGCACATTTGATGCAAAACAGTTTTTGTTTGTGATTTTATGTTGTGGAGCTGAATACCCTAGTAATTTCCTCCATGTCTGACAATGCCAATGGGCTATTCTGGTTGATATCCATACACCCTATGGAAGACATGACCTTAATCTTCCACACAGGGGGTGTAGATTTCATATGGGGTTACCTGAATGGATGACTCCGTTTGAAATATACACCCTGTCATGTCTTCCATAGGTGGTGTATGGATTCCAACTGGAATAGCCCATTTATTATACAGGGTGGTAGGGAGTCTGGATTCCCCATTATCGCTTTGTTGGTTGTACATCACCATTTTCAATTTTGATATTACAAAATTTGCCATGTGGTGGTGCACTCACAGGCAGTTTTTTGGATCCTGACTAAACCCCTGGTTGTACAGTAATGTCACACATGGTATTTTCAATCCCAGTTAAATGGTTTATATCGTGTCAGCTGCTTACCAACATATCAGCAATAGTGGTCCAAATTTAGTGGAGCACCTGTGTATTTGTTTCATTCCACTATATTGCTCTGTCATATTTTAGAATTGCTATCACAAGCTTGATACCCCCATCTCTCCCATTCATTTTTGAATGTATGGGCAGTGTCATAATTCCATGATTCAGCAATAACCAAGGTCAAGAGTGCCAACAAATTGGAAGTCCAAGTAACGTTATCGAAATCAAACATTATGTTTGTACTGTTATTTTTCACTTAATTATTGTTTCCAATCAGTGCCAGCTGTAAAATTGGCTCTAATATTTGAAATCACTTGCACGTTTTTATGGAGCAACTTAAATTGTGCTGACATTGCAGATAAAAATAAAATGTAACTTGTATGCAATTTTACCTTCTGATTTGTTCAAATGTGAAGTTGAATAAAAAAAAGTGCTAACTATACATTAACTGTGTGTTTAGTGTTTGATTTAAAGATAGATAGGGAGAATGCATGCATGCACCAATATCAAAATGATGCATTTGTCGGCTGCTACATGTATCTCTTTTTACATTTATAACTAGGAATATTCCGGGGGAATAATATCAGACTCATCTCAAGTGGAGGTAACTTCAAACCACCCCCAAAGCACATGGTATAGGAATATCATGCATATTTTGGGGGGGGCTTTAGCGCCAGCCCCGGGTCAAAGTAAGGCAAAAGCGAAGGCGGCGGAAGAAGAAGGCGGCAAAAACAGGGCGGCAAAAACAAAGGGGCGGCAAAGCAATTAGCAAATAAAAAGCGCAAAAAATTGAAAAAGCATAAAAACTTTTTGAAAAAGGTTGCTTTTAGGGCGCTATCACCTAAAATCCTAAAATCCTTTTTTTTTTTTTTTTTTTGCTCTTCACTTTTCAAACGACCGTGAAAAAATTGGGTCAACCTTTCGAGCTGTTAAGGAAGGGCGGCAAAATTGTTTCTTCTTCAGCCCCGGGGTTAGAAGCGACCACGATGCGCCACTGAATATAGAGAACATTCCTAAACATGTGACTTGGGGATGATTTGAAGTGACCTCCATTTGAGATGAGTTTGATATTTATTCCTAGCTATTATGTGAAATGAGACACATGCAGGTTGTACCAGCCGATAAGTGCATCATTTTAATATGGATGTATACATATGCACTGCCACCTTCTTGCAAAGCTTCCACTTGATAGGGATTTAATTTCAGCAATTATTGTTCATTTAAGAAATTTAGTGACAACATAACACTTCAATAAAAAAAAACCACATAGAGTTGATTGATTTTTCATATTTTATTACTTCATAATTGTAAAAATAACAATGTTTTCCAATATAATATTTATATTAATTTTTAAGCACACACTTAAATCATATTTTATAAAATATATTACATCAAATACACCCTAAACATGTGATACAATCAAACAAATATAAGCAGAATGTCAACCATATGTGACCTGCTCCTACAAAATGAGCATAAATTCACAAGCTAATAGAGTTTCAAGACCCCTGGCTGCTGGTTCTTTATTTGAATAATTTTATGCACCCTCTGTACAAGACACAACATACACAATGGGGCATTCCCAAGAAATACTACTGGCTTGAACAAGTACATGCCAAATCCTTGCGGCAGAAACCTCAACATGCCAAATAAAGAATATCAACTCAGCCAGGAGGTCTCAAAACTACCAATTATGCTTTATGCTCATTTTGTGGGAGCTGATCACATATCACATAAATATATCGAGGGTTGACAAACAGAAGGCCTTAACTCAAAAAGTGCCTTTTTGAGAAAAATGAGTAAAATAATATTTTGCATTGAGATGTGACCAAGTATTTATTGTGCTTATAGATGCATTCGGAAGTTGAATTGAGGTAAGACTTTATGATTTTAAGAATCTGTGGTATTACAGATTATTTTGGTACCAAAATCTCAAAATGGCCAAAAGTGAGTTTAGGCCTTCTGTTTGTCAACCATCGATATATTATATTTAGTTTTGACTCCTGTCATTTATCATAATGTATATGGAAAATACTACATTTACAGACCTCTAACACCCATAATAAATAATAATAATAAATAAATAAAATAAAATAATAATAATAAATAAATAATAATAATAATAAATAAATAATAATAATAAATAAATAAATAATAAATAAATAATAATAAATAAATAAATAATAAAATAAATAAATAAATAAAATAATAAAATAAATAAATAAATAAATAAATAAATAAATAAATAAATAAATTTGAATTTATATAGCGCTTTTTCCAGAGGATTCAAAGCTGTAATTTCGCTGCGTGGTGAATCATAACAATCAGAGCGCATCAACTAGGCTAGTTGCAGCCGAACCCTGGCGCAAACATATACGCACTTAGATTGTAACATCCACCCATTTTCTGCAGCTCCCCAAATTCCATTGGGTGAAGGAAGTTTTGATAACGAAACAACTAATCACCGATTTTGAAAGCAGGAGGAAACCGGAGATCCCGGAGAAAACCTGCGAGAGCGAGCATGGATCGGGATAAACCAAGTGCACATGAGTCCTTGGGCGCGCCGGGCTTGAACCCAGTACCTCAGTGGTGCAAAGCGAGGAATTACCACTGCGCTAACTCGCCCTCCCATGATTAATTCCACAATGCATATAATAAATGACGCATTGCAATCTCCCCCAAATATCAGAACTTGCACTATAATTATTATAATAGCTGCATGCATAATGCTACAAAGAAAAACTGCCATTTTGGATTGTCACACATGGAGACAAAAAGACTGGTATTTTTAGGCAAAGGTGTGTTTGGCAAAATTTAGATTTTGGTATTAAAAACTTTTAGAAAGAAATTCTCTTTCCGGTAGCACAAAGCCTCATTTCCATAATACACCTTTTTCAAAGTGTTAAGTTGGTATAACAAGCTCTCATCATACGGCCTTACATTGTACGACCAATTTTCAATCACCTCTTTCTCAAAAGGGATTTGAGGCAGTGTGCCCTGGATATGTTCTACCTTAGTTGAACAAAAAGTTAACAGATGTCCTTCCACGCCACATACTTATTATAATTATTCAGTTATGGGCTATTCCAGTTGAAATCCATACACCCCTATGGAAGACACAACCTTAATCTTAACACATGTATATTTCAAATGGAATTGCCCATCCTGCATTTGAAATTCACACTTCCAGATTAAGGTCATGTCTTCCATAATATGGGTGTATGGATTTCAACTGGAATAGCCCAATTAGCATTTCCAGGAGTTGCATCCTAATTGATGAGTGCTTTAACAAGCTCAGTTCATGGCCATTCAAGTATGATTCAATATTAATAGTCAATAATTTGGTTTTCAATTTATTTTCATTGAAAAAAATTGTGGAATATAGTCATAATAGTACATTTACATACCACCAATTGGTTCAGCATAAGGGCCAAAACAAATTTTTGTGTCACCCTTGCCCAACCCACCTGATTTTTGCAAACACTTTTAAGGTTAGCATTTATTAATAAAAATCTAGAAAAAGCACTATTGCTGAATAGAAAATGTTATCAATTGTGTTTGTTTTACAGTTTAAACATAGACCCTATAAAGAACTCCTGGTTTAAAATATGCTTGTAGGTTTAAAAGGGCATTTCGTGATCCACAGCAGCATCCCCCCACTTTTCTCAAAAAAAGTTGAGATTTTTATATCACTGGAAACCTCTGGCTACATAATGTTTTTGTGCAAATAAATTCTTGCCGATTAATTAGTTTAGCAAAGATATATCGTGAAATTTGAATTTCGTTCTGGTGCACCAGAACGAAATTACAACGCATTGTCTAGGGAGCCGTGTAATACACATCATCATCCAGAACTCGTGAACGCCAAATCGGAATCAACTGAAATTGTGGGAATAAGCTTTTTTCGTGGGTATCTACTGACAAATGTCATAAAAAGAGGATGCTAGGATCACGAAATACTCCTTTAATATATGAAAAGAAAAGGAAAAAAATTACCGCTTTTTATCTAATGGCTATGCATTAGAAAAAGGAATATATAGTGGTTGTGTTGGTCTGAGCAAGCTTTGCACAAGCAGTCTTTAATTGGCATAAAGACACTGGGAAGATATTATTTAAAAAATAATATTTCACACACTTTGTGAGAGACCTGAAAATGGTAACTTATTACACTTCACACTACAAAATACCAATTATACTCTTCATGGATAAAGACTCAAGAGTGAATTACATACAGGCATCAAAGGAAACAGTCAAAAGCTTCTAACAACTGTCCCAGCAAGTCAAACAAAAATGACTGACTGCAACAGTATTGCACATACAAATGATATGTCAAAGAGCCCTACATGGGAAATCAGGAACAAGGTTAAAGAGCATTTGGAAGGGATCAGGGCGTTATTGCCATTCACAAGATTGATCTGGTCGGATATTCTTACAAGGTTGGGCTACATGGATGAGGTAAAAGGAGCGAGCGGGAAAAGAGTGCACAAGAAATATAAACAAATATGCTCACGAAGTTTTGAGAGAAGTCATTGGGGAGAACACTCACATGATCACACATTTTGCCATTTTCAATCGGCAATCACACAATGAAGACAACAGGCCAATATTTTGATGAATGTGTGCACCCATCAGAATTTGGTCTCCTGCAGTTAAGACAAATGTATGCAAATGCGCTAAGCTTTTTCAATGCCAACCACATGCGTTTTCTTATCCTCCCGGATCAGCCAATGTTTAAAAAATCTGGATTAGTAAATTTGTGGGGGGGGGGGAGTTTGGCACATTTTTTGCATAAATGACAAAAAAACTTGTTTGGCAGTTTCTCTGTCCGATTTTTTCAATATTTAATGTAATAGTGTAGTTCTTAGATCATTAAGTTAACCAGTGTTATTTCAAAAACAATCATTATTTTTCTATCAGGTAATCTTCCTGAAGAGCAAATAAGGCTTCAGTATTACTTGAAGCATGCTATGTATTTATATTGAACAAGGGTTTCCAGCCATTCAATGTTTGCTTTTTCATTGAGATCATGCTCTGATCAATTATCTTAAATATATTTTGAAGGCCTCAGCTTTGCCAAGACCGTGGTATTTTAGTGAGCAACTGGCTCTATAGGTAATCATGGATGGAGCTCACCACGTTCGTCACAAGGTATATTCACATCAAGAAAAGTTGTACCTGCTTGCTTTGACCCTTTTTTGCTACTTTTTACTAGGTAACCACCAGAAAAGTAAAGTTTGTTCAAATTTGTGCTGCTTTAGTAATTGGCTGATTCCAGTTTTTAACAAAAAATTCAGTTTGGAAAATAAAATGCGGATCTTTTTTAAATATCGACATATGCAAAAAGTTGTCAATGTATTGTTTTATTTCTGTCTGGGGATAAAGAGTGAATTACAGGCAGCAAAGGAAAAAAGCTTTTAACAACTGGCACAGCAAGTTAAAACGAAAATGACTGACTGTTACTGATATCTCTCATTCAGATGAACTTGTAAAACTTTATACAGGACTCCCTAGTTATGCTGTATTTCAATGGCCCTCAAATTGATCACATACCGACCACACACATTGCTGAAAGTCCCTTTGCCATCAGTGCCATTCCCAGTTGTTTCAATTTCTCGATAATTATGCACTGTAACACACTACTAATTAACACAGCACTTGTCAATTTCACCTCATTCAAAAATTTCATCTTAAACCTTTTCATAGCCTACAGTCTTAATATAATAGACAGTAAAAAGATAGACTCAATGCAGATGTGTACAAAGCCCATGTGCAGTAGAGCTTGAGGCCGAAGGAGAAGCTCAGGGAAGACAAAGACAAGGGCCTACTAAGTTTTTAGAACAAAATTCAGAAAATGATCCTGACCCTCCTGGTGAAAGCGATGGAGAGGACCTGCCACCTGCACCAAATGATGACCACTGGACAAGAGCATACAAAATGGTAAAACCCCACAGATTTAGGGGACCAAGACCACCCGGGCCAACTTTCCAGAAGGACACGTTGAGGGGGGTAAACTTTTTCTACCAGTTTTTTCCAATTGCACTAATAACAAAAATTGTGACCTGGACAAGCCACTACTTATGGAAGTGTAAGATGATCTTTTGGTTTGTTTACTAATATGGTACTATACATAACTAACATAATGACTCAAGAATTCACTAATTCGGTCTCTTTTCTTTGGACACTCACATTTCTTCTTATAGTTGCAGCAGTAAGAACAAAGATTACACCTGCAAACAACAGAACATTGCCAGTCGCACTCCCGTTTTGGTAGCCTTGTCGATCACAGCATGCTTCTGAATATTTGTCACATTCAAGATTTTTGGCAGCAATTAGGTCGTTGCAATAGAGATGGATATATGAGGACAGTATCAGCCTCTTATACAAGTTTCCAAGGGCGCTATCCGACATTGGGGAAGTCATGAAGTCAATACTTGCTTCAGAGAGTTGCTTGCGTATTTCCATAGTACAGTCTTTTGTGACTCATCTGAAATATCTGCTTGGCTGGGCAGTGGTCGCCGGTGAATGTCAAACTCTAACCTTCACACCATTGATTACAACACTGGAAGTAATTCACCCAGTACGAGCAACGGTACATCATCAGGGCTCTTGCGATTGGGGGTGAGTGGTGCATGTGTGCATAAAACTTGTTCCCAAGCACAAGCAATGCGGGAATTGACGGATGATGAAGTTCAACACGACCAAATTCTAACTCAGCAACCCAATCCAAATTATACAGAAAGAAATGGACTTTTCAACTTGGCGTAATCCAAAGTGCGCTTAAGGCTATTCAAAATTAACCAGCACTATAACAAAACAACAAAATATAAGGAGCTCCAAGCTAGCGCGGCGGTGCAAGATTTGCGAGGAAAAAAACACAGGCCTCGGAACATTGTTTGGCTTACCTTTAAAAATACTTCTGTGCCACATAACAAAAGCATGCTACTATCTACTTGTCGCTGCCTTTTTGGGCAGAAATTGGGTAAACTGATAAAACTGGGTTCTATACAGAAAGAAATTGACTTTTCAACTTGGTGTAATCCAAAGTGCACTTAAGGGGGTACTACACCCCTCGATAAATTTGTGTCTATTTTTTCTCAAAAACTAATAACACAGTGGTAACAAAAATTATGTATATTATAGGGGCAAGAAATCCAATTACTACATTGGAATTTCAGTGACCCAAGACAAGCGGTTCGTTATTTATGATAAGAAATAAGGTACCGCTAGGATGTACCTCGTTTCCTATCATATATATTGAACCGCTTGTCTTGAGTCACTGAAATTTCAGTGTAGTAATTGGATTCCTTGCCCCAATAATATACATAACTGTTGTTACCAGTGGGTTATTATTTTTTGAGAAAAAATGCAAAAATAGTCACGAATTTACCACAGGGGTGTAGTACCCCTTAAGACTATTCCAAAGGCAGAAATTAACCGGCAGAAATTAACCTGCACCCATAGCAAAACAAAAATGCAATGTGCTCCAAAGCTAGCAGCAGCAGTGCAAGATTTGCGAGGCAAAAACCACAGTTCTCAGAACATTCTTTGGCTTACCTTTAAAAATACTTCTGTGCTACATAACAAAAGCATGCTACTATCTGCTTGTCACTGCCTTTTTGGCAAAAAATGGGTAAACTGATTAAACTGGGTTCTTTACAGAAAGAAATGGACTTTTCAACTTGGTGTAATCCAAAGTGCGCATAAGACTATTCCAAAGGCAGAAATTAACCGGCACCCATAGCAAAACAAAAATGCAATGTGCTCCAAAGCTAGCGGCAGCAGTGCAAGATTTGCGAGGCAAAAACCACAGTTTTCAGAACATTCTTTGGCTTACCTTTAAAAATACTTCTGTGCTACATAACAAAAGCGTGCTACTATTTGCTTGTCACTGCCTTTTTGGCAAAAAATGGGTAAGCTGATTAAACTGGGTTCTTTACAGAAAGAAATGGACTTTTCAACTTGGTGTAATCCAAAGTGCGCATAAGACTATTCAAAAGGCAGAAATTAACCGGCACCCATAGCAAAACAAAAATGCAATTTGCTCCAAAGCTAGCGGCAGCAGTGCAAGATTTGCGAGGCAAAAACCACAGTTTTCAGAACATTCTTTGGCGTACCTTTAAAAATACCTCTGTGCTACATAACAAAAGCGTGCTACTATCTGCTTGTCGCTGCCTTTTTGGCAAAAAATGGGTAAACTGATTAAACTGGGTTCTTTACAGAAAGAAATGGACTTTTCAACTTAGTGTAATCCAAAGTGCGCTTAAGGCTATTCAAAATTAACCGGGACACCATAACAAAACAACAAAATATAAGGAGCTCCAAGCTAGCGGGGTGGTGCAAGATTTGCGAGGCAAAAACCACAGGCCTCAGAACATTCTTTGGCTTGCTTATCTGTTTGTCGCTGCCTTTTTACCAGAAAACGGGTAAACTGATAAAACTGCATTCTATATAGAAAGAAATGGACTTTTTCAACTTAGTGTAATCCAAAGTGTGCTTAAGGCTATTCAAAATTAACCGGCACCATAACAAAACAAAGAAATACAAGGAGCTCCAAGCTAGCGGCGGCGGCGCAAGATTTGCGAGGCAAAAACCACAGTTCTCAGTTCTAAAGTGCCCTTAAGACTATTCCAACGGCAGAAATTAACCAGCACCATAACAAAACAAAGAAATACAAGGAGCTCTAAGCTAGCGGCAGAAACCACAGGCCTCAGAACATTCTTTGGCTTGCCTTTAAAAATACTTCTGTGACACATAGCAAGTGCTATTATCTGCTTGTCGCTGCCAGTTGCTTTGGTAGAAAACGGGTAATTGATAAAACTGGGTTGTTTACAGAAAGAAATAGACTTTTCAACTTGCGTAATCAAAGTGCGCTAAACACTATTCCAACTGCAGAAATTAAGCGGCACCATAACAAAACAAAAAATACAAGGAGCTCCAAGCTTGCGGTGGCGTTGCAAGATTTTGAGGCAAAAACCACAGGCCTCAGAACAGTCTTTGGCTTGCCTTTAAAAATACTTCAGTGGCAAGTAGGAAAAGCGTGCTTTCTGCTTGTCGCTGCCAGTTGGTTTGGCAGAAAATGTGTAAACTTATAAAACTGGGTTGTCTACAGAAAGAAATGGACTTTTTAACTTGGCGTAATCCAAAGTACGCCTAAGACTATTCCAATCAGCAGAAATTAACCGGCACCATAACAAAACATAAAAATACAAGGGGCTCCAAGCTAGTGGCGGCGGTGCAAGATTTGCGAGGCAAAACCACAGGCCTCAGAACAGTCTTTGGCTTGCCTTTAAAAATACTTCCATGCATGTAGCAAAGCGTGCTACTATCTACTTGTCGCTGTCTTTTTTGGCAGAAAATGGGTAAAACTTATACAGAAAGAAATGGACTTTTAACTTGGTTTATCCAAAGTACGCTTAAGACTATTCCAACGGCAAAAATTAACCGGTACCATAACAACAACAAAATACAAGAAGCTCCACGCTTGCGGCGGCAGTGCACGATTTGCGAGGCAAAAACCACAGGCCTCAGAACATTCTTTGGCTTGCCCTTTAAAATACTTCTGTGACACATAGCAAAAGCATGCTACTATCTGCTTGTCACTGCCAGTTGGTTTGGCAGAAAATGGGTAAACTGATAAAACTGGGTTTTATACAGAAAGAAATGGATTTTTTAACTTGATTTATCCAAAGTACGCTTAAGACTATTCCGACGGCAAATATTAACCGGCACCATAACAAAACAAAACACAAGGCGCTGCAAGCTAGCCGCGGCGGTGCAATACTTGCGAGGCAAAAACCACAGGCCTCAGAACATTCTTTGGCTTGCCTTTAAAAATACTTCTGTGACACGTAGCAAAAACATGCTATCTGCTTGTCACTGCCAGTTGGTTTGGCAGAAAATAAGTAAACTGATCAAACTGGGTTCTATACAGAAAAGCACTTTTCAACTTGATGTAATACAAAGTGAGCTTCAGACTATTTCAACAGCAGAAATGAACAAAACAAAAAATACAAGGAGCTCCAAATTAGTGACAGCGGAGCAAGATTTGCGAGGCATAAAACACAGGCCTCAGAACATTCCTTGGCTTGCCTTTAAAAATACTTCCGTGGTACGTAGCAAAAGCGTGCTACTATCTGCTGTCGCTGCCTTTTTCGAACTGTGTTTTATACAGAGAGAAATGGACTTTTCAACTTGGTGTAATCAAAAGTGCGCTTAAGACTATTCCAATGGCAGACATATACACTATAACTGGCACCATAACAAAACAAAAATACAAGGAGCTCCAAGCTAGCGGCTAGTGATGTGGTCGGCACCGTTTTTTATTGTCGTCATGTCGATATAATTCGTATACCGACGTCGACAGTGTGTCGACATAAAAAAAATTCAAAAAAAAAAAAAAAAAAAAAAAATTTTTTTTTAATTTTCAAAAATATTTTTTGGCCAGAAAATCAAGTTATAGGCCCAAACTGACTTGTTATTCAAGGTTGAAACCAGAGAAATACTGCTACTCAAAAAAAAAAAAAAAAAAAAAATGCCAATTTTTTTTACAAAGTTGAAAAAGTTGTACATTTTAATTACTTTTGTTTCTATTGAACAGCTAGCAATGCATACTAATTCAATGTGTCCCTGACTGTTCAATAGAAGCAAAGGTAATCAAAATGTACAAGTTCATCAACTTTGTAAAAAAAATTGGCATTTTTTTTTTTTTAGTAACAGTATTTTCTGGTTTCAACCTTGAATAACAAGTCAGTTTGGGCCTATAACTTGCTTTTCTGGCCAAAATATTTTTTTGAAAACTAAAAAAAAAAAAAAAAAAAAATTTTTTTTTTGTCGGCATGATTTTTGATGTCGACATGTCGGCATACGTGCCGACGTCGACATTATGTCGACATAAGGCATGTCGACCACATCACTACTAGCGGCACAATGCAAGATTTGCGAGGCAAAAACCACAGAGAAACTGAGAAAATAGAGATCAAAGAACATTGACAGGTTTTGTTGAAAATTCATATTTCTTTTGTGCATTGGAAAGATTTATAAATGGTATCAAGAAATGAGTCGGCAAATATAGAATACGATGGAACCAGTACATACTGATGGTACGTTGTAAGTGCAACATGCATATAACCCTTGTGATGTTTTGTCTATTTTCAACAGATACTTGCAGTGTACGACGAAGTTATGACCTTATACCAACAACTTGATTTTTATAAACCCAGCGGATCATGCATAGACAAGACAACGCTTCTTTCCCTGTTCAACGGAAGTTCCTAGCACCAGAATTTTAAGAATAGTAATGGTGGCCCCAAAATGGACAAAACGGCGTTTAATTACTCTGGATTCATACAGCCCAAGTACCTTATAGAAATGGTTAAATCGGGCTGGCGACAACAGGTTCTACGATCATCTGATGGTATGTTGCCCAGCAGAAATTCTGGTACATTTCAATGAGCTTGAAGTACCAATGCTACGAGATATTATCAAACTGTACGATGTTTTTTCAAGACCATTCATGAGATCCATCAAGGCAATGAAGAGGATGAACCAACTATAGAATATACTTTTAGCAGAGAAGCATTGTTACAGTTTGCGGTCATGCATGACAACTTACAAGAACAGAAGGCCCAATCCGATGACGACAACAGGCGAGGACATTATTCTTTTTCAATTATTGAATTCAATGGTATTTTTTTGGAAATTGGGACACCCTGTATTATGTAAACAGGTCCAATGCTTTCCTAACATACATGTATGTGTAACACTTTGTTTTTTATTCTCTTGTTTTATAGCTTTAATATATACAGGAATGGTCCCTACAGTATGTTAATAGAGCAGTGGTGAGGCCTAAGAAGAAGCTGCGCACTTTCAGATTCAAATCAATACTTTTACCAGGACCAATGAAGAAAATTGGGGTCCACAAATTGAAAAAAAAAAAAAAAAATTACCAGAGGCAAAAAGAAGAACAAAAACAAACAGAAAACAACACTCAGAAAATGTTCGTTCTGAGGCTGAGGTTCTGCATACATACATAGATGCAAGCAGTGCAGGGCTGTATAATTAGCAGCCAGCTGTACAAACTAGCACAGGAAAAGTGTGATGAAGTCGGTGATCTGCAAAAAGAGCTTGGTGTCTTAGAAAAGGCGTACGATTCTGAGGGTGAAGGAAAAGCGCAGCTGGTGACATCAACTGTAGAGATCCAATCCGATGATGACAACAGGCGAGCACATTTTTCTTTTTCAATTTTTGAATTCAATGGTATTTTTTTGGAAATTGATGGAAGTGGGTTGACCAAGGCTACTTGTACGACACACCTTGCAATCAACTACGCGAAGGAACAATAAACAATATGATGGAAGTACTGATGGACAAAGAAGAGTGCCTTCTGAAAAGAGAGGCGGCGGAAGCTTACATAGCATACGCACTTGATGGTGGTACTTTTCCTTGCCTCTATTCTCTTCTGAAGATTGCTTTGGGGGGGAATACACTTAAAGAAAGCGCTGACATCCCGACAAATATGAACCAGGTCCTGCCATGGACAATAGATCTCAGCTTTAACATATACAGGAATGGTCCCTATGTTAATAGAGCAGTGGTGAGGCCTAAGAAGAAGCTGCGGACTTTCAGATTTAAATCTATACTTCTACCAGGACCAATGAAGAAAATTGGGGCCCACAAATTGAAAAAAAAATTACCAGGGGCTAAAAGAAGAACAAAAACAAACAGAAAACAACACTCAGAAAATGTTTGTTCTGAGGCTGAGGTTCTGCATACATACATAGATGCAAGCAGTGCAGGGCTGTATAATTAGCAGCCAGCTGTACAAACTAGCACAGGAAAAGTGTGATGAAGTCGGTGATCTGCAAAAAGAGCTTGGTGTCTTAGAAAAGGCGTACGATTCTGAGGGTGAAGGAAAAGCGCAGCTGGTGACATCAACTGTAGAGATCCAATCCGATGATGACAACAGGCGAGCACATTTTTCTTTTTCAATTTTTGAATTCAATGGTATTTTTTTGGAAATTGATGGAAGTGGGTTGACCAAGGCTACTTGTACGACACACCTTGCAAACAACTACGCGAAGGAACAATAAACAATATGATGGAAGTACTGATGGACAAAGAAGAGTGCCTTCTGAAAAGAGAGGCGGGAAGCTTACATAGCATATCGCACTTGATGGTGGTACTTTTCCTTGCCTCTATTCTCTTCTGAAGATTGCTTTGGGGGGGAATACACTTAAAGAAAGCGCTGACATCCCGACAAATATGAACCAGGTCCTGCCATGGACAATAGATCTCAGCTTTAATATATACAGGAATGGTCCCTATGTTAATAGAGCAGTGGTGAGGCCTAAGAAGAAGCTGCGGACTTTCAGATTTAAATCTATACTTCTACCAGGACCAATGAAGAAAATTGGGGCCCACAAATTGAAAAAAAAAAAAAAATTACCAGGGGCTAAAAAGAAGAACAAAACAAACAGAAAACAACACTCAGAAAATGTTTGTTCTGAGGCTGAGGTTCTGCATACATACATAGATGCAAGCAGTGCAGGGCTGTATAATTAGCAGCCAGCTGTACAAACTAGCACAGGAAAAGTGTGATGAAGTCGGTGATCTGCAAAAAGAGCTTGGTGTCTTAGAAAAGGCGTACGATTCTGAGGGTGAAGGAAAAGCGCAGCTGGTGACATCAACTGTAGAGATCATTCAGAAAGAAGTAGAAGCTGCAGTCAACAAAATGCAGCAAAGACATCATACTCTAAGCAGATTGGCAGGTAAATCAATATCTTCTATAATCTACCAACTTTATTTGTTTTTTGTAATGCATATTAAAATAATCTTTCATCTTGTTTGATGGACTATTTATCAATGAAATGGGACAAATATTCAAATAATTCTTTTTGTGACCATGGAAACTTTCTACACAATGGAGCTGCTAAACGTCACCTCATCAACAGCACTGATGGATATCATCTATCAGATGAAGGGACAAAACTCTTGTGCAGTAATGTAAGATGTAAGATAGAAGTTTTTCGTACTGGTAACAGACATAGAGACCATGGATTACGTGACTAATTCTTACCTTCATGGGAGCTTGGAATATAGACTCTCTTCATTCAAGAATAGCTAATACTAGAGTTAATAAGTTAAATTTTCCTGATGTTTTTAATATACGAGGGTCATTCAAAAAGTTCTACCTGTTGGGCCATAACTTTTGTTTTATTAAAGGTAGCTACTTGAAAATTTGCATACATATAGTTCGGAATGTCACCTACGGGTGGTGAAACAATCATGTCAAGACCATTTTCAGATTTTTGTTGATGACCTGAAAAACACAGTAAGATATGGTTCACGGGAACGGTCAAAATATGTACAATATTTATAAAGGCGTCTCAAGTACAGTGTGTTGAAGATCCCATAATTATTCCATTTGGTCATGTTATACAGTAAAAACTGTATAAAACACAAGAATAAAAATAAAATTATATATACTGGTTAAAAGGTTGCCACAAACTGAAAATGATGGACATTAATATGCACAAAACTAATAGAACAAATAGCCAGTGTAATAAAATTAGTATAAATGACCACAAACACAGTTTATGAAGATATTGACTTTAATAAAACATGGTGTAAAATTGTAGCATTATGTCGCTTTCTTTGGAATAAAATACCATAATAGATCACAAAGGAATTAAATTTACTTTTTGACTGAAAAATGGGTTATAGTAGCTTTAACTTTTGTATTTTATCTAAAAGCGCAGGTAGAAAATTCACGCTGTAGGGATGGACACTATGCTGATTATCAATACCTGAGATATTGCAAGATATCCCTCCAAAAAGTGGAATTCTGGGTAATTTCTGTCCATTAAAATTTTACTTTTTCAGTAATAGATGATGTTTTGGACTGTAAGGTGTATATTCATTCAAAATTTATATAATTACTAATATTATTTTTTTTTGTATAAAGAGGAAAGTTCGTACAATGGCTGCACGCCTGTTTTCAAGTGCAATATCCACAGATGCGTCACCGTTTCGGTGTACCATATCTTACTGTGTTTTCAGGTCACCTACAAAAATCTGAAAATGGTCTTGACATGATTTTTGCACCACCTGTAGGTGACATTACTAACTATATGTATGTTAATTTCCAAGTAGCTACCTTTAACAAAACAAAAGTTATGACCCAACAGGTAGAACTTTTTGAATGACCCTCGTATTATCTGAACTAGATATATTTTGTTTGTCAGAAACACATTGCAATGTTAAGTCCAAGTCCAGTCCAATTATTGTTATGCTCAGACTTGGAAGTCCAATTGGCCAGTTATTTTAATGCTCAGACTGTGAGGCTGAGTCCAGTCCAATTTAAACTAAAAATATCAATTAGATCTGAAATTTGATCCAAAATTTGTTGACTTCATTTTTCATTGCAGCAGTGTAGAAATATATGCATGTACAATGTGTTAGAGGTAAATAGGCAACAAGTATGTCAGATTGGCAAAAAACAAACACTTGGTTTATTCAAACTCAACACTGCGTAAACAGGAACAGAGATGGGGATTCGACCTTGTGTTTAGTTGCAGAACATAACAAAGGTAAAGAAAGCACCGACTCTTCATTTCGGAATTCTGTGAGTGCACTCAACTGCAATGTGTGCATGGTTTCTAAACGGAAAGTTCTACGACCTCCAAAAAGGATCATATAGCAGTGATTCTCAAACCTCAATCAGAAATATATCAGGTAACACACAGGACACATTTTCGCCTAGTTGTTTGGACGGTCCTGATGAAACAACTTACAACTTGGGAGAGATAGAAGAGCTTGTATGGCCATGGGAAAGTTACATTAGATGTCTAAAAGACATTCAGTCATTCCAGAAAATGTCAGATGAAGATCCTGGACGTTTTCTGTGTGTGGCCCTATATGTAGTAAGGAAAGAGTTTACAACAAAGGATCTGCAAACTAAAAATGTAACAGGAGTTTCCAAAAGTTCAGATTGCAAGACAAAACAAGCGCAGGAAAAGCTTGATCAAGCCAGACTTAAAGCCATATTTTAAAAAGCTTTGATGTAATTTCTAGGATTTAGTGACAAACTCAGTGATACCAAAAGCAAACCTATTCAAGATATCTGCAAATGGGCACAACTGAAAGCAAAACAAGCAAATCCTTAATGCCATTGTTGCTTAATTTACTGTCACATGTTGTTGTCTTCCTTTGGGGATTGAGCTGAGCAATCTCCTCATCTGCATCAAAATTATAGAACTCTACTCAGAACATTTGCAGCTCCATTTGACTTTATGAGAAGCTACCTCATCATCATCCCATCAATTATGATGAATGACCGTGTGACAGGTGCCGTTGTTCAGATGTAGCACCTTCTTTGGTTATTTACATACAGATATACTCTGATGGACATAAAACAATGCAGATAGGATACTGTACGCAGGATCCAACACATCACCTGCCCGCATTGCAAGACACTAATGACCAATTTGATATATACGGTATGGGTGATTATATAAAAAACGTCACAATCATATACTCAGATTGACAATGAAGAAAGAATCCTGTACGCAAGATCCAACACATCACCTGCCCGCATTGCAAGATAATCTGGACACTAATGGCCAATTTGAATTCAGTACGGGTGATTATATAAAAAACGTCACAATCATGAACTCAGATTGACAATGAAGAAAGAATCCTGTACGCAAGACCCAACACATCACCTGCCCGCATTGCAAGATAATCTGGACACTAATGGCCAATTTGATATACAATGTATTCAGTACGGGTGATTATATAAAAAACGTCACAATCACAAACTCAAATTGACAAAGCAGATAGGATCCTGTACGCAGGACCCAACACATCACCTGTCCGCATTGTAAGACAATCTGGACACTAATAACCGATTTGATAGATTCAGTATGGGTGATTATATAAAAAACGTCACAATCATATACTCAGATTGACAAAGCAGATAGGATCCTGTACGCAGGATCCAACACATCACCTGTCCGCATTGTAAGACAATCTGGACACTAATAACCGATTTGATAGATTCAGTACGGGTGATTATATAAAAAACGTCACAATCATATACTCAGATTGACAAAGCAGATAGGATCCTGTACGCAGGATCCAACACATCACCTGTCCGCATTGTAAGACAATCTGGACACTAATAACCGATTTGATAGATTCAGTACGGGTGATTATATAAAAAACGTCACAATCATATACTCAGATTGACAAAGCAGATAGGATCCTGTACGCGGGACCCAACACATCACCTGTCCGCATTGTAAGACAATCTGGACACTAATAACCGATTTGATAGATTCAGTACGGGTGATTATATAAAAAAGGTCACAATCATATACTCAGATTGACAAAGCAGATAGGATCCTGTACGCGGGACCCAACACATCACCTGCTCGCATTGCAAGATAATCTGGACACTAATAACCGATTTGATAGATTCAGTACAGGTGATTATATAAAAAACGTCATAATCATATACTCAGATTGACAAAGCAGATAGGATCCTGTACGCGGGACCCAACACATCACCTGTCCGCATTGTAAGACAATCTGGACACTAATACCCGATTTTTTCAGTACGGGTGATTATATAAAAAACGTCACAATCATATACTCAGATTGACAAAGCAGATAGGATCCTGTACGCGGGACCCAACACATCACCTGTCTGCATTGCAAGACAAAAACGTCACAATCATATACTCAGATTGACAAAGCAGATAGGATCCTGTACGCAGGACCCAACACATCACCTGTCCGCATTGTAAGACAATCTGGACACTAATAACCGATTTGATGATTCAATACGGGTGATTATATAAAAAACGTCACAATCATATACTCAGATTGACAAAGCAGATAGGATCCTGTACGCAGGACCCAACACATCACCTGCTCGCATTGCAAGGCAATCTGGACACTAATGACCAAGTTGATAGAAATGCATCACATCATCGGCAGTCCACATTGTAAGATACAATCTGGACACTACTGACCAAGTTAATATATTCAATACGGGTGTGAGCATATGAGACTTCATGATCCTTGGTGAATCACTACTCTAAGATACAATCTGGACACTACTGACCAGGTTGATATATTCAATACGGGTGTGAGCATAAGAGACGTCATGATCCTTGGTGAATCACTACTCGTGAGATACAATCTGGACACTACTGACCAGGTTGATATATTCAATACGGGTGTGAGCATAAGAGACGTCATGATCCTTGGTGAATCACTACTCGTGAGATACAATCTGGACACTACTACATTTGATCCAAAATTTGTTCACTTCATTTCGTACATTGCAGCAGTGTAGAAATGTGCATGTACAATTGGTTGGAGATAAATAGGCTACAAATATTTCAGAATGACCAAAAAAACCAGCATCTACAGGCTGGGGTTAGCATTCCATGATGATCAGATGGTGCCAGAACGAGAGACTAAGTTCACCAAAGGCATAACAATATTAACATAATGAAGACCAATGACAGAAATGTCAGGTGAACTGCTTGCATGCAGCAATACATAATGTGCATGGATTTCTAAACAGATAATTCTATGACCTCCAAAACAGCATCAAATAGCACAGTAATATTATCCTGCCAGCGATTAATTGACCTTCAGAAAAGAGTGAGAAACTTGGCAGCTGTAAACAAACGATTGCAACAAGGCAAAAAAATATGTCAGCACATAGGCAAAACTTTCGCCTAGATGTTTGGATGATCCTGATGAAACAACCTACAACTTAGGATGGACAGAAGAGCTTGTATAGCTATTGAAAGCTACATTAGATGTCTAAAAGACATTCAGTCGTTTAAGAAAATGTCAGATGAAGATCTTGGATGTTGGCTGTGTGTGGCCCTAGTAAGGAAAGAGTTCACAACAAAAGATCTGGATACTAAAAACATAACAGAAGTTTCCAAAAGTTCAGATTGCAAGACAAAACAAGCACTGGATAAGCTTGATCAAGCCAGATATAAAGGCATATTTAACCAAGCTTTGATGCTATTTCCAGGATTTGGTGACAAATGCAGTGATACCAAAAGCAAAACTATTGTTGCTATTTAAGATATCTGCCAACGGGCACAACTGAAAGCAAAACAAGCAAATCCTTAACAGTATGTGACGTTAAAATGATAATTCCCCGTGGATAATTCTTTTCATTGAATTGCATATTGCAATGGTCCTGTCCCCCAGAAACCAGGCTGATGATTATTTCTCTTTGCGAACCTCTTTTAGGCTTTCCGACACTCCAAATTATGTGTGCGTAATACTAAAACTGGTCTATGGCATGCCAGAAGGGAGTATTCTTTATACCGACAGTTTTTATACTAGTCCAACTTTGGCCACAAAATCAATGCAGTTGAAGACAGGGATTATCGGCACCATGCAAAAAGAATTGTAGAGGCGTGCCTAAAGCACTGAAAGCATGGCCAATACCAGAACCCAAGTTTGTTTTCAGGGATCCAATCCTTGCTGTGTCTTTCAAAGATCGCAATAATGTGCGCATGCTTAGTACATTGCACGGTACAGCAACGCAAGAACATAGAAAATATGCATCGGCTAACAAGCGTCTTAGAAACATTGCTGGTGCTGACGGTATGATTCGCAGGCCATACCATCATTGACATGTGCATATAACAAGCTAATGCAAGGGGTCGATTGTCTTGACCAGCTACGTCGTACAATGTGTACCCGCATAGGTCGCGCAAATGGTATATCAAGGTATTCAATTACATAATGGATATCACGCTGATCAATGCCAGGGTTCTCCTGGAGAAGCATACTAGAACTAAGATTGCTACAAGTTGCTTTCAAGAGTGACTTATTGATCAGTGACTAGCGCCATGCCTTCAAGCAAATAATATTGGATGTCCATAGGAATGCAGAGGTAAAATAATTTACTTTCTGTTTTCCTTTGCATAGTCAGGGATGGCTTCACCAACGGATGACTGAGCTGAACAACAGACAAAATATAAAGATTGGAAAAACAACTAACAAAGAAAAAAAAGGAGTATTTAAAAGAACACCCCGATGAAGAGATAGAGTGGGATACCGATGACTTTGAAATATATATCAACAATGAGTTAGCCGAATAAGATACAATCCGGACATTTATAATGACCAGGTTGATATATTCAATATGGGTGTGAGCATAAGATACGTCATGATCCTTGGTGAATCACTACTCTTTGTGGAGCGATATATTGGCTTCAAGGCCAATAAAAAGTCTGACAGGTCACCACTGCCCCTCACAGTAATGGTTTGCAGGATTGCACTCACTTCTACAGCATTCATGCAATGAGCAGTAAGTGCAGGCATTATACAATGCAGATATACAATAAATGATACTCGGATTCACATGAAACAAAGCGGAAAGGATCATACTGTACACAGGATCCAACACATCACCTGCCCGCACTGTAAGATACAATTTGGACACCAATAACCATTGATATATGCAGTGCAGGTGATTATATTTATACAACATCACAATCTTTAGCAAATTGGTACTCCATGTTGAGTTCAACAATGGCCTCAAGGCCCTAAACAAAATTAACTGTCCATCAGTGCCTCACTTTTACAGCATCCATGCGATGAGTGGTCTTACTTCAGGCATTATACAATGCAGATACACAATAATTGGATATACTCTGATTGACATGAAACAAAGCGGATAGGATACTATACGCAGGATCCAACACATCACTTTCCCGCACTGTAAGATACAATCTGTACAATACTGACCAGGATGTTAAGTTGTTACACATTTTCTGTTAATATTTGTGTAAAATTGCAATTGTAAAGGCTTTCTCAACACATCATATAAGAATTAAAGTGGCCCCCAATATTTTCGTTATTTTCCCAAGGTCGAACCCTAAAAAATATTGAAAAAGATATTTTTTGTGTTTATAAATGATAACTTACCAAAAGTGATATTTCTATATGTTTTTAGACTCCCACTTATTTAAGAGTCCATTGGATTGGTTGGGATTCAAGGTTTGATAGCTGGGTCAGAAGAGACGAAGTACAAGACCGCCAGACAGAAGATCAATGTGTGGACCTGCCATCGGAGTCCGGCTTCTACTCTTCCCTCCAGTCCGAGGTGAAAAAGAAACTTAATTTCGGCCTATAAGACACTACAGAAGTAAAACTGAGACTTCTGTGTACCCCTCAACAGTTTGAGAGCATCTGTCAGGTACCGCATACCAAAAAAGGTCAAAGAACTTACATCAAATTACAGGATTTGACACCACTTTTAGGCAAAAATTGGTATCTTCGCATTTTGAACGAAAGGCGAGACTTTTGCTACATTTTTAGAAGATAGCCTCTACGTAACATTTTCCCGGCAGAGATGTTTGAAAGAATTCATAGTAGACTTAGGTGAACCTACTGGCGTGAAGGCTATCAGCCATCCATCTGGACATATGTTTACTATGATATATTCATACGGGTATGGGCATAAGAGACTTCATGATCCTTGGTGAATCAGTAATCCAATCTAGACATTAGTGACCAGGTTGATATATCTAATACTCGGGCATCATACAATGCAAATACAAAATGATTGGATATACTCGGATTGACATAAAACAAAGCAGATAGGGTCCTGTACGCAGGATTCCATAACACCTGCCCCCATTGCAAGATACTAGTACAATCTGGATAATATGATATATTCAGTATGGGTGCTTTTATAAACAATGTCGCAATCATTAGCAAATTGGAACTCTATGTTGAGTTCAACAATGGCCTCAAGGCCCTAAAGGATTGCACTCAATTTCTACGGCATTCGATGCGATGAGCGGCAAGTGCAAGTTAGTGCACTGGGCGATGAAATGTAGAAACTCGTGTTCCAGCTATTAGCGTCCCAGCAACTCGCGTCCCAATAACCCGTGGTCCAGACCGAGAAGTAAATCTCCTGGCCCGGGCAACAGAAGAAGATTTGGCAGATCTCGGTCCTGGACACGCCAACAAGACCACGGATCTAAGACAGACACATCGGTGAGTGAGATAACAGGCGAACTGGATGATATCACAGCATTGACTGTCTATTCTATGGGTCACCACTACCCCTCACAGTTACTGGTTTACAGGATTGTACTAAATTTGACAGCATCCATGCGATGAGCAGTAAGTGCAAGTTAGTTATTACTTCAGACATTATACAATGCAGATACTCAATGATTGGATATACTTGGATTAACAAAGAAAGAATCCTGTACGCAGCATCCAACACATCACCTGCTCGCATTGCAAGATAATCAGGACACTAATGGCCGATTTGATATATTCAGTACGGGTGATTATATAAAAAAGGTCACAATCATATACTCAGATTGACAAAGCAGATAGGATCCTGTACGCAGGACCCAACACATCACCTGCCCGTATTCCAAGACAAAAACGTCACAATCATATACTCAGATTGACAAAGCAGATAGGATCCTATACGCAGGATCCACCACATCACCTGTCCGCACTGCAAGACAAAAACGTCACAATCATATACTCAGATTGACAAAGCAGATAGGATCCTATCGCAGGACCCAACACATCACCTGTCCGCATTGCAAGACAAAAGCGTCACAATCATATACTCAGATTGACAAAGCAGATAGGATCCTATCGCAGGACCCAACACATCACCTGTCCTTATTAAAGATAAAACGTCACAATCATATACTCAGATTGACAAAGCAGATAGGATCCTGTACGCAGATCCCAACACATCACCTGCCCGCACTGCAAGACAAAAACGTCACAATCATATACTCAGATTGACAAAGCAGATAGGATCCTGTACGCAGGATCCAACACATCACCTGTCCGCATTGCAAGACAAAAACGTCACAATCATATACTCAGATTGACAAAGCAGATAGGATCCTATACGCAGGACCCAACACATCACCTGTCCGCATTGCAAGACAAAAACGTCACAATCATATACTCAGATTGACAAAGCAGATAGGATCCTGTACGCAGGATCCAACACATCACCTGCTCGCATTGCAAGATAATCTGGACACTAATAACCGATTTGATAGATTCAATACGGGTGATTATATAAAAAACGTCACAATCATATACTCAGATTGACAAAGCAGATAGGATACTGTACGCAGGATCCAACACATCACCTGTCCGCACTACGGATACAAAATGATTGGATATACTTGGATTGACAAAAAACAAAGCAGATAGGATACTGTACGCAGGATCCAACACATCACCTGTCCGCACTGCAAGACAATCTGGACACTAATGACAATTTATATATACAGTACAGATGATTATATTTTAATCTTGGCAAATCTGTACTATGTTGAGTTCAGAAATAAACGGTTCATCAGTGCTCCTCAGCCCTCGAATTAACCCACGGCACCCATGGCATTTTGCCGTGGGTGCCCCCACTGCGTAATGCCCTCAAAATATGTCCTTTACCCAAGGCAGTCACTTGCCGTGCCCTATAATAAAGTTGCCGTCGGTGCCCGAACCCTGCCCCTTCATTATAAAATCATCTATCTGTGTTTGTGTGTGTTTTCTTCACTTTTGAGAAATTGCCTTGGTGCCCTTCTCAAATTTTCAACAGTTGCCATGATGCCCTCTTGAAACATCACAAACTGCCGTGCTTCCTTGCCTTTTCAGTGAAAATCCAAGGCAATTTTCAACTTGCCCTAAAAAAGTTGCTGTGCCCCTTGAGATCCTTAATTCGAGGGCTGGTGCTTCTCACAGTGACTGGTTTGCAGGATTGTACTAAATTTTAGAGCATCCATGCAATAAACGGTAAGTGGAAGTTAGTTATTACTTCAGGCATTATACAATGCAGATACACAATAATGATAGATTCAATAAGGCTAATTTGGATATATGACGTCATGATCCCTTAATGACTGTCTATTCTATGGGTCACCAATGTCCCTCAAAATTACTGGTTTGCAGGATTGCACTCAATTCTACAGCATCCATGCGATGAGCGGTAAGTGGAAGTTAGTTATTACTTCAGGCATTATACAATGCAGATACACAATAATGATAGATTCAATAAGGCTAATTTGGATATATGACGTCATGATCCCTTAGTGACTGTCTATTCTATGGGTCACTAATGTCCCTCAAAATTACTGGTTTGCAGGATTGCACTAAATTTTACAGCATCCATGCGATGCGCGGCAAGTGCAAGTTAATTATTACTTCAGGCATTATACAATGCAGATATACACAATGATTGGATATACTCTGATTGACATAAAACAAAGCAGATAGGAGACTGTACGCAGGATCCAACACATCACCTGCCCACATTGCAGATACAAAATGATTGAATATACTTGGATTGACATAAAACAAAGTAGATAGGATACTGTACGCAGGATCCAACACATCAACTGCCCGCATTGCAGATACACAATGATTGGATATACTCGGATTGACATAAAACAAAGCAGATAGGAGACTGTACGCAGGATCCAACACATCACCTGCCCACATTGCAGATACAAAATTATTGGATACTCGGATTGACATAAAACAAAGCAGATAGGATACTGTACGCAGGATCCAACACATCACCTGCCCGCATTGCAGATACGAAATGATTGGATATACTCGGATTGACATAAAACAAAGCAGATAGGATACTGTACGCGGGATCCAACACATCACCTGTCCACATTACAAATACAAAATTATTGGATATACTCGGATTGACATAAAACAAAGCAGATAGGATACTGTACGCAGGATCCAACACATCACCTGCCCGCATTGCAGATACAAAATGATTGGATATACTCGGATTGACATAAAACAAAGTAGATAGGATACTGTACGCGGGATCCAACACATCACCTGCCCGCATTGCAGATACAAAATGAGTGGATATACTCTGATTGACATAAAACAAAGCAGATAGGATACTGTACGCAGGATCCAACACATCACCTGTCCACATTGCAGATACAAAATGATTGAATATACTCGGATTGACATAAAACAAAGCAGACAGGATCCTGTACGCGGGATCCAACACATCACCTGCCCACATTGCAGATACAAAATGAGTGGATATACTCGGATTGACATAAAACAAAGCAGATAGGATACTGTACGCGGGATCCAACACATCACCTGCCCACATTGCAGATACAAAATGATTGGATACTCGGATTGACATAAAACAAAGCAGATAAGATCCTGTACGCAGGATCCAACACATCACCTGCCCGCATTGCAAGATAATCTGGACACTAATGGCCAATTTGATATATTCAGTATGAGTGATTATATAAAAAACGTCACAATCATATACTCAGATTGACAAAGCAGATAGGATCCTGTACGCAGGATCCAACACATCACTTGCCCGCATTGCAAGATAATCTGGACACTAATGGCCAATTTGATAGATTCAGTACGAGTGATTATATAAAAACATCAATCATATACTCAGATTGACTTCCAAGATTCTTGGTGAATCACTACTCTAAGATACAATCTGGACACTACTACATTTGATCCAAAATTTGTTGGCTTCATTTCATACATTGCAGCAGTGTAGAAATGTGCATGTATAATGCATGTAGGTTGGAGGTAAATATTTCAGAATGACCAAAAAAATTAAAAAACAAAACAAACAACAGCATCTACAGGCTGGGGTTAGCATTCCATGATGATCAAATGGTACCAGAATGAGAGACTTAATTCACCAAAGGCATATAACATAATGTAGACCAATGACAGAAATGTCAGGTGAATGGCTTGCATACAGCAATACATTACGTGCATAGATTTCTAAACAGATAATTCTATGACCTCTAAAACAGCATCAAATAGCACAGTAATATTATCCTGCCAGCGATTAAGTGACCTTCAGAAAAGAGTGAGAAACTTGGCAGCTGTAAAGAAACGATTGCAACAAGGCAAAAAATATGTCAGCACATAGGACAAATTTTCGCCTAGATGTTTGGATGATTCTGATGAAACAACCTACAACTTGGGATGGACAGAAGAGCTTGTATAGCTATTGGAAAGCTACATTAGATGTCTAAAAGACATTCAGTCGCTTAAGAAAATGTCAGATGAAGATCTTGGATGTTCGCTGTGTGTGGCCCTAGTAAGGAAAGAGTTCACAACAAAAGATCTGGATACTAAAAACATAACAGAAGTTTCCAAAAGTTCAGATTGCAAGACAAAACAAGCACTGGATATGCTTGATCAAGCCAGATATAAAGGCATATTTAACCAAGCTTTGATGCTATTTCCAGGATTTGGTGACAAACTCAGTGATACCAAAAGCAAAACTACATGTATTGTTGCTATTCAAGATATCTGCCAACAGGCACAACTGAAAGCAAAACAAACAAATCCTTAACAGTATGTGACGTTAAAATGATAATTCCCCGTGGATAATTCTTTTCATTGAATTGCATATTGCAATGGTCCTGTCCCCAGAAACCAGGCTGATGATTATTTCTCTTTGCGAACCTCTTTTAGGCTTTCCGACACTCCAAATTATGTGTGCGTAATACTAAAACTGGTCTATGGCATGCAAGAAGGGAGTATTCTTTATACCGACAGTTTTTATACTAGTCCAACTTTGGCCACAAAATCAATGCCCCTCACAGTTAATGGTTTGCAGGATTGCACTCACTTTTACAGCATTCATGCAATGAGCAGTAAGTGCACAATAAATGATACTCGGATTGACATGAAACAAAGTGGATAGGATCATACTGTACACAGGATCCAACACATCACCTGCCCGCACTGTAAGATACAATTTGGACACCAATAACCTTTGATATATGCAGTACAGGTGATTATATTTATACAACATCACAATCATTAGCAAATTGGTACTCCATGTTGAGTTCAACAATGGCCTCAAGGCCCTAAACAAAATTAACTGTCCATCAGTGCCTCTCACAGTTAACAGTTTACAGGATTGCACTCAATTTTACAGCATCCATGCGATGAATGGTCTTACTTCAGGCATTATACAATGCAGATAGACAATAATTGGATATACTCTGATTGACATAAAACAAAGCGGATAGGATACTGTACGCAGGATCCAACACATCACTTTCCCGCACTGTAAGATACAATCTGGACAATACTGACCAGGATGTTAAGTTGTTACACATTTTCTGTTAATATTTGTGTAAACTTGCAATTGTAAAGGCTTACTCAACACATCATATAAGAATTAAAGCGGCCCCCAATATTTTTGTTATTTTCCCAAGGTCGAACCCCTAAAAATATTGAAAAAGATATTTTTTGTGTTTATAAAATAACTTACCAAAAGTGATATTTCTATTATGTTTTTACAGATCTTGGAAGAGACTCCCACTCATTTTGGAGTCCATTGGATTGGTTGGGATTCAAGGTTTGATAGCTGGGTCAGAAGAGACAAAGTACAAGACCGCCAGACAGAAGATCAATGTTTGGACCTGCCATCGGAGTCCGGCTTCTACTCTTCCCTCCAGTCCGAGGTGAAAAAGAAACTTAAATTCGGCCTATAAGACACTACAGAAGTAAAACTGAGACTTCCGTGTACCCCTCAACAGTTTGAGAGCATCTGTCAGGTACCGCATACCAAAAAAGGTAGAAGAACTTACATCAAATTACAGGATATGACACCACTTATAGGCCAAAATTGGTATCTTCGCATTTTGAACGAAAGGCAAGACTTTTGCTACATTTTAGAAGATAGCCTCTACGTAACATTTTCCTGGCAGAGATGTTTGAAAGAATTCATAGTAGACTTAGGTGAACCTACTGGCGTGAAGGCTATCAGCCATCCATCTGGACATATGTTTACTATGATATATTCATACGGGTGTGGGCATAAGAGACTTCATGATCCTTGGTGAATTAGTAATCCAATCTAGACATTAGTGACCAGGTTGATATATCTAATACTCGGGCATTATACAATGCAAATACAAAATGATTGGATATACTCAGATTGACATAAAACAAAGCAGATAGGGTCCTGTACGCAGGATTCCACAACACCTGCCCCCATTGCAAGATACTAGTACAATCTGGATAATATGATGTATTCAGTATGGGTGATTATATAAACAATGCCGCAATCATTAGCAAATTGGTACTCTATGTTGAGTTCAAATGGCCTCAAGGCCCTAAAGGATTGCACTCAATTTTACGGCATTCGTGCGATGAGCGGCAAGTGCAAGTTAGTGCACTGGGCGAAGAAATGTAGAAACTCGCGTCCCAATAACCTGTGGTCCAGACCGAGAAGTAAATCTCCAGGCCCGGGCAACAGAAGAAGATTTGGCAGATCTCAGTCCTGGATCTAAGACAGACACATCGGTGAGTGAGATAACAGGCAAACTGGATGATATCACAGCATTGACTGTCTATTCTATGGGTCACCACTACCCCTCACAGTTACTGGTTTACAGGATTGTACTAAATTTGACAGCATCCATGCGATGAGCAGTAAGTGCAAGTTAGTTATTACTTCAGACATTATACAATGCAGATACACAATGATTGGATATACTTGGATTAACAAAGAAAGAATCCTGTACGCAGCATCCAACACATCACCTGCTCGCATTGCAAGATAATCAGGACACTAATGGCCGATTTGATATATTCAGTACGGGTGATTATATAAAAAAGGTCACAATCATATACTCAGATTGACAAAGCAGATAGGATCCTGTACGCAGGACCCAACACATCACCTGCCCGTATTCCAAGACAAAAACGTCACAATCATATACTCAAGATTGACAAAGCAGATAGGATCCTATACGCAGGATCCAACACATCACCTGTCCGCACTGCAATACAAAACGTCACAATCATATACTCAGATTGACAAAGCAGATAGGATCCTATACGCAGGACCCAACACATCACCTGTTCGCACTGCAAGACAAAAACGTCACAATCATATACTCAGATTGACAAAGCAGATAGGATCCTATACGCAGGACCCAACACATCACCTGTCCGCATTGCAAGACAAAACGTCACAATCATATACTCAGATTGACAAAGCAGATAGGATCCTGCACGCAGGATCCAACACATCACCTGTCCGCATTGCAAGACAAAAGCGTCACAATCATATACTCAGATTGACAAAGCAGATAGGATCCTATCGCGGGACCCAACACATCACCTGTCCGCATTGCAAGACAAAAGCGTCACAATCATATACTCAGATTGACAAAGCAGATAGGATCCTGTACGCAGGATCCAACACATCACCTGTCCGCACTGCAAGACAAAACGTCACAATCATATACTCAGATTGACAAAGCAGATAGGATCCTATACGCAGGACCCAACACATCACCTGTCCGCATTGCAAGACAAAAACGTCACAATCATATACTCAGATTGACAAAGCAGATAGGATCCTATACGCAGGATCCAACACATCACCTGTTCGCACTGCAAGACAAAAACGTCACAATCATATACTCAGATTGACAAAGCAGATAGGATCCTATACGCAGGACCCAACACATCACCTGTCCGCATTGCAAGACAAAACGTCACAATCATATACTCAGATTGACAAAGCAGATAGGATCCTGTACGCAGGATCCAACACATCACCTGTCCGCACTGCAAGACAAAACGTCACAATCATATACTCAGATTGACAAAGCAGATAGGATCCTATACGCAGGACCCAACACATCACCTGTCCGCATTGCAAGACAAAAACGTCACAATCATATACTCAGATTGACAAAGCAGATAGGATCCTGTACGCAGGATCCAACACATCACCTGTCCGCATTGCAAGACAAAACGTCACAATCATATACTCAGATTGACAAAGCAGATAGGATACTGTACGCAGGATCCAACACATCACCTGCTCGCATTGCAAGACAATCTGGACACTAATGACAATTTATATATACAGTACAGATGATTATATTTTAATCTTGGCAAATCTGTACTATGTTGAGTTCAGAAATAAACGGTTCATCAGTGCTCCTCAGCCCTCGAATTAACCCACGGCACCCATGGCATTTTGCCGTGGGTGCCCACCCACTGCGTACTGCCCTCAAAATATGTCCTTTACCCAAGGCAGTCACTTGCCGTGCCCTATAATGAAGTTGCCGTCGGTGCCCGAACCCTGCCCCTTCATTATAAAATCATCTATCTGTGTTTTGTGTGTTTTCTTCACTTTTGAGAAATTGCCTTGGTGCCCTTCTCAAATTTTCAACAGTTGCCATGATGCCCTCTTGAAACATCACAAACTGCCGTGCTTCCTTGCCTTTTCAGTGAAAATCCAAGGCAATTTTCAACTTGCCCTAAAAAAGTTGCCGTGCCCCTTCAGATCCTTAATTCGAGGGCTGGTGCTTCTCACAGTGACTGGTTTGCAGGATTGTACTAAATTTTAGAGCATCCATGCAATAAACGGTAAGTGGAAGTTAGTTATTACTTCAGGCATTATACAATGCAGATACACAATAATGATAGATTCAATAAGGCTAATTTGGATATATGACGTCATGATCCCTTAGTGACTGTCTATTCTATGGGTCACTAATGTCCATTGTCCCTCAAAATTACTGGTTTGCAGGATTGCACTCAATTCTACAGCATCCATGCGATGAGCGGTAAGTGGAAGTTAGTTATTACTTCAGGCATTATACAATGCAGATACACAATAATGATAGATTCAATAAGGCTAATTTGGATATATGACGTCATGATCCCTTAGTGACTGTCTATTCTATGGGTCACTAATGTCCCTCAAAATTACTGGTTTGCAGGATTGCACTAAAATTTACAGCATCCATGCGATGCGCGGCAAGTGCAAGTTAATTATTACTTCAGGCATTATACAATGCAGATATACACAATGATTGGATATACTCTGAATTGACATAAAACAAAGCAGATAGGATACTGTACGCAGGATCCAACACATCACCTGCCCACATTGCAGATACAAAATGATTGAATATACTCGGATTGACATAAAACAAAGCAGATAAGATACTGTACGCCGGATCCAACACATCACCTGCCCACATTGCAGATACACAATGATTGGATCTACTCGGATTGACATAAAACAAAGCAGATAGGATACTGTACGCGGGATCCAACACATCACCTGCCCACATTGCAGATACAAAATGATTGGATATACTCGGATTGACATAAAACAAAGTAGATAGGATACTGTACGCAGGATCCAACACATCACCTGCCCACATTGCAGATACAAAATGATTGGATATACTCGGATTGACATAAAACAAAGCAGATAGGATACTGTACGCGGGATCCAACACATCACCTGCCCACATTGCAGATACAAAATGATTGGATATACTCGGATTGACATAAAACAAAGTAGATAGGATACTGTACGCAGGATCCAACACATCACCTGTCCACATTGCAGATACAAAATGAGTGGATATACTCGGATTGACATAAAACAAAGCAGATAGGATCCTGTACGCAGGATCCAACACATCACCTGCCCACATTGCAGATACAAAATGATTGGATATACTTGGATTGACATAAAACAAAGTAGATAGGATACTGTACGCGGGATCCAATACATCACCTGCCCACATTGCAGATACAAAATGATTGGATATACTCGGATTGACATACAAGGCGGTTCTCGAACCACGAGTCTCGCCTGCTTTTGCAACCGCATGCTTTCGCGATTACTTTCAGTAGAAGTAAATGAATTTCGCAAACCTCCTGCTTTCGCGCTTACTTTTGATAGAAGTAAATGAACCTGCAACAACCCATGGTGAACCGAAATGACCTTCCAAAAATTTGGCTCTAAATGTTGCCCACAAAGTTTCATGGCAATACGACAGTTTTTACTCATTTGACCTCAGATGACCCCTGGTGATCCCGAAATGATCTCCCAAAAATTTGGCTTTAAATGTTGCCTGTACCCACCAAGTTTCATGCCACGACAGTTTTTACTAATTTGACCTCGGATGACCCCTGGTGACCCCGAAATGATCTTCCAAAAATGTGGCTTGAAATGTTGACTGTACCCACCAAGTTTCATGCCCATCGACAGTTTTACTAATTTGACCTCGGATGACCCCTGGTGACCCCGAAATGATCTTCCAAAATTTGGCTTTAAATGTTGACTGTACCCACCAAGTTTCATGCCCATATGACAGTTATTACTAATTTGACCTCAGATGACCCTGGTGACCCGAAATGATCTTCCAAAATTTGGCTTTAATTGTTGACTGTACACACCAAGTTTCATGCCTATACAACAGTTATTACTAATTTGACCTCTGCTGACCTCGAAATGACCTTCCAAAAATTTGGCTTTAAATGTTGACTGTACCCACCAAGTTTCATGCCCATACGATAGTTTTGACTAATTTGACCTCAGATGACCTCTGGTGACCTCGAAATGACCCTCCAAAAATTTGGCTTTAAATGTTGACTGTACCCACCAAGTTTCATGCCCATACGACAATTTTTACTAATTTGACCTCAGATGACCCCTGGTGACCTCAAAATGACCTTCCAAAAATTTGGCTTTAAATGTTGACTGTACCTACCAAGTTTCATGCCCATACAACAGTTTTTACTAATATGACCTCGGATGACCTCTGGTGACCTCGAAATGACCTTCCAAAAATTTGGCTTTAAATGTTGACTGTACCCACCAAGTTTCATGCCCATCGACAGTTTTACTAATTTGACCTCAGATGACCTCTGGTGACCTCGAAATGACCTTCCAAAAATTTGGCTTTAAATGTTGACTGTATCCACCAGGTTTCATACCCATCGACAGTTTTACTAATTTGACCTAAGATGACCCCTGGATGACCTCAGTGACCTTGAACCACTAACCAATACAAACTGGTTCTGTCTCGGGTCAAGGTGCACCCACCCACCAAGTTTGAGGAATGTGCGACTCCTAGTCTCCGAGAAAATAGGCGGAAGGCAAACTTTAACCAAAACTTTAACCAAATTTGTCACATACACACACACACCCCCACCCCCGCACACCCACCCCTACACACATACGGAAAAGTGATTATATAGTCTCCTGCCTTATCAGGCGAGACAAAAACAAAGCAGATAGGCTACTGTACGCGGGATCCAACACATCACCTGCCCACATTGCAGATACAAAATGATTGAATATACTCGGATTGACATAAAACAAAGTAGATAGGATACTGTACGCGGGATCCAACACATCACCTGCCCACATTGCAGATACAAAATGATTGAATATACTCTGATTGACATAAAACAAAGCAGATAGGATACTGTACGCAGGATCCAACACATCACCTGCCCACATTGCAGATACAAAATGATTGGATATACTTGGATGGACATAAAACAAAGCAGATAGGATCCTGTACGCGGGATCCAACACATCACCTGCCCACATTGCAGATACAAAATGATTGAATATACTCTGATTGACATAAAACAAAGTAGATAGGATACTGTATGCAGGATCCAACACATCACCTGTCCACATTGCAGATACAAAATGATTGGATATACTCGGATTGACATAAAACAAAGCAGATAGGCTACTGCGCGGGATCCAACACATCACCTGCCCACATTGCAGATACAAAATGATTGAATATACTCGGATTGACATAAAACAAAGTAGATAGGATACTGTACGCGGGATCCAACACATCACCTGCCCACATTGCAGATACAAAATGATTGGATATACTTGGATGGACATAAAACAAAGCAGATAGGAGACTGTACGCAGGATCCAACACATCACCTGCCCACATTGCAGATACAAAATGATTGGATACTCGGATTGACATTAAACAAAGCAGATAGGATACTGTACTCGGGATCCAACACATCACCTGCCCACATTGCAGATACAAAATGATTGAATATACTTGGATTGACATAAAACAAAGTAGATAGGATACTGTACGCGCGGGATCCAACACATCACCTGTCCACATTGCAGATACAAAATGAGTGGATATACTCGGATTGACATAAAACAAAGCAGAAAGGATCCGTACGCGGGATCCAACACATCACCTGCCCACATTGCAGATACAAAATGATTGAATATACTCGGATTGACATAAAACAAAGTAGATAGGATACTGTACTCGGGATCCAACACATCACCTGCCCGCATTGCAGATACAAAATGATGGGATATACTCGGATTGACATAAAACAAAGCAGATAGGATACTGTACGCAGGATCCAACACATCACCTGCCCACATTGCAGATACACAATGATTGGATACTCGGATTGACATTAAACAAAGCAGATAAGATACTGTACGCGGGATCCAACACATCACCTGCCCACATTGCAGATACAAAATGATTGAATATACTCGGATTGACATAAAACAAAGCAGATAGGATACTGTACGCGGGATCCAACACATCACCTGCCTGCATTGCAGATACAAAATGATTGGATATACTCGGATTGACATAAAACAAAGTAGATAGGATACTGTACGCAGGATCCAACACATCACCTGCCCACATTGCAGATACAAATGATTGAATATACTCTGATTGACATAAAACAAAGCAGATAGGATACTGTACGCAGGATCCAACACATCGCCTGTCCACATTGCAGATACAAAATGATTGGATATACTTGGATGGACATAAAACAAAGTAGATAGGATACTGTACGCAGGATCCAACACATCACCTGCTCGCATTGCAGATACAAAATGATTGGATATACTTGGATTGACATAAAACAAAGCAGATAGGATACTGTACGCAGGATCCAACACATCACCTGCCCACATTGCAGATACAAATGATTGAATATACTCTGATTGACATAAAACAAAGCAGATAGGATACTGTACGCAGGATCCAACACATCACCTGCCCACATTGCAGATACAAAATGATTGGATATACTCGGATTGACATAAAACAAAGCAGATAGGATACTGTACGCGGGATCCAAAACATCACCTGCCCACATTGCAGATACAAAATGATTGGATATACTCGGATTGACATAAAACAAAGCAGATAGGATACTGTACGCAGGATCCAACACATCGCCTGCTCGCATTGCAGATACAAAATGATTGGATATACTTGGATTGACATAAAACAAAGCAGATAGGATACTGTACGCAGGATCCAATACATCACCTGCCCGCATTGCAGATACAAAATGAGTGGATATACTCGGATTGACATAAAACAAAGCAGATAGGATACTGTACGCAGGATCCAACACATCACCTGCCCACATTGCAAGATACTAGTACAATCTGGATAATATGATATATTCAGTATGGGTGATTATATAAACAATGTCGCAATCATTAGCAAATTGGTACTCTATGTTGAGTTCAACAATGGCCTCAAGGCCCTAAAGGATTGCACTCAATTTTACGGCATTCGTGCGATGAGCGGCAAGTGCAAGTTAGTGCACTGGGCGATGAAATGTAGAAACTCGTGTTCCAGCTATTAGCGTCCCAGCAACTCGCGTCCCAATAACCCGTGGTCCAGACCGAGAAGTAAATCTCCAGGCCCGGGCAACAGAAGAAGATTTGGCAGATCTCAGTCCTGGACACGCCAACAAGACCACGGATCTAAGACAGACACATCGGTGAGTGAGATAACAGGTGTACTGGATGATATCACAGCATTGACTGTCTATTCTATGGGTCACCACTACCCCTCACAGTTACTGGTTTACAGGATTGTACTAAATTCTACAGCATCCATGCGATGAGCGGTAAGTGCAAGTTAGTTATTACTTCAGACATTATACAATGCAGATACACAATGATTGGATATACTTGGATTAACAAAGAAAGAATCCTGCACGCAGCATCAACACATCACCTGCTCGCATTGCAAGATAATCAGGACACTAATGGCCGATTTGATATATTCAATACGGGTGATTATATAAAAAGGTCACAATCATATACTCAGATTGACAAAGCAGATAGGATCCTGTACGCAGGACCCAACACATCACCTGCCCGTATTCCAAGACAAAAACGTCACAATCATATACTCAGATTGACAAAGCAGATAGGATCCTGTACGCGGGACCCAACACATCACCTGTCTGCATTGCAAGACAAAAACGTCACAATCATATACTCAGATTGACAAAGCAGATAGGATCCTATACGCGGGACCCAACACATCACCTGTCCGCATTGCAAGACAAAACGTCACAATCATATACTCAGATTGACAAAGCAGATAGGATCCTGTACGCAGGATCCAACACATCACCTGTCCGCATTGCAAGACAAAAACGTCACAATCATATACTCAGATTGACAAAGCAGATAGGATCCTATACGCGGGACCCAACACATCACCTGTCCGCATTGCAAGACAAAAGCGTCACAATCATATACTCAGATTGACAAAGCAGATAGGATCCTGTACGCAGGATCCAACACATCACCTGCTCGCATTGCAAGATAATCTGGACACTAATAACCGATTTGATAGATTCAATACGGGTGATTATATAAAAAACGTCACAATCATATACTCAGATTGACAAAGCAGATAGGATCCTGTACGCAGGATCCAACACATCACCTGTCCGCATTGCAAGACAAAAACGTCACAAGCATAAACTCAGATTGACAAAGCAGATAGGATCCTGTACGCAGGATCCAACACATCACCTGTCCGCACTGCAAGACAATCTGGACACTAATGACAATTTATATATACAGTACAGATGATTATATTTTAATCTTGGCAAATCTGTACTATGTTGAGTTCAGAAATAAGCGGTTCATCAGTGCTCCTCAGCCCTCGAATTAACCCACGGCACCCATGGCATTTTGCCGTGGGTGCCCCACCGCGTAATGCCCTCAAAATATGTCCTTTACCCAAGGCAGTCACTTGCCGTGCCCTATAATGAAGTTGCCGTCGGTGCCCGAACCCTGCCCCTTCATTATAAAATCATCTATCTGTGTTTGTGTGTGTTTTCTTCACTTTTGAGAAATTGCCTTGGTGCCCTTCTCAAATTTTCAACAGTTGCCATGATGCCCTCTTGAAACATCACAAACTGCCGTGCTTCCTTGCCTTTTCAGTGAAAATCCAAGGCAATTTTCAACTTGCCCTAAAAAAGTTGCCGTGCCCCTCAGATCCTTAATTCGAGGGCTGGTGCTTCTCACAGTGACTGGTTTGCAGGATTGTACTAAATTTTAGAGCATCCATGCAATAAGCGGTAAGTGGAAGTTAGTTATTACTTCAGGCATTATACAATGCAGATACACAATAATGATAGATTCAATAAGGCTAATTTGGATATATGACATCATGATCCCTTAGTGACTGTCTATTCTATGGGTCACTAATGTCCCTCAAAATTACTGGTTTGCAGGATTGCACTAAATTTTACAGCATCCATGCGATGCGCGGCAAGTGCAAGTTAGTTATTACTTCAGGCATTATACAATCCAGATATACACAATGATTGGATATACTCGGATTGACATAAAACAAAGCAGATAGGATCCTGTACGCGGGATCCAACACATCACCTGCCCACATTGCAGATACAAAATGATTGGATATACTCTTGATTGACATAAAACAAAGTAGATAGGATACTGTACGCAGGATCCAACACATCACCTGCCCGCATTGCAGATACAAATGATTGAATATACTCTTGATTGACATAAAACAAAGCAGATAGGATCCTGTACGCAGGATCCAACACATCACCTGCCCGCATTGCAGATACAAATGATTGAATATACTCTTGATTGACATAAAACAAAGTAGATAGGATACTGTACGCAGGATCCAACACATCACCTGCCCACATTGCAGATACAAAATGATTGATACTCGGATTGACATAAAACAAAGCAGATAGGATACTGTACGCAGGATCCAACACATCACCTGTCCACATTGCAGATACACAATGATTGGATATACTCGGATTGACATAAAACAAAGCAGATAGGATCCTGTACGCAGGATCCAACACATCACTTGTCCACATTGCAGATACAAAATGAGTGGATATACTCGGATTGACATAAAACAAAGCAGATAGGATCCTGTACGCGGGATCCAACACATCACCTGCCCACATTGCAGATACAAAATGATTGGATATATACTCTGATTGACATAAAACAAAGTAGATAGGATACTGTACGCAGGATCCAACACATCACCTGCCCACATTGCAGATACAAAATGATTGATACTCGGATTGACATAAAACAAAGCAGATAGGATACTGTACGCAGGATCCAACACATCACCTGTCCACATTGCAGATACACAATGATTGGATATACTTGTAATTGGATTGACATAAAACAAAGCAGATAGGATCCTGTACGCGGGATCCAACACATCACCTGTCCACATTGCAGATACAAAATGATTGGATATACTTGTAATTGGATTGACATAAAACAAAGCAGATAGGATCCTGTACGCGGGATCCAACACATCACCTGCCCACATTGCAGATACAAAATGATTGGATATACTTGTAATTGGATTGACATAAAACAAAGCAGATAGGATCCTGTACGCGGGATCCAACACATCACCTGCCCACATTGCAGATACAAAATGATTGAATATACTCTTGATTGACATAAAACAAAGTAGATAGGATACTGTACGCAGGATCCAACACATCACCTGCCCACATTGCAGATACAAAATGATTGGATATACTTGTAATTGGATTGACATAAAACAAAGCAGATAGGATCCTGTACGCAGGATCCAACACATCACCTGCCCACATTGCAGATACAAAATGATTGGATATACTTGTAATTGGATTGACATAAAACAAAGCAGATAGGATCCTGTACGCGGGATCCAACACATCACCTGCCCACATTGCAGATACAAAATGATTGAATATACTCTTGATTGACATAAAACAAAGTAGATAGGATACTGTACGCAGGATCCAACACATCACCTGCCCACATTGCAGATACAAAATGATTGGATATACTTGTAATTGGATTGACATAAAACAAAGCAGATAGGATCCTGTACGCAGGATCCAACACATCACCTGCCCACATTGCAGATACAAAATGATTGGATATACTTGTAATTGGATTGACATAAAACAAAGCAGATAGGATCCTGTACGCGGGATCCAACACATCACCTGTCCACATTGCAGATACACAATGATTGGATATACTCGGATTGACATAAAACAAAGCAGATAGGATACTGTACGCGGGATCCAACACATCACCTGCCCACATTGCAGATACACAATGATTGGATATACTCGGATTGACATAAAACAAAGTAGATAGGATACTGTACGCGGGATCCAACACATCACCTGCCCGCATTGCAGATACAAAATGATTGGATATACTTGTAATTGGATTGACATAAAACAAAGCAGATAGGATCCTGTACGCAGGATCCAACACATCGCCTGTCCACATTGCAGATACAAAATGATTGGATACTCGGATTGACATAAAACAAAGCAGATTGGATCCTGTCGCGGGATCCAACACATCACCTGTCCACATTGCAGATACAAAATGATTGGATACTCGGATTGACATAAAACAAAGCAGATAGGATACTGTACGCGGGATCCAACACATCACCTGTCCACATTGCAGATACAAAATGATTGGATCTACCGGATTGACATAAAACAAAGCAGACAGGATCCTGTACGCAGGAGCCAACCCCTCACCTGTCCACATTGCAGATACAAAATGATTGGACTATGCGTCGGATTGGATAAAACAAAGCAGATAGGATCCTGTACGCAGGATCCAACACATCACCTGCCCACATTGCAGATACAAAATGATTGGATATACTCGGATTGACATAAAACAAAGCAGATAGGATACTATACGCAGGATCCAACACATCACCTGCCCACATTGCAGATACAAAATGATTGGATCTACTCGGATTGACATAAAACAAAGCAGATAGGATACTGTACGCAGGATCCAACACATCACCTGCCCACATTGCAGATACAAAATGATTGGATATACTCTGATTGACATAAAACAAAGTAGATAGGATACTGTATGCGGGATCCAACACATCACCTGCCCGCATTGCAGATACAAAATGATTGGATCTACTCGGACTGACATAAAACAAAGCAGATAGGATACTGTACGCAGGATCCAACACATCACCTGCCCGCATTGCAGATACAAAATGATTGGATATACTCGGATTGACATAAAACAAAGCAGATAGGATACTGTACGCAGGATCCAACACATCACCTGCCCGCATTGCAGATACAAAATGATTGAATATACTTGGATTGACATAAAACAAAGCAGATAGGATCCTGTACGCGGGATCCAACACATCACCTGTCCACATTGCAGATACAAAATGAGTGGATATACTCGGATTGACATAAAACAAAGCAGATAGGATACTGTACGCAGGATCTAACACATCACTTGCTCGCATTGCAAGATAATCTGGACACTAATGGCCAATTTGATATATTCAGTATGGGTGATTATATAAAAAACGTCACAATCATATACTCAGATTGACAAAGCAGATAGGATCCTGTACGCAGGACCCAACACATCACCTGTCCGCATTGCAAGACAATCTGAACACTAATAGCCAAATATAAAAAACGTCACAATCATATACTCAGATTTACAAAGCAGATAGGATCCTGTACGCAGGACCCAACACATCACCTGCCCGCATTGCAAGACAATCTGGACACTAATGGCCAATTTGATTATATAAAAAACGTCACAATCATAACTCAGATTGACAAAGCAGATAGGATCCTGTACGCAGGACCCAACACATCATCTGCCCGCATTGCAAGACAATCTGGACACTAATAGCCAAATATAAAAAATGTCACAATCATATACTCAGATTGACAAAGCAGATAGGATTCTGTACGCAGCACGCAACACATCACCTGCCCGCATTGCAAGACAATCTGGACACTAATGGGCAATTTGATTATATAAAAAACGTCACAAACATATACTCAGATTGACAAAGCGGATAGGATCCTGTACGCAGGACCCAACACATCACCTGCCCGTATTGCAAGACAAAAACGTCACAATCATATACTCAAGATTGACAAAGCAGATAGGATCCTATACGCAGGACCCAACACATCACCTGTCCGCATTGCAAGACAAAATCATCATATACTCAGATTGACAAAGCAGATAGGATCCTGTACGCGGGACCCAACACATCACCTGTCCGCATTGCAAGACAAAAGCGTCACAATCATATACTCAGATTGACAAAGCAGATAGGATCCTGTACGCAGGATCCAACACATCACCTGCTCGCATTGCAAGATAATCTGGACACTAATAACCGATTTGATAGATTCAATACGGGTGATTATATAAAAAACGTCACAATCATATACTCAGATTGACAAAGCAGATAGGATCCTGTACGCAGGACCCAACACATCACCTGTCCGCATTGCAAGACAAAACCGTCACAATCATATACTCAGATTGACAAAGCAGATAGGATACTGTACGCAGGATCCAACACATCACCTGTCCGCACTGCAAGACAATCTGGACACTAATGACAATTTATATATACAGTACAGATGATTATATTTTAATCTTGGCAAATCTGTACTATGTTGAGTTCAGAAATAAACGGTTCATCAGTGCTCCTCAGCCCTCGAATTAACCCACGGCACCCATGGCATTTTGCCGTGGGTGCCCACCCCCACTGCGTAATGCCCTCAAAATATGTCCTTTACCCAAGGCAGTCACTTGCCGTGCCCTATAATGAAGTTGCCGTCGGTGCCCGAACCCTGCCCCTTCATTATAAAATCATCTATCTGTGTTTGTGTGTGTTTTCTTCACTTTTGAGAAATTGCCTTGGTGCCCTTCTCAAATTTTCAACAGTTGCCATGATGCCCTCTTGAAACATCACAAACTGCCGTGCTTCCTTGCCTTTTCAGTGAAAATCCAAGGCAATTTTCAACTTGCCCTAAAAAAGTTGCCGTGCCCCTTCAGATCCTTAATTCGAGGGCTGGTGCTTCTCACAGTGACTGGTTTGCAGGATTGTACTAAATTTTAGAGCATCCATGCAATAAACGGTAAGTGGAAGTTAGTTATTACTTCAGGCATTATACAATGCAGATACACAATAATGATAGATTCAATAAGGCTAATTTGGATATATGACGTCATGATCCCTTAGTGACTGTCTATTCTATGGGTCACTAATGTCCCTCAAAATTACTGGTTTGCAGGATTGCACTAAATTTTACAGCATCCATGCGATGCGCGGCAAGTGCAAGTTAGTTATTACTTCAGGCATTATACAATCCAGATATACACAATGATTGGATATACTCGGATTGACATAAAACAAAGCAGATAGGATCCTGTACGCAGGATCCAAACACATCACCTGCCCACATTGCAGATACAAAATGATTGGATATATACTCTGATTGACATAAAACAAAGTAGATAGGATACTGTACGCAGGATCCAACACATCACCTGCCCACATTGCAGATACAAAATGATTGATACTCGGATTGACATAAAACAAAGCAGATAGGATACTGTACGCAGGATCCAACACATCACCTGCCCACATTGCAGATACAAAATGATTGGATATACTTGTAATTGGATTGACATAAAACAAAGCAGATAGGATCCTGTACGCGGGATCCAACACATCACCTGTCCACATTGCAGATACAAAATGATTGGATATACTTGTAATTGGATTGACATAAAACAAAGCAGATAGGATCCTGTACGCGGGATCCAACACATCACCTGTCCACATTGCAGATACACAATGATTGGATATACTCGGATTGACATAAAACAAAGCAGATAGGATACTGTACGCGGGATCCAACACATCACCTGCCCACATTGCAGATACACAATGATTGGATATACTCGGATTGACATAAAACAAAGTAGATAGGATACTGTACGCAGGATCCAACACATCACCTGCCCGCATTGCAGATACAAAATGATTGGATATACTTGTAATTGGATTGACATAAAACAAAGCAGATAGGATCCTGTACGCAGGATCCAACACATCGCCTGTCCACATTGCAGATACAAAATGATTGGATACTCGGATTGACATAAAACAAAGCAGATTGGATCCTGTACGCGGGATCCAACACATCACCTGTCCACATTGCAGATACAAAATGATTGGATACTCGGATTGACATAAAACAAAGCAGATAGGATACTGTACGCGGGATCCAACACATCACCTGTCCACATTGCAGATACAAAATGATTGGATCTACTCGGATTGACATAAAACAAAGCAGATAGGATACTGTACGCGGGATCCAACACATCACCTGTCCACATTGCAGATACAAAATGATTGGATATACTCGGATTGACATAAAACAAAGCAGATAGGATACTGTACGCGGGATCCAACACATCACCTGCCCACATTGCAGATACAAAATGATTGGATCTACTCGGATTGACATAAAACAAAGCAGATAGGATACTGTACGCAGTATCCAACACATCACCTGCCCACATTGCAGATACAAAATGATTGAATATACTCGGATTGACATAAAACAAAGCAGATAGGATACTGTACGCAGGATCCAACACATCACCTGCCCGCATTGCAGATACAAAATGATTGAATATACTCGGATTGACATAAAACAAAGTAGATAGGATACTGTATGCAGGATCCAACACATCACCTGTCCACATTGCAGATACAAAATGAGTGGATATACTCGGATTGACATAAAACAAAGTAGATAGGATACTGTACGCAGGATCCAACATATCACCTGCCCACATTGCAGATACAAAATGATTGAATATACTCGGATTGACATAAAACAAAGTAGATAGGATACTGTACGCAGGATCCAACACATCACCTGCCCGCATTGCAGATACAAATGATTGAATATACTCCGAATGCCACAAAACAAAGTAGATAGGATACTGTACGCGGGATCCAACACATCACCTGCCCACATTGCAGATACAAAATGAGTGGATATTCTCTGATTGACATAAAACAAAGTAGATAGGATACTGTACGCAGGATCCAACACATCACCTGCCCACATTGCAGATACAAAATGAGTGGATATACTCGGATTGACATAAAACAAAGTAGATAGGATACTGTACGCGGGATCCAACACATCACCTGCCCACATTGCAGATACAAAATGAGTGGATATACTCGGATTGACATAAAACAAAGTAGATAGGATACTGTACGCAGGATCCAACACATCACCTGCCCGCATTGCAGATACAAATGATTGAATATACTCCGATTGACATAAAACAAAGTAGATAGGATACTGTACGCAGGATCCAACACATCACCTGCCCACATTGCAGATACAAAATGAGTGGATATTCTCTGATTGACATAAAACAAAGTAGATAGGATACTGTGCACGCGGGATCCAACACATCACCTGCCCACATTGCAGATACAAAATGAGTGGATATACTCGGATTGACATAAAACAAAGTAGATAGGATACTGTACGCAGGATCCAACACATCACCTGCCCACATTGCAGATACAAATGATTGAATATACACGGATTGACATAAAACAAAGTAGATAGGATACTGTACGCAGGATCCAACACATCACCTGCCGCATTGCAGATACAAAATGATTGAATATACTCGGATTGACATAAAACAAAGTAGATAGGATACTGTACGCGGGATCCAACACATCACCTGCCCACATTGCAGATACAAAATGATTGAATATACTCGGATTGACATAAAACAAAGCAGATAGGATACTGTACGCGGGATCCAACACATCACCTGCCCACATTGCAGATACAAAATGATTGAATATACTCGGATTGACATAAAACAAAGTAGATAGGATCCTGTACGTGGGATCCAACACATCACCTGCCCACATTGCAGATACAAAATGATTGGATATACTCGGATTGACATAAAACAAAGCAGATAGGATACTGTACGCGGGATCCAACACATCACCTGCCCACATTGCAGATACAAAATGATTGAATATACTCGGATTGACATAAAACAAAGTAGATAGGATACGATACGCAGGATCCAACACATCACCTGCCCACATTGCAGATACAAAATGATTGAATATACTCGGATTGACATAAAACAAAGTAGATAGGATACTGTGCACGCGGGATCCAACACATCACCTGCCCACATTGCAGATACAAAATGATTGAATATACTCGGATTGACATAAAACAAAGTAGATAGGATACTGTACGCAGGATCCAACACATCACCTGCCCACATTGCAGATACAAAATGATTGAATATACTCGGATTGACATAAAACAAAGTAGATAGGATACTGTACGCGGGATCCAACACATCACCTGCCCACATTGCAGATACAAAATGATTGAATATACTCGGATTGACATAAAACAAAGTAGATAGGATACTGTACGCGGGATCCAACACATCACCTGCCCACATTGCAGATACAAAATGATTGAATATACTCGGATTGACATAAAACAAAGTAGATAGGATACTGTACGCAGGATCCAACACATCACCTGCCCACATTGCAGATACAAAATGATTGAATATACTCGGATTGACATAAAACAAAGTAGATAGGATACTGTACGCGGGATCCAACACATCACCTGCCCACATTGCAGATACAAAATGATTGAATATACTCGGATTGACATAAAACAAAGTAGATAGGATACTGTACGCGGGATCCAACACATCACCTGCCCACATTGCAGATACAAAATGATTGAATATACTCGGATTGACTTAAAACAAAGTAGATAGGATACTGTACGCGGAATCCAACACATCACCTGCCCACATTGCAGATACAAAATGATTGAATATACTCGGATTGACATAAAACAAAGTAGATAGGATACTGTACGCAGGATCCAACACATCACCTGCCCGCATTGCAGATACAAAATGATTGAATATACTCGGATTGACATAAAACAAAGTAGATAGGATACTGTACGCAGGATCCAACATATCACCTGCCCGCATTGTAAGATACTAGTACAATTTGGACACTAATTTATGTCTAAATCAAGAGCCAACAAAATCTCCTCCCTCATTGCAGTAATTATAACTACCGATTCATTGCCCATCAGCATCATTGAGAAAAGTGCTTCAAGCAGCTGATGGAGTTCTTGGAACCAGGCTACACCTTGCCATGTAGGAAGATGATGACTAAGATCATTTAAAACGTATAACCAAACGCTGAGCAATGTGAATGATGTAGCCCTGATAACTGATTGTTGGACCAGTCTGACAATGGAGGGGTATATGGAGGGGTAAAACAATTGAAATCAGCCAATCCGAGACCGGGTTCAACACCGGCAAAATAGCATCATTTTGGTTACTTAGCAGCAATTCTGCTCAGACATTTTTCATCAATTGAATCATTCGTGATTTCTAAATCCCCAATTACAATATTTTCAATCTTACATTAGGACCTACTCATTTATTTTCAATTAGATCCAAGTAATTGTTCAAAACATTTTATGAATTCATTGTAAACAAACTCTATCTCAATCTCCAGAATCCAATTCCGTTAAAATCTACTTTAAGCAATTTCATTAGTGCATTTTCTCAAATAATCATAAGTATACGTACCAAAAAGTAGCAACATGAAAGGACTCCCAAAGGTTACCAGATAATGTTAAACATGGTAAAATGTACATTCTAGTAACGGTTATGAAGAGTTTTAATAATACTTTACAATAATGTTACCAATTTTGTTGTACGGATTGTTATTGTAAAGTTGAAAAAACATTTAACATTAACATTTGGCAGAAAACAGTTAACAATAATATTTAGACAACATTTTTATAATATTTTTCATAATTATCTTTCCCAAAGTCCACATTAAAGGCTCAAGTTTTTAGAGCATTAGGGGGGCCTATACAACTTAATTTACTGTTCTCTGATGTTGCTCTAAACGTTGCAACCTGTTGCGTTTTCTGAGAAATGATCTCCCAATTTGATACAAACGACTTGAGTGCATTTATTATTTCTTTGGGTGAGAGGATCTATTTGGTTTCAAATTCCCCATACTTGACGTTATGGCAGGGATAGCAGATAATGCTAAAGAGCCAGGAGAATATGAAGTGTATGTCCAAGATCGGACCTTGTGAAATCACATGTGGTGCTCCATGTAAACTTCAACCTAGGGATACTAGGATTGACGGCGTGTGCTAGGGATGCACTGACAATAAGAAGCACAAATCCACCGTCAGAGCTGGGTCATTTTCTTATAAAATGCACCATGCCATACCAGATGTGATGGTGCTGGTCTTAGTTAAGAGGAGAAGTGCTGGCTGGCAGAACATCATAATGTGTTTGCCGCTGTTATGGTATAGATCACAGGAAAGAGGTTTTTGTACATCTTGACTGACCCATATGTTTTATCATGTTTTCCTCTCTATTCCAGTTCACTGGATTCGACTTTGGTGTGATAGGAGGACAACACTCACTCATGGTAGCGAAAAAACTGAGTGAGCTGCACTTACAGAGAGAAGAATATAAGTCCATGAAGAAGGGCTTACTAAAGAGCATATTAGTACGTCTTGACTGACCCATATGTTTTATCATGTTTTCCTCTCTATTCCAGTTCACTGGATTCGACTTTGGTGTGATAGGAGGACAACACTCAATCATGGTAGCGAAAAAACTGAGTGAGCTGCACTTACAGAGAGAAGAATACAAGTCAATGGAGATAATGCTACACAAAGGTGGCATAAGGTACTGCATTTTGTGTTTTTTCAATAGTGATGTATCATTTTGTTTCAAAATTATATACCTTTAAAACCTATTTAGTTTACATCAATTACAAATTATAACAAATGTCTGATTTACACACCTTAATTATATATTGGCATTTGTTCAAACCTGATTTTCTCGAAAAGTTTTTTATTCGTGGTGCCCCACGATATGCTACTATGGAACATGCAGGAGGGCTCGTGCACATGCTTTGATTTTATATGGCGTTCTAGTCTCTGAGACCCCTGTGTAAACTACAAAGCCGCAAAGATGTATCGACAAGGCAACACCAAAGGATGTGCTGCATGAATTTGCTGAATGGTTGCGGAAGAAGGAGATATCAAAGCCAAGAGCAAGCAGATACAATAATCTGTGCCATCCGGATGACAAGGTATGTTTGTTTGAAATGTTTTACTACATGTAGTAAGATACAATAAAAGCTGTACAGGACAAGACTAGCATTTATTACTGTGCGTCAGAGCTGGGTCATTTTTTTTAATGCACCATGCCATACATTATTTTTTTTTTTTTTTGGCCAATTGGCAGGTAGTACCACACACTTTGTGTCCAGCTCTTACATTTTACCTAATTTTATTTACCGTTACCAACTTTTTGGATTATATTTTTATATCATCTGATAGTGTTTATCATCTGGAATATACTGGGATTTACTGTTTTAAAATCTTTTGGATGACTTTGCTGTTTTTTATGAAAGTTATGCTGGTTTCCTCCACTTGAATGTGTATATACTAACCTTGGAGACCTTGACCACTTGCTACAGTCTATATTGGTTAGTGTGCATTATATGCAACTTCAAGGACTTCATATTACTTGTTGTATTGTATATGATACTGACACAATATGGAGCAAGTAAATGCAGTTAAAAACTTTTACGCTGTAGCTGCTGGTAGAAGCATTGGCATCTTTAATAATTGGGCTGGTGCACAGGCCAGCACCGACCAATTTAAGGGCAACTGTCATAAAGGCTTTGAAACTTTTGAAGAAGCTAAAGAGTTCTTAAAACTCAAGAACATTCAAGATATAATACTTCATTGCGATACTTCTGTTAATAATGACAATAACACAGCGTCAGACCAAGATGAATCCTCTGTTGTTACAAATGATAATGAACTTGCTGATACGCCTACACAAAGACAACAGTATCATACCAGACGTGATGGTGCTGGTCTTAGTGAAGAGTAGAAGTGCTGGCTGGCAATACATCATAATGTGTTTGCCGCTGTTATGGTATAGATCACAGGAAAGAGGTTTTTGAAATCGGGATATAAAATGACAATGAGCGGATATCAGCAAGACAATTAGCAGATCAAATCAGTCTGAGAAAAAATATGTTAGTTCAAGGCTACTAGGTCAGCCAGAAAAACAAGACACCCTTCATATTGTTTTCCACCTCAAAAACAATGAAAAGTTGCAATATTTTATTAGTAAGATATAATATGTTTACTTACTGTATTTTGAATGGAGAACTAATTTTGCTGTGTGTGTATTAAGTAAGTAGTTCGGTTTAAATGTTTTTTATATATTTCAGCTGATCAACTGCTCATCTTTGGTGGATCAAATTTCAATGACCATTTTCCAATATCTTACAGTCTAAATGCACGGCAATGTAGACCATTTAAAACCCTAACATGCAGTTTTGTCTGATGCAAAGTTTAAAGGGAACTGCCGCCACATTTGCATTTCAAGAACTAGATTTTGCTCCTTAGAATTAGCACTAGAGCTCCCCGTATTTGGCTTCAATAGTACAAGTTATGATATAACCTTGGCTAAACAGTATCTTCTCCTGTATCTCTTAAAAAACGAAACCCTGAAGTATTTGGTCAAGCGAAATAACATTTACATGTCACTTGATACTTTTTAGCCCCGGGATGTAGCTTAGGTAGGTTTCTTTACACTCTTAATTTTTTTACACTGCGATGTGGGGTACCTTGAGTGGTATTAAAAAGTTGTGCAAGTTTTGACCCCAAGTTGGGTTAAATAATTATACAAAATCGTGACACACAACACAACGGTAATATTTTACAAATGGATGTCGAGTAAAAAAAATCCGGATCCACCCCGCGCGGTGTAAATGTGAATTGCTGCCCCAAGTGGGGTAAAAAGTTGCCACTATCGTTCTGCGACTCATGCGAAAGATGGATACGACAGAGTCTGACACAGAGGTTGGAAAATTTCTCGAAAGTTGCGGATTAAGTCATTTGCGGAAGATTTTTAAAGGTATGTATTATTATGATTATCAATGACAAGGAAATCCAAGAGTGTGATTGTTCTAAAAATGATTTCGTAAATTTCAAAAACATATCCAGAAATGCCCAAGGTAAGCTTATCATTATATGATCATGGTCGTATCGTATTTAATATAGCTAACGCCTGTCTGTCATCTAATGTTGAATTGCATTATATTTAGTGACTGGGTAATGTTAAGCACCAGTCACATTGCAGTGATAATGATAAAGAAATGGTCACACTGCAATGATGATGATAAAGTGCAAGGCTCACTTTATGATAATAATAAAGTACTACACTTCAGTGATATAATTAATGATAGAGCACTGGTCACACTGCAGCCAAAAATGACAAAGCTCTGTTCACACTGCAGTGATAATAATATTAAAAGCACTAGGCACACTGTATAGTGATAAATTTGTTACATTTAGTGCCAGGGGGATTGCAGTAACAGGTTGCTGTTATTTTGTTTTAGATAATGTTTCTATTATAGCCTACAATATTTAACCCCATTTTTGTGTAAAAAACAAACCAAACTTAAATTTGGTAAAATTTACCCCAAAGCGGGGTTCCTAGGGAACATGGTCAACAGTTGTGTAAAATTTTAACCAACTCTTGTGTAAAACGTAACACAACAACTTGTGTAAAACCTTACAACAACTTGTGTAAAACCTTACAAGTTTACAACTAATTGTGTAAAAAAACATGCAGAAACCGGGGTAAAAAATATACAGAGATGGGGTAAAACCTTACACTCTCAACCAGTGTAAAGATTACACAACTGTTGACCATGTTCCCTGGGAACCAGAGTGATTGGTACTATTTTACACCATATTCGGTAAAAAAAATTAAGAGTGTAAAAAGCCTATGAATGTTCTTCGGAAAAAGGGGTTTTCCCTTACGAGTGGATACATTTGAATAATCTTGATCAAACATCTCTCCCACCTATAGAGGCATTCAATAGTGAATTGAAGGGTACCAAATTGACAGAGGAAGAGTTTGCCCAGTGTCAAGAGGTTTGGAAGAATGAGGGCATGAAAACCATGAAAGACTATCTTGAGTGGTATAACAATCGAGATGTCCAACCCTTTGTCGAAGCCATGGAAAAGATGGCACTAACTTACCGTGAAAGAGAAATTGATCTCTTTAAAGAGGGAATTTCTGTGCTTGGCTTGACCATGAAGTATTTATTCAAAATCAGCCCACATGCAAACTTTGCCTTGTTTGGCCCTAAAGATAGTGGCCGATATCACAAATTTAGAAACAATATTGTGGGCGGACCATCTATCACATTCACAACGTATCATGAGGCAAGTAAAACGCGCATACGTGGTGGGAAACTTTGTAGGGTATGATGAAAATGCTCTCTACCTGAGTGCTCTAAAGCAAGAAATGCCTACAGGCTATCCAACACGTAGAAAGGTTGTAACTGATTTAATGAAAGAGCGAAAACCTTTCTCTATCACTGCTCAAGAATGGCTTGATTGGAAAGCTCATACACGTGGTATTGACATTAGACACAAAGGGAACAATAAAGAAAAAGAATAGGTCCAAGAAGGCTCCCAGTAGATGGGTGGTGCAATGAAATGAAGCAAGTGTTTGAAATACAGGGTTGCAGGTTTCATGGGCACAAATGTAAAAATGAATCCAAAGCATGACGAAGAGGAAATGAAGAAAAGATACAAGAACACCTTAGAAAAGAGAAAGTATATTCAGGACTTGGGGTACAAATTTGTAGAAATGTGGGAATGTCAATTTAATGAAATGAAAAAGACTAACACATACCTCCAAAGTAAAAAACGACCACTAGATAAGAAACAAAAACTGAATATGACAGACATTTTGGTTGGAATAAAATAAGACCAGTTATTTGGTTGCTAAGGGTGTGAGTGAGTCCCGGGAATTCGAGTCCCGCCGAGAATCCTGTTGCCCGGGCAGGAAATTCCCTGCCTGGGTACCCGAAAATAAGAAAAAAAATGTAATGTATGGGGGACGTTTTACTTCCTGGAACCCCAAACCAGGCGTCCTCTACCCATCACAATTCAATGCATTTTGATATCATTAATAGAGTATGACAAGAATACAAAATGTAAATTTTTAGGTCAACCATGAATGATCCTAGCATTTAGGTTTGGTTTTTTCGCGAAAAACACGCCGGGTACCCGGGCACAAAATTACCCGAAAATCACACCCCCTATTGGTTGCATAGAGTGTGACATTAGCATTTCAGAGAGCTTGAAGTCACACTTTTCAGAAATGCCGCAAATTTTTTAATGTTTGGGGACTGGCAATCAACTATAATTATTTGTCACAATTAGAGAGCAGGAAGATGACGCCTAAGGAATCCTTGACGGAATACGTTTCAGACATAAGACGATTAGTACATAAAGGGTACCCACCCTACTGCTTATGAAGCAACAAGTGAAATTATTTATTTAAGGTTCTTTATCAAGGGGCTGAGTGACCAGTAGGTGGCATCCATGTTGTACAGTCTGATGGCTTGGCACATCCTGAAAACTTTCATGTTAAGTTGCACTAGTCAGGGCTACACATTTCTAGCCATTCAGCAGAACAGGCAGGGGATTTTATATATATTTTTGGTGAACTAAGTTATGTGCAAATACAATGTAGATCAAAATAGCCATTTACATTTGTTCAAGCTAATCTAAAATCCTTTTGTTGTGTGTGTTACATTGCAGGGGACATTCCAGTAGACTCACTTAGTGACCCATCTATCACATATCCCAAAGTGTGTCTTTTTAAATTGGACCAGGATGCAGAAGATTGGCTGTGTGTGACCAGAGGTATTAATTCCCAGATAAAAGGGATGAGTATCAGTGGCAAGACAAACATATTGTGGCACATAGAAAAAATTGTCCATATCCTGTCAGCACACTGATGAGTTTGATGCCTCCATCAAGCACCTTTGCTATAATGTTTATATGAGATTGATGAATAATAAAGATTGATTCATTGATTTATTGATTCAAGTAGTCTGCATTTTTTTATGCCCCCTATGTGTTTGACCTAAAGTCGGTTTTCATTTCAATAGGAGCACTTCTGTTTACAGCGCAAAGTTCCAGCAAAATTTCAACAAAAGGATTTTTATTTTCATTAAATATATGCAGCCATAGATTAGGACAGTTTCATCACAAAGCGGATTGGGTAGTCATAGACGAGTGCGACTTGGACATGTTTGACTTTGACATATTAAAGCAGGTACTCAAATTTCACCAGTAGCAAACATCAAACCCAGTCACGATTTTCACTTTGGGACATTATCCCCGAGGCACCAACTTGACCTTGTGTTTCTGATTCAAGACCCAAGTAATTGACATCCAAGTGGATTTGGAAGGTCTTCATATGAAATACAATCAACTTAAAGTACATGAAGACAAACTCAAACAGGTATTAGGTGTTACAAAGCACTTTTATCGTGCGGACAGCATTCTGGCCAGAGGGGGGAGAATATGAAAATTCACCGTCATCAATTTCTAGGGCCATCAAAAACAAGCTCAAACCCACAATCGAGTGGCAACTCTACGAAATAAATAGAATGCTTTGTGTATAACAGGTTAGTTATTTGTGTTAATTCGGCCCATGCAGTTTACAGTAAATTTTGATATTTATGACCCAAGCATTTTATTGATCAAAACTAAAATAAATATGATCAGTATAATAGTTATCATTTTCTTTTACTTACTAGAATATTATATACTAGGATACATGTAGCTATTTAAAGAGTGTATGTGAAAATCATATATTGTGTTTGCGCCTTTTCTGAAGCTGCAACAGTGTACCGGTACGATACACTATTGATTTTCAGGGGTTTAAAACTCAGGAAATCGGAAAGTGACTCCACGAAAATCGGAATAGTTGGCAGGTATGTCCGTACAGTCTGGTGACTCGGCACATCCTGAAAACTTTCATATTAAGTTGTACGAGTCAGGGCGACACATTTCTAGCCATTCAGCTGTACAGGCAGGGGATTTTATATATATTTTTGGTGAGCTAAGTTATGTGCAAATACGATCTAGATCAAAATAGCCATTTACATTTGTTCAAGCTAATCTAAAAACCTTTTGTTGTGTGTGTTACATTGCAAGGGACATTCCAGTAGATCCACTTGGTGATCCATCTATCGCATATCCGAAAGTACGTCTTTTTAGATTGGATCAAGATGTAGAAGATTGGCTGCGTGTGACCAGGGGTGTTAATTCCCAGATAAAAGGGATGCGTCTCAGTGGCAGGACAAACATATTGTGGCATGTAAAAAAAAGTTCACGTCCCATCAGCACGAGTATGTGTTTAATGCCTGATGTTATTATAACATATTTAGTAACATATTTACATTGGAAGATACAAATTGTATCAAAAAGATGAATGCAATTTAAGATTGAAGGCTGTGGTAAAGACTATGTACCCAATGCAAAGAGAAACAAATACCACAGCGTAAGTCCCCTTTGCAGCAATCATCTGTAGGATCTCTGAATTGGTGGAAGGCGAGTTAATCAACCAAAGGAGGCCAAGGAAGGTTGGAAAAGATAACACAGTCTATGACCACTTCCTGATGGGTACAGCCAATTCATTCAATATAGGAACTACAAACTAAAAACTACCTTGTAACCTGTTCACAAGGCAACAACTGTGTGTGTATCAATGGACGAATTGTGTTCATGTGCAATCTATTGACTCAACATAATGACATTTTTGTAGTGTATAAAAAATTCCAATATGTCAAGGAATTTTATTCCTATCCTCTTCAATCAACATTATTGGAAACCTTTTTGGTGGGTGGTCTTAAGGAACGACTCCACGTCAACGGTATCAGCATCTTCAAGCATGAAAAGGAAATATGTGACGTGTCATGTCAAAAGGAGACACTTTTGGGCAGGATCGTAAATGGAGAAATAGCCAAAAATCTGCCGGTGGGTGATTTTTTCACAATTTGGATTTGTTGTGAATTTGTGAGGTTATTCATGTTTAAAATATTGTGTGATAGTTTCAGACTGGAATATAACTGGCATCTTGTATTTTTTTGAGACATTTTTCAAAGTAATTCCTACTCTCAACATTGTCAATAATATTTTTAAAGGCCGATATCTCGATTTCCAATTTTATAATACCATAACTTACGAGCTCAATATCTTCGCTTAGGAATGTCTGATTTCATTGAGGGAAACGGTGTTGTGGAGCAAAATATCTCTGTATTTAAGATATGTAAAAACCTGCCCAAAAGTGTCTCCTTTTGACATGACACGTCACATATATGTTCTGCTTCCTAAGGACCATAAATATGTTGCTTTACCAGAGTTGTAGGTGAAAATGTGAGTGTGACCTGGGATAACATACTGACCTGAGTATAGTGCCATGGTTTACTATAAATATGCAACCCCATTTTTTTTCAAGAATCTTAGAAATTTATAAGAAGTTAAACTCGGCAACTTTGCAACAGTGGAGGTACAAACCTTGAACAGTTACAATCAACTTCCGGCCGGTGTACTTTTCTCATCATAAGACACAAATAAACCGGATGCACAATATGAACAAGATCACCTATTTGTATTCAATCATATGAGATATCTGATCATATTTAACACCTACATGTGCCCCAAATTTCAAGCAATTCCGGTGGGACTATATACATGTAGGGTCAGTAGTACTGTAAAGGAATCAAATTATCATGCAGCCTGAAGAAGGAATATGGCTGTAGGTGCACACACATGTGTAACATTTACTATGCATCTCGTATAAAGTGCAAGATTGGAGGGCTGTAAATTTCAGTTTTGAGAAATACCATGATGTACATATTTGCTGTAATTGGCAGTAATTAAGTGTGTGTATGCGTGATAACTGCATGCGCTCATGGGTACTTCAGGTATTTTTGGCAAACAATTAATTATATAGTCCTCATAAAATGGATTTTATAATACGCTGCCAGGAGGCGACTATAATTAGGTGTCCAAATCACGGTATATCATTCTTTATTGGTTGTTGATCAAAATTTGGGGAATTTTGCATTTGGTCTAATACCATTTGGTCTAATATCCAGTTCATCTACAACCATTTTGTCTAAACCCATTAGGTCTATCACCACTACGTCCAATAATCATTTGGTCCTTTAACCATTTGGTCCGATAACCATCTGGTCAGATAACCATTTAGTCTAATAATCAATAAGTCTAAAACCATTTAGTCTAACAACCATTTAGTCTAATATCCATTTGTCTATACCCAATAGGTCTAATAGCCATTTGGTCTAATATCCATTTGGTCTAGAAACCATTTAGTCTTACAAGCATTTAGTTTATTAATAAATAGATGAAATGGTATTAGATTAACCGGTTATTAGACCATATGAGTATTAGACCTAACGGTTATTAGACCAAATGTTATTAGACCAAATGGTTATTAAAGAATTATTAGACCAAATGGTTATTAGACTATATGGTTAGTAGACATACTGGTTATTAGACCAAACAATATTAGACTAAATGGCCATTAGACTATATGAATATTAGACAAAGTGGCCTTTCTGGTAATAGACCAATTGAATATAGACTAAACGGGAATTAGACGATATGGTATTAGACCAAATGGCAATAGACCAAAATTCGATCAGTGGAGCATCTTTTAAATGCAGTATCACTCTCAATTTGTTTTTTTCTAGCTCCATTATAGTATAGTGGCAAATTAAAACTGCAGAAATGCATTGAAAAAGTCCCTATCATTATTAAAAATCAGTACGGTAATTTTTAGGGCTAATAATATCCAATTTATGCATGATGTAAAAAGCTAAATAAAGTTGTCAATATGAACTTGATCAACTTGAAAGAGGCTGTCGCCTTTTGTGATCATGAAGGTTTCCATGCAAAAGACGTACTCGATCTAAACCTGATCATATTTTAAATGTAAATTGTAATTTTATGAATTTCAATCAACAGGTACACTCATCAACTACACTGTACAGTGGAGATCAAACAATGACTACTGCAGGCAGTATATATGCCGTATTCTGTAGTAGAGCACGTGTGGCCGAGTGGATAAGGCGCCCGACTCATAATACATAGGTTGTGAGTTCGAGCCCGCTCGTTAAGCGTGTTGTGTCCTTGGGCAAGGCACTTTATCCTCATTGCCTACTTGGGGGGATGTGGTTGGGTTGGATTGGATGTTTGTATAGTTGTTTGTTTCAATGTTGCAATATTGGCGCTGATTAAGCTGCTGCCTGCAAATTGCATTGTATCTGTTTAGGTGTCTTTAATGTACAATTCTAGCAATTTGACCTGCGGGTCACGATTAGAGTTTAAAAAAAAGAAAAGAAATAAGATAAGAAATAGTAGAATTTATGAGGAGAATAACACCGTGGTTGTGGAAACTGTGCCATCCTTGTTTGACTTTATCATTTCTTTGCTGGTAGCCAGGGACATTCTGTACCTTACAAGCACGTTTGTGAACTACCTGCAGTCACCTAAAATCAATCTGTTGGAGTTTAGCAGTATGGCACAGGGAGTGTACAAAGATCTTGCCGCTATGCGGAATGATGACAAATTCTTTGAGCTGAATGAGGCTAAGGAGAAAGCTTCTGTGGAGGGTTTTGAAATACCGAAGCGAATTAAGCGCCGTAGACGAGATGTCGATGGAGAGTGTAAGTTAGAAGATTATTATAGGCGAGAGCTGTTTTATTCAACCCTGGATGAACTTCTCGGTAACTTCAACACACACATTCTAGGCCAAAATTGTGAATTGACATCCGGGTTTGGAGTTTTTTTCTACGCAGTGCTTGCTTAATGACAATCCATACACCACCATGCACCTTGAGACACTAGCAAGTATCTATGGAAATGTATACAGATCCCAATCCAGATATAGACCTATCATTATTACATCCAGAATATCAACAATTCAAACATTGGCTAAACAGGAAGAACCTTTTATCTACCAACAAAGATCAAATTGAACTTTTATATCTGATGAACATCATCAACGATTGTTAGATGGAAACGATGTTTCCAAATGTAACAACCCTTCTTAGAATTGCACTCACATTCGCACTTACTAGTGTTTCACCAGAGCGTTCCTTCAGTGAGCTTTGACTGTTGAAAACATCTTGAAAGACAAAACAAGATAATGGTTTGGAAGTCAACTGCTGGCATCTGTTACATACATTCAAAACTCTCCCAACATGTTGCCAGACCGAAAATGGTCAACAATTGAATTATTTGAAGAAAAATCTTATCTAGACTCTGAACATTATATTATGATACATGTAGAATTTGAACGGATCATGACCACAATCCAGAACTGGTTATCTCTTCATACATATCAGTGTACTGCAACAATATGCTTTTTAATCTGTTAAGAATGATTATATCATCATAATGCAACTGTTGATGTTCTGTTCTTTGGTTTCAGAACTATACCTTTGTGTTTTTTATATGTGGGGCGTGTTATCTAATTTTATTAATTTTAAAACATGAAACATTATTAAAACATTATTAAATGTGATGCTACAGCACTGGAGAGCCATGAACTGAAGTTTGTCGCTTCATAGGTTTCATACAGTATCTGAATGGGATGCTGTAAGGAAAAAAGGTACCAAAATGCACTTGGACTTATCCCAGAGGAAATGACAAAGAGAAACAAAGTAAGTACCGGTTAAGGATCGATTATGAACCGAAACATTAACGCCATTAAGGCTGAGCTTGGCTAAACAACCGATGGAGAATGTTAGGGATTATCCAAAAGTGACAAATACCAACGAGCGTGATGAAAAGCGGAAATGACACAGGATGTGAATTTGCTGCAATACCGAAATACAAACTTAATGTGAACAATACAGGGAAAATGGACTAACCTGCAATTGGTCGTGACAAAACATTTCAAGTGAGATGCAGATGACAACTACTACCATTGGGCTATTCCAGTTGAAATCCACACTCCCCCTATAGAAGATTTCAGAAATATCTTCCACAGGGGGAGTATGTTTTTCAAATGTAATTGGTCAGAGTTCATCATTTTGAAACCCATACTCCCTCTGTATTATGGCTTTACCTATACCTTCCACAACTGGAGTAAGCATTTCAAATGGGAGTTACCCAATTGTCTATTCTATTCTATTCAAAAGTCATACTCCCTCTGTGGAAGACTTTAGCTAAATCTTCCACAGGGGTAGTGTGGATTTTAAATGGAATAGCCCATTACAACCAAGATTTGTCATAATCATCAAGTGTAACATGTATCTATGCACGCACTGTTGACAGTCATGGCTATGGGATGGGTGTCACAAAATAAGAAAAGACCCTCGGCCTCACCTACTCGGTTTTGGTAAAGGACAAGGTGTTTGCAGATGATCTGGATGACATGCAAAGAAAATACCAGTACTTGGTACATAATCATCAAGGGTAACATGTATATGCATACACTGTTGACAGTCATGGCTATGGGATGGGTGTCACAAAATAAGAAAAGATCCCTGGCCTGACCTACTCGGTTTTGGTAAAAGACATGGTGTTTGCAGATGATCTGGATGACATGCAAAGAAAATACCAGTACTTGGTACATAATCATCAAGAGTAACATGTACATGTATATGCGCACACTGTTGACAGTCATGGCTATGGCATGGATGTCACAAAATAAGAAAGACCCTCGGCCTGACCTACTCGGTTTTGGTAAAAGACAAGGCGTTTGCAGTTGATCTGGATGGCATGCAAAGAAATTACCAGTACTATAAAAAATATAATCAAGACATATCTGCTTACTTATCACTGCCGTCTGAAGGACCAGAAATATATGAAGAAATGCTAAAGAAACTTAAGGGCAATATACTGTCTCTGCTGGATAAAGGCAAACCGTTGACTACTATTTCCAGCATGGAGTTGCACACTATTTGGAAGCACATAATTGATGATGCTAAGGACAATTTAAAAGTGAGCTGAAATCCAACTGATTTAAACCATATTAGAGACACTAAGTGATTGGTTTCAAAGCAATGTAAAGATACAATTCAGTTGTTGTGATATCTGTAACAGTGTAATGTAATGGTGATACATGTGGGGAGGAGAAAGCACTATGTGAAGCTTCTGTCACTGAACAAGCATCGCGCATTGAAAGGAATGTTATTCATCAGAGATGTAAACCAGGAGCAGAGGGAACAGTTGCATCAACGCTTAAATGCATACAGAGAATGCTGTCTGCTGGTGGACGAATGTGATGAAAACCACCTTTATTCTGGGAAGGATATTGCATCTGGAGTTTACAGAAAGAAGGTTGTGCAGGAGTGCAATCTGGACAAACTCAACTTTGGGCAATTTAACAGAAGGTATAGACTGCTTAACAAAAGCCATGCAAGAAATTGTTGGGATATAATACAAGATGTGGCAGGCAAGACTGTTTGGTCATAGTGAAGAAGAGGAATCTGGTTGTATTCCCATTTCATTGGCTAAGGACAATGATCCACATATGGATGATCATGTTGAGGACTCCATTGAGGAATATTACAGGCAAAATTTACTCATTGTTCAGATTCTCTTCGGAAAACTCATAAAAGATTATGAGGCAAGAATTAAGAGTGAGAGTAGGACCACATCCACTTTCAGCACTTGATACTGATTAAGATGAGCTGATGTTTGATAGAGCAAAAAACTCAAAATGGTTTATTAAAAGCAGTAAACCAAAGAATGCACACTTGATGAGCAAACTTCTTCATGAAACAATATTAACAAGTGTGGATATACATTGTTTGTAGATGTGGGGAATGCAGCACTGTCAAATCTCAGCACCAGGTAATGATGGAATACAAAAGAAATTGAAGACCACTTCCATCCGCACACCATCATGAAGGTGAGGAAGATGTTAGAATTGAGGCTGAACTTTTCAATGTCATGGGAAGCCAGCAACAAGGAAAACAGGTACCAAGATGCACTTGGACTTGTCCAGGAGGAAATGGCAAAGAGAAACCTAGTATCGATTAAGGCAAACAGTCCATGGTTGCTTTCCAAAGTTCAATTCTGCAATACGAGAAAATGAAAGTGGAAATAATGAAGCAAATAAGGGATACTTTAACCAAATTAGTACACAAATAAGCAGTTGAAATTCATACTACACCTGTAGAAGATTTTGGATTTACCTTCACTGAGGAAGTACGAATTTAAAATGGGATAAACCCACTAGGCAGTTCTATTTGAATTTTGTACACCGTCTGAGAAGATTGAATCTGAATCTTTCATGGTGTCAGACACAGATTATCAAATTCAAGTCGATTGAGGATAATTGAAAGAACATTTGCAAAATTAATTAAGAGCTACTCTTGGAGAAGAGAAAAATAACACCATGGACCTATCAAAACAGACCAGTCCCAGTAGTCGGGTGCCTAAACCCACTAAGGCTGCAATAATTGAACAACAAAGAAAATTAAATATGGAAATGTAAGACAAAAAAAAAAAAAAGGTTTGTCTCACGAACCCGCGCGCATAAGTATGTGAAAGCGATACAGCTGCTTTGTCTACGCTGACCGCCTTTTTAAAGGTTTTTTTTTCCCCGATTTTTCCGGTTCCCGATAGTTCGACCAACGTAGTAAAAATGAATTCCTCAATGTCAGAAAACCATCGAAAATGTCAGGCAGCGCAGTATGCCATTAGTGTTGCAGATAGCCCGTAACCCACACCGTAGCCTCAGTCTCGCTAGTTTCACGCCATCCTTGCAACGGCACGGAGCGTAAAGCCGATTTAAACAAAGTGGATGCAATATAAAAGGACTTAGCCTCACGGAGAACTCTGCGATCGAAAGTGAAGCCATGTTGTTTTCATAAATTTTTGTATTTTTGTAGCTGTTTTTTAACGAATTTTTACCGTTTATTTCAACATGATTGTTCAGATTCGTGATAGTTAAAACAGGGGGACTGTGCTGAGGAATTGGGCACTGCATCGGTGCGCCGATTCGGTTACTCTGAATGCCCTAAAAAATGAGTTGGTGTCGGGGCGAAGCTGTAACGGTCCATAGAGGGGTAAAAAAGGTGAAAACTGAAGAAACCTCTCGATAGAGTACCGAAAGCTCACTCAGCCCTCTAAATATTCACCTCTATGGAAACATCAAATCTCGCTCATACCAACATTTGTATCGTAACTTTGTATTTTGCACTGATTTTTAATAGTGATCAGCTCTAGGAAGGCAAATAAAATACAGTTACAGAATATTAACATTGTAAATTTGTTGCTTCTCTTTCATTGTAAGACCACTTGTAGTTTTCCAATACCTGTCTTGTGATTTTCATTTGTCTCAGGCTAAAAAAAAAAAAAAAAAAAAAAAACAAAAACGCATTAGCATAGCTTCTAAACCAAAAAAAAAAAAAAAAAAAAAGCATAGCACTTAGCTTTTTTGGCAAATGTTCGTGAGACAAACCTTTTTTTTTTTTTTGGCCTAACTGGAAAAACCAACAAGTTTAAGGTGTTACATCCTTCCGCAACCACAAAAGACACTATAGAGACGACCCATGTTCAATGCCAGACTGATTTTTTCACTTTCTCATTTAATGTGTGCCAGTTTCCCAGTGCATCATCGTAAGTTAATAATAATTTCATTGCCTTGCTAAGGTGAAGCTTATAGGCCATCTTCAAATATTTCTAATATGATTTCTAATACAAATTTATGATTTATTTTGTTCATCAAAATGAAACTACTACTGATCTTTTCCGATATGTATAATTTGTATTCGGCCTATACATGTTATACTATATATAGCAAAATTGTATGAAATAAGACAAATTTGATTTCTGGGCAACAGCATGGAAAGCTGAAAGTATTTTTATTGAATGAAACATGGAGAAGTGATTACAATCACATCCACATCTTCAATAACATCACCTACTGCATCAGCTGCTGCATCCACATCTTCACTACCATCAATTTCAAATTTAATACTTCTAATCTAATTTACAGATTGCTGATGAACAGATCAAGTTAGAAGCAGAAACAGGACAGCAGTCACTGTGTCCTTTGTGGTTTGTTCAGAGGACGGGAAGAGTTTTTTAATTTTTCCAGGTATGGATGTGAACATGAAGAATTCGCCCGTACAGATTTTGTCAAGATGAGAAAGGAGCAGCAGCATGAGCACTTCACATGTACAGATGCCGGATTTCATCTGAGCAGGGAACATCCCTTCATTGGTGCCTCGCCAGATGGTTTTGTGGACTGTGAATGTTGTGGAGCAGGCTTGCTTGAAATTAAATGCCCATATACATACTGCAACAAAGACTTGCCCGGTGTATACTTTGAGGAGGGTGAAGACCTAAGTAAATTTTGCATGGAAAGAGATGATGAGGGGTGTTTGTTTTTGCCAGAAAAACACCAGTACTTTGATCAAGTACAGGCCCAAATGAACATATGTAATAAACAGTACTGCGACTTCATTGTGTGGAATGGGCCCGGGGGTCACTCCCAATGTGGCCTGTACACCATCCGTGATAATCAACTTTTGAAAAGCACCCTAACAAGGATTTAACTCTTGGCTAAAACGATACCCTAAACACGGATTTTCTTCCTTGCATCAAATTTCATACCCTAAATTTCATTTCCGCATATTAGCAATTGCAATTTTGCTACCCTTTTTTCCAATATTTCATGTTTTTGACACCCTAAACACGTTACGCGCGTATCGTGCCCACCCACGAAAAACTACCCTTTTTACGCGTTTTCATTACCGCGGATGGTGTACAGGTGTACAGGCGGATGGTGTACCGGGGAATGGGAAAGAGAAGCCAATTGTAAGACGGATAGAAAGGAAAGAGGATTTCTTTACCTCCTGTATGGACAAAATAAACACTTTTATCAAATATGGAAGGCTTCCAGAACTTGTTGGGAAGTGGCTTACAAGAAAGGTACATCAAGTGTTGAGTCTCAATAACACTTCAGCTGCATGAGACATGTGGTTTAACAAAAGGCACCTAGCTTATAGTACATAGTGGTTCACTTATACCATTACCAGACAGCCTTAAAAACTAATCTGTCACTATTTTTCAAAAAAGTGTTGAGATTTTCAGACAACACACAAAACATGCTCATTTTAAATTATGGTGTTGTGACCCCTTAACACTTGGGGGTACCATGGCACCTTCACGGCTTTGCACGTTTTTTACAACAAATTTTTTGGTACCAAAAGCTAAGGGACAGAAGTGTAATGCTTTCTTTTTTACTGGTGTACAGGAATGGAATTTGCTTCCAATTGATGTAAAGAAATCCAAAACTCATTCAGTTTAAAAAGGCAGTTAAAAGACACTTTTTATCTTGATTTGAATCTGTTTTATCATATGCAGTTGTCTCGCCAAAAGTGCAATATTTTTATGTAATTAATGTTTGATTCTATATAAAGGACCCCAATGGAAATAAGTCCTTTTTAGGGCTTTCTTGGGCTATCCTTGGCATTGTATGTTCTTTTATAAATATGTTGTGTGGTGTATTTTATTGCAATTTTTAAATGTATTATGTTCTGGCGTATTGTATATTGTGTTGAATTTACCAAATAAAATCTATCTATCTATCTATCATGTCAAAGTGGCGGAAATGAACTCATAAACGAAACAATTTGCTAACTATTGGATAGATCGGCATAATCAGTGAGCTCAATATGAATGTCTATTAGAAGCTGGATATCCCTTCCAAGAGGTAAGAAGTGTATCTTCATCTGACACACAAATAGTAAAAATATCTGTATTTTAAAATCGGGTAAAACAAGCCATTGGCCCATTACCATCATTAGAAAACCCGCCACATGTTCCACAACTCATTGTGCCTCCATGTACAGACAAGACCAAGGAGAGAAAAAGGCAGCTTTAAGCTTCTTCTTCAAAGAAAGGATCAATCGGCTGAAGAACAATCTAAATTGAAGCATCCACCAAAGAAGCTTGTAGGTATCCTTTGTGTTTTATTAAGTGCTATATTGACTGGTATCATTTTCCTTTAATAAACCATTTATTGTTTTCTAGAGGACTATTGTTGCGGGTTGCACATTTTAGTTGCACACTAATAGTGTTGTGCCCAGGGTTGGCCGGTATTTCCCGCCCTGGGAAATACCGGGTGGTACTGGTAAATACCGCCAAGCAAATTTTGACCAAAATGGGAAATACTTGGAAATACTACAAAAAATAATTTTTAAAAGCTAAATTGTGAATTGAAAGATGCTGCTGTCTCAGAATATTTTGCCTCTTCCTCATGGCAGAAAAACTACATGTGAATCCTGATATGTGAAATATAATATAACAACTCGCTTTAATCCCATTTCATTTCAGATCCAAGAACACCATCTTAAGTTACCTGCCTACGACAAAAGTGGACTATAGTGTAGTGCCAGACCAACTGCCTCTGAACTGGCTAAACGGACTATTGTGGACAAAATTAATGACAGAACCAACCCAAGACAGAGGGGAGCAACAACAAAACATTGATACAGGGTTTCAACACAAGCCATTCCAACTGAGAGCGTGGCGTGGAATTATTAAACATGTTTTAGATTCACTTACTACGGAGAAGCCTATTAATTTATTGTGCTGCGACATGTTGTATCCTTCAGGTGATGGAGCAGGAACCCATGTAAGACGCTATCATGGTATTACTATTACAAAAAATAATAGAAAATGCATTGTCGGGTTCGATTTCAAAAAAAACCCAGAGGTTTGTAACTCTGCGAGATAAGTCCGACCGACCCTAATTTTTTTAATCACAAAATAGGCATTTTTTTGTATTTCTATTTACTGTACAAAAAAAAAAAAAAAATTTCTTTTGAAATTTTTGCATTCTGAGAGTGAACAAAACATGTTTTAGATTGCCTGTTAATCATTTTAAAAACCATTTTGTCATACTTGCTTATTATATTTTGATATCAGAACCACCTATTTTTTTCATCTTTTGACCCTAAATTATACATTTTAGGGTTTGTTAGCAATGTAAAATAAAAATTAATTATTGACCTGACAACATTTGCTGAATGCTGATCTATTTTCATTATAAGGAAATATTTAAATAGTGCTTCCTAAGTATAAGTACAACTCATTGCATACTTTTTCATTTACAGATTCCACTTGGAGTTATCATGGAGAATGAGAACACTAAAGATGGAATGGAAAGGATTGTTAAGAAATTGCACACATTAGCACCTGGTCATGATGATCCTGTAAAACTAGTTCCTATCATCTCTGCTGGCGATCTATTGACAGCTTTAATGCAAACCTGCGCAATTGAGAATCAACATGACCAAAAACTTCAAGTTGGAAGGTCTGCAACCACATATAGCTGACTTCCATACAAGTGGAAACTTCATGCAGGTAAAATATTTTTGAAGCTGATGAGTACCCGGTACCGATATTGCTTTCTTCAAAATTGGTCTGCAACCACATATAGCTGACTTCCATACAAGTGGAAACTTCATGCAGGTAAAATATTTTTGAAACTGATGAGTACCGGTACCGATATTGCTTTCTTCAAAATTGGTCTGCAACCACATATAGCTGACTTCCATACAAGTGGAAACTTCATGCAGGTAAAATATTTTTGAAACTGATTAGTACCCGGTACCGATATTGCTTTCTTCAAAATTGGTCTGCAACCACATATAGCTGACTTCCATACAAGTGGAAACTTCATGCAGGTAAAATATGTTTTGAAACTGATGAGTACCCGGTACCGATATTGCTTTCTTCAAAATTGGTCTGCAACCACATATAGCTGACTTCCATACAAGTGGAAACTTCATGCAGGTAAAATATTTTTTGAAGCTGATGAGTACCCGGTACCGATATTGCTTTCTTCAAAATTGGTCTGCAACCACATATAGCTGACTTCCATACAATTGGAAACTTCATGCAGGTAAAATATTTTTGAAACTGATGAGTACCCGGTACCGATATTGCTTTCTTCAAAATTGGTCTGCAACCACATATAGCTGACTTCCATACAAGTGGAAACTTCATGCAGGTAAAATATTTTTTGAAACTGATGAGTACCGGTACCGATATTGCTTTCTTCAAAATTGGTCTGCAACCACATATAGCTGACTTCCATACAAGTGGAAACTTCATGCAGGTAAAATATTTTTTGAAACTGATGAGTACCGGTACCGATATTGCTTTCTTCAAAATTGGTCTGCAACCACATATAGCTGACTTCCATACAAGTGGAAACTTCATGCAGGTAAAATATTTTGAAACTGATGAGTACCGTACCGATATTGCTTTCTTCAAAATTGGTCTGCAACCACATATAGCGGACTTCCATACAAGTGGAAACTTCATGCAGGTAAAATATTTTTGAAACTGATGAGTACCCGGTACCGATATTGCTTTCTTCAAAATTGGTCTGCAACCACATATAGCTGACTTCCATACAAGTGGAAACTTCATGCAGGTAAAATATTTTTTGAAACTGATGAGTACCGGTACCGATATTGCTTTCTTCAAAATTGGTCTGCAACCACATATAGCTGACTTCCATACAAGTGGAAACTTCATGCAGGTAAAATATTTTTTGAAACTGATGAGTACCGGTACCGATATTGCTTTCTTCAAAATTGGTCTGCAACCACATATAGCTGAATTCCATACAAGTGGAAACTTCATGCAGGTAAAATATTTTTGAAACTGATGAATACCCGGTACCGATATTGCTTTCTTCAAAATTGGTCTGCAACCACATATAGCTGACTTCCATACAAGTGGAAACTTCATGCAGGTAAAATATTTTGTGAAACTGATGAGTACCGGTACCGATATTGCTTTCTTCAAAATTGGTCTGCAACCACATATAGCTGACTTCCATACAAGTGGAAACTTCATGCAGGTAAAATATTTTGTGAAACTGATGAGTACCCGGTACCGATATTGCTTTCTTCAAAATTGGTCTGCAACCACATATAGCGGACTTCCATACAAGTGGAAACTTCATGCAGGTAAAATATTTTTGAAACTGATGAGTACCCGGTACCGATATTGCTTTCTTCAAAATTGGTCTGCAACCACATATAGCTGACTTCCATACAAGTGGAAACTTCATGCAGGTAAAATATTTTTGAAACTGATGAGTACCCGGTACCGATATTGCTTTCTTCAAAATTGGTCTGCAACCACATATAGCGGACTTCCATACAAGTGGAAACTTCATGCAGGTAAAATATTTAGCAACTGATGAGAACCCGGTACCGATATTGCTTTCTTCAAAATTGGTCTGCAACCACATATAGCGGACTTCCATACAAGTGGAAACTTCATGCAGGTAAAATATTTTTGACCCGGTACCGATATTGCTTTCTTCAAAATTGGTCTGCAACCACATATAGCGGACTTCCATACAAGTGGAAACTTCATGCAGGTAAAATATTTTTTGAAGCTGATGAGTACCCGGTACCGATATTGCTTTCTTCAAAATTGGTCTGCAACCACATATAGCTGACTTCCATACAAGTGGAAACTTCATGCCGGTAACCTATGTTTGAAACTGATGAGTCCCCGGTACCGATATTGCTTTCTTCAAAATTGGTCTGCAACCACATATAGCGGACTTCCATACAAGTGGAAACTTCATGCAGGTAAAATATTTTTGAAACTGATGAGTACCCGGTACCGATATTGCTTTCTTCAAAATTGGTCTGCAACCACATATAGCGGACTTCCATACAAGTGGAAACTTCATGCAGGTAAAATATTTTTTGAAGCTGATGAGTACCCGGTACCGATATTGCTTTCTTCAAAATTGGTCTGCAACCACATATAGCTGACTTCCATACAAGTGGAAACTTCATGCAGGTAAAATATTTTTGAAACTGATGAGTACCCGGTACCGATATTGCTTTCTTCAAAATTGGTCTGCAACCACATATAGCGGACTTCCATACAAGTGGAAACTTCATGCAGGTAAAATATTTTTGAAACTGATGAGTACCCGGTACCGATATTGCTTTCTTCAAAATTGGTCTGCAACCACATATAGCGGACTTCCATACAAGTGGAAACTTCATGCAGGTAAAATATTTTTTGAAGCTGATGAGTACCCGGTACCGATATTGCTTTCTTCAAAATTGGTCTGCAACCACATATAGCTGACTTCCATACAAGTGGAAACTTCATGCAGGTAAAATATTTTTGAAACTGATGAGTACCCGGTACCGATATTGCTTTCTTCAAAATTGGTCTGCAACCACATATAGCTGACTTCCATACAAGTGGAAACTTCATGCAGGTAAAATATTTTTTGAAACTGATGAGTCCCCGGTCCCGTTATTGCTTTCTTCAAAATTGGTCTGCAACCACATATAGCTGACTTCCATACAAGTGGAAACTTCATGCAGGTAAAATATTTTTGAAACTGATGAGTACCGGTACCGATATTGCTTTCTTCAAAATTGGTCTGCAACCACATATAGCTGACTTCCATACAAGTGGAAACTTCATGCAGGTAAAATATTTTTGAAACTGATGAGTTCCCGGTACCGATATTACTTTTTTCAAAATTACAATATTTTAAAAGTAATGACAAATCCCTTTTGTATGGCACGTGGCAACACATTGTATATCATGGGAGGTGCACATGCTATGCATGTAGTAAGACAGTGCTAATTATTGACCTGACAACATTTCAGTGTCATAATACTTCATTTCCACATGAACTTGGAAACTGCATAATTTTGCCAACACAGGGAAGAGTCTTCTGACTGTAGCTACAACCACTATCTACAATTTTAATGTGGACACATTTCAGTTAACACATTTACTGAAATAGAAATGAAAGACAAGGGATGTTTTGGATGCAGATATAATCCTCAAAACTTCTGGAAGGATTTTCAGAAACTTGCAAGGGGAGAAGGGCAAAAGGCTGCCTTTGTCTTGACAAAACCACAAATGAAACTTGTAGATGGTACATATATATCAACTATAAGACATATGCAGGGGTTTGCAGAATCAACAAAAGACAGATGCTCAAGCTGTCAGGGGTACAAAACTGACCTACCTGAGTTGTGCTTCCCAAGAAAAGAAAAAGAAATTAAATCAAATGCCTACGGACAAGCTCATCACTAAATTCCAGGAACGGAAACGGCAGCATAATGTCTTGAAGCAACAAGTGAAAACTCTAGAAGAAAAGGTGGCAGACATGATTAAGGGAATGTGAATGGGCTATTCCAGTTGAAATCCATATACCCTTCTAAAGAAGACATTTGAATTTTAAATGAGATTATCTAAATGGGTGCCTTCATTTGAAATCTACACCCCTTTGTAGGAAGTTAAGGTCATGTCTTCCATAGGGGGTGTATGGATTTCAACTGGAATAGCTAAAAATATATAAGAGGTACAAACAAATAAGTCATAAAAAATAATGGAAAGTCACACCGCCATTAAGGAGGATACATTAACAGCTGGCTTCCCTGAATGTCTACTACATGTATGGGAGGAGAAAAAGAAGTACTTGGATCTGAAGGACAAAAGGCAGATGCGATGGCCTCCAGCAATAATAAGGTGGTGTATTACTCTACACCAGAAGTCCCCTACAGCCTATAAATCTATATGGCAATCAGGGTTTATGCACCTCCCTCATCAAAGTACACTCTTTGATTACACCCATTTCATGGAAACAAAGAGTGGTCTGAACCTGAAAGTATTGGAATATATCCACAGTGAAGCAAAATTGACACCAGGGAGTAAAGAATGTAACATAAGCCTCATCTGTGATGAAATAAAAATAAAGAATGGACTTGGACTTGAAGACAAACGGCCGATACGATGACATCCAACAATAATAAGGTGTATTGCTCTACACCAGAAGTCCCCTACAGCCTATAAATCTATACGGCAATCGGGGTTTATGCACCTCCCTCATCAAAGTACACTCTTTGATTACACACATTTCATGCAAACAAAGAGTGGTCTGAACCCAAAAGTATTGGAATATATCCATAAGAAACAAAATTGACACCAGGGAGCAAAGCATGCAACATTCCCATGCCCAAGTAAATCAACCAAAGCTGATATTGAGCAAAGAGTGATCGTTTAACATGCATCACAACTGCACAATTGAAAAGCGATAGGATGCTTGGATGTTAAGGACACAAAGTTGACTTGTGGATGTCCTGCAATGGGTAGGAAATGGTACTGTGATGGTTCAGGCAACTTGGCCGGCCCTGGGGTGTGGCTTAACCCTAACCCGCCTGAATACTACAAAATACTACTTGATATATGCGCTGTTCGTGCATGCATCCCACGTGGTGTAATGACGCAATCGCCCTAAGTGATATATAGGCACGGTTTCGCTGGCCAGCGAAGCCCAAGACCCGTGGCAAAGTGTCGCCGACCGAGTGCTTGGCATGCGAAGGGTCTCGGTTGAATCCCACCCAGAGCAAACAACTTCTTTCCTTCTTTTCTCTCTTTATTCTTTCCTTCTTTCCCTTCCCGTCAGCGAAAAGCCCTTAGGGGTTAGGGTTAGGTTACCACTATCGAAACTCAGTATAGGCTTCCTTAACCCTAACCCGCCTGAATAATACTACTTGATATATGCGCTGTTCGTGTATGCATCCCACGTGGTGTGATGACGCAATCGCCCTCAGTGATATATAGGCACGGTTTCGCTGGCCAGTGAAGCCTAAGACCCGCGGCAAAGTGTCTCCGACCGAGTGCTTGGCATGCGAGGGGTCTCGGGTTCGAATCCCACCCAGAGCAAACAACTTCTTTCCTTCTTTTCTCTCTTTATTCTTTCCTTCTTTCCCTTCCCGTCACCGAAAAGCCCTTAGGGGGTTAGGGTTAAAGAATGAGACCCATGCTGTGCAAGGCCTAAAAATGGAGGAGGGAAACAGTAACCAAACAAAGGAGAGTTGGATGAGCTAAGGAAAGAATTGGCCAGTTTCAAGTTGGAAGCAGAGTCGAGGCGAGGGGAGGAGGCAGTCAAAGTAGCAGAAGAGAATGGGAAGTAGAGAAGAGGGAAATCCGGAAAGAATTTGTGGATAGATGGAAAGAAGAGCAGGAAAAACGACTGGAGTCATTCAGGGAGGAGCTTAGAAAGAGGGAGAGAGTGTGGATCAAGGAGGTGAAGCAGAGAATGGGGAAGCGGCTCGGAGAAAATGCGGAGGGAGCAGGAAGAACGACTGGAGTCATTCAGTGAGGAGCTTAGAAAGAGGGAGAGAGTGTGGATCAAGGAGGTGAAGCAGAGAATGGGGAAGCGGCTCGGAGAAAATGCGGAGGGAGCAGGAAGAACGACTGGAGTCATTCAGGGAGGAGCTTAGAAAGAGGGAGAGAGTGTGGATCAAGGAGGTGAAGCAGAGAATGGGGAAGCGCCCTCGGAGAAATTGCGGAGGGAGCAGGAAGAAGTGAAGTAACCAGTGGGATCATAGTCCTGCCCGACCCACAGAGGGCGGTATCTTTAAGTACGGGAAAAGTGGTCCCCTGCCCCGGGGTGTTTCTCCCTTTTTGTCACGTGCAGGTCGGCGAGTAGTAATTGGAAAAAAATATACATGTGTACATAATGTATATAAAGTGTTGCGTTGATATTATTAATTGCATTCTACTGTTAGTGGTGAAATACAGTGCTTAAGTTTTCTCACTCCCTCTCTCTTAATATCTTCTTTTATCCCAGGATCAGTGACAGCGAAGACAAGAGGACAGATTGGATGGCTGGAGAGAGGAAAGACTCGGGAAGCAGAGGAGAGGCGCCGAGGAGGGAGAGGGAGGAGAAACAAGACAAGGAAGAGAAGGAAGTTGGGAGTAATGATAAAAGTGTGGGACGGAAATGAAGGAGGACAGGCTTATCTGACCGAAGAGTCGCTAGTGGTAGGTCATGGGACAGACCAACAAGGAAGGATTCATGGCTGAACAGCCAGGAAAGTCGACAAGATGGTAGATGCTTTTGGTGCGGAAAGCTCAGGCATTTTGCGAGGGATTGCAGGAGCGCTTTTCACTCACCAAGACCCCTTACGATCACTACCAGAAATATAGGCGTGGAACCACGGCCAGTTCTCAGGCAGTCAACATAAACGGGACTGTTTCTACGCAAGTGCTACTTCCATATGGAGTTCCTCAAGGATCCGTGCTTGGACCTATACTCTTCACCATATATTCCTCCCCTATCACAAACATTGCTCAGAAACACGGTTTGTTTGTTCATGCTTATGCAGATGATACACAACTGTATATACCCTTTGATTTATATGATCCAAATGATGAAATGTCAGCTCGCAAACAAGCAGAGGCTTGTATATTAGAAATTAAGTCACGGATGTCAATGAATAAACTCAAACTAAACGATGAAAAAACAGAATTTCTAATCATGACTTCAAAATATCAGCAGCAGAAAAGTCAAGATCATTCTATTCACGTTGGTACCGCTACAATCCATGCTTCAAAAAGTGCCCGTAACCTAGGAATTATTTTTGATGATAATTTGTGCATGGCTCAACATGTCAAACGTATATGCCAGTCTGTATACTTCCACATTAGAAATGTAAATAGCATTAGAAAAATCTTTACAGATGAAACTGCTACAACCATTATTCATGCACTTATTACATCACGCCTTGACAATACGGCAATCAGGGTTTATGCAACTCCCTCATCAAAGTACACTCTTTGATTACACACATTTCATGGAAAGAAAGAGTGGTCTGAACCCGAAAGTATTGGAATATATCCACAAAGAAGCAAAATTGACACCAGGGAGTAAAGAATGCAACATAAGCCTCATCTTTGATGAAATGAAAATAAAGAATGGAATTGGACTTGAAAGATAAACGGCAGATCCAACAATAATTAATAAGGTGTATTGCTCTACACCTACAGCCTATAAATCTATACGGCAATCGGGGTTTATTGGAATATGTCCACAAAGAAGCAAAATTGACACTTCTAGGCAAAACTAAAAAAATACACACATCAACAAATAAACTGGCCGACCAGTTCTTGCCGAAAATGATCACGCATTCACGCTACCACTCCCTGATTTGTGCTGAATGCTTCTAAAGCAACTCCTTCACACGCTGTCACATAATCACACTTGTTTTTATAATCCAGACCAACATACACCATGAAGATATCATGCATTAGTATCAAATGCTGGCTAGCATGATATTTCAGATTCTTTAGCATTTTTTGCTGATTTTTGTCAAATATCACTTTGAAGTCAGAAATCACTTTGAAAGTGATTTTGCCTCCTCTCTGAAAAACTCCCACTGCATACATAGTACATCAAAGTTAAGACAATGGGGAGAGATAAAGTGTGAAGTGTAATAAAACCAAATTCTTGATCCCATATATTATACATATGATATCACATGATTTCAAGAATAATACATGCCATTCTTACCTACATGACGAATGATGCCAATGATGGCTATCTGATGAAAATAACACATGCATAAATTTTGATCCCACTGCCCATGACGTCACACCATGGCTGCACACTTACAAACCAGTTTAAGAATGCTAAAGCAGTAGGTAACTTTGGTGATGGTGTCATCATTTTTTCCGATGCTAATTCAGTCCAGACACCATGTTGCATTATAATGTGGTTTACCGGCCTTTTGGAGCTTTTGGCCAACATCATATGATAGTACTATACATGTAGTTTGTTTAGCTATAATTGGCAAAATTTATTTGTTTTTTGTTACTGCTCACATCAATAAAGTCTCAACTTACGCTCGCATAAATTCACATAAGCACACCAGTCATGCAATACACAACATGCACTAGCGTAAGTGCTGCACCCAAGTGCAAAGATACCATTCTATACAAGATTTTATGAGTGTAAAACTAACACATTTCAGGATTTGTATAACAATTGTGTCATTTTACATACAAATTACCATAAAATTGCATATATAGCACTTTGCTTTATAGAGCATTTTGCTATGTGATATTGGCTATATTATGCCCTGGTGTCACCGACTGCTATAGGAAAAGAAAATATGTGACGTGTCATGTCAAAAGGAGACACTTTTGGGCAGGATCATAAATGGAGAAATAGCCAAAAATCTGCCGGTGGGTGATTTTTTCACAATTTGGGTTTGTTGCGAATTTGTGATGTTATTAATGCTAAAAATATTGTCTGATAGTTTCAGACTGGAATATAACTGGCATCTTGTAGTTTTTGAGACACTTTTCAAGTTAATTCCTACTCTCAACATTGTCAATAATATTTTTAAAGGCCGATATCTCAATTTCAAATCTTATATTACCATAACTTTTGAACTCAATATCTTCGCTTAGGAATGTCCGATTTCATTGGGGAAAACGGTGTTGTAGAGCAAAATATCTCTATTTTTAAGATATGTAAAAAACACAATTTTCATAACCTGCCCAAAAGTGTCTCCTTTTGACATGACACGTCACACATGTGACATGATCAAGAGGAATGAGTCGGATGTCGCAATATTGTTTTATATTGTTTTCAGCCATTGATAAATTGCTCATAACTTGGTAACCAGATGTCCGATTTTGATGGGGTTTGCATTAAAATGTAGCATTCATAAACTGCCAGAAAATGATGCAAAAATCTTCTTATTGAAAATTGCCGACATGCGACTCATTTCCCATGATCACGTCACATATATGAAATGGGCAGTCTGTTTTAGTTGTTACAATACTGCCCTCATATTTCACAACTATCAAGCTACGGGAACAAATCAAAAGTTTGATGTTGTAAACTTAAGGGGAGGGTGTCAAAAACTTGGTAACAAAGTAGTCAAAATAAAATATCAGTCAAAGTTGATCTTTCAGGTTGGAATTGTCAACATTTCTCACTTGCATTTCTGGGAGGGGATCAGCCTCCTAATGAAGGCACTTTTGTTTCTAGGACGTCATCAAAACTGATACTTGCACATCTATATTGAAGGAATTATTACAAGAATGATATTGATTTTCAGAATTGGAGCTGTTGCAGGAACATGTCATCCCAGCTGAAATTGAGTTAAAAATAAATGCTCCTTTACAAACAGGATCAAGTTTGTAAACCTATAAATAAAATATCTCATGAGAATCATTTAACCAATTCTGTAATGAATTTGAACCCTGGTATGGTAAGGCCCAAAAAAATTGTTATGTTGCCCTCAAGTAGGAAAATGGAAGAAAAAAAAAAAAAAGCTGGGTCGGTCGATTATCTTTATCTTTTCAGTTTTTAAAAATCCCCACTAAATATTAAATAATGCTTCTTCTATTTGGGACACATGTCAATTTTGACTACTGGATACTTGTTAGATAATCAATTTAAGACTAGTTTTTCAATAAAATATTTGAAGTGAAAAACATTGATTGCTCACTCAATAAAAAAAGAAAAAATTGCAACCCTCATTTTTCAGGATTTAGGGTCGTTCGCTGAGGGCAACACAACAATTTTTTTGTCCTAATTGGATACAATTCAAAAGACAACCTGTCCTAGTATACTAGGATTAACACTTTTGGTACCATTTTGATGCATGCTGTGTCCATCTCTTCCCATCTTGCCTCCACATTGTCTGGTTTCTCTCATCTGTCGTCTTCTTTGGTAGTGAAATCTTAGATGACACCATACTCCATGACACATAGCGATGAGTCTTGTATCGGAATGTTCCCCAAGGGATACGGCAAACTTGTACTGGTGGCTGAGACACAGAATAAGATCAAATGTTCCGGTTGTTAGATAGGTATCATTTTTTAACAAAATTGTTCATTTTTTATTGTGTCCATTTTATATTGATTCAGGAGAGTTGCATAAGAAGTGTTTTTATGGTGTATCACAAGCAGCTAGTCTGGTCTAAAAATAGGTGTTCAAAGAATGTAACAAAATGTGTTTACATGTACTTGCATATAGCATTAATTTAGTAGATTTTAATTGGTCTAATTATCACAAAACCCTTGACGGACACTGAACAGTGCTGTTAGTTGTTATAGATCATGTTCATTCAAAAGGAGATGATTTTTGAATGTTTAAAACCTTGACTAAGACTCCATACCTTAAACACTGTAAGAATAATTGGGTGATGGTACACTTTATGTGCCCCTCCTCTTCAGGGGAGGCACCCAGGGTGTAGGGTAAGTGTTCCGATGGGTTAGGTTAATGAAAGCACAGGTGCGAGTTGAGGGTTAGGGCTATTGAATAACACAGGTGTATGACCCATGTCTCATTCATTCGCTAATGAATTATAGATCATATAGGCCTATTTCACATAAATATATATAGCTTACCTAATGATATTCCTTGCTTGTTTCAGAAACCCTCTCTGCATCAGACTAAGTGACAAATAGACATAGCATCTTGCTTGTAATAATGGGTCTCCTAATCTGATAGCGAGTTTCAGCTGTCTGATGGAGAGACGTCCAGCCTCTATTGCCTGTATCAAAATAAAAATCATAGAACCGAGTTTCCTATTGTTAAAAGCTGTATGACACAGGTCTCAGAATTAACTGACTACCAATTCAAAATCCCCATATTACTATTAGCCTAAAATAAAACCAAGTTTGTTTCCCATTGGCTGCACACATTTTGTCTTGGGGCAATTTAAACTGCATTTTGCTTTTTTTATATGGGAAATCCACAAAATTGTATTTTCAAGCAAAAAATTAATCACAAAATTGTTCAAAAGATTTTTTTTCTTGTACATTTATTTTACAAGCAATATGAAATCAATAAATCCTCTGAAAATCAATCTATAATTGTCCTAACTTGTCATTTTGATATCTAACCTACTCTGCACTGATTTGACATTAAATATTTGTGATTTGATTCATAAATACCGACTCTATAAAAATAAAAATAAATAAAATAAAAATGCATACCACATTTGGTTTTCAGGCCACCTACAGGAAACAAAGTTGGTTTTAGCGTAACTTGCTAGGTCAGAGGTAGTATCACTATCAGATAGAGCTCAAAATGTGTCTACTTGCCTGTTGGCTAAGATTAAAGGTCCATAAGCGTTGGCCTGGTCAACTGGCAGGTTTGTGCAGGAACTAAAATACCAACAATTACTAGCTGTTTATACTAGGATTTGGGCAGGTAACCTTGTCCTTACATATCACCATGTTCTTTTAGATGGTCAGGACCTTGGCGAGTTGGATACTTTTATTATCATGGATTATGTTATGCCATACATTATGCTGAGCTTGTGTAACACTTTATGAATAAATCCAGATGTGCTGTTAACCCTTTAAGCTATTTTATTTGAAATCGGACATATGGAAGATTAAGAAAAGCCTTCTACAGAGGGAGTATGTTTTTCATATAGAATTGGCTAAGGTTAATTATATTTTCATATCCATGCCTGTATATGGTGTTACTTATATCTTCCATAATTGTGACCACCTAAAACGAACCCAGGGTAAAGTCGCCAGTGCTTATTCAGAGATATGGACCAATAAGCATTACAGAAATTAATAGAAAACAAGCAGTTATGACAAGTGATATATCATTCTAGACTTCAACAGATAATAACATAAGATACTCAAAAGTGCAACTTTACACTGGATTCATTGTGGATGGTCACAACTGGAGTGAGTATTTTAAATGGAAGTTACCCAATTGTCTATTCCATTTGAAACTCATACTACCTCTGTGAAAGACATTAATTTTAAGCTAACTCTCCCCTGGCGGAGTGAAGATTTCAAATGGAACAGCCCAGTGTATCGCAGGTCATGCTACTTTCTGGGGTTAATATGAGGGTGTAATTAGTCACTGATCTGATCTCATTTTCCTACTGTTCTATAAACATAAAAGAAATCGGAGCAGGTTATTTCTTTGTTTTGTCTGTAAACAGGGTTGTAAGCTCCTGTTTGAAATTACCAATGCATCTGTTAGCGATAATTGGGTCATACTTAATTACATGATTTCCGCGTTTCTGATTGGTCAAAATTAAGGAAAATCATTTATTTTAGAACTGTTAGTTGTTTTGTTTTTTGTTCTTATTTTGATGAAATAAGACGAAATGTTCTGGTAAGTATCAATCGTTTAGACATGAAAATATATGAATGAACCTCTAATTCATACCCTGGGAATCAAACATTACCAAATATACTTACACAGTGAGAGAAGTTTTCTCCTAATGAAGAATAAGCGCCACCTAGTGTTGACAACCATGAAAACGCCTCTTCAAGAAGTAAACGTATTGTCCACCATGGAAGCATACGATCACTCCTGCATGAAGGAAAACAGACAAATTTGATCGTAACTGGTAAGGCTGGACAAAAATATGTGTTTGCAGTAACATGAGTCCTGTCATTTCAATTAAGTTTTATTCAAAATTTGAAGGAATATTCTGCAAAACATACTATTTATAATCAATTTACATATGTCACATATTAGACCTGTTGCCACAAAATGAGAGGAAGTTGCAAATTTGTATGTCCAGATTCATATTCTTTGGCTCATTAGCTTTAAAATATATGTAACTTGTCAGGGTTGCTCCCTCAGTTGGTCTTCAAATGTCAATATTTCAATGACAAATTCTTTTGTTTTCTGACATGTACAATTAATTTTTTCCCTGGTGACATTCCGCTCATTTTGTGAGAACAGGTCTCATACTAATAGAACTACCGTAATTTCCGGAATATAAGCAGTGGCTTAAATACATGTATGTTATTTTTGGAGCCGCTGACAGCAATGTTTGAATCTTATTTTAGTGATTTTTCGGACCTGCGGTTTATACTCAGTGCAGCCAATGTTCCCGAAATTACGGTAGAACAATTCTAATTCTAAATTCATATTTTTTGTGTATTACAGAAGCTCATAATGTTTTGACTCTGGTGTCTACTTTGGGTTCAGTCGAGGATCTGAAATTGATTTAATATTTTTGTTCCAGCACTTGAAAATATTTTTGGTCAGGAGGTTTGAGAAGTATATGGTCGGGTGACTGGAAATACATCAATATTTTTGTCCAGCCTATAAAGCTGTATTTTAGATGCAATGCTTGGTATGCATGTTTCATTCAGAACAGGCGCATTTAACTAGACTGGCCATTCTAATGGGGCAAAATTCCAGCTAAACAGGAGAACTTTCTGGATGGAAGGGCAGAAGCCCAAAATGGGCTGATTTAAGGTTAATGAAATGAAATGATTAGTTTCCTGTCATGTTTTTTTTCAGTGAAATATGCAATTTTTGTAATCACTAGAAACATGATGAGGTAATCCTTCAATTTCCATTATTTACTACAATAATACCCCTACAATGAACAACTAAGAAAACCTGCTGATTATGATCAGAAGGGGATGTCATGTCAGACATTTTGAGAGTTTCAATTTTGATTATTTCGATCTCAATTTTCAGATAGTTGAGACTTTTTTATGAAAATAATTAAAGTTTTGGTCAAATTGAAAAGGTGATGCGGGCGGGTGACGGGAAACTAAGAATCAGCTTCCATTAGCTTAATATTAATTTCATTAATTTTGCCCTGACTGTACATAAAAAGCATGCATAAGGATTGCTTTTCTGCAAAAGGTATTGAGTATAAATCAGACTATACTGTTGAAAATCCCCATATTAAAGATTCTTACCACCGAATATCAGGATCCAGTCTGAAGAATTTCACATCTGTGAGCTGCAGGAAGACTTTGAAATTCATCTGTTTTGTGACGATATCTTGACACTGCTTCCTGCAATGGTGATTTCTGCAATGCCTTTCAAGAAGGACCATAAATGCCTTCCTAAAGCACACTGACCTATGCAACTCCGAGGTAAGGCAGGAAGCCAACAATGGATCCATGTGAAATGATACAGTTATTTTGCATGTTTTATTTTGTCTAGTTCTTGTTTCCAAGTTGGATTCTTGGCTGGCATCGTGGGGAGATTTTTCCGAATGAGCACTTTCTTGAACAAAGTCTTGGTTATGTTGATTGCTGGGTTCATCTGAAGGCTGTAATGAGCAAATAGAAACACAACAAATCAGTGATATTTGGTGACCTTTTGTGACTGCTGCATAGCACCCTACTAGTGTATCAGGCGATAATTTTGATTTTTTTTAAATGAGTACCTAATGGTTTGAAAACATCATACCACGAGTATCAATATTCTTCTGATATTTTAAAACAATAGAATTTTGCATGCGATTGTCCAGAAAGCGCACGCCTGGGACAGGCACACACTATTGATGAAACTGTGTTTTAAAGTAAACGTTTTACTTCCTGAAACAAATGGCTGCCACGAAGGATCAAATGAATGTTGCAGAATCTTTCCAGCCAGGTGGGCCTGGGGGTTCGGAGGAAAAATCAGTATAATTATGCCAGCAGCCAGCCAGCCTCCCAGAGGAAGGGGTGGGAACAGGAGGGCAGCTACCCCCTGGCTGAAGTTGAAAAAAAAATGCCCACTTGGCAGTTATAGAGATATATCAAAGATGACTGGTATTAATTAGTGGAAGGCATGTGACAATTAAAACTTACCTTTAGTGCCACTACATGATGCTGACCATGTGAACACCTTATATTATCAATGCAATGCCCCTGTCTTTCCAAGACAGATACTGCCAATACACAACACATCTCCATTGATGCACATTTCTAGAAAAGAATAAAAAGAAAACATTAATTTATACTATGTTTTGATCAAAAATTGACATTGAAAATGGGACTTTGAGAGGGAATTGCACAATATCCTTGATTTGCGCAAATTAAGGATCAAGTGCAATTTACGTAATTACTCTTGCTGCCCAAAATAATAGTTAAAATCAGTCACAGATGAATAATTAAGGTGGTACTACACCCCTTGACAATTTTGACTATTTTTGCATTTTTCTCAAAAAATAATAACACTGGTAACAAAAGTTATGTATATATTATAGGTGATTCAAGACAAGCAGTACGTTATTTATGATAAGAAAAGAGGTACCGCTAGAATGTACCTCATTTCTTAACATATAATGAAGCACTTGTCTTGAATCACTGAAATGTCAGTGAAGTAATTCGATTCATTACCCCAATAATATACATACATGTAACTTTTCTTACCAGTGTGTAGTTATGCAAAATTAGTCACAAAATTTATCAAGGGGTGTAGTACCACCTTAAATCAAAGATGTCCGATTGGCAGTTTCGCACTATTTTCACTATATAGAACAGCCGTTTTTCTGTTAAAATGCCCCTCAAAATAATCAGTAAACCATAATATTTTTGGCTTCAAAAATGAAGTGTAGAATAGTCAAAACCATGGTCGAGTTTGTGCATCACAAAATATTTTTCCAGTATTTGAGTAAAAATCAGCATTATTTTGCACTCTTTTCTGATTTTAGTGTGTATACATGACAGCGTTAACATGGAAGTTGGGTTCTGATTGGCTAATTGAATCACCAGGGCTGGAAAAAATGCAAAATTTCGCAGGAATGAAATTACTTTTCGTGCTTATTTCCCTAGAAGAATGGAAGCCCAGGTATTCACTACACTGGCCGGTGCCAGTTGTAGGGCAAGGATTTGGGAGGGAAGTTTTTCCATCCATGTGAATTGTTTGGTGTTTTTAGCACACAAGTGGGTAAGTGCAATAGCTGCCTTGTGAACATTTGGCAATTTACACACAGTATATTGTATCGGTACTCATCTACATATTGCAGCTACACATGGCAGCTATTGCACTTACCCACTTCTGGTACTGTGCAGTCGGTAAATGAAATGGGCTGTGTGCAAGCAGAAATAGGTATTGTGAGCTAAATTATAGAACATACATAAAATAAATGCAATGCAAGCAGAGGATACATACAATGTACAATAGGGTGCGGTGAAAAACACTTTCTTCTTGAATCGACTTGGAACTCTCGGTCTAGGAGAATTTTACTAGGGTGCATGTTTTGTTACTATTGCACTGAAATATCAGTAAGATCGGAGCATGTTTCACCCAGGCAGTAGATTTTCACAAAATCCCTACTTTTTTGCTATTTCTATTACTTCTAGCAGAAACAACCTGAGAAAAGTAGGCATTGATATGACATCATAGCCAATATTGAATACCGTACTATGGGTACATGTAGTTTGTTTGGACCATCTAGAACATCACCAAATAGCAAGCAGTCTCCAATTGGTTACCATTGTTTAAGGGGGTACTACACCCTTCAATAAATTTGTGTCTATTTTTGCATTTTTCTCAAAAACTAATAGCACAGTGGTAACAAAAGTTATGTATATTATAGGGGCAAGGAATCCAATAACTACACTGGAATGTGTAATCTGGAATACCGTACTTTGGTTAGTTTGTTTGGACCCTCTAGAATATCACCAAATAGCAAGCAGTCTCCAATTGGTTACCATTGTTTAAGGGGGTACTACACCCTTCAATAAATTTGTGTCTATTTTTGCATTTTTCTCAAAAACTAATAGCACAGTGGTAACAAAAGTTATGTATATAACAAGGAATCCAATTACTACACTGGAATTTCAGTGACCCAAGACAAGCGGTTCATTATTTATGACAAGAAATAAGGTACCGCTAGGGTGTACCTCATTTCCATTCATAATATACTGAACCGCTTGTCTTGTGTCACTGAAATTTCAGTGTAGTAATTGGATTCCTTGCCCCAATAATATACATAAATTTTGTTACCAGTGTGTTATTATTTTTTCGAAAAATGCAAAAATACTCACAAATTTACCACAGGGGTGTAGTACCCCCTTAAGGTTACATAGGGTGAAAATTCCACTCAACTTGTCTTTTGTTTTTTAATTCTTATTTATGAAGTATATATTAAACATCTCGGAGATGTAGATTGAAAAAATTGTATCAACAAAGTATTTTTTAAATTATTTTTGTGTATATTTATATTTGCTCTAGATATCCCACAGCACTAATTCTTTTTTAAAGACAGTTCTTGATTTAAGGGGACACTACACTAAATCCTTCCGCATTTGGTGTATTAAACTCATGGAAGAAAGAGGTGGTGTGAGGGGCTATCATTTTCTTTGGAAGGGGGAATCCCAAATATACATGGGGGCCTGTGGGTTAAGATTTTAAAAGGTATGCCAACATTTCCTGTCGTCCTCCCCTGGCCCTGCTCTCGGCCAGCCTAACTTTGCCAATGTGGAAACTTTAAATGGCCTAGCTATTATGATGCAGATTTGAATGTTTCTGTAGTGTTTCCTAAGCCTTATAAAGATGCACTGTAAATGTTTGCCAAAAACTGCTCCCCCTCCCCCATTCTACCCTCCCCCAGGACTCATAATTATTATGCACCTAGTTACTTTATTGTATTTTCACATGTATTTCAATGGGACATTTATTTAGTGATGTGCCCCCGGATAGTGATTATTATTCCAGTGCATGAACTGGCAACCCTATCATTTTCATTTGATTTCTAAAATCAGTTTTGAGAAAATCAATTGATACTTCCCATGCAGTAAGGATTATCAGTAGTAATACATGAGCACTGCACCTGGAATATTATGGGATTGTGAATTGATACTGTGAAATAGCAGAAAATGTGAGTACTTGAAACTAAATGTGTGCATATCTCAGAACTCCATTTTGGACCATTTGGCCTGATATGCTGAGATAAAAGTTTCCCGTAGCTGATTCATAAAATTTTGATATGCATGTGTTAGCTGATACTTCAAAGAAATAATGTAGGGAATAATTGTGTCAATATATTGGCACACTAAATTAATATTGTTGTTGCAAAAAAGACGACATTTACCCCATCTTTTTCATTGACATTCTGTGAACATGTAAGCTTACTGTTTCAAATCAGGAGGACCTATCTAAAGAATAAATAGGTACATTATTTCATTGCTTTGTTTGTAACACATATCCGAAATCGCAATGAAATCGGACCCTCTCCCCATATTTTCCTGGCCTCTTTCCCAAAAAACCTCATGCTCATGAAATTGAACACAAATTGAAACACTTACAAAGTACATTTGTGTATGAGCTATGACGTTAAAAGTATTACAATAACAATCATTAGAGTGTCAACTTTAAGATGAAGTATGATTTTTAGGCCTGCCATGTTTATTTTTTGAAAAACAAAATATTTTAGGTGGCTACGTGCAGCCAATTTGCCTACACAAAATTTCAAAATCCTGTATAACCTTAAGGGGTAATGACTATTTTTGTATTTTTCTCAAAAAATAATAAGGGGGTACTACACCCCTGTGGTAAATTTGTGAGTATTTTTGCATTTTTCGCAAAAAATAATATAACACACTTTTAACAAAAGTTATGTATATTAGGCCAAAAAAAAAAAAAAAAGGTTTGTCTCAAAAACGTAGAAAAACATTTAAAAAAAATGCTTTTTTTTTTTTTTTTTTTTTTTTTTTTTTTTTTTTTTTTTTTTTTTTTTTTTTGTTTTTTTTTTTTTAGCCTGAGACAAATGAAAATCACAAGACAGGTATTGGAAAACTACAAGTGGTCTTACAATGAAAGAGAAGCAACAAATTTACAATGTTAATATTCTGTAACTGTATTTTATTTGCCTTCCTAGAGCTGATCACTATTAAAAATCAGTGCAAAATACAAAGTTACTGATACAAATGTTGGTATGAGCGAGATTTGATGTTTCCATAGAGGTGAATATTTAGAGGGCTGAGTGAGCTTTCGGTACTCTATCGAGAGGTTTCTTCAGTTTTCACCTTTTTACCCCTCTATGGACCGATCAATTCTCGCTCATATGTACCAACCTAGAGTACAATGTGGCTTTTTGTTTCAAATTGTATCTATTGTGTTGGTATGCAGAATGCATATTGAGTGTAAAAATACAATGACCAATTGGGTCATCTAGTGTTCATCATTAGATCCGTCTGGCTCATACCAGCTTTCATCAGAGCCGGTCGACATTGTAGGTAAAACGGCTCAATTGCCGGAAAATACGGGTTACAGCTTCGCCCCGACACCAACTCAGTATTTAGGGCATTCAGAGTAACCGAATCGGCGCACCGATGCAGTGCCCAATTCCTCAGCACAGTCCCCCCTGTTTTAACTATACGAATACGAACAATCATGTTGAAATAAACGGTAAAAAATTAGTTAAAAAACAGCTACAAAAAATACAAAAATTTATGAAAACAACATGGCTTCACTCGATCGCAGAGTTCTCCGTAGGCTAAGTCCATATATTGCATCCACTTTGCTTAAATCGGCTTTACGCTCCGTGCCGTTGCAAGGATGGCGTGAAACTAGCGAGACTGAGGCTACGGTGTGGGTTACGGGCTATCTGCAACACTAATGGCATACGCGCTGCCTGACATTTTCGATGGTTTTCTGACATTGAGGAATTCATTTTTACTACGTTGGTCGAACTATCGGGAACCGGAAAATCGGAAAAAAAAAAAAAAAAAAAAAAAAAAACCTTTAAAAAGGCGGTCAGCGCGTAGACAAACGCGTTGTATCGCTTTCACATACTTATGCGCGCGGGTTCGTGAGACAAACCTTTTTTTTTTTGGGCCTTATTGGGGCAAGGAATCCAATTACTACACTGAAATTTCAGTGACTCAAGACAAGCGGTTCAGTATACATGTATATGATAGGAAACGAGGTACATCCTAGCCGTACCTTATTTCTTATCATAAATAATGAACCGCTTGTCTTTGGTCACTGAAATTCCAGTATAGTAATTGGATTCCTTGCCCCTATAATATACATAACTTTTGTTACCAGTGTGTTATTAGTTTTTGAGAAAAATGCAAAAATAGACACAAATTTATCGAGGGGTGTAGTACCCCCTTAAGCACCAAGAAAATGTGCGATTTACGAAGTAAAATGTAGTCACAATCAAAACTCGTAGAATTGGGTAAATCTGTATTGTCCATTCACTGCTGTCGATTTTGCTTGGTCTTTCACACACGAAAATATTGTAACAGTAATCTCCATTACTTCTAAAATCTTGTCTCACTCTTCCGAGAAAGCATACAAAGGTAATATGTGACCATCCACCACAACTGAGCCCGGATGTTGCCAGTGCCACTATTGAGATATGCTCAATTGCTCATTGAACTTAACAATAAACAATAGGAAACAAAGGATTTATTGACTGTTTTATTGATTTTTCACTTCTTAAATGTCAAGTACTATAGATCATTTTGAAGCTAATTTCAAGCAGAATATTTTGGTTGAATATCTCAAAAATGATGATTGGCGACTTCAGGGCTCAGTTGTGCTGAATGGTCACATATGTGATGCGATCAAGCAAAATCAGTCGGAACTCGGAAATATTAAATTTTCAGTTTCTTAATATAGGATAGTAAAAAGCATTTACAAAACTTCTATTTGCCGAAAACCCCATTGACATTGAGCAACCAATTCCAAAGATATGAACAATTAAAGAGTTTCCAAAACAAACGGAAACATAAGGAAATATTTCCTTTGTTTGGCTATATCTCAGAATCAATATTTCCGAGTTCCGACTGATTTTGCTTGATCGCATCACATATATCTGTCCATTGGTCAAAATTGTCTTCTCTTGTCGTCTTCCATATCTCTGTCTGCTCACAGACACAGTCAGTCGGTCTCACAGTCTCGAAGCGGTCCACAATCGCGTTAACCGCGGTCTCACATCACGAATCGGTCTCAAAGTGGTTTGACAACTTTTCAGATCGTGCACCTGAACCCACGCTAAGTTTTGATCAGCTGACCCCTTCCAGCCAATCAGCATCCTTGATTACCAAATCATCACAAAGACATGCCACTTCCTGTGCTCAACCTTGCTTGTGCCAGCCCATGGATGTGACAATGCAGAACTATATCATTCAGATTCCCTTTTACAAATTAACCATCGCGTATACGTGCGCACGACGTCAAGCGTGTGCATTTAATAAGGCCCTTCGCACTTGATTATTAGTTTCCTGTTAAAGATTTTGAAAAAGGGATGAGGTGACTTTTAATTATTAATTATCTTTTATTTTCTTTATTTAGTTTGATCTATTACAAGCAACTATTGACTCAATTTGACCAGAGCGGGCATTTAATTATTTCATAACAATATTTGATTTTTAAAGAAATGGAGCTCAGACAAACTGGCATTATATAATAAAGGAGAGAAAAAATCAGAACCGTTCGGATTCGAACCAGCGTGCACTAACGATTACATGTCGTTGGCTCACCACCACACGCCATAACACTAACAGCTCATGGCGGATCAGCGGTAATTGAACATGTAATGATTTTATTATCTCGTAAATGTCGCACGGCCAATGTAAATTAATTATAATTAGAGAGGGCGGCCTATCTGCTGTGTCATGAGACATTAAACATTAAATGTCTCATATTGACTGATGTTATGCTATGACACAGCAGATAGGCCGCCCTCTCTAATTATAATATTTGATTTTATAAGTGAAGGTGGAGTTGTACTTTTTGTTCATTCATCAATCATTGTTGATTTTATTAAGAGGGGTACTACACCCTGTGGTAAATTGTGACTATTTTTGCATTTTCTCAAAAATAATAACACACTGGTAACAAAAGTTATGTATATTATTGGGGCAAGGGATCCAATTACTACACTGAAATTTCAGTAACTCAAGACAAGCGGTTCAGCATATATGATAGGAAATGAGGTACATCCTAGCGGTACCTTATTTCTTATCATAAATAACGAACCGCTTGTCTTGGGTCACTGAAATTCCAGTGTAGTAATTGGATTCCTTGCCCCCTATAATACACATAACTTTTTTACCAGTGTGTTATTAGTTTTGAGAAAAATGCAAAAATAGACACTAAATTTATCGAGGGGTGTAAGTACCCCTTAAAGTCAGAAAATGGCAAGTAGAAGTTGTTGAAAGTTATTTGAAAGGAGACAACTAGAAATAAAAATAAAATAATTAATTATTTTGAGATTTTCAATTTGGGACGCGGGCGGTAAACAGGAAACTAATAATCAAGTGCGAAGGGCCTAATGGACCATGTGCAAAATAACGCTGGACGGCAAGCAGTACGCTTAATTTGTAAAAGGAATCTGAATAACAGTTTACCAAAAATATAAACCCAAGGTCAAGTGTGGTACATGACCAGTGATTGAGCACAACAAAAATGCCTTGATGTAGGCCGCAAAACATGTGATAATTTGGCATGCAAAATTGTGAAAAACATGCTATTTATAAAATAATAATAGGGGAAATCCCGTTACAAACGTAAACGTACCTGACATAGCAGAAAGCTGAATCTTGGTCAGCGATCAAGTTACCCCGGAAGTTACCACGATAGGAATTGCTTTATTCCGTGTTGGAGGTAACTTGATTTTTGACCAAGATTCTGATCGCTGCCCTGACATAGTCATAGACGTGAGCTTCTTGTGTATGTGTGTGGTGGATTTGGAAAAAAATGAACAACGCTAAAAAAGCGGACGATTTTACTAATGTGAGCGGGGGCTTTGAGACGAACTATTTTATTAAGATGCCTTATGTACTTACCCTTCAACTGAATAACCTCAGCTTTATCATATCATGCACATTTTGTGCAATTTTAGGGAATTTAATCAAGCTCCTTTCTTCCACGGCCACGCCAAATTGCGTCTGATGGTAAACTAAGCTCGTCCCCCTCTCCAGAGCAGCTCGTAGTACTGAGTGTGCAATAATAGCGGGAATTTCAAATCCACTACAATCTTAAAATTAACTCCTCATAAATGAATAGAATATATTCAAATTTGACAAGTATGACTATTCCTAGGGGGATCTCAGTGGCGTACCGTGGCCGCTCCTACCCCGGGGGCTGAAGAAAATTCAATTTTGCTGCCCTTTCCCCAACAGCCCAAAAAGGTTGACCCAATTTTTTTGTCGGTGGTTTGAAAAAGTGAAGGCAAAAAAAAACAAAAAAACAAAGGATTTTAGGTGCTAGCGCCCTAAAAAGCATCACATGAGGTATATTACAATTTTTTCAAAAATATTTTTACTTCTTCAACCATTGAGGTTGTCTGGGGAGGTTCTGCAGTTAACGAGTTGTGTCAAGATTCTTGGGGTTCAGATCACGAATGATCTTAAATGGGATGTGCACATATCAAATGTTGTTAAACGTGCCAGTGGGCGTTTATTCATGCTTACCACTGTCAAGCGCTTTGGTTTACCACTGGAAGTCTTGAAAACCATATATATTGGGTTCATTAGGCCTCTTGTTGAATATGCCGTTCCAGCTTGGCATCCGGGGCTCACTGAGCATCACCATTCAGCTCTCGAGCGTATTCAAAAGAGAGCGTGCAAAATAATGCTGGGATATAATAACTATGTTTCTTACCAGGATGCTTTAGATCAATGCCAGTTACTTCAAAGTCTCGATGTGATCAAATATGCCTACAATTTGCAAACACACTTTTGGAGACTCCTGAGTTCCGCAGCTGGTTGCCAGGTTTGCGTGGAGAGAATGGAAGAGCATTGCGCAATGCCAACCTCCTCTCCATTCCCAGGGTGAGAACCCAGAGGTACGCCAACAGTCCAATCCCTATATGGTTAAGCTGTGGAATCAGGAAGCTACAAAGGTTTGATTGAAGTTGCTTTGTTTATAGCATCTCTTGGTGGCACCCGGGCTCAGTTTAAAGTATTTTTTGCTTAATAGTGCATATATTTAGTAGTTGGTTATTTTTCTTTATTTGAAGTGTTAGAGAGGGAGTGAGTGAAAGAGTGAGGGAGTGAGTGAGTTGGGGTGAGTGATTGAGGTAGTGAGTGGGGTGAGTGAGTGGGTGAGTGAGTGAGTGAGTGAGTGAGTGAGTGGGTGGGTGAGTGAGTGAGTCAGTCAGACTGTTTTCATATGTTATGGGCTATTGTATTTTTGCTTGTCATACTGTATTATATTATATGCTATTTAATTGTTTCTAATATTGTGCAATGTATGTAATTCAGCTGTTTGGCTGCGATATGCATTTTAATAAACCTTGAATATTCAATAATAAAGCCCCCACAAAAAAATATGCGCATGGATCTAACAGATTTCTCTTCAAAAAAGAATTGGATGCCTCTTCAAAATGAATCGGATATAGAGCCAGGGGCGGATTTAAAGGGGCGCACCCGGCGCTCGCCCCACAGCGACATCATTCCTATATCTTGGTGTCAGAAATTGCCATGATAGTAGGGCGAATCAACAGCACGGTATAGCGATTTTGTTCCGCCGTGATATTATGGTTTCGAGATAAAGGCCGAGCACTTCAGGCAAAGTATAACACTCCACCTGTACCTTTACGAACACCACCTGTGTACGATATAATACGTAACGTTTCTATTCCACGCATGCTCCGGGCATGCTTATAACCCTGTTTAACGTTTTTAACTCATGGAAATTGCGGATTTTATTTTGGTCCATTTTTGTTTTCAAGACTTGAACAAGCGGCAATACTCAGAGTTAAGGTTGTACACTCTTTCAACACACATATTCATGTGCAAGCCTAAAAATATGGTTTATTCAAATAAAAATTATAACGTTATATTTTCAAGGAATAGAGATTTTATTATATACACCGCCATACATGTAGGCCTATCTAGCGTGGAAGTATATTAGTTGGTCACATTCATTTCAATTCAAAGGAATTCAATTCGATTCTATAGAAACTGTGTCAATAGAAGTTTTATTGTCCGACATTCAGCAATACTAGAATAATCAATAACGGTCTTGATATTTTGAAAGACAACTCATACATAATCGCTGAGCGATTAGTTTTTAGCCGGGCTTTTAGCCAATGAGACACCGAATACCAATCGCTTCCTGCGTGTAGAGTAATTTTTGTGACTTCGGCTGCTGGCGGAGCATTTATAGACCGATCGTTTCACTGTAATTTATTACCTGTGGTAGTGGGTGTGCGCCCCCTCTATTTTTTGCAGATCGGCGCCTGCTAGGTTGACTCTGTGTGTTTTGCAGAGCGGCGCCTGACTTTGTGTGGGCGCCGAGCTATTGAAAATTCCTGGATCCGCCCCTTGAGGCCGTCACCATCAGCCTTTCCCGCGGGATCTGCCATCTTGTGGGTACTGCCGTTCTGAATGTCATGCATTAGGCATTACGCCCCCAATTATGCGAAGGTCGCAGCGTGTGACGCACCTTTTCAGTCAAGTGTCAACGCGGTGATCTTTAGCAACATGGCACTCTGTACCCGCAAGATGGAGGCGTTGACGTCACAATGACTACGGTACTTCTATTCTCATCAAAATGACAAGAAACTCATCAAATTTGATAACAGTGGCGGCGCTACTTGGGGGGGGGCAAGGGGGAATATTTTTCTTGTCCCCCCCACTTTTGAGGCAAACCCCCAAAATCATGTATATGTCCACTTTTTCAGGTAATTTTTCGCAAAATCTGCCAATTTTGCCCCCCCCCCCCCCTGAAATTCACTTTGCCCCCCCAATGCCTCCCCGCAAAAATAAGATTGCCTGGTTATTTAAAAAAATGAATAAGATTGCCTTGTCATTTAAAAAAATGAATAGGTTCTGGACAAAATTACCCAACTTAGGGGGCTAGCATTTTCTTCTGAAAGGGGGGGGGGTGTCCCAAATATACTGGAGGGTCATGAATTTTGGAAAGAAAAATAGGGGGGGGGGTCATAAAATTTTTGATGACCAAAATGTATAGGGTAATAGGGAGTCACAAGATGACCACAGATATGAGATTCAATACAATTTTAGCATGTTTATTACACAGCTCCATTGACAATGTGTTGTAAGTTGGTATACCAGAACGAAATTCAAATTTCCCGATGTCTTTGCTAAATGAATTTATCTGCAGGATTGTTTTGGTACATAAACATTATTTAGCCAGAGGTTTCCAGTGATATAAAAATCTCAACCTTTTTTTGAGAAAAGTGGGGGATGATGCTGATGTGGATCACGAAATGCCCTTTTAAATAGTATGCTCTAAAAGGCTTAGGAAAACACTACAGAAATGTTCATTATGCAAAACGTCCTGCTCACTATGCTCGCATCATATATCTAGACCATTTATAGTTTGCTACCCAAAATATGGCATATGCAAGGGGGCAAAGCAGTGCCTTAACGTCATAGGGGCACATGCCCCCCAATTGTTTGCAAAATTTAGAAAATCCCATAGGAAAATCACCAAAAAACGGCTTGTGCCCACCCCCCATCAGACCCAATGCCCCAATCATGGTCGGTGCCCCCCAATATGATGACCAACACTACGCTACTGGGGCAAAGATTTTTTGGCACTGGGGCGGGGCACTTTAAAAACAAATGACTATAAGGGTATGCTCCCCCGGAAAGAACTGCTTTTGGCCCCCGTAGCTCCAAAAGACCCCTGAATTTTACCAAAATTGAGCACTGAACGAGCCCTGATTTTGAAAATGTATGCTTTATTGCAGACCCCTAAAATTGTCATTGGTCAAGTTTCTAGACGATTTTCAATCAGAAAACCAAAACCCTTGATTATGACCGTTTGCAGCTCCGAAAGAGAAAAGACCCCTCTTTTTACCGGTATGCCACACCATCAGCCCAGAAAGACCCACCATCTCCGAATTTGGGGGTACTGGTACTATGTGGATTAAGATTTGCTTTGTTCCAGGTAGTGGCAGCACCACGTGGGGGGGGGGGCAAATCACCCATCATCATTTGAGGAATGAGCATTTAGAGCTGATCAAAATCAATGGTCTTTCAGCGCTCTGTTTTGGTCAAATTCAAGGGTCTTTCCGAGCTGTGCGCGACTGTTCTTTCCAGGGAGCATACTGCCCGTATGGTCACTTGTGTCCCCTGGTTATTGGAGGAAGCAGAGTTGGCAGCACAGGGCAACAAGATTCCTGTTTCTCACCTGTCAGGCAGCAGGTGCAGGAAATAAATGCGCTATTCCAGTTGAAATCCATACACCTCAAAGACATGACCTTGTTCTTCCACACAGGGAGTGAATTACTTGAAAGCTACACCCATGGGTAGAAGATTCAGATCATGTCTTCCATAGGGGGTGTATGGATTTCAACTGGAATAGTCCAATGCACAATGCTGTCTGTTAGGTAGGTAAATGAAACACAAAACAAGATTGTTTTAGGAAACACAATTTTATTGCATTTCATTAACTGTCTCAAGGTTGTACATGGTTTCATGGAATAGAAATAAGAAAAGTAAATTTGTTGACCTACATGATTCCATATCAAATGTAAGTATACTCATCAAATATATACTATTTACAAGAGACTATATCTTAGAGGCCGTGAAATAATTGGGGGGTATAAAATTTGCAAATGATATACCAAAAATGCTATAAAAAATTCTTGGGATCCCAATTTGCAAACCTTATGGTCTAGATATATGCTGCAAGTACAGCAAGCATGAAAATTTGCATATTTAAGCATTTCCGTACTGTTTCCTTAAGCCTTTTAAGAATGTTATTAAAAATGTGCACCATGAATGTGTGCTAAAAATTACTTCCCCCCTCTTGGCTTGCCAATAATTGCTTGCCCCCCCTTGCTGGCCAAAAAATTCTTGTCCCGTCACGATTTTACCCTCCCCGGGCTCATAATTATTGCACAGCTTCTTAGCAATGTATGCGCTTGGAGCTTATTAAATTTTCTGAAGATACACTTTCTTATGGTTATTTTATACAATGAAATATCACCTTCCAAGTGGAATAATATTGCACTTTGTTAATATTCTTTAATTTGGTTATCATAATTCATTTACATGACTGTACTTCCCACCACTAAGTTCCTCCCTTGCGACCCCTGGTGACATGTTGACGATGATTACTCTCTAACCTTCTCAATCCTGGACCATAATTATATAACACCACAACAAACATCATGGAGCAGCTCAGTGGTTTCATCTCTCTAACCTATCTCTATCTTAGAAGATAACTGAAATAAAATTGGAAAATTCCATCGAGACTAGAACCACTGACGTACAGATTACAAGACAAATAAGTCATATACCACACAGTCAGAGTCGCCAAAAAACTTTTTTTATAATACAAATGCTTGTTTGTTTATAATGCAAATGTATACAGTAATAAAGCTCGATATTATAATCATGAATACTAGCGCTCTAAGGAGATTCAATTTCTTATGGTCTTGGACCTGGAGCAGGTTAATGGGCTGGAATCTTCAACTAACCCCCTGGTTTATTTTGATCAATATAAATCTGGTGATTTATCATTAACTTCACATAAGTTACATTAGAAGCATTTCACTTTAAAAAGAGCGCGACCGAATTGACTGTTATTCCCCAAACCATATACACGTGGACAACAGCGGCATTGACAAAGTTTAAGCCCCATTTAAAGGCCCATTCAGTTATTTGCTCATCGGGACGATCGTAAAAATCATCAAAATTCAGATTTTGGTACCTTTGTCATTGTCATAGATGTGCTAATGATAGCCCACACCTGTGTATATAAGACAAAGTAAGGTATTTACATCAATCTGTAAAGGCGAGGGACTGGTCTATCAATATGCTTGAACGAAACCGCTACACTGTTCAATAGCTTTCTTGTACTATATGTGACATGATCTGGTCCATGGGGGTCAAAGGAGGCATTTTTGAAAATTGAGTTACTGTAATTATTACATTATGCATACAATAGGCTATCATTTACTGAAAACACCAATGGTCTAGCATACTTGGTTCTAAAGTTATGAAGATTTTTGATGTCTATTTTCTTATGTATTTTATTGTTTTTTACTCCATATTTATACCTTTATCTCAGTTTCAAATTTGCCGCCTTTGGCCCCCACGGACCAGATCGTGTCACATATGAAATGTGGTGGCGATTTAAAATGCATGTGCCCTGAGCAAACTACGATGCGTATGCACACTGCAGGGTAAAGAACAATGGAAATTGCTTTAATTTGTGCGCATACTGCCAGGCAATGACATCACATGTCAAGTGGGCTATATAAATTAACTACATGTATTTGAATGGGGCTTCAACATCATCAATACTGCCAAATTTTTCATTTCAAAAATAGCAAATGACAATTTGACTGACTTATCCTTCACTTTTAAGCAAATTATAAACAATTTTTACACTTGCGTTGGGTTTAAGAGACTATGTTAGCACATCTATGACACTAACAAAGGTGCCAAAGTCTGATTTTTTATGATCCTCCAAATGAGCAAATCACTGTATAGGCCTTATAAGCTCTTATCTTGAATTTGATGTAGACTCTCTATAGTAAATACCACCATCATCCCCAATATATAGGCCAAACCCTGCAATTTAAGTCACATTTAAATTTTGGGTAATATTGAAAAATCACAATTAGAAACATAATTAGGGATTTTAAGTCGGAAAACATAATTAGGGATTTTAAGTCGGAAGACAAAAAATTAACATAAATCAGAAAAAATAAGACTATACACATTTTCATAGCATAAATTATAGCTACATGCATATAGACAAATATAATACAACATATAAGCATAAAACATAATTTAAGTTATACAAGTATAGGGCCTATAGGCTACTGTTGCTATTTTTAATTCTTGGACAAAAGTGCATGTGCCAAGTGTTGTGTCAAATGCGTGAGCATTCTTCGCAAAAGTTTTAACTTATAGTGACTGGCTATCTAGTAACAACATTGCATAGCATGGTTGGTTTATTTTTTCCCCAAGTTGTGCAAATTAAGTTTTTGGCATCATAGGCATATGAATGCTTGTGGACACACTCTTTGCTTTCAAAATGTATGTCATTTCCATGAATTAAATATAGCAACAGTAGGCTAGGTTGTACAATGTGCACTTCATTCTATGTATGATGCACTATTTAAAGGTCCACAATCGTTGGCCTGGTCAACTGGTAGGTGCCCTTGCCCTTATAGATCACACTCCTGTATACTTGTCTGGACTTAGGTGGTGTCTGGACTGACATGCCCCAGGCCAGCCACATAACTCAATTATGTAGTTCATTATTCCAGATGTGGTGGTAGACCTTTAAGAATCAGAGGGTGTCTGACACCCGGGGCACTCCCACTTTGGAGGTGACCCGCAGGGGCGGATCCAGGAATTATCAATATTTGTTTACAAACACATGCTCTGTCACCTGAAGACCCCCTATTTTTCCATTTGATCTGTCACCCAAAGACCCTTATTTTTCAATTTGAACAGCAACTTTCATTAATCACTGATTTTGTTACTTATTTTGAAAAGACAAAGAAATTTGAAGCCATTTAAACCTAGAAATACAATGTTCAAGGTTTCTGTGGCACTGTTTAGGCTCTCACCCAAAGGTTTCATTTAAAAAAAGGTCATTTTCTCATCCAATGACCCCATTTTTTTACATTTTGCTCTCACTGAATGCCCTTACTATTAAAGTGTCAGCTCTACACCTATATCCATTTATATTGAAGTGCCCTCTCGGGGTCCGACACGAGTGGTGTACCGTAATGTACAAGTGCTCCTCAAGCTATTATAAGGAATGTATTATTCCTATATTGAATAAACTTAAAATGTTTCAAAACAATATCAACCACTAACCAAAAAAAATCCATCATGGAATGGAAAGAGTTGTTATTTACCGAGAAGAATATGCTAGCACATCTATATATATATATCACTTAAAACAAAGTTATTCATATAATCATCATTATTAATTTGAGGTTACATAACAATTAAAATAAAGTTACATGGATACACATTACACATTACATGATCCTTATCATGATTACTGGGAACATATGATAGATTATGTTAATTAGGCTAGTCAAATTAAGGAAAATTAGAGGTTAAAGGAGTGTTTCGTGATCCTAGCATCCTCTTTTTATGACATTTTTCAGTACATATCCACGAAAAAAGTCTATTCCCAAAATTTCAGTTGATTCCGATTTTGCGTTTGCGAGTTATGCATGATTATGTGTATTACACTGCTCCATAGACAATGCGTTGTAATTTCGTTCTGGTGCACCAGAACGAAATTCAAATTTCACGATATCTTTGCAAAACGAATTAATCTGCAAGAAATATTTTGTACATAAACATTATGTAGCCAGAGGTTTCCAGTGATATAAAAATCTCAAATTTTTTTGAGAAAAGTGGGGGGATGAGGCTGTGGATCACGAAATGCCCCTTTAAGCAACCACTAATTGCAACAGAATCCATTTAATCACCATTCATTTCAGAAAAGCATATTTAATAACACATTAAAAGTACCCCCCCAAAAAATTTTTTTTCTGAATTCTTATGATGAGAGCAATACATTGGTATTGTTTTTAAAAAGATTTGACCAAATTTGAAATTTCACCCCTGCATAAGCGGCCATTTTGGATTTATGCAAATTAGGCACTGTTCCACTGCTTGGATTTTTGGGGACTTTTGATACTTTTTTGTGTGAGGTTTTGGGAGATGGACGCATGTGAAATGGATTCTGTTGCAATTAGTGGTGGGTATTTTTTTAAATTTGACTAGCCTAAAGTATCAGCATGCCTCTTCAGGGTGGTCAACCCTCATGCATTTTGTTACTGTCAGTCTTACGCATTTCTGCAAAGCCAGCTAAAATTGTATACTAAATCTCATACAAATCCTCATGCTTTCTTAACATCAACACAATTTGCCCATAAATAGTCTATTGTATTAAACCCACATTTTTTAAAAAGAGTGCACCAATTGGCTTTAATTGGGGCTTCACTAAGAGGAGGACATACACATCAACCTCAGACATCTCTGAACCATATATGCATGTACCATGTCGCACTGATGTGCTGAAGTTAAACCAAAAATGCATTTTTCAATCAGAAGAGAAAACTACCTTTGCCATGTTCATTCACCATGTTTCTTACGTCACTACTTTTTATGATGAATATTGTGTAAGATTAAAGTCATGTCTTTCATAGAGGGATCTCAACTGGAATAGCTCAATACTGCATTGCTTTGTTGATTCTGAGAATGCTGATAATAGCAAAGTAAGGGGTAAAAGAATCTGGACTCTGCCATGTTTGAGTGTCACTCATGGAGGGTAAGTGTACCTTTGGTAGATTATTTCGACATGGCCTAAGGAAACAACCCAAAAGATTGATACCATCCTATAAACGTAACTTGTCATTACATAAATGAAGTGACCCCTCGGTCTCCATTTGTAACTTTTGCAGTGGATTATGTGAACCTCTGAAGTCATCCTCTGGAATCCTCATCAACATCCACTGTAACTAAGGAAACAACCCAAAAATACAATAGTGTTCTATAGACGAATCCAACGAGCCAAATCATGGTCAGGATTTGGTCGGCCATGACGGGTCCCCGCATGCACCAAACTGGTGTAGTGACTGCCCAATTGGGTGGATTAAAGCCGCTTAAAATTTGATGTTAGATTCTTTTGTGTTGTACACTGGCATTATTCTTTTGTCTATGTGTAACACAGGTGATAGAATGCAGTTTAAAATACCCTCCAAGGCCGCATCATTTCACATTTTAGGTGAGATGGAGCCGACGGGGACCCAACTTTGGCAGCCATTGAGGTGTAGGAATGTGTGAAATTGGATTAGTTTATAAACATAACTTTTCATTACATTCTGAACTGACCACCTCCCTCCCCATCTGTAATGAAACCAGAAGTGCGTAGAAATATAAACATCAATGTTTTGAATGAGCATAGGAGAAACGTAATCAATACTTTTTAATTCCTCCACTGCCTAGTTTTGTTGATCGGACATCATTGCTCTTTTGGGTTGCTTCTGTATCTGTTTACACTTGACTTGGCATTGAATTTGATGGAGTTGGACACTTTGGTAAGCTGATCTCATTACAATCCTCTACACAGAATAATTCACTTCCTTGCTCTTGCCTACATAGGCTGATGGCATCTTGCAGTGCTAGCAATTCTGCATCTACAGGTAGAAGATCATTCATGAGAAAGTTAAGAAAAATAAGTTCTTTGTCTTCATGTTCATGCAGTGGCGTAACTAGGGTTGGTAGCGCCCGGGGCAAGAAACATAAAATTTTGTCTTTCATTGCTTGGAGGGGTGCAGAATCGATGCTGAGTTGGTCAATTTGATGCCCCTCTAAGGGTGGCACCCGGGGCACGTTGCCCCCCTGCTCCCCTAGTTACGTTGTGTTCATGACATTTACATGTACCAAGTTTAATGAATACCTATTATTATCGGCAGTGGTGCAGATTTTCTGAACAGGAGATGGGGGTGGTTTGGGGACACAAACTTGTGAATGTGTACCAATAAGAAACATGATTCCACCCCTGCATATGTTCTTGTCTAACAAGTTACATTAGTAACCCCAACTGCTTCAGTTGATTTGGATATTGAATTTGCGAGATAAGCTAAATTTATACTCCATCGCTGAGCGACAAGCGATTACTATTTTGACCAATGAGGTAGTGCGCTCTCCCTGCGCAACAAAAATCGCTTTACCTCATTTGCAAAAAAGCCAATGAAAAAAGAAGGTGCAGTGATTTATAGTGCGCTACGCACAGGCACAACGCCTAGACGTTGATCCACAAGCCTCAGCACACTTTACAGGTTGTCACTGACCACTACGGCCCCACATCATTCCATAAACCATTTAACAGCAACTCAGGGACTTTGCAGCTTTAAGAGCGCACACCCTAGATATTCCACAAATAACCTTCGCAACCAGGATCAGCTCCCTGAGTTTTGTATGGGTTACAACAAGACAATTAGCAGTAAGTTCCTTGTCCAGGGGAATTTCAGGCTAACTCAATTTTTCCACGAGAGCATACTAGGCACTGCCAGGGTTCGAATCTGCAACCTTTCACAACATAGTTGAACGCCTTATCGATTGAGCTAACTTGACTGCATACAAATCACTGCAGCCAATCACTATTACTCATGGTATAGTGCCGACTCCCTTTGAACACATACAAAAACGCACATTCCTGTTTCACCCAAATTGCACCTGCCCATTGACGTCTGAAATCATATCAATAAATCATGTTAATTATCAATATTACATGTTTCACTTGTTTAAAATGTGACCGTCATCAACTAAATTAAAATAATGAATTTCTTCACCCCATTACTTTGTAAATGCAACCAAGATAGCTCTAGATTCTTAATTCTTAGTCTCGCGCAGGCCAGCGCAATTTGGGTGGAACAGGAATGTACCTGTTCAATGGGAGCCGGCGCTATACCATCAGCGATATCTTAATACTAATTATGGCGTGTCTGTCCGTCCGTCCGTCCCTCTGTCCGCGCGCTATCGCGTTCGCGTGGTTCGCGTTCACTATCGCGTGCTCGCTGTGCGCTATTGCGGAGTATCAACGGGAGTGTGCGCGGAGTACAGTCCGCGCATCGGAAAAGCATTACAGTGTGACTAACAGGTGCATCTCATCGGACCAATAATTATAGGCCTTAAGCACACGTGCACACACCAAACACGTGCATATAGGTCTATTTCAGCAGAACATGACTATTTCCGGAATCCTCCAGAATGGTTAACATAAAAATTATCCGTTGTGGTAATAGACTAGGAGCCCAGAAAATTTATTCAGCTCAGATGAGACAAAAGGTTTGGTGGTCTGATTATGTTATTATAGGCCCAAGATTCAATATTCCATATTGCTGCCGGGTCACAGACTGTACGTTCAGCCTGGGGGTCACAAAATAGGGGGCCAAAAATGCATTTATTCAGCTCAAGAGAGACATGGTCAAAACTTGTTGGATATCACTCCCAGGAGGATACTTTTCATGCCTATAGCAATGACAGCAACTTTGGCCTGTACGGGGGCCCAGACAGTAGCCCCAAAGGGCCCGCCCATATGGTGTTATTCAGCTGAAGAGAGACAAGGATGAATCTTTTGCATTGGAACTATTACACATTGGGGTGCACAAAAATACCAATGACAGCAACTTTTTCCTGTATGGGGGCCCAGACAGTAGCCTCAAAGGGCCCAATGTCCCATAACTGACTTATTCAGCTGAAGAGAGACATGGATGAATCTTCTTGCATTGGAATTATTACCCATCGGGGTTTACAAAAATATCAATGACAGCAACATTTTCCTGTACGGGGGCCCAGACAGTAGCCTCAAAGGGCCCGATGCTCCATGACAGGTTATTCAGCTGAAGGAAGACAAGCGTAAATCTTTTTGCATTGGAACTGCTACACATTGGGTTGCACAAAAAATACCAATGACAGCAACTTTTTCCTGTACAGGGACCCAGACAGTAGCCTCAAAGGGCCCGATGCCCCATAACAGGTTATTCAGCTGAAGGAAGGCATGGATGAATCTATAATTATGCATTGGTACTATTAGACATTGTGGTGCACAAAAATACCAATGACTGAAACTTTTTTCTGTACGGGGCTCAGACAGTAGCCTCAAAGGGCCCAATGTCCAATAACTTATTTATTCAGCTGAAGAGAGGCATACATAAATATTTTTGCATTGGAACTATTACACATTGGAGTGCACAAAAATACCAATGACAGCAATTTTTTCCTGTACAGGGGCCCAGACAGTAGCCTCAAAGGCCCGATGCCCCACAACAGGTTATTCAGCTGAAGGAAGACATGCATAAATATTTGTGCATTGGAACTATTACACACTGGGGTGCACAAAAATACCAATGACAGCAACTTTTTCCTGTACGGGGGCCTAGACAGTAGCCTCAAAGGGCCCGATGCCCCATAACAGGTTATTCAGCTGAAGGAAGGCATGGATGAATCTATATGCATTGGTACTATTACACATTGTGGTGCACAAAAATACCAATGACGGAAACTTTTTTCTCTACGGGGCTCAGACAGTAGCCTCAAAGGGCCCAATGTCCCATAACTGATTTATTCAGCTGAAGAGAGGCATGCATAAATATTTTTGCATTGGAACTATTACACATTGGAGTGCTCAAAATACCAATGACAGCAATTTTTTCCTGTACAGGGGCCCAGACAGTAGCCTCAAAGACCCCGATGCCCCATAACAGGTTATTCAGCTGAAGGAAGACATGCATAAATATTTGTGCATTGGAACTATTACACATTGGGGTGCACAAAAATACCAATGACAGCAACTTTTTCCTATACGGGGGGGGGGGGGGCCTAGACAGTAACCTCAAAGGGCCCAATATCCCATAACCGATTTTTCAAATTGTCCAAAGGGCCTAATGTCCCTTAACTGATTTATCCAATTTTGTCATCTTGCAAGAGAAAATTACACCAGGAGTGCTCATCTTAAGATGCCACGCTGGTGATCTACCAATGACATACCCATTCAACTGAAGAGACACATGGATGAATCTTTTTGAATTGGAACTATTCCCCATTGTATATACAGAAATACCAATGACACCAACTTTTTCCTGTACGGGGGCCCAGACGGTAGCCTCAATGGGCCCGATATCCCATAACTGGTTATTCAGCTGAAGAGACATATGGATGGATCTTGTTGAATTGGAACTATTGCACATTGGGGTCTACAAAAATACTAAGGATATCAACTTTTTTTTATACTGTGGGCCCAGACAGTAGCCTCAATGGGCCAGATATCCCATAACTGGTTATTCAGCCAAATAAACACATGGATGGATCTTTTTGAATTGGAACTATTGCATATTGGGGTCTACAAAATAATACTAATCAATGGCAACAACTTTTTTCCTGTATAGGGGCCACGACAGTAGCCTCAAAAGGCCCGATGTCCCATAACTGGTTTATTCAGCTAGCATAAGATAGTATCACCAGTATCAACAATAGATAACTACTTCATCAATATACCAATGTCAGCAGTAGACAGCTATTATACTTCATTAATACCAATATCAACAGTAGATATAGCTACTTCATCAAAACCAATATCAGAAGTAGGTAATTACTTCATCAATACTGATATCACCAGTAGTAAAAATAGCTACTTCATCAATACCAATATCAGCAGGAGAAAGGTACTTCATCGATATCAATATCAGCAATTGATAGCTTCTTCGTAGCCAATTTTAAAGCCTCATTCGGCACAATGCGACTTTATTCCCTCATGTTAAACCAATTTTGTTTGGAAAAAGAGAACATTTAAAAATTAACACTTTCTTCCTTCATGGCGTCCCCACTGCATTTTAACATGCTCATTACATTTGGCTGATTGACCAGTTATGGGACATCGAGCCCTTTGAGGGTACTTTCTGGGCCCGCGCATAGGAACAAAGTTGCTGTCATTGGTATTTTTGTAAACCCCAATATGCAAGAGTTCCAATTCAAAAGATCTGTGTGTCTTTTTGGCTGAAAAACATTTGTACTGCTTTTTAAATACTAAAGTGAACAATAGCCCATGAGGAGTGACACATTCAAGAACTTATATAGGCACTCGATTATATAGGCACTATATAAAAGAAAACCACATGTGCCAATCAGTGGTTCACAGTATCTTAGGAACAACAACAAGAGTGAAGGGTAAAGCATCAGACATGTGAAATAAGATGCTTATGCACGCTGCTCTCCGACTACCCCATCTGGTAGGCTATTCCAAACGTGAACTGAAGTGTGGATGAAGGTCCTGCCAGTAGGTATGGTTCTAGAAACCATACTGTGAGTGTGAGAGCATGGCACGGCATGGACAGGCTTGAGCGGGTAGCCCTTCTGACTACAAATGACTTTAGTGGATGTGCCTTCAGATCTGGTGGGAACAAGCTGGTGTGCATTTTATAGAGGACTGTTGTTGCAGTCACTTGACGTTTTTGATGGAGAGATGTGATGTTCAGCTCTGTACTTGCTTCTTCTTCGCTCACGCTTATGATTCAAGGTCCTTCCTCTGGATAGAGTCTAGTAATCCTAGAGTGGGTGTGCTGGCCCTCATCTTAGACAGTGAGGTATATTCCATCACAATGCAAACTTTAGCCTTGTAAACAGTTGCTCTGACATCAAGTTTATTTGCAACTCTCTTCAGAGCGCCCAACTCCTGTCTTGCTCTGTATGAGACGTTAGAAATATGCTTTGTCCAGGTCAGCTTGCTGTCGACTGTGAGTCCCGGGATCTCCAGCTCCTCCTTCTCAGCCAGTTTGGTGGTACCAAACAGAATATATATCTTGGTTAGATTTCTCTTTCTTGATATTGCCATTGCCTTACGTTTCGATGTCTCGAAGGTTACCATCCGTCTGTCATGCTTATCTGCCCAGATCCTCATTTTCTCCAAGTCTCCATTCAGGCTAGCAGGGTTGTCTCTAGATGTAATCTTACAAAAAAAGGTGGAATCATCTACGTAGAGGTAGAATTGGGTTTCACACCCATCACCCGGGTCATCAATGAAGACCGAGAACAATGGTGGGTTCAATATTGACCCCTAATGGAGGATGGCCAGATACAGACAACTTTGATGGAATGTTATGTAGGTAGCTACTAATCCAGATGAGCAGCTTGTCGGATACTACTTGCCATGAGTGCAAAGTCATGACAGACACTATCGAATGCTTCTTTGATATACAGGGCAGGCACACGCAGGTCGTCCACGCCCAGGGAGTTGGACCACTCTTATGTCAGAATGGTAAAGATATCAGTTATATTGTGGTATGGCCTAAATCCAAACTATCTGATATCAGTTGGTTTCAAGGAGGTACTTCTGAAGTTCTGTACAACAGCCTCCATGCTCTTGCTGATGGTGCAGAGCAGAGAGATGGGGCGGTTCATAGATGAATTAGACTTTGCATCTCTTGTAAATAGGGATGAAAAATGCAGTCTTCCATTGGCTTTGACAAACTTCCTTGGAGAAGCAAAGCTCAAACAGCAGACTGAGTGGTCTTGCCAGTTCTGCGCTGTATTCCTTCAGGACGCTTGCAATGATTTCATCAGGACCAGTAGCTTTATCTGGTTGTAGATTCCTAAGAAGCTTCCAAAAATCTTTGACCTTGAAGGCTATCTTTTCCTTTGAGCATGACTTGTGTCTTTCTTCCGTTTCTTTAAACAGTTCTCTTGTTCTTTATGCGGATGATACTACTCTCTTCAAGCCTATCTCTGCTCCTGATGACTTGGTTGATTTCCAATCCGACATTGATACCATCCATTCTTGGTTCTCCCTTAATCACCTTTCTGTCAATTCCTCCAAAACAAAAGTCTTGGTCATTGCCACTAAGAGGGACCCTTTTCCGGATCTCAATCTAACTCTTAACAGCCTGCCTATTGAACGTGTTTCTTCTGCAAAATTTCTCGGTGTCTGGCTGTCTGACAAGCTTTCTTGGAATCTTCACATCGATCACATATGCAAAAAGGCTCGCAAAATCATCGGCTTCATTCATAGATCTTTCCAATCAGCCCCCTTCAGCATCCGTCGTTCTTTGTACTTGGCCTTGGTTCGCCCCATTCTGGAGTATGGCTGTACTACTTGGCATCCTCTGAACATAACCCTTACCAACCGTCTTGAGTCTACTCCCATGAGGACCTTCTCTTGGATTCCGACCTACCTCTTCTTAGTAAGTGTCGTGATGTTGCTTCTCTGTGTCACTTATTTAAAATCTTTGCCAATCTTTGTTCCTCTCCCGACCCTTTCCAGCCTCATTCCAGACCCGGTCTAAGAAACCTCAATTCCCGCGCTGATCAAGTTCCTTTCCGCCGGCTTTCGTTGTCCCAGAGATCATTTTATCCGTTTGCCTCCTCCATCTGGAATTATCTCCCTGAGACTATTGTCAATGCTTCTTCTCTCAAGGCCTTCAAATTGGCCATTTCCCACCTCCTCTAACCAGTTCACATATTAATTTATTTTTTGTTTTTACTTTATTCTGTATTGATTCTGAATTTTCTAGTAATGTTTTGATTTTAATGTAAGGGCAATCCTTCAATTTATTGTGTAATCAATATTGGATCTGCCTGGCCTTGTGCCAAATGTTATAAATAAATAAATAAATAAATAAATAAATAAATAAATAAAAAGAATGCTGAAATTCACCTCAGGAGCAGAATTTTCAAAGGGAAGCTAACATTTAGCTTTTGATGTAGTGTAGACTTGACACCCATTCTGCAGCACTGGTATATAAACTCTGATGAACTTACCAGACGGGGTGCTAAAATGTATGGGATATCAGGCCCTTTGAGGCTACTGTGTGGGCTCCCGTACAGGAAAAAGTTGCTGGCATTTGTATTTTTGCAAACCCCAATAGGTAAAAGTTCCAATTCAAAAAGATCCACCCGCATGTCTCTTCAGCTGAATAACAAGTTATGGGATATTGGGCCCATTGAGGCTACTGCCTGGGCCCCGTACAGGAAAAAGTTGCAGTCCTTTGTATTTTTGTAATCCACAATGGGTAAAAGTTCCAATTCAGAAAAATTCATCCACATCTCTCTTCAGCTGAATAACCAGTTATGGGGCATCGGGCCCTTTGAAGCTACTGTCTGGGCCCCCGTACAGGAAAAAGTTGCTGTCATTGGTATTTTTGTAAACCCCAATGGGTAATAGTTCTAATGCAAAAAGATTCATCCATGTCTCTCTTCAGCTGAATAAATCAGTTATGAGATATTGGGCCCTTTGGGGCAACTGTCTGGGCCCCCGTACAGGAAAAAGTTGCTGTCATTGGTATTTTTGTGCACCCCAATGTGTAATAGTTCCAATGCAAAAAGATTCATCCTTGTCTCTCTTCAGCTGAATAACACCATATGGGCGGGCCCTTTGGGGCTACTGTCTGGGCCCCCGTACAGGCCAAAGTTGCTGTCATTGCTATAGGCATGAAAAGTATCCTCCTGGGAGTGATATCCAACAAGTTTTGTCCATGTCTCTCTTGAGCTGAATAAATGCATTTTTTGGCCCCCTATTTTGTGACCCCCAGGCTGAACGTACAGGCTGTGACCCGGCAGCAATATGGAATATTGAATCTTGGGCCTATACTAACATAATCAGACCATCAAACCTTTTGTCTCTTCTGAGCTGAATAAATTGTCTGGGCTCCTAGTCTATAAGGCCTATAACCGTTTTTGCGTTCACGTTTCTCGCGATTGATTTCATTACTTTAGTAACGGCCTGTATCCACGTCCAGATACTAATTTCGGTTTCTCTAAATGTGGTAACAGGGCAGGGCTTGGAAGAGGCGAATGATGGGTTTCCAGATAATGGGTAGGCCTACCGAACTACTGAAGTAAGCATCACATCTATAAAACAAACAGGGTTGATTAAGTTGTGTCAAGTTGTGTCTTGATCATTGAGAGACGCATTTCATAGTAGTTTAAAAAGTCAAGGTAGGTATATGGGTAACGGGTTTGGGTAATTAGAAATAGGCCTATCACGAGAAGCGCCCGACCCGAGAACCGCGAAATCTAGTAATGTATAAATTCAGCATAATTACAGCACCCCATAGGCCGGCCAATATGTTGTTATTTTTGTCTGTGGCCGGCCGGAAAATACTAGTACTACAGGACAATATCTTAGTCAAAGGACCAAATCTGCAAGAAAGCCTATGCACACAAATATTATATAAAGTCCTAGGTTTCTGATTGTATACAATTGTTTTTTAAATCTTAACTTTTGTGGGTGAGGCTGTGGATCATCAAGGGCCCCTTTTAATGTAATCAACAAACTTAAAGATAAGTGTAAGATGTGTTTTGCGATCATTATTGAATATAACATATTACATAATTTGTCACCACCACTCACTCAAAATCACTTGATCTTGTCTTTACATAAAATCATTTTAACTAGCTCATTCACTCACTGTGTTCTTGTACTCTCTATCACCTGTCCTGTTGACTGCATTGCTGATCAACATCCGTAGTTGAACAAAGATGGTTGGCATTTTGAATGCAAGAAATGACTGAAATGAAATTAATGAGGAAACAATATAATATTATACTCAACATTTAGAAAACTAATATCCGGAAAGTTCATGTGGAGAAGTGCAACTTTAAAGCCTTAATTTCCGTCAAATTTTGATTTTGTTATTCTTTATTCAAAATGTTGAAATAATATGAGTAATAACTGACGGGAAGGGTTGCTGTCCATTTTAGGTTGAAAAAACAAGGTAAAGTGAAAGACACCGCACTGGTTATTTTGGCCATATAAAACGCAGTCTATGGGAGGACATATTATCATAATTTTTAGATTACGATAATATGTTGAACTTTGCTCTGTTGATCTACAAAGACATCAATTTTGGCCGATTCCATTTCGGTGCAAGTTGGGACAGGTGTAAACATTACAAATATGCCAAAAAAAAATCAGGTTTGAAAAAAATTAACCAATTTCATATTATAAGATTGTACATTATAGCTTTAATAGAATAACATGCTTTATCAGATGTATACTGCACCAGATGTATACTGCACCAGCTTAAAGGCCCTTTCAGTGATTTCACAGAAACAAAAAAAAAAATGGAAATTTGTCAGAGTTGCTTAGAAATAAAGAATAAGTCTACAGAATTTCATTAAACCACTTTTCCCTGAATACATCGACAAATTAGTCAAAAACAGAAGTTTTAGAAAGGTTTTCTACTTCAACTCAGATTGACTCGAGAAAACCAAGATTTTCGTACAGTGCGCCACCAATCGACTGGAAAAACTTCCTAGTCCAGTGTTTCTAACACGGGGAAGTAGAGTCTAAATTGATTTAAAACAGACGCTTAATTTTTGTAGTAGAAAACAAAATAAGCAATTAAACATGTTAAAGGTCACCGAGGCAAACTAACGGTCAATTCAAATATGAAAAACAGTTAAAATTGTGTATTTTGTTTAAAATAGTAGCTACTGATGTAATAAGTAGTAGAAACAATACGCAACGCGTGTTGGTACGTGGAGAGTGAGCTTCTTTCGATCTCGAGTCGGACTTTTTGTACTGTCAGTATCAAAAGTCCAGAATCATGCAAATGCTTTATTTTGTCTAAAATACACGGCTTTTGACCGAACCACTAGCAGGCTATGTTAGCAAATCTATGCCAATTACAAAGGTATCAAAATCTGAATTTTGATGATTTTTACGATCGTCCGGATGAGCAAATCACTGAATGGGCCTTTAATCGAATGACCTAGAAACATATACTATATGTTCCTCAACTTAAAAGGTATAACAATTTCATGGTGGGTATAATTGTACACACAAATCATGTGATGAACCCTTTCTATTTTATCAATTCATCCCAAAATCAAGGTGAAATTTGATGTCTACTGGGAAATTTGCAATTTTACACTATTTATATCAAAATCAAGGTGTTTACAGGACTAATTATAAAAAGAATATTCACAGGGCAAATTCTGGTTGATTTCTGCCCGGTAGGTGGAGCTGGCTAGCCAAAGAGCCATTTTGGGTGGGGAGGGTAAAGTGCCCCCCCCACCCCCACCATGATATGTTTCACTGAGACATTCTTTCATAATCCATCAAAAAACCTAATTTTGTCATACGTCACTTATGACCTTCATGTATTCAGGTGATGACATCATGCTTTCTTTAGATGTTTATAAACATGAACATACCACAGAAGGATTAAAGGAGCACAAGTCAACTGCCCCAGTCACAAACCCTCTGTACATTGCAGAACATAAGACAGAATCTCACCACAGCACTGACTGAGAATCCACAAAGGTGACAAGGATGATGCAAGCTCCCCCGTGTGAGGGAAGCCATCCAAATCAAGAAAAAATTGCCAGAACTAAATAGCGATCAGGGACTGGAGGTGCCATCCTTATATACATTATGCAACGCCCTCATAGGACCAATAGTCAACCAGTGGTCAACAAAAGAGCAAGTCCACATCATAGGACTTCTTCTGAAGAACGTGTGTCACACATCGAAAAATTGAAGGTTAGTTAAATTTGTTGTGCTGAAAGTCAGTTTAAACTTTTTGAAAATGAACATACCACTCTCACAGGTTGATTGAATAGTCACAGGTGCTAGGAATTTGTTTAAATCTCCAGTAACAAGGATTTGATTTCCAGCTACATTAGTGGAGGGTGTGACAGGCAAGAGTTCTCCACTCTGAGGCATTCCTGGTTGAGTACTGCTGCTGGCTTGGTCTTCTGCACAAAAAAAACCACAATTTGTTATTTCTGTTCATCTATCAGTATGATAAGCAATGAAGTGAATTGGAGAGGGCTCTGACATCATTGAACATTGCCAACTGATGAAGGGAGAATACCTTATTCTTATTTTGCTATGTGCTGCCAACTCTTAAGTTTTCTGTGAGTGCTTTATAAATTATATTCTGCATAAAATTGTTATTTCTATAGTGTAGGGCTATGTCTACATGATATTATTTGTATTTTGCAAATAGCATGCCAAATAACATGCCTACCACTATATTGCATTATGGATGTATGAAGGCTATGAAACAATGACAAGGCAATAAGAAATTTCACCTTTTTATGTTTCTTTGTTCTGATCTTTTCCTTTTTATTTATTTACCCCTCTAAAACAGCATTATTTACCTGAATGTAGCTATAAACACAAACAAACAACAAAAACAAAAACAAGCAAAAACAACACCACATTTACCTTGTTTTCTGAATTTCTGTCTGATGGGTTCTTTCCAAATTCTTTTCCTTTTCCCTTTTCTTTGAGTGCACCAGAAGTAGTTCAATGATAGTGAAAGACACATGTCTAAATCAACATAGTGCTGATCGCCTTTGCCACAAGTACAAGCCACACAAAATCTATACCTCAATCCTGGTAGCCATGTTTCCTTGATATCCAGTACGGATTTAGACAGAAAGTCTCTGATCTATAGATAAAAAAAATCATGAGCTTTTAAAATAATGGTTCAAAATATTGATATTGATATTTTTGTTTGTGTATCTTTCAATTAGGCCCTACAACTCTTTGGTGAAATGTGGCATGTTTTTTCTTATCATGGCATGCTCTATATTCACAAAGTTTCAAACATTGACATACCCTAATGAAGGATATCAATATTAATTAGCTGTAAGTGACTTACTTGCTATTTTAAAGTTTTTGCTGTTTCACATATACAGCACAAATTACAAAATATACTGACAACATGCATGTGCATCATTATATTTGTTTTGTCTCAAGTTTGGTATAGGGAGGTACCTCTGAGAATATGACAGACACACCCATAGCTATACCAATTTACTTAATAGTATACCTATAACCTAAATTTACGACCACACAAATTCTTTGACAATTTTGGCAAATTTTGTTCCAAAAAATAACCAATCATATACCAAATCTGGGGTCCATTTTACTAAACTTACTTACGAACGGTACCCTTAGTAAGTAATATGGATTTACTATAGGGACCCTTCATAAAGTGACGTCTAGTATTGGGTATTTGTTACTTTACAAAGTTACTTGAGCTAAGAAAGGTTAAAAGTTTAGTGAAATGGACCCTGGCCACAAAAAAAGAGTAATTGATATGCCAGATGACCAAAATGCGACTCATACCAGCACACCAGTATGGACATTTGTACTTTAAAACACTTATTTTAGCCAACAGATTGTTACCTGATATTTCATCGCTATTTACCTTTACATATGACTCAATATAAATGTACTTGAAAACAGCGGCTTTTTTCGACGGGAATAAGCAAACTATGATGAAATTTTATCAGTTTCGCCGTCGAGCAATGATTAAAGGAGGAAAGAGGAAAAGTGATCCCGCCCGGGAATTGAACCCAGGACCTCTGGTTTACGAGACCAGGTCAAAGTGGAATTTAATTCCTTCAAGAATGGTCCCTTACTCTTATTTACTCTTATTAGCTAGCAAACTCTAAAGATTTAATTGCAAAGTTCAACAATAATACAAATTAACTTAAGCAAATGTAAAGGAAAATGTCCTTTCTCCTGGTACTAAATTCCACTTAGACCAGGTCTAACTTTAGACCCGGTCTAACTCTTTTGTGCATACAGACCAATGAGTTTTAAAAATGCATTTTATAGTGCCTCCTGTATATACTTTGATATTATAATTTTTTTTATCAGGGCTTACTGGGAGAGCAGTACATTTGTATTGAGGGAATAACGAATAAATAAAATCAGTTTAATTTGTTGTTTTTACCTTTTGTGATATGTCTCCACTTGCACCAAGTGTACGTTGGCTACTCTCACTGCAATCATCATCATCCACATATGGTATTACAGTCACCTGCCATAGAGGAAAAGTTATGGATAACATTTAAACAAAATTAAAGCAAATATTTTATCTCCAGTACTCTCCAACAAAGGCAGAAATTGCTAATTGGTATTAAAATTGTAGTGGATACCGGCTGCATCCATTATGACATGATAGGCAAAAGACAAAATCCTATCTTTTATTCTCTAAATGTCTTCTAAGAAGAAAAAAAAAGTTGTATCTCTTGTGCTCATTATCAGTCCCAGAACAACGCCAAATATGGATTAAAAGACCTTTGACCTTGGATGTACAACAGCATGTTATGATCTAATGGGAAACTGTGCACATCAACAAACACCATTTCTATCAAAAAAGGCAACGGCCGATATAATTTGAAACCACATAAATTACTAGAGTTGGTTCTTCTCTTGGATTTGGACCAAGCTTTAGAATATCGACTGTTGCGTTTTGAAATAAAACAAACCAGAAATTTATCACCCATTGTAAAGATATGGCACATGTACCGAATACATGTACATACATTGGCTGACCTTGTGGATTTCCTGGCCCAGCCATGCTAACCACATAAGGAGATTATACGATTAACCTAGTGCAGCTATTGTCATAGCAGGGTATTATTATGTAATACTCCTGATCCATATTTGGCGTTCTCTTGGACTGATTATTACAGATAATAACTGAATTTAATAGAGGGCAAATCTCCTACCTTGATCATGTTTTCACACATCTGTATCTGAAATGTATGTGAGCTGCCTGCTGGGAAAATACCCTCTTGTAGATCTACTTTATCTGCTATATCTTCTTGTTCTTGGGACCAGCTTACAGCGCGTGCAAGAAGTTGACAAAAGATGCCGTCTGCAAAGAAATTTATTGGTGTAAAGTTTGTACAAATTAATTCTATGTATTTATATAAACATAATTATTGGTCAGTGTGTTCTTTAATAAATTTCATGGGGAGAGGGTTGAAATCGTCAATTAGGTGTCAAAAAAGGGGCAAATGTGGGGGTGGGGTGACTGGAGCTGATATGAGGGCATCAGAGGCTTATGGGGGGCAAACCCCCCAAACCCTTAAAAATAAGCTGCAAAGACCATCCTGATTTGGGTAATAATTAATTTTTTTAGTAGTTGACTAGTCAGCACCAAACAGTTGCAACTACAACGATGACTATTTGGAGGTCATGATATAAATTAAAGCTCAATGTATCTTGGTGTGCAAAATGTACAAAAAAAATCAAAAACACCTGAAGGTATGTTTTTTTTCTTCAACCCCTCTGCTGGTCAAGTGAAAATGGCCATTTAAAGTTGCTACTAACACTAACACTCACATGTCAGAAAGTCAAAGAAATCAATGAAGAACACTGTATGTCCAGCAGATGCCTCAGTGAGATCACAGGTTTTCAAAGCATCGGTCCGAAGTCTTGCAGGAACATAATAACAGGCATTCTATATGAAAAAAGAGAGAATGGCATTGATAGTTAATTTAAACTCATCCAAAGTCTTTATTTGTTATCAAATGCAAGTAACAGTAGCTACAATCTTGGAAATAAGTCTTGGAACGCTTTTGTGTCAAGAATTAAACACTGACACCCCCTCTCCCCCGTGCAATGTTGGGAAATGCCAATGTCTTCAGCAGTTTTCCAAAGTGTTCCAACATTGATTGATGGGGAGAGGGGAAGGGTAAATCATTGTTGTAGATGTCATGTTCGTTCAAAACCAAAATACACGTCACTCCCATGATCATCGCAAATTCTACACAGAATTACGACAACATGTCCAAGTGTTCCAAGGACTTTTTTCCAAGATTGTAGGTTAGAAATTATACAACAGAATTATATGAAATTAACAAATTTTACTTTTTCCCAATTTTTTGAATAATTTTTACAACTGAAACAAGTGATAATCTAACTATACATAAAATCACTTGTTTGAATACATATTGGAGTAATAGTTGAAATTAATGAAAACGATTAATAAATTAAGTCACTATATGTGTAAAAAAAGTTTTGAGCATTTCTTTTGATTAAAAATTGAAAACCATAAAAACATAAAAAATATGCTGTTGCTAGGAAAAGATTAATAATACTTATGTTCCCTATTTAGGAATAGTAGAGTCTAGTGCCTCCTAACATCTGTTCACTTGATAGTTAATATAGTATTGATTATTGAAGCTGCCTTGCCAATGTCCCAGGTGCAAATACATAATAAAGCTACGAGAACCTACCTTTGGATCTGTACAATTCTTTGGTACTATCAGGTAGTATTTCTTCATCAGTTCTATCAAAGCCAATTTCTGTTAAAAGAAAAAAATGCATAGTGGCCTGTACATGTGTGTTTGTTTCTGCATATAGGCCTATGTAATTACATTTAATTTCAAATACCAATATTGTTTTATTGTGTGAATGAGTGCCTGGCTATATTCCCTGTGGGTGTTTAAGTCTACAGTTGATATCATTCAAAAAGTGCATCTGCATCCACTCTAGAAACCTACCAAATAACCACATTTTTTGCTTTGCTGTCACTCAATGACCCCCCTTTTAAAATTTTTTTTTTTCAAAATTTGACTCAAAGACTCCTTTTTTTGACATTTTCTTATTTCGGCAAGTCTCACAGAATGACCCATTTTAGAGGCTTCTTACCTAATAAGATTTTTAGGTGACAAATCTCTCATCGCTGCCTGCACACCACCATCACTTTGAACGTCAACAACTTTGTGACTTTTACAAGAGCACAAAATGGGGCTGTAGCCTTGCCTGGATTGAGCATTCACGATTGCAAAAGGGTGATTTTAATTAGGGAGCCAATGTGTGATATTTTCGACAAAGTTTCAGTCAAACCGGAGAATTTATAATTTGCCCTCCAGATGACCTTTGACATGGCCTGTTTTTTTACACACATCTCTCACACCTTCAAATTTATTTTCTCGACACGCCACTTGACCCTTTTCATAAAAAGTATTTTGACGGAATTTGACCAGCCTTGGTCCTCCAGGGGAAAAATAAGATTTAATATTTTGTATATATTGACCTCATTTGACCCCAAGATGACCCTTGACCACAAACTCTTTCAGGTCACTGTAAGTTCCCCACCCAATGATCATTGGCCATTGCTATTAAGTTTCAGTTGACTAGTAGTGATACTTTTGGAATGACATCTCCCATTTTACTAAACTTAAGCATACATACACACCCCTACATACACATACACATACTGACAGAAACGGTGAATTAGGGGTTCATTCATAGGATTGAGGGCATGATCGCTGTTTATGCCCGAGGCGTTAGCCGAGGGCATAAACAGCGATCATGCTCAAATCCTATGAATGAATCCGCTCATACATACCCAACATTCTTAGCAATTCAATACAGATGAAAATAATAAGGGTTTACAAGTTTAAATAACATTTCCATACCGTTTTCCTTCATAAATTGGAAGAAAATGAGTAGGCCTACTTGCAGGAAGCAGCTCGGCTCATGAGGTCAACGGCCGGGAGTCATCGCGTGATACGCGTCATCTTTGCGATCCGCGTGAGATGGGCGCGGTGACATGCGCGTGTACGCAACACTAGCAAATCGTGGATCGTGTTAATTGGGTTCCAACGCTGCGTGACGCAGCTTGTTTATGCCCTGCGTACTGGTCATAAACGGTATTTATGACCAGCAAAAAAGAGCGCAAATCCAATCAGAAACGTCGTTACATCGTGAGTATGTATGAACATGTGTTCAGGCAAGACTATAAATACAACATAATCCATTGATATGTTACCTGCTGCTGATTTTCTTCTTCATCCTCTGATTTCAGAAATTCTCTCCACATGAAGGTGATAAGACTGTCCTCAAGTATTCCTTCATTTTCTAATCTTTCCCATGCAGGCTTGTCTTGTGCACGCTGGAAAATGCAAGTAAAAATGACATAAGTGGCAAATATCTACAATGCTTTGCTTTGCATAGGTAACACTAGTCTACTTCATATCCTCTTTTGGAAATTCATATCAACTCGATCATCTCACAATGATTGCATCCGTTCCCATCCAAAAACTGTGACGCCCGTGCAAAAAGGGTCTATTGACTTTGGATAATACAATATCGATCCCACCGACCACTCTATGCATTCTTACTGGCGATGATGCTACTCATTAATATAAATGCTTTGTCTAATGTTATGAAACTTTGACTGCAGGCCATGCAGCCTTCGGTGTTATAACTCTTAGCTATTTCATTAACATTTATCTCAGATTGGATATGAAAGGGGTTGAGATATGGTGGGTCACAAGGTCATAATCCAAAGTCAGCGGACGCAGCAGTCCCTTTTTCTCTGGACAGAGCTGTCACTGGGGATGTGTTGTGTTTTATGGAATGACATAGCTGGTCCGAATTGTTTATCAAAAAGGGAATGCAAAGGTAAAGTATAAAAAAATTGGAGAATAAACCAATTTCATCTCATGCTCTTTCCATCTTGGTTGAATCCAGGGGGGGCACTCCCTATCTGAAATGGCAGGGATGTGCCTCGGCCATGTTAAAAGTAGGGGGAATTCAGGTCATATGTACAATTACAAAAATATATGGGGTCATTCAGTACACAACCTAAGGGTGTGAGCGAGTCCCGGGAATTCGAGTCCCGCCCGATAATCCTATTACCCGGCAGGAAATTCCTGCCCGGTACCAAATTTAAAAAAAAAAAAAAAAATTGAATTTTGCACATTGTTTTGTAATTTTAATATGAAAATTGATACATAGTTTTCAAAATGCATTCAAATTCAATGCATTTGTTTTTTTAGGTCAACCATGATCCTAGCATTTAGGTCTAGGTCCAGAGACACTACAAAACCGAAAAAAAAACTTTGAAAAAAAAATTAAAAAAAAAAAAAAAAAAAAAAAATTTTTTTCAATTTGGTACCAGTTACCCCTGAAAAATGCGCTTGGTACCGGGCACAAAATTACCTGAAAATCACACCCCTACACAACCTGAATAAAAATGGGGTCATTCGGTATGAAACTTTGAAAAAAGGATGGTCATTGGGGTAACAAAAAGTAAAATGGGAGTCATTGAGTACAGGATTGCCAAAAGAGTATCATTAAGTACACATAAATAAGTGCCAAACTGCGTAAAAACAACTTGGCCACCTTGGAAATGAGAAAAATCTCATTATTTCTGGAAAACACAAATACCACCTAAATTTGGGAATTAAAAGGGGGTCATTGGGTATAGCAGGAAATAGAAAAAGGGGTCATTGAGTACATGAATTTTTTTAAAAGGGGTCATTGGGTAATAGGTAGGACCATAACACAAAAAAGGGGGTCATTGGGTACAAGCCGGTTTGAAAAAGGGGTCTATCCCGAGGCACATGATGCATATCTGTCATGGAAGTGCCCCCCCGGGTTGAATGTCTTTACATTTTTCAACCTGGTGTTTCATTTCCCTAATTTTGATCATATGAGAGCCAAAAATGTGTAATTGAAGGTTCCATAGAATATTGTGATCATAAATAGGTGGATTAACCCACTTCCAACACATGTAGGCTTACAAAAACTGTGCAAAACATCTTGCAGCCCTAATATTTCACAGGGTAAATGAGAAAAGTATGGCCTTTCTGCTGATACAAAATTTCAATTTAGATGGAGAAAAGTTAGGATTAGGTTGTTGATCAGACCATCTCTCCGTTGTTATTTTGGGATCTTATCAAAGCTACTTACTGCAATATGCATATGCTATGCTTCATATTTAATTACCCTTTTTTCCTTCTCTAGAATTGTGATAACACACTTGAATACATCAATAAGCCACTGCATATCCAATATCACTAGCTCACATAGAGGTGCACCTGCGTTTGGGAAGTACAAGATAACACCCACATCGTGGTAGTACTGAAGCATGGTTCTTAAGCCATCTGAGTCTGAAATGTCTTTTGCACCTTCAAATGTTCTCACCTAAATGTAATGATTAAAAAAGTAGAACTATGTAGCACTGTCCATATGCATTTTGAATATTATAAACCAATATATGCAGCCACAAGGGCACTGATTATCCATCTTGTTATTGTTTTGTTTATGTGTCATTCAATTTGTATGTTACGGATCAAGCTTACACAACAGGTTGCATTGTTCAATACATGTTCCCGGCTAAAAAGTCTCACGTATGAAGACAATTGTCACAAATGTGATCTAATTCCTCACACATGAGTATATTTCTTGTATTAACTCTCTTTAGTCAATTTAATGACTAAATTAAGGCCATGCAAATTATATATTTTGCAAAAAATATCAATGAGATGTCCAGGGCCATTCCTTGGGATTTTGCCACCCTAGGCAAAGCCTCTCCCTGCCTGCCGCCCCACCAAAGCATACCAAAAAAGTGTTAAGGAGGTTACCCTTTTTATCCGCCCTCATTTTTCTTCCCTTTTCTTTCTCCATTCCCATATTTTTTTAGCCTTTTTTTTTTTTTCTGTGTTTGCCGCCCTAGGCGACCTGGCCTAATGGTCGGAGTGGCCCTGGAGATGTCTCTTGGCAAAAAAAATGTATCAAAGGCTTGAACAAGTCACGTTTAAGTTCGGATGCAGGAGACCCCGGAAAGGAGACAACAATAAGGCTTAAACCAACCCAAAAATCTGAAAAAACACAGTCACTTTTTTTTGTTTTGAAATTTGACTATACGAAAATGTCATAATTTGGTTTATTCAAAATATGTTTTATTTATGTTAAAATGCAGTATAAATGCATAAAATCATTCATTTTTTTTGCAAATTCTGACTCAATTTCAGCATTTGTGCTGGCAGTGTAAATATACACTGGAACTTTGACAGGGAAATGTGGGATGGAAATTGTGTTCAGTCACGTTTCCTGTATTGATTTGAATCACATTTTCCGTAGTATTTTTGATAAAATATGCACCTGAAGATGTGTACATTTTGTAAAGCACATACTCTCTCTATTTCTCTCAAATTCTCTATCTGAAGTATGAGGTGTCACATCGTATTTTACAGAAATTGCAAAAAAAAAAATAATAAAAAAAACTATCGACCGACCGACCCAGGTGTTGGTACCTAAAGGGCAAGTCAACTATTTTTTTAGCCTACTGCTTTAACATGCAAGGATCATATGCACTCACTAGTGTTCCTGTAATTGCAACGGCAGCTAATAAATGGCATCTTACATAGTTTACCTACTGCACGGTAAGCTGTCTCCTCCCAAATTCTATACTCCCTGCTATTACCTTGTCAACTGTTGTATAGTGAATGTCCTTCTCAACTGCTTCCTTTACTGCTCCTTCAAATGCCAACCAGCGAAGTGGAATTTCTTCTCCCATGTAGTGTTGTTGCTTGGCTACCTCTATAATCTTCTCTTTGAGTTTCTTAATCTGTGATTAAAACAAATAATTAGAAGCTCATCAAGTAAATCAACTTGAAAGGGACATCATTTATGTTAGGGGCACCTATACAAGTTTTTAAGAATTCCATTTTCCAAATATATGGGGTAACCTTTTACCTTCCTTTAAGCCATATGTACAAAGTTTGTATGTCCAAACTACAGCAGTAATGAAAAATAGTAACATTTCTTCCCACCATCCTGCCAAATCACTCATTTTTTCTTAAGCTTCCATTTGAATCAGTTTTTTATTCATTGTTTTATCATTGTGTGTCAAATCAGTTCTAAGTTTACTATCTCAATTGTACTTAGTCTCCTGTGCAGCCAGTTTGGTTCTGCTCCTCCACAGAAACAGTCTGCCAATGACAACATATAATTGCTGTTTCTGATTGGCTAAGAGGGTGACTAAATGTATGTAAAGTCTATAGAAACAGAACCAGAAAGATGCATCCGGGAACTTGAGTCTGGGTTGAACTCCCGGCCGAATCAGCTGTGTGAGCAGTATTTATGAGAAATGGTTCTGGGCAAATTTAGATGATACATGTAGCCATGAAGTTATAAAGGTAAGCTTACATCTGTTAAAATTGTTCAAGCAGCCGATTTAACTAATTAATCAAAAGCATTGTTTGAAGTTGTGCTGGACGACGTTATGGGAAAGTGTTAGCCAATCAAAAAGAACTTGTTAGTTATCATTGGTAAACTGTGTGGAGGGAGTGGAACCAAACTAGCTGCTGTGGATAAATTGTACTCACCATTTATATCCCAAGCTAAATGCATGTACATCCTTTATGTAATATCCAATTCAGGTTCAAGAACAGGTAAAATAGACTAAATATCAAAAGTCTCCAGCCATATAAAAAGCACCTTGTTTTCAATATGGTGCCCAGAATTGACCTCAAGTATGTAACCTACAGATGACCTTATAACCTGACACAAAAATGAATGCTACAGCAAGTACAATAATTAAATACTTCTGAAGAGGGGCTATAGCCAAAACAAAATATGTCTTATGATAGGTTAGTGGTTATGTAACAAAGGTGTAAGAAAACCAACAGTGTTGCTGAGCAACCAGCATCCTTTTCCAACCCATCCCTCCATGTCAAAATGAAATCTACGTCACTGGACCTACCTCTTTATCATCATCAAGGGAATTTTCAACAGCAAATTGCTGTGGTACTATATGGCTTCTGTACCGTTTATCTTTCAGGTTCTTGTCTATAGCATTGAATATTTCCTCTTCCTGCAATGAATCAAAACATTTTCATAGTGATCCAAGTTTCATGCGATTTGTCAAACCAGAAAATGAAGTACATCATAAATAAATCATATTTTTTGCATTTTTGCAAAGAGTACATGTTATGATGTATAGCTAGTATCTGCTAGCATACAATTTAAATTTGAGTCAATGAGGAATAAATCTGTCCATACGGATACTAACTTGCAGCTATGTGCAATTGAATGGAGTGTCACATTTAGCACTACCGGTAGCACTTTCTTTCTTTTCGTCATCTTTTCATATAAAAATTAATATCAAGAGAATGTAACAGATTTATCCTCCCACTTTTAAACTATTCCTGTACAATTTGTCAAGAGTCCAGGGAGATGAAATCAATATAAACTCTGTGTTAACCAATCTCTAGTTTCCTGAAGTGTTCTTGTCTAACCTACTAACCCCACAAATATTTGGAATTTGTAACATAACATTTGTAACATAATAGCACCAATCATGACACACACATTCCTATAGAAGGACCTTGTACACCTGAAATGCTGAGGAAACGCTATGGACCCAGTTGAAGTTTTACAATCCAACCAAAACCTGACCCTGTAATCTCCTGCACCAGCAAACAATATATGGTTTTATTTGTATTTTATGTAGTTTGCAATATGCTGGTGGAGAAAAGGAACCAAGGACATTGACAATTGCTGAGTGTCCATTGTGATGTGAATTACATTCTGGTCAATGTCCTTGGTTGAAGGCATACACACACCCACCCCTACCCAACACTCTCTCACCTATTTTCAATCAAAATTGATTCCTGAAAAATGACTACACTACATTGAATGCTTTCATGCCATTCACTTCATATGATCAGGATGACATACCTTTTGTTTTTTCAATTTTGAAGTTCCCTGTAGGTTATTTCGATGTGTACCAACTAAGAATATTGGCGGTGACAGCTGGGTTTGCCAATAATGCTCAGTTTTACTTTTGTCTGACTCTTCATCCTCAACCAACAAGGCATATATAGACTTCATCCAAAAGTCTAATTTGTACAGAGCAGATTTGGATTCCTTCAAATAAGGAAATACATATATTAGCCGATTGATACAGACCACATTTTACAGGCTGGCAGAACCAAATTTGTAAAATGGACAACAAATGGAGTGTCGCATGCATTAAATCTAATACATATGCTAAAGCTACCCAAATGGCGCATAGCCGATAACTGGCATTTTATTTTGAACTTTCAATGCAGCTCCCCTTATTTTTCCATTTGATCTGTCACTCAAAGGTCCTTATTTTTCAATTTGAACAGCACCTTTCATTTATCACTGATTTTGTTACTTATTTTGAAGCCCAATTCAATGTTTGAGGCTTATGTGGGACTGTTTTGGCTCTCACCAAACTGTCCCATTCTTACACAATGCCCCCCCCCAAGTTTAGGTCCAGACAGTGCAACTCTCACCCAAAGACCCCATATATTTTTACATTTTGCTCTCTCGATCTGCGACACTGAATGCCTCAAATCATGCTCTCACCCAATAACCCCATATATATATATATTGCTCTCACCAAATGCCCCTTGTTGTAAAAGTGTTAGCCCTACACCTGTACCCATTTCATATTGAAGTGAGCCCCCTGGGCACCATTCATTTCCAGCTTCAAAAAGTCAACCATCAAGCTAACCAAACCTAAACTAGCTGTCTAGTACCCAACAGGGGATGCCTTCTCAATATCATGTGGGTGTGTAGCAAGTTACTAATGAGTGAACTAGATACTGTTTACATAACTAGATAATTTAAGATGCTCTGGTGATAAATTATCAGTGACTCAAACAGTACAAGTAACATAAGTACATACAATATTTAGATTTATACCTCTTCTTCATCTTCAGAAAGTTTGAAGACAACAACAAACAGGGCTCTTTTAGATAGGAAAACCTGCAAAAACAGCATGAAATAAAGTACAGATTATTTTTTTTTCCCGAACAGAATAGCATTATTCCTACCACACATCCAAGTTAAGTCATCATTTTAAAGTACGTAATAATTAGCCTCTTTATTTGATGTATGGTATTTGCTATATTACTTAACATGTAATAAGTTTATATATCAATCAAATAAGTTGAGACCAGCACTAGATTTGGCAAATATGGGTGAAAAAGATTGTGGGGGAAGAAGGGAGAAAATAGAAAGGGGACAAACAAAAGTTAAAAGCTCAAACAATCCCAGTTAGCAGACTGGATTGTAAACCTAAGAAGGGCATGGGCATTTCATGATGCACCAACACTGTGGCCAGCATGCATTACAATCATATAAGATCTTAATTTTGAAAAAAAATTGAGGACATCCTCTTGAGCAACCCTTAATTTTGCTCCTGCCACAATGCCTGGGTACGATGACTGCATTCATCATGCATCCAAAGTGGCGGCATAAAAAGGGGAATATGGAGGAAGTCACATACATGTACATATGGTGAAACAGCTTGTCTTGGGTTTGTTAAAGGCTAACAATATAGTGTAAAGACCAGTCACTAATGCAAAAAAAAGCTTACTTTGTTGACAAACTGGTTGATAGTTTTTATGGCGCAAATTCATATATAGTCTGTCCACATAGAAGTACAAAGTAAATAGACCTCGGAAACTGGAGGTATGAGAATAATTATTTCAGCACAATGCTTCTTTGGCGCGCCAACTGCTGCGCGATTTGTACACCACGCTCTTTACGTGTCGCGTCGCGCTCGCGTGTGACGCAAAGCATCGACCCCCGATGCCACAGATTTGGTTTGTACTTCTAAGTGGACAGACTGTAAGTATTAAGGGTTTAAATGGGTTTGCTGGTGGATTTATTCATTGACAAACTTGAAACTACTGACATCGAGATTCTGTTTCAAATAATGAACCAACTGCTACACAATTAAACCCTCTATTTTCAATGCAATAATCCAAGCTCAGCAACAAGTTTGACAAATTTGTTCAACAACTAAATTTGTAGGAAGAAAAAGAAAAAGTGAGATCTGTACTTTCTAAATCCTGAAACTTCGCCTGATTTTTTTTTTTTTTTTTGGGGGGGGGGCTATTTATTTTTTGACAATGAGCCAACCTGCTCCCGAAGCAGCATATAGTGATCATCGCATTCTGGCCTGCAAAAATAGAAATTGTACACAGCCCAACTGGGTCAAATATCAATGATAATCCCCAAGGACATGGGAGCATGCGTCTCCATTTCATGCCATCTGCTACATTTGTCACATATTTCAAAACTGAGCATGTAACCTTGCTTGTGTATTTTTTTTTTTTTTTTTGTAACTTCACTCATTTCACAATTTTAATGATATGGACACACTATTTTACTTACCTGATGTGTTATGTAGTAAAGATCTTGGCCAGCAAAATCCCACAAACTTAGTTCTACATCTTCATTCACTTCATTGCTTTCCCTCTCCATTGCTGAGATAACTTGCTCTGGAATTGCAGATTCTATTGAAGTGGCCAATTCTTCATCTTCTTCATCTACATGCATCTCTTCTATGGGGCTCTGCTCCATTGCCAAGCTTACTTGCTCTAGTATTTCTCTTGCTGAAATAGACCCAATAAGAACATTTAAAATTACTAGCAACTTGAAGTTGTGGCCATTTGCTCAGTTGCTCACATTATCCACTTTGATTCTGGTTAGTTACTCCTTAGTACCCATAAGGATCCAAACAAGCAAGTAAAACAAAATAATGAAAGTCCATTTGTTCCTGATAATCTTTAGCTAATAGGGCAAACTGAATTAGCCATTAATGTAAAGAGTATTCCCCAAAAGAAGCAAACATACAGGTAAATATCAGTAATGCTGGAATATTTTAACAGTGGAGGGGCCAGATTTGTTGAAGGTGACTTTGATGCATCTGTGTCACGCTTCCGCAATGAAGGGTGTGTCTGAAGGGGGATGTGTCACCCACAGAAGAGGGAGAATTTTTGAACATGAAGCTCTAAATGAAGCCATTTGGTGCACCGTTTTGACACTTTACAGCACGCCTTAAAATTTGGGTTCCTTTCCTGCCAAGCTAGTGTGGAGGCCATGCTACGCCCCATATAAATATTTTGTATCTACCAGTTTGTACCATGATTCTTGAATCTCCAAGTTCGGCAAATCGCTGCCATTCGTATATAAAAAAGAGAGAATGTTAGTACAAGATATCCTTGAGAAAGAACAGCTTTTTTTCCCATTTACAGCTGCTGAGTTATAGAAACTGTTATGGGACTAGAATGCCAGGATTGATGGACGGAGAATGCATAACTATGTGACCATGCCTGAAACAACAAGGATAAAAAGAAGGCTATCTCATTCCTTACGAATTTGTGGGTATGTTCTTCAATGGATTCAGATGTTCCTTCTCAGGTGGCAGCAAATGGTGTTGGTAACCAAAATAATGTTGACCATAAAAGTTTTTAGCATTACAAACTTGCCAAACTCCATTATTATGTACATAATAATGTACATAATAACTTTCACTACTGTAGTCCAGTCTGGTCTAATTGTTCAAATGAGCTCTCAAGTGCACTTCTAGTTCTTCACAACAGACTAGATAAACATGTATAATCCTGTCTGCTGACCCAAGATGTCCAATTAATGAGATGATGAATACTTTGAAATGGGTTAAACTAAATGACAGATGGAATAATCACATGTTAAAGCCTTAATGTACGATTTCCGTCAAATTTTGATTTTGTTATTCTTTATTAAAAATGTTGAAATAATATTAGTAATAATGGACGAGAAGGGTTACTGTCCATTTTAGGTTGAAATAAGAAGGTAAAGTGAAAGAAACCCACTGGTTATTTTGGCCATAATTTTCAAATTATGATAATATGTCGAATTTTGCTCTGTTGACCTACAAAGACAACAAATTTAGCTGATTCCATTTAGGTGCAAGTTGGGACATGTGTAAACATTACAAATATGCAATAAAAATCAGGTTTGAAAAAAATTATCCAATTTCATATTATAAGATTGTACATTATGGCTTTAACTCTAATCTTTAAATGTCTTAAAGGTACTGCTCCATCTTATCTTTCATCTCAGTTTACCTTCATGCACTCTGTTCATGCAAAAGGTACCAGAAGTCAAACTTTTAATTTATTATATGAACCATCTGGAATAATAATGCTGGTAAGCGCATTTTCCAAATGGAAACTCTGGAATAATCTTCCTGTTAGTATTTGTAATAACTTTGATAACACATGAGTATTTTCCAACTTACAAATGCTGCATTTGCAAAACCTGCCTTGAAATAATATTATTGTAAAATGTTGTTATCACTGTACATGGTGATGTTATGTAAATTAGTTTTAATTTATATTATCATTATACTCACATTTTGCTGTATTGTATTAATTATGTTACATTTTAATCATGATATGTTCTTGCAGGGCCTCCTTGAAAATCAGTGCTTTATCATTGAAGGGGCTACCCTGCCTAAAGAAAGTTTAAATAAAATAAAATAAAGTATATATTTGTGTTTGAGCTTGTAAGTTGCATAGCCCATTTATTCATCCAGAATTGCATTTAGTAGCCGAGTATACACAATTGTACCTTGTTTTATTTTGTAATTCTGCTCTATTATTTTGCAAGTAATTCAAATAAAAATAAAAATTATTATAACTTAAACATAATATTGTATAAAAGCCCATTTTAAGGGCTAAATAGCAAATAATGAGAAGAGTTATTGGTCAGTGAGTAGTTCGAAATTGTTGTTTGATGATTCTTCAGTATTTCTGTATTTGTTTGTTTTCAATTTTATTTGTTGTAACAGTTTGGTTTTTAGTCTTTAAAATTTCATGTTTAAAAGAATGCATAGTCCTGAAGAAGTCAGGGCTACTCCTGATGAAAGCTTGACAGTTCCAAACTTATCCGACAGCGAACCCGCTAAAAACTTACTAATTAAATTGAATAGGTTAAACTGTATTGCTGAACTAAATTGAAAATAACTACATGGAGTGCAATTTCATTCAGGACATCTGAACAAAATAAAGCATATCTTGGGAAAAGGAATCACCAATCAAGCCCAGCGATTTTCCTACAGGCAAAACAAACCCAAATTTGAAATAGTTGATTAATTAAATTTGCTCATCACATGCATTTCTTTCTTACACACCTGAGTTCACACTTACTATAGCTTAGTTAGAATTGCATAAAATTATCAAACCAGTTTAATACATTAGCTTGGTATAAATCAACATACCAGTCTGCTCTTCACTTGGTGATAGTTGTTGGCTTTCAATAGTGGTAGCTAACATTTCTTCTGGCTCCTGTCATGTGAAAAAATATTGATTTTCCCCAAATTAGTTGACATTGATATTTGATTTGATTTTGTTTATTTGATTTGATCGGGTTGTGACAACACTGGATAACCCAAGAAAGCCTCTAATGAAGCTTATTTCCATTGGGGTCCATTTGAACGCCGGGACGGGTTGGGAACAGTCAGGGGTTAACACCCTACTCTTTTCGAAACTGGCTGCGAGATACATGTACAGGTATGGCTCTCTGCACACGGGACCGACGGCTTAACGTCCCCTCTGAAGGACGGAGTACTTTCATGATTCATTTACCCAATTCTAAATGAACCATGGGGAGAGCGGAAGTCTGAATTTAATCTACAGATGTTGCTAATTAATTTCAGACTTTTTTTTTTTCCAAGTCAATATCCCCGCAAATCGCCACCGCCGGGAATCGAACCCAGGACCTCATGCACTAAAGGCAAGTACCCTAACCATTGCGCCACGCTCTCCCACAATATTAAACTCTTTCTTTTTTGGCCAGCCGGGCCTGCAACTGAAAAGTTTCCAGCCAGGGTGAAAAGTTACCAGCCCAAACATTTTGGGACAAACATCACCATTGCAAGTCACAAATTCACAAACACATACCTTGCCTACATCTGTATTGTATTTTGACAGCTCCAATTCAAAGGCACACAACTATGAATGGATTATGCTCAAAAATGTCTTCAATTTATTGTGTTTTCAATATTGGATGTGCCTGGCCTTGTGCCAAATGTTATAAATAAATAAAAATGTTATAAATAAATAAATTCAAATTAAAAAAATTCCTAAATGCTAAAAATCCCAAATCAAGTACAAAATTACTCAATTAGGCAACTGCATTTTGTAAAAAACCAAAGTACCACATTTTGAATTGGGAGCGGATTGGACAGTTGTGTTTTTTGGTATTATTTTATGAAAATATTAATTTAATGAATAGAACTGGCAACACACTATTTTTCCTCCAACCTAGGTGCAAAGGCCAAAATGCAATCCCTCGTTTGAAACACAATGCTATTCAATAATATATTTCAACATCCATCATGATTCATAATACGTTTGTATTTGACCTTTTGCAAAGGACATTGTCACTTACTCTAGTCGGCACTAGTGTGTATTGCCTCAAACTATTAGGAGTCAAAGTTGCCAGCCAGCCATGCCTGCAACTAGACTGCTAGTCAGTTACCAGCCTGCCCAAAAAGTTACATGCCAATGTCCAGCGCTATTTCGAACACTGTCTAAGTTTATATTTGTTTTTCTTTGCTCTTCTATTTTTTCACTCATTTTTATGCTTTGGCTAGGCTGGCTATGACATCACAATGATTCATAGCAAAAACAGCAAAGATACACTCTTAATCTTGCAAAAAAAGCTATGTCAAATCAATTATGCAAACGGGTATTAAAAATATATTAAAATTTTGATGATTAAAAGTTGCACTGTGTTGTTTAAAATAAAGCGTTGGTCAGTTACTTTTTTTTAAATACTGCATTGGTTAAAAAGTTCAAATACTGTATTATTTAATTTTACACGTTTATTAGATTCACTGATTTTTAACCAACATTTGACAGTTTTTAACCAGCATTGGACTAAAAGGGGATTTCTCGCCAACAAAATCGATAACATTTTATGTGGTGGCAAAAAAAAAGATACTTGTTGGATAAACTTTAAACAAGTTGGGCGGATATTGGTCACATGGTGCCGCATGAAAACGAGGCTGTTGCTTTCATAGGCAAATTTGGCATCTTGGCGAATGACGAAGTGAGACGAGTGGAAGAGTGGAAGAGTTGGGATTAGAATCTCAAATTGAAGTGTTCAAAGGTATGTGGCACTTTCTAAAATATTGTAAATTAATGTGTAATCAATTCAGTCTTCATGCACACAGTAACAGTAACACAGTCTATGAATGATTGATAGGCCAAATGGCATACACGTAGCCAGCGCTCGAAATAGGGCCGGTCAGCCGGCCATTGGCCTGTAACTTTTTGGCCTGGCCGGTAACTTTTCTGACTGGCATCTAGTTGCCGCCCGGCTGGCGGTAACTTTTTAAGGTCAAGCCCGGCTGGCCTGTAACTTTTGAGGCATATTTGAACACTGCACGTAACGCATTACGACTTAGTATGCACTATTATAATGCAGCAAACTGTTATGTACAATATACTATAATATAAATGAGGTTCTGAATATAGGGCCCGATTTTAAAATTATCAGATCTCGTTCGAGAGTCACAATAGCTTTATTATTCTACTACACATGATTACACATTAATTTACAATATTTTAGATTCAAAGTGCCACATGTACCTTTGAACACTTCAATTTGAGATTCCAGTCCCACTCTTCCAGGACATGTCTCACTTCGTATATGTGTTGATCATGAGTATATGTGAGTGGACACTACGTATACGAATGAGCCGTAAACTCGGCAAATTGTATTCTGAGTTGCAGTGTAAAATATGCGTGAAGGTCGTATTCATAGCTGTCTCAATTCAGTGTGACAAGTATCTCATCAAACACTGTTTAAATCAATCAATAATACTATTGCTGAAGAGGATAATAAGCTTCTACCTATTTCTGTAGAATAGTTCTTGTCTTTGTTTACTTTGGCCAAATCCTGTTCAAGTGGTAGATAACAAAGCATTGTTATTTGTCTAGGTATGTATAATCAACAATAACAATGAGAGGACATTCCTGAACCTTGTTGACTTGGGGATGATTTGAAATGACCGCCAATTATGACTGTTTGCTATTTATTACCAGAAATGTGGAAAAACAGACACATGTAGAACCGATAAAAACTAAAAATTTTGTTGAAGGAACAGAGTTCAACAAACCATAACCCCGCTTCTGGATATCGTTTGAAGTCAAATGATATACCATTTTAAAGCTCATGATGTATATTTTCTAAACACGAAATAAAACAAAATTGACCGGGGGCCGACTTTACGGCTGATTCGTGATGTCCAGACACATATGTTAAAAAAAAAAATTGTTGATATTAAAATTTTAACCCGCCCATGTTATGACGATCAAAATTAACCAACAAATGATTACGTGTTTTAAACAGTCCCTTGTTAATGTTTAAGCAACACTAAAAACTTTAACCCACAAGTTTAACCCACAAAATAAGATTAACCAATACGTGGTTAAACAATTTAACCATGTGTCTTATTAAAAACCGATTTAACCACCAAAGAATTTTAATCAACAACTTGTTAAAGTTTAACCAACAGCCATGGATTCACATTACATCTTCTCTGTTTTAGCCCATAAATGTGTATTTCACCTGGTGTGGGTTAAAAATATTAACCCACAAAGGTTAAAATTTTAACCCACGTTTTGGCAGTGTGTCTATTCATTTAAAACTTAAATCATAGCAAAGAAAAGTCTTATTAATTATGTTTCTTAAAATCAATTTTTACTGATATAAGTCATATTATGCTTGATCACACCACATACATAGTAAATCCAACTTATATGGTTGTTTGATGTGATTGATTAAATTTCTAACAAAATATTATATATAATGTTCAATTCTAGGCCTGTACAATGCCAACAAATATCGCAAATACTAGTAGCTATTTTAGATTTTTGTTTCTATATCAAATTATTCATGTTTTTCTGCTGATTGTGGTAATTGTTATTCTATAAATTGTACATTTGTGTGCAAATTGAGGGTGCTATCTACATATATTTTAAATATTAGCCAAATAGTTTGCGTAATTCTTTAGGTTTCCTTGCCATTTGTTATTTTTTTCTGTTCTAATACCATAATACGAGTGTCTACCCTTATAAAGATGCAAACAGGATTTAAGATAAATAGCACCATCATTGTTTTGACAACTGTCTACATGCCATCAAACAACCGTGCGGAAACATACCTGTAGATTTTTCAATTCATCCTTTAAGCAATCAGCTTGAGCATTAATATAAATCTCAATAGGATCTGTGAAATATAATTTAAAAAAATAATGTATATTTACAGTATTGGCTATCTTTCATCAGTTATAAATAGACACAGTAGGTGCAAAAGCTGGATTTTTCCCTCATGGATTTATCTATGGGGGGGTGCTCCCAACCTACTCATCTCTACCTTTCACCTTTCACTCTTTCTAAATCTTTTCTTGCTATAATTTTTTCATTTCGCAATCCAGTTAGCAAATATAGGCGAGTCAAACTAGTTGGCTTGGTAGGATGGTTAACATCAGATTTTGGCTAGGACAGTGGGTTTTTGTCCTTAGTATAGGGTATAGCGCCTGATCCCAGGGGTGATTACCGACTGTAATATCTTTCTGGGGTACAGGATATAGATCCCCAGTTTGATGGTGAAGGCTGGACAAGAGTTATTTGTTTGCACATACAACACAAGAACAATCAGAACAGAAGATTCCTTACAACATTTGTTGGAAGAGTTAGAGGAATTCAAGTGGGACATCATTGGTTTAGCAGAAACAAGGAGAGAATGGGAAGGTTTGGAAGAGATTGAAGGGGGAGCTTGGTTGTACAACAGAGGAGCAACAGAAGATGACAAAAAGGCAAGAGGAGTTGGTTTCCTGATACATTCAAAAATCAAAGACAACATTATAGAGGTGAAGAGTTACTCAAATCGGGTCATCTTACTAAGACTTCAGCTAGCTGGAAAGGAAGAGATGTGCATCATCCAGGTATATGCACCAACAAGTGACCATGATGATGAGTAAGTGGAGCAGTTCTATGAAGATATCACAAAAGCACTGGAAGAGCACAAATCAAATTATACCATAGTTATGGGAGACTTTAATGCTAAAGTTGGTAAACAACAAGAAGGTGAAGAAAATATCTTGGGAAAATTTGGAGTTGGAGAAAGAAATAATAGGGGTGAGACCATGATAGAATTTGCTGCCCAACACAGTCTTGTGATCACAAATACCTGCTTCAAGAAAAATGTGAATAGATATTGGACTTGGGAAAGCCCAAATGGCCATACCAAAAATCAAATTGACTTTATACTCAGTAGTCAGAGAGGTATTGTGAAAAACTATGAAGCCATCACAAGAGTAGATATCGCCAGTGACCACAGAATTGTGAGAGCCTGCATTCACATCAGCAGAAAGTTAGCCAGACTTAAATTCATCAAGAGCCAGAAAAAGAAGAAAGTTAACTTGCTTAAACTAAGAGAAAGGAATTAGAATTTCAAATCCAATTGCAAAATAGATTTCATATCTTGGAAGATGAACATCTCAACATAGATGACAGATGCAGCCTGATAACATACATCATCCTAGAAAAGGCAGCATCTGTAGCACCTCCAAGTAAAAGCTCCAAACAGAAGACAGAGGAGGATATTGAAATCGACTAATTGAACTCAAAAAGAAAGCAACTCAGGGAAAAAGATAACAAGTCAGCAAGAGAGAAAGCAGAATATGCTGAACTTGTTAAAACAACCAGAAAGAAACGAAGACAGAGAAATAGAAAGAGGAAGGAGAAACTAATTCAAAACATACTGGAAATGGGAAAAGGTCCCAACGAAATAAATAAAAAAAGTCGTAAGAAGGTCAGAATCCAAAAACTGCGCAAAAAAGATGGTTCACCAACTTCAAATAGGGAGGAAATCCTCAAAATATGTTCAGACTTCTATCAAGAACTATACAATTCACACACGGAGGCCAAGAGCCAAGAAGCCAAAAAAACATCCCCAGAAAACTCAGAATTACCAGACATCACATTTCGTGAAGTAGAAACAGCAATCAAGGAGATGAAGAAAAACAAGGCACCAGGACTAGATGAGATAACAAAGGATATTCTCGTGGAGGGAGGAAGTGAAGTAATAACCCATCTAGCAAAACTGTTTAACCAAATCATCATCAAAAAATGCATCCCACAATCTTGGAAGGAAGAAAAAATCATTCTTCTTCACAAGAAGGGAGACAAAGCAGACATCAAGAATTACAGACCCATTAGTCTTCTCTCACATCTGTACAAAATTTTCACAAAAATTCTTCAAAATAGACTAAAGAAAGAACTGGATGAACATCAACCACAAGAGCAGGCAGGTTTTCGAGAAGGTTTCTCAACCATGGACCACCTACTTGCAATAAACCAACTCATAGAAAAGTCAAACGAATACCAACTTGACTTATGTATTGGATTCATTGATTACGAGAAAGCATTTGATTCCGTAGAACATCAGGATCTGTTCCAAGCACTGAGAGAAATAGGAATAAATGAAGGGTATGTTTGTATTCTGGAGGATATATACACAGATGCAACATCTCAAATCCATCTGGATACTGACGTTTCTAAAATTGTTAAGATATCCAGAGGAGTTAGACAAGGAGATACGTTGTCACCAAAGATATTCACTGCAGCTATGGAGGCTATCTTCAAAAACTACCTTTGGATGAAAGAGGAATCAATGTTGATGGAGAAAAATTAACAGACCTCCGATTTGCAGATGACGTTGCCCTTACTACCTCAACAGTGGAGGATATGGAAATACAACTTAATGACTTGAACAAAGAAAGCAAGAAGGCGGGATTGAAAATGTACAAAGGAAAAACAAAATATATGACAAATATGGCAACAGATAAAAAGATCGTTATTGAAGATCAGGAAATTGAAAGAGTTGAGGAGTATAAATATCTGGGCCAAACACTGAGGTTACAGGATTGTTCGAAGGAAGAAATATTGCGAAGGATAAAAGCTGGATGGAGTTGCTTTGGAAGACATAAAGAAATCTTATGCAACAAAAATATACCCATGTCACTCAGAAGGAAAGTATATAATCAATGTGTCCTTCCAACAATGACGTATGGCTCTGAAACATGGTCATTAACTAAATACTTAGAAACTAAACTACAATCCGCTCAAAGAGCAATGGAACGGCAAATGTTAAACATCTCACTGCGAGACAGAGTAAGGTGCTCGACCATCAGACAGCTGTCCGGGGTTGCAGACATTTTGAGAAAAATCAAACAATCAAAATGGAGATGGGCTGGACATGTTGCCAGAAGAAATGATAACAGATGGACAAAGAGATTGTTAGAATGGCAACCAAGAATGGGAAAAAGAAGAAGAGGTAGACAGAAAAGGAGGTGGAGAGATGATATAACATCATATATTGGTACAACATGGGCGAGAGTAGCATTAGATAGAAAGGTATGGAGTGATCATGAGGAGGGCTACATCCAACAGTGGATTGACATAGCCTAGATAGATAGATAGATAGGAGATCTGCTGAACACAATTAAGTGTCACCTACTTTTTCAATTTTAAAAGTATATCTTTCAACAAGATTGTAGCATTTTCAATTTCTGTTTACCCCTGTATGACCTTTTGTGACCTCTAGCAGTCACCGGGATCCAAAATGGCCCCAAGTCATTAACCTTAGACCTTTATGCGTGGAAACATATGCTTCTATCCACAAGGGCACAATGCTTCAGGTTATCAACTGTACTATTACTATACCTCTATTTGGGACCTCATTCCAATCTGTCATGTGACATACATCAATAGTACATCTGGAGGATGGGTCTATGCCTTCTGTTACTTCTTCATTCTGATTAAATCTGAAAAACAATATTACACAACTAGAGATAATTTGCGTTCACAGAGCGCAGACAATCGCAAGGTATGTAACCCTTTAATGACCTTTTGACCTGACCTTTGACCTTAATGATTCCCGATGTTTGTTGTCACCGAAATTGAGCCCCATACCCCTTACAGAAAATGAAATTACGGTATAAGATTTGACCCCAGATAACCTCTGACCTGACCCCTGCAAAGTGTTCCAACATATTCCCTCTGGTCACCGAGTTTGAGCTTCGTACCCCTTACAGATGTCCAAAAAATGCATTTCTACATTGACCCCTGTATGACCTTTAACCTGACCCCTGCAAAATGTTCCCCTGGTCATGAGATTTGTTGTCACTGAGTTTGAGCCCCATACCCCTTACAGATGTCCAGAAAAGGAATTTATAAGATTTGACCCCAGCTTTGACCTGACCCCTGCAAAGTGTTCCAAAATATTCACCTGGTCATTAAGTTTGTTGTCACAGAGTTTGAGTCCCGTAACCCATACAGATGTACAGAAAATGCATTTCTAAAATTTGACCTCTGCATGACCTTTGACCTGACCCCTGTAAAATGTTCCCCTGGTCATGAGATTTGTTGTTTGTTGTCACCAAGTTTGAGCCCCATACCCCTTACGGATGTTGAGATAATTGTAAGATTTTACCCCCTTAATGACCTTTGACCCCAATTCTTTGTACAACTTTTAGACACTGGCTGAAGGCGATGCAGGTATGCAAGTGTCGACATTGTGTTATGTAATTTGTGGAAGAAGAAGCATTTTTAGTGAAAATCACATTTTGGCCATAATGACCTTTGACCCCGAGTTGGTCATGTAACATTTGTGCCCCCACCCAATGGTCCTTGTGACCAAATATGGTCACATTGGCCTAAAGCATATGGCTACGGTGGCTTGTTATAAGTTTGACAGAAGAAAGAAAGAAGAAGAACTGACCAAATTGGAAATTTACGATTGTAAATAGTACAATGGTAAGAATATTTTCATGAAATATTGACTGTTCCATTCATCAAGGCATTCATATTTCACCAAATGAAAACATTCTTTTCATTTCCATTGTACAAATAAAACATTCTATATTTGTTTTAACTTATCAAATTGGGCTATTCCAGTTAAAATTCACACTACCCCTGTGGAAGATTTTGGAAATATCTTCCAAATGTGGAGTATGTTTTTCAAATGTAATTGGTCAGGGTTAATCATTTTGAAACCCATACTCCCCCTGTATTAAAGCTTTACTTATATCTTCTACAACTGGAGTGAGTATTTCAAATGGAAGTTACCCAATTGTCTATTCTATTCAAAACTTATACTCCCTCTGTAGAAGACTTCACTCTCTGTTCAATTAGCTTAGATTCTTTTTTAAGATATTTGAAAAAATAAAAAATTGTGGTCAAAGTCATCAAAGAAAAGTGTTAGCACAGCCTTAGATCCAACATGATTTATATTTTTCAAATTCCAAAGTTCAATTTAAAATCCCATATCTTTTCAATTTTGCCTCATTTTAGGCAGTTACTTGGGTCCACCAAAAGGGTTCGTGACCTTTTCACAAATCGAGTGGGACGGTCCATTCTCAACTTAGGGCATAGACCCTATCGAATCTGTCCACCAATCTGTCCTGCCATTTTCAATTGTTATACCGTTCCGGTTATTGGATAGGGTCTATAACAATAAGTGATGATGGTCGACATACACCGGTGTTTGTTACACCAAATTAGGTGAAGTTCTGCGAGGTATGCGCGATTATGTATAACATTATTCCGAGCATTATTTTTTTCCTAAACAATGACATTAAATGTATGGATTTTGTTCTTGTTTGAACTGGTTTTATCGATAAAATGTAAATTGAATTTTGTTTAAGGGGACTCGATCTTTTGTGCGTAATTATAGAGGGCCAGGGGATTCACTCTATCATTAAAAAAATTATTTGAAGAAGTCAAAGAGCCCTAGGAATAAAAACTGTAGTAAAATTCACGCCAGATACAATTTCTTTATACGACAAAAATTAATTTTTGTAATTGATCAAAAAACAAGCGTTCTATATCAATTTTAAATTTAGCCTGAATCCGTAAATATGGTACCTCTCGCCCTTTTTTAGGTCAAGGCTATTTTTACCATTATGCAGCGAACCATTGTTGAAGCTATTTCACATACATGTACAAAACAGTCTAGAGAAAGAATGGGGACATATAGTGTTGAAATATCTTTTGTTGATTTTGAATGATAATGTCACGAAGTCGTAAATTTTAAGGTCAAATTCCTGAAACCAAAACAAAACATTGCGACGCATAAATAATTCCCGACTTACATAATTTCATCATCACATCAGTGTCTTTATTATTTGTTTGAAACCTTTCCCAAACGTTCGTGCTATTTATGCATAAAATGGCTAATCTATCTTTACAAAAAAAGCGTCTTTTTTAGTAAACAAAAGGCTAAAGATGGCATTATGAGATTTATCTTTTATCATTACACTCATCCGCTCAACTGCCACGGTGGCCGAGCGGTAAAGCGCTAGACGCGTAATCGAAGGAAGTTTAGAATCGCTGGTTCGAGTCCCAACGAAGCATGTGGAAACTTTTTTTTCTTCAAACTTCATGATCGCATTCCGAAATGAGTCACTTGTCGGTAAATCATGTATCGTATCCTTAATACCATATCATTCCTTCCCAAGAATAACAGCATTTGCTTGATACTTTCAGATACAGTGACTTTACAAGCCGTATTGACCTTTTAAAATAAACAAATAAATAAATAAAGTAGTAAATAACTAAAGAAATAAAGAAATAAAGTAATAAATAAATAAATAAATAAATAAATAAATAAATAAATAAATACGCAAGAAATGTATTTATATAAGCTGGGCCTATTCTGAAAACCTTCATCTTCACATTTTTATAATTTAAGGTAATGTTTCAACAGGGGTTTCAACACACATGACTGGCATAGCTATTTTGCTGGATAATACTTCGTGATGTGGATGGTCAAATAAATACTGTTTCATCAGCGCATCTAATTATTCTGATGATCGTCCCCATTTCACTAAATGGATTGATTCAAAAAAGTTTATGGTACCCGACGTTATTCGGCTTTTTATACAGATATCGCGGGAAAAGAGCAAAATTGAAAAGAAATGGGGTTTCAAATTGAACTTTGGAATTTGAAAAGTATAAATCACGTTGGGTCTAAGGCAGTGCTAACACTTTTCTTTGATGACTTTGACCACTATTTTTTATTTTTTCAAATATCTTAAAAATGCAAGAATCTAAGCTAATTGAACAGACAGTAGCTAAATCTTCCACAGGGGTAGTGTGGATTTTAAATGGAATAGCCCAATTCACCAGCCAAACAAAAATATCTAGAGAGCGAGACATGTACCTATATAATGTGATATGTTTATCATATAGCTGAAGACAGTTGTATTACCTGATAACTTCCCCATATTTATTGTATAATTGAGATTTAAAGCCTGTTCATAATATACACTCTGCCCTTTGCCAAACCACCTTCCAGTGTTGTACCCCATAATTAGGGTGGTTCTTATTTTACAAAAGTCTGAAATACCATGCTCCTAACCCCTAGAATGGTTCAGTTGGATGAAAAACTTATCCTGTAAAATGTTTAGAAATATTGAACAATATTTACTGGTAGCTCAAGAGCCTCCAATATGGTCGTGACTATCCGGAACATTGGTCGTCGGACATTTTGGAGCATTTTTAGGGGGGGTATATTTTCAAAATAGAGTGTTTCTTGATACTCAATCTTTGTAATTACATTAACAGTAACTAGTTTAACATATATATAACAAAAGGTGTCTTGTATTTACTTCCATTGTTGTTTTAAGCTCAACCAGATATGGCACTTTGTGCCGTGAATACTCCTAAATACTGGTCGTCAGCAATTTTTGAGCATATGTAAGGGGGTCTAATTTCAAAATAGAGTACCTCCCGATGTCCAATCTTTGTAATTGCATTAACAGTAACTAGTTTAACAGATATATAACAAAAGATGTTTTGTATTCACTTCCATTGTTGTTTTGAACTCAACCAAATATGGTAGTTTCACTAGTTCGTGCTGAAGTACTCCTAAATATCGGTCGTCAGCCATTTTCGAGCAAAGGGGTCTATTTTCAAAATAGAGTGTCTCTTGATACACATATCTTTGCAATTACATTAACAGTAGTTCTAGTTTAACATATACATAACAAAAGGTGTCTTGTATTTACTTCCATTGATGTTTTAAACTCAACCAGATTAGACATGGCACTTCGTGCCGTGAGTACTCAAAATACCGGCCATCGTCAGCCATTTTCGAGCAATTGTAAGGTGGTCTAATTTCACAATAGAGAATCTCTTGACATACAATCTTTGTAATTGCATTAACAGTAACTTGTTTAACTTATATATAACACAAGGTGTCTTGTATTCACTGCTATTGTTGTTTTAAACTCAACCAGATATGGTAATGTGCGCAATGAGTACTCATAAATACCGGTTGTCAACCATTTTCAAGCAATTATATAATTAAGAGGGTCTATTGATCCTCAAGTTAAAACTTGGCAGATGGGTGGATGGGGCCTTCTAGACAATTGCATGGCTGTCTTGATAAGACCAGGTCCTTTTAAAAAGCAACTGGAGGTCATTACGTAGAGCACAGGCTGGCGTTTAACGGTGCAGTGAATAAAGGCCTATAGCCACAGAAAATATACAAAATTACTGAATGTCTTTCTCTGGTTGAGATTAAAACAACAATGGAAGTGAATACAGGACATCTTTAGTTATATATGTGTTAAACTAGTTACTGTTAATGCAAATACAACGATTGAGTATCAAGAGACACTTTATTTTGAAAATATACGGCCCTAAAATTGCTCAAAAATTGCTGACGACCGGTATTTAGGAGTACTCACAGCACATACATGTACTACCATATTTGGTTGAGTTGAAGACAACAATGGAAGTGAATACAAGATATCTTTAAACTAGCTGCTGTTAATGCAACTACAAAGATTGAGTATCAAGAGACACTCTGTTTTGAAAATAGACCCCCTTATAATTGCTCCAAAATGGCTGACGACTGGCCCTATTTAGGCACTCACCGCACATGCACAAACTACCATATCTGATTGAGAATAAAACAACAATGGAAGTGAATACAAGACATCTTTTGTTATATAAATGTTAAACTAGTTACTGTTAATGCAATTACAAAGATTAAGTATCAAAAGACACTCTATTTTGAAAATAGACCCCCTTTTAAGTGCATGCTCATAATGGCTGACGACCGGTATTTAGAACTACTCACGGCACAAACTACCATATTTGGTTGAGTTTAAAACAACAATTGAAGTGAATACAAGACATCTTTTGTTATATATATGTTAAACTAGTTACTGTTAATGCAATAACAAATATTGAGTATCAAGAGATATTCTATTTTGAAATTAGAACCATTTACAATTGCTCAAAAATGGCTGACGACCAGTATCTGGAGTGTTCACGGCACAAAGTGCCATATCTGGTTGAGCTTAAAACAACAATGGAAGTAAATACAAAACACTTTTTGTTATTTATATGTTAAACTAGTTAATGTTAATGTAATTACAAAGATTGAGTATCAAGAGACACTCTATTTTGAAAATATACCCCCCTAAAAATGCTCCAAAATGTCCGACGACCAATGTTCCGGATAGTCGCGACCATATTGGAGGCTCTTGAGCTACCAGTAAATATTGTTCAATATTTCTAAAAATTTTACAGGATAAGTTTTTCATCCAACTGAACCATTCTAGGGGTTAGGAGCATGGTATTTCAGACTTTTGTAAAATAAGAACCACCCTACCCATAATGCCCCTGCCACATGTGAGCAGCTCTCTTTTTTTTTGCCATTGCCATATACACGAAAGAGTTAACACCCCCTCTCCTCTTTACTACTAATAACCCTGCTGGCCCCATACAAAACTCTACACCTGAGGTGCTGATCCCCTTCAGCTATGTGGGGGCAAGGGTGGGCAGTGTCATACTGACCAGGGAGGTACGTCCCCCAAGGCTTGAAATCATTATAACAGTAAAATAGATCAGAGTGTGTGCAAAATGCTGACCTATTTGCTGTGCTATTTGCTATGTTACCTACATGTAGGTAACAAACATCCTAGAACTGTTATATCAAACCGAACATTTTGACAAGTCTTTTGTCAAAAACTGAGCATTTGCACGCATTTTATCCCTATAGGCACAAAAAGTTGACCTTTGACCATTTTGGTAATAACCCAAGACCAGTGCAACCCAGATAAGTCAAACTATACACTTTCTGAATCCTTATGATTAGAAGAATACATTGATATAATTTGGTTAACAATTGGATCAAGTTTTGTAACCTTATAGAAAGTTCAATGACCTCTAGCAGAGTTGTTGCCAGGTAACACAAAGTCTAACCTCACTTTTTGGTCAGGTCTCATCCCGGGGGTCTCATGGTCTAATACATAACTATCAGGGCCGTTCCGACCATTAGGCCAGGTAAGGCGGTCGCCTAGGGCATGGAGAAAGAAAAGGGGAGGAAAAAATGAGGGCAGATAAAAAGAAAAAATGGGAGGAAAATAAAAAGGGGCGAAAAGAGAAACAGAAAACAGGGCGGAAAAGGAAAAGGATACACGGGCGAAGAAAAAGAAAGAAGAAACGGGCGGAGAAAAGAGGAGAAGAAAAAGAAAGAAGAAACAGGCGGAGAAAAGGAAGATGAAAATGGGCAGTGAAAAAACAGAAGTAACAATAGAAGGAGAAAAGAAACAAAAAACACTCAAGTGTCGAAGAAGAACAAAAAGTGGGATAAAAATACAGAAAAGAAGGAAAACCATAGGCGTAGATCCTGGGGTAAATTCCCCCCCCCCAATATTTTGCCAGCGGGTTGAGGGGGATGATTGTCCTCCCCCTGATGTTGACGACTGTATGTGGGTTTCTGACCTCATATTTGGCCATTTATTCCAAAAAGTGCAATTTTTTTTGCGCTTAGGCTACTTTATTCCATTTTTGCACCACATTTCAATAGTTTAGCTTCAAAATGGCAAAATGTTTTCGCGTGCATTTGTACCACAAACTTATTATGTCGCCAAAGGTGCTGAATTCACTATACTTCAAGAATTTTTTTCCAACCCCATCCCTCCACAAAAATGTCAAAACGAAATCTACATCACTGATGAAAATGGTTGTGGGCAGTATAAAAATAGATCAAAACTGATGAGTTTTCAAGGGGGTAACCCCCTTAACACTTTTTTGGTATGCTTTGGTGGGGCGGCAGGGAGAGGCTTTGCCTAGGGCGGCAAAATCCCTAGGAACGGCCCTGATAACTATGACATGGGTTATATCCACATGTTAGCCATGCTTTCTAAATTCATAAACTTTTACCTAATTACCTTCATTTTGAATGTCTTCAACATTGTGTTCACCTTTGCCATTTGTTTGGTTCATTAACAAATCTATCCTTTCAAAAAAAGTAAATATCTGTAAATAATTTTTATGAACTTTTGGGTTCCTAGTCTAGCAAATCACTGCTACGCCCTTTAAGCACTCCAAAATGTTTACTGTGTACAAATGTGATATCTCTCTATCCTCCAAAATACTTCTATAAAGTCCCATTCAGTGATCCCAGCAAAAAGTGTAAAAAAATATAAATTGTTTATAAAGTGTTTAAAAGTGAAGGATACGTCATTCAAATTGTCATTTGGTATTTTTGAAATGAAAAATTTGGCAAAAAAAGAAGTAAAATAGCTAGCAGTGCTAGTATTTACGAAGTTGAAGCCCTATTCAAATACTTGCAGCTAATTTATATACTGTCAGTATATAAATTAACAGATTCATGTAAATGCCTTATTTTGTCTCAAGTACACGTCTTTCGGGTGAACCACTAGCAGGCTATGTTAGCATATCTATGACAATAATATAACAAGGTACCAAAATCTTAATTTTGATGATTTTTACCATTGTCCGGATGAGCAAATCGCTGAATGGGCCACAAAATAATACTTACCTTTTTCCAAGTAATCTATTCATGAGTGAAGTTTTCCCGACTCTTTCTTGCCCAACAAACATAAGCCTTGATCTATTGACTACTTTTTTGCCAAACTTTATGGCCTTGTTGTAAGCACTGAGTGCATGTGGTCCTCTGGCTCTTACTTCAGCAGGGATTACTGTTGACTGATAAAAACAACAAATCATTTTCCAGATTTTGCATACCAGTTTTCTTCCTTTTTGATACATGTACATCATAACTTCCGTTAAATATTTTAAAACTGATATACACTGTCTTATGTAATTTCAAGGGAGCTGTTTTATTAACATAATATCATAATATAATTTTTACTAGATTTATCTTCTGTTCTCAAGATGAACTCCTAGATGATCCCAAAACAATGACCCCTAGACTTTTGACCCCTGAGAACCTCAGTGAAACCTACACTAAAATATCGAGCCACTGAAGCTGCATCAAAATGCATTGCATTCTGTGGACAAAACATTCAGAACAATGTAGGAAAATTACCTCAATTAACCTCTGGCCTGTGACCTCTGACCTACAACATAGCTCACATAATACCTCCCTACTCATGGACACTTGTGTTCAAGTTACAGAGAGGCCTTAAACAATGGAAATGGGAATCAAATTCTTGAGCACTTCTAATGAAGTTGCATCAAAATGTAGACAAAGGTGCATAACATTTTTTAAAGATTTTGACAAATGACCTCTAATAACATTAAAGGAAGTCTCTGGCAATCACAACATTATGCCTTTTATGTTAGAAAGGGAAAAATAATTATCACGCATACGAATCATGTGGTTTTATTTAAAACAAACTCATATTGACCATAAAAACAAATAAAACAGCCATCTCTCAACACGCAATATTCAAAATTCCAGGGCACCAAAATTGTCTGGGGCAATTACATCCCAGTAAAACATGGGGTAATACAATGAAGGCTGATGACAATTGAGCACAAATAACCACAACATGATTGCCCTAGACAATTTTAGCGAGAGAATTGTGAATATTGCATGTCAAGATGAGTTTGTTTTAAATAAATCATGTGATTCGTGCTTGATGATTATTTTCTAACATATATGAGGCATAATGTTGTGATTGTCAGAGACTTCCTTTAAATTGACCCTAACGTATTCTACCTAAGCCCTCTCTACATATGGACACTTCTAAAGAAGCACTGAACAATAACCGGTCGCAAACCAGAGGAAAAGCATTTCTATATTGCACTAAAATCTACAACATTTTTTTTGCATATTTTAACTAAAATTTTTTCATGACAATACAACACACAAAATGCGAGGATCGGAAATAAATGATGCAAGCCCAAGAAAATTGTCTTACGCCCAGCTAGGGTTAAGCATATAGGCCGCCTCCTTCTTCATTATTAAATATTATAATTGACTGGTTAGACACAGTGAGAGACTTATCATGAGGACTTTGAGTTGAGATTGCCCGAGTAACAAATGTGAACTCAGGTAGTGCAGTGGTTAAGACTCTGGACCGGCAATCCAGCAACTGGGGTTCAATCCCCACTGAGTCCTGATTTTTTTATCTCTCAAAGGCATTAATTTTGCCCGTCCCAGGATCAAACTCCCTGTCTAAAATGACGACCAGACGGGTGGCTAGCTAAGACCCTGTCCAACCCTCGTATATACCCATAAGTGTCTCCAAGAACATTACATGTAATAGGCAACACAAAATGCACCCACCGACCCACCAAAACACCACTCCTGTTTCCATGCAGGGCTTTTGTTGCCTAATTGTGATTGGGCATTTGCACTGCTTACTTTGTTTACATCTCCTGCAATGGCTGCTGCTCCAATTCCCTGCTGGTTGTGAACCCTCTTTTGCCGTTTTTCTTCAAGTTCCTTTTGTATTTTCCAGATTTTTTCAGCAATTAAATGATAATATTCGTCCTGTTGGTGGAAAATGTGCAAATGAGATTACAAAATGCCTAGTATGTTCTTCAAATACTTTTTCTTAATATGATCATCTATGTTAAAAATATACAAAGATTCATGAAATTAACAACACCAAAAATATGGTTGAATAAAGAAAATTGTCTTGGTGTAAAAAAACAATTGAACTCCTACAGTCTACCACTTGCCAAATTAGAACCACACAGTGTGAATTTAAAGCATGAATTAAAATGGCTACATGTCAAAACTTGCTCAATTATGGCATGTTGCCGTCATGCCAGTTACTTCATACCCAGTAAATGCCAAGCCCAGTCCACAAGAAATTTAATTCTTCAAATTTGTGAAGCATATTCCAATTTTTTATAGGTTGGGAAACACAACTTCCATCACTGTTGTCAATCATTCTGTAAGTGGTGGTCTGAGCAAGTTCTTAAAAGTGCTGTTCAATTATAACAATATCAGTTATTTTTGTAAGATAATTTCTGTTGGCTGCTTAAGGGGGTACTACACCCCTGGTCAATTTTGTGCCTATTTTTGCATTTTTCTCAAAAATTACAGCGCATTGGTGGCAAGTAAGATATGTATATTATAGTACAACTACTGCACTGAAAATTCAGCAACTCAACGTAAGTAGTTATTGATTTATTGATCAAATATTGGTTTTCCCTCATTTTTGACTGTAACTCCACAACTGTTGTCTGTGCTGATATCAAATTTCCAGTACAGTAGTTGTAGTCCTTGCCCCTATATACATATCTTACTTGTCACCAATGCGCTATAATTTTTGAGAAAAATGCAAAAATAGGCACAAATATGGGCAGGGGTGTAGTACCCCCTTTAATGTAATTTCCAAACTGGTATACAAAATAGATTGTTAGCAATAAAGTGATAGCCTGTATGTAACACAATTTTACATTAGTTAAAACTTACCCTGCTGCTAGCTTGCTCATACATGTCTTTTTCCACCTTGCGGGCATATGCCACTATATTACCCATGCGTTTATCTCTCATGGCTGCTGGATCCGGACTGGGGAATATTGCTTGCACTCTGGAACAGAGAGTGCAAATAAAAATAGGGTCGATGGTCCCAGATAGGTTGTCTGAAGATATGAGACATGTTTTTTATTCATTTTCAGCCTATTTTACAAGTTATCCTCAAATGACCTTTGACCTTCAGGAGGTAAATGAGGATAATTTACTGGGTGGGTGATTACATTTATTTTTGCCCTCAAATTAGAGAAAATAATTTACTGCATCCAGTCATTTGGAGTTTCAGAAATGTAGACCTATTTTTGCAAACATTTTGGACTTTACCCTCCCCTAAATGGACCTTTAATGGCTCTTTTTATCATGACTTGACCTTTTGTGATGTTTCCAAATTTAAACCTTTTGCATGCAGTTTTTCCTTTTTCTTAACAATTATAACATTTTTAGTTATTAAGCCCTATATAAAAGTTGTGATAAACTTGAAACACTCATACACAGGACATCTTATGCCAATATTAGCATAGTAATCATGTACATGTAGCAACTTTCAAGAAAAATTGTATACCATATTATATTTCACTTTGGACATTTAAAAATCTTATACTACCGTAATTATCACTTACCATTACTCCTAGGTATGAAAAAAGCAGTAAAATTAAATGGGAAAGGTAATATTTTTATTTGGTAGAATAGTGAAAAAATGTTTTGAACTTTTAGGCGACAAGAAAAAGAAACCCTGTTCTACGGGCGGACGGACCTTTCATGTAGGGTCGGTCGGTCGGCCGGTTTTTTGTTTGTTTTTGGAAATGACCCAAAAAATAACTAAAATCTGTAAACAATTTCCGGTATGAGAGATGCCATTTTGTGGCATCTCTGTGGTATATGTTGGTATTTTCCATCCGCCAGTAAATGAATTTACTAGAACTTGGAAATATATGGCCAACTCTGAATTATATTGACATTATTTCCCAAATATAATTAAAAAGTTCATTTTGCCAATTCTTATATTAATTAAAGTAAATAACATAGGCCCCAATGTTGCACAAAATAAAGACCCATGTAGAATCCCAGCTAAAAGGTATAAAAAGTAGTTAACAAAAAATAACATATATTCTTTCAACATTTAAAGTGTAGATTGATTGCAGGAAAAATTGTTCATAATTATAATATTATTACCTATTAGTGCATGCTCAAAAATAGACTTGCAATCATAACAATGAGGAATGTATATCTGAATTAAGAATCCAAATTTATGGGCTCAATGAATTCTTTCAGGTTTTGTGTGGAAATTACTCAAAATTATATTAATTTTTAGCTTCCTATAACATTGTGTACTGTGTGATATTTATTCCTAAGACAAAACGGACATTACCAATCCCGTATATCGGATTCCTTGTCACGCTCAGACAGGGGCGGATCCAGGATTTTGAGAAGGGGGGGGGCACTCCTGAAAATTATAAAATGTAAGAAATGGCCTCAAGCGGGCATCCCAGAGCACTTTGCGCGACACAGGGGGGTGTCTGAGGGGTGATGTGCCCCCTCAGAAGTGAGAAACTTTTGGAAAATGAAGACCCAATTGAAGCCATTTGGTGGACCATTTTGGCACTATTATTGTGTAAAATTTGAGTTTGAAAAAGCCTAAAATTTTCAAAAAGACGGCCCAATTGAAGCCATTCGTGGACACGCTTTTGACCTCTTTTGTATATAAATTATTGCTTTATATGTAACCATAACATTGCACACGACACAGGGGGGTCTGAGGGGGATGCCCCTCAGAAATGGGAAACTTTTGCAAGATGAAAACCTAATTGAAGCCATTTGGTGGACCATTTTGGCACTATTATTGTGTAAAATTTGAGTTTAAGCGAAAAAAAAACCGGGCAGTTGTCTATGGGGTGTCTGATGTTCCCCCTCTGAAATTTGGAAAGGTCCAACTGAAGCCATTTGGTGCATATACGAGAGTATACCGTTGCTTTTTAAAACAAAACCGGGCCCGAATTCAATTTGCCAAATGTTACACTGACACTTTATAGGCCTAAGACTCGGAGATTTAAAGTATGCATGGATCGAAGTCAGCATGGAGTCTGTATTAATACTGACTTTAATGACAAAATGTGACGGGCCCTGCATCATCGACGGACCAGCAGTAATCAACAAGCACTGCCTAAAAGAATCACAGGCCTATATACTAGTATTATAGGGCCTACTTCTGATAGACCAGACTGTGAGCTACTGTGTGGTTTATTTTGGCATAGGCCTACTAATTACGTGCAATTTAACTTTTCCACTTCTCCTTTTCTCATTTCTTTTTTCCCTCTTTCTCTTCTCTTCTCTCCTCTTTTTTTTTTTTTGGGAGGGGGGCGCTGCCCCTGAATCCAGCGCCTGGAGAGTGCCACCCGGTGTATGATACTCACTACAGATTTATTAGGCTATAGGCCCAAAGATTTTCTATCTTTCTTTTTACATTGTTCAGTTTTCTTTTTTCTTTCTTTTCTTTTTTCCTTTCTTTTCTTTTCCTCATTTCTTTTCCTCCTTCCCTTCTCTTTCTTTTCTTCTTTTTTATTTTTTGGGATCCGCCAAAAGGGGGGGGGCACAGGCCGGCTGCGCCCCCTCTAAATCCGCGCATGCGCTCAGACCACCCGGGCCCCTGCTCAGAATCATACATATGAGAGACAGGATGATCTCTAAACACATGATTCCTTGGGCATATAGGCGGCCTAGCTCAACCTCATCCAAGGTATCTCAGCACCTACCTACATATAAAGTCTCCAGTACATCACATGGGCCTAGAGAAAGCGCAGATCCATTTGACGGAGAACCATGGTACTTTGAAAGAGGAGTCAAAGAGGCCATTCACATCTGGGCTAACCAACCTTCTTTGAATAAGGAGGGGGTGCTACAATTTATCAAGAGTCTACCGATCCAGTTCTGACAAGTCAAGAGTCGTCAAATTGTTCAACAAACTGGATCATTCTGCTGAAGAAGGTTGTAGTCTCAACAATCAAACATTTCAAGTGAGCAAATTTATGTGTTGTGAATAAAAGTTTAATCATTCACTTACAAAACAACATATTGTTTGCACATTTTTAATTTCCCATTAATTTGGAAGGTAGTACTGAAAACTTGAAACTTTATACTTAAGCTGAGAGCATGGAGTTCATCTTTGTCGGCAATCATCAGTAGTGATGATACAGATATACATGTAATGATGACGGAACTAAACTTGCATCACTGCAACTTACAGTTTATATACTAGGTGGTTCCTCAAATCCTGGCTCACGTCCTGATGCCATGGCTGTGCCGGGCCAGTGGCAGGCACCGCCAAATAAGGCAGACCACCTGGCATTGATCCACCTGTCAAGCTGGACAAGTTGGCCAAGCTGCCAAGCCCACTGGTATCCAGGTTACTGGATATGTTTAGACCTGCTGTCACATCTGCATCAGTGCCATTACTTCTACCTATTATATCAGGGGAGAAAGGTTGAAAATAAGCCAATCAATCAAAATCACATATTACAAAGTGACAACAATCCTGGAAATCAAGGGAAAAGGTCCAATATATAAAATAAGAGCAACTGCTAGATGATATACATGGGCAATTCCAAGCAAGAGAGCCGTAAGTGCAAATTATTGATAAGTCGATACCTGCATGCGCCACATTAATTGACAAACTTAGGAGCTCAACAACTGATAGTAATTTGATTCAGTTATACCCAACTGGATAGTACAAAAATATTTAATTGTAAAATTCTCAACATGAAATGACAGGGATACAAATGTCCCATAACTATAAAGAATGTGTGGCTGTCTCTTTATAAAATAACATGGGCACCTTTAAATTGCAAGCAGAACTGAATTAAGGAATCGGATAGCAACATTTGCACAGTATTCATTGTGGGACATGAGAGCACATCAGACATATCAAATTGCATTCTGAATATGAGGAATGTCCTTATGATATCAAATCATTTTTAATTATTAAAAATTGATCTTTTTTATTTTTGATATTTAGCAGTCCTCGAAGTAAATTTATAAATCTAATGACATGTATACTTATAGTCTATGTGGCTGGAATGAAAAGTCGACAATCAATTGAAAATTTTGACTTCTCGTATTAAAGATATATACATAAAGTTTCTCAAAAGACTACAAATTTGCAGGTCTTTTTGAAAAAAATATATCTTCAATACGAAAGGTCAAATTTTTTAAATTAAGGACAACTTTTCCTCCCAGCTGCATATACACGTTAAGTATATATCATAAGATTTATGAAGTTTACTTCAAGAGCTATTAAATGTCAAAAATATCAATTTTGAATATTTTGCCATAAAATTTGTTTTATATCGCAAATTTGATATCAGAAGGACATTCCTCATACTCAGAACGCAATTTGATATGTCTGATGTGCTCTCATGTCCCAAAAAATTACTGTGCAAATGTTGCTATCAGATCTCGCAACACAACAGAAATGTATTCATCCACAATAGATAAATTGAGTATACATACTGCATTATACACATAGTGATACTTTTTTAATGCATCTGCTTTTCAATGTTAAGCCAAATTTACAAGTACTGTGACCTGCTTGAGTGAATCTTAACTTACTGAGTGCCTGTGGCATCCCCGGTGGTTGTGTTTGATTTTTGCCATTGTAGGGTATTCCAAGTGCCTGGTACGCTCTCTGCATGCTAATCTGGTCAACCTGCCCTGTACTGATTGAGGTCGGTGTTTGCAGAGTATTCGGATCCATTGCCATGCTAGCACGCAGAGCTAAAAAACAGAATTAAGACAGCACAATCATATCATGATAGTCATAGTATCTGTGATCAGACAAAATGTGTCAGTATGTTGTCATTTTGTTGGTTGGAAATGTTGGAAATAAGCCAATCAATCAAAATCACATATTACAAAGCAAGATTTCTAAAGAAAGAAATAAAGAAAGTTTATATTCAAATAAAGAATAGTTTGCCAAAGCCAGGATGTTTGCACTACACAAGTACTCACCAAATAGGTCAAGGCATGGACCTTGAAAAAGAAGTCAAGGCATGGACCTTGAAAAAGAAGGTCTCAGGATTCAATAGGCATTGCCCTTTTCACCATGCTCGAAGTTAACAAAACATCCCTGCTATATACGTATATAGCAAATTATTCTTTCTTTCTTTATTTGTTTACAAAAGACAAATAATACTATTTTGGGGCAAATCAGGACATTTTTTCAAATTTTGACTAGTCCAAATTTTATCCTAAAGGTGACTTTCAACCTTTCAGCAAATAACTCCGGATCCGGAATAATTATTTTGTCTCAATTGGTAAAGATATCAAAGCTTTGGACACATCAGATTTACCTGCCTATTAACCAGCTCCTGAAAAACTCACAGAGATTTACCCCTGAGAAGTTTGTGCCAAACTCTCTAAGATCGATAGAAAAAAGGCAGGGGTTCAAGATGGAATACCCGCAAAATTGATCTGTGAGTTCCCTTTCGAGCTCAATGTGCTGTTGACCCACTATCATAATGCTTCTTTTCAAGAAAGATCAGTACCGGTCCAGTGGAAGCATGCAATTGTGGTGCCCATACCTAAGAATATCCCACCTATATGGAACCAACTCAGACCTGTTTCAAAACAGATCAATTTGCCAAAGTGGCCAAATCTTTCAGGGAAACCGTAAAGGGAGATCCATAACTCATTATTTAGTCAAACTAATGAATAACATTATAAAGCATGCAGATCAACCAAAAAGCATGTCTTGTATTACTGATTTCAGTAAAGTGTTTGATCAGGTGGATCATAATATGTGACGTGTCATGTCAAAAGGAGACACTTTTGGGCAGGTTATCAATTTTGAGGTTTTAACATATCTTAAATATAGAGATATTTTGCTCCACAATGCTGTTTTCCCCAATGAAATCGGACACTAAGCGAAGATATTGAGTGCGTAAGTCATAGTATTATAAAATTGGAAATTGAGATATCGGCCTTTAAAAATATTATTGACAATGTTGAGATTAGGAATTACCTAGAAAAATGCCTCGAAAAAAACAAGATGCCAGCTATATTCCGGTCTGAAACTATCAGACAATATCTTTAAACACTAATAACATCACAAATTCGCAACAAACCCAAATTGTGAAAAAATCTCCCCGGGCAGATTTTTGGCTATTTCTCCATTTACGATCCTGCCCAAAAGTGTCTCCTTTTGATGTGACACGTCACATATTGCCATCCCCAAGTTGCTAAAAATGGGCTAGACCCACAGTCCTACCATGGAGAGTCCAATGTGTAACAGAGTGGAGTGAACTCATGGGAGGGGTCCCACAGGGCACTCTGGATGAGAATACATTCGTTGGCCAGGAGAGTACCATCCAGTGTGACATGGACAAATTTAACAATTGGGTCACTGACAATCATATGAAATTGAACGCATCCAAGAGCATGTATATGGATGTCACCTTTGTGTGGTCAGAATTTGCAGAGCACTGATGTGGTAAAGATCCTGGGTGTTAAAATTGCTAGTAACCACAAGTGAGACAATCACACAGATGACACCATTAAATGTGCAAATGGATGCCTTTTCATGCTCAGTACACTAAGGCATTATTGTCTAAGTATACATTATCTGGTGTCAGTTTTATTTACCCTCTTCTTGAATATGCTGTGACTGTATGGCACCCCAACATTACGTTTTAGAGTGCATACAGAAAAGGGTGTGAAAGATCATTATGGGTTTTCAATATATTTCTTACCAAGAAGCACTTATCACATGTGATATTTCTGAGCTCCGATTATGTTGTGACAAAATCTGTTTGGACTTTGCCAAAACTCTTTCTGAGCGAGTCAGAAGGACTCTCCGTAATGCCAACACACTGACTGTGCCAAAAACATGCACTAAAACATGCACATGCACATGCGAGTGATGGCTTGTATGAGCGAGTGAGCAAGGAAGGTTGCTTTCATTTTAAGTGTCTTTGTTTAAAAATACTGTTAAATTATATGTATATGTCATTTATTGTTTAGCTTTTGTATTTTTATACCCCTGTGCAATATATGTAATTCACCCTTTTCCAATCTTGAATAAAAAGTTAGTCACAGATAGATACAATAATATACTTAGTAACTATACTTTTTCTAAATCCTTATGACCAGAGGAATACCTTGGTGTAATTTCTAACAACATTTGAGCAATTTTGAGTTATGAAGTTGAGACTAGCATTATCTTAGCATAATATATCCGCAACTGAGATGAAGCTCTTTCTGTTTAGTTTCCCTTTGTTTATAATCCTTCTACATGTATCTGTACTTCACCAACATGGCTTTTAATGGTTTTTTTTATTCCCACAAAGTCTTTGGGCATCCTCTGCATTGGGGTCCTCCTGTTTTCCTTGCAAGAATAGTTTTCTATGACTTATCACATGGACAAGTATCACTGAAGTTTTAGGTTCTTTTATCATCTGGGAGCCGTTTTTTGCATGTTGCTTTTATTTTAATTTAATATTTGTGTTCAAAAACATTAAAACAAGGAAAAAGGAAAGAAAAGAAAAACAAGTAAGAAATAGTTTACAATCAGCAGTTCAACCTGGAAGCAATTTACGTCTTTAATAAATCACTGGAGTAAACAAGTCTGACAGTAACAAACAAACAAATTGTGATGGTTCCCGTTGTTTTAACACACTACTACATGAACTCAATCTATGACATGGAATATTAAAATGGCACAGGGGAAATCCAAAAACCTGTGTGGGCAACTTGTTTATATTTTGTTTCTTCAATTTGTCATCGTGTCTTTTAAAAAATTTTTGAAAATACCAATTTAATTAAATCTAAGGGCTGTTACTATGTACTAGTATCTAGTTGAAGGCCAGTGGGGTTTTTGGACTGTCTACAAGAAAATTATTAAAGGAGAGTGCAGGTCTGGGAAAGTCCCAATCATTCAGATTTACTACAACGAGAAGATTAACATTTTTTCATGAACATTCAATCTTTCACTTACCTTGCTGTGACCGCCTGTCAGAAGCATTTTTTAAGGGCAAGCATACTGGACAGTCACTGCGAGTGCAATTTTTCCAGTGGGAAATGATTTGTCTTGATGAAGCACAATGTGCAACTAGAATTGGAGAGAGAAGTATGTTAACCACATGGTAATCAAGGTTAGATTATAACAATGTTCAAACACTTAATGTATGACCTTTTCAATTAAATTTGATTTTTTGGCATATTTGTAATGTTTACATATCTTACACTTAATTGGAATCAAACAAGTTTGTTGCATTTGTAAAACGATAAAGGCATTACATCCTCATAGATAGCTCTGTTTTCCACATGTCTCCTTTAGAGTAAAAGCAAGGGGAATGTGCCACTTTTCTCAGTGCCTTGAACTATTTTGTTAGGGAAGTGAGTTAAGAGTGGGCAACAATTTGAAGAAAGGGGGACTTTCATTTCAACATGGATTCATCCAGGATGATTTTTATGGCCAGTCCGGCAAGATACTCGTCTTGAGTATCCAAACTAGCAAGCAAAATGTTGTCGGATATTAAGCCGTAAAATCCAAGCATGCGTATTTGAAGAGCTATGTAGCAAAAGCCATTACATCCAACTGGCTGAAATTGAGTTATTTGCATAACATTATAGTGTGGGTAAAAATACACATTTTGGTGGTTGACCTTCATACCCCTTCTATCGTATATTTCCCGTTTGGGAAATCTTGGGGAATATACGGAAATCTGACATTAAAATGAATATAAAATTTTAGGAAAATAATTTTTTGATGTATAAGAGTAGCCTTGAATGTCCTTTAACTATTAAAACCAAAAGGAACTATTTTGGGGTCACTATGTTTGAAAAAAAATCATTGTAATTAATGAAAGCTGTAGCATCGGAAATGCTCAAAAAAATTGTCATTTTGCCGATTTAATCAAAAATTCATAATTAAAAAAGTTAATTCAATTTTTCTTTTTGATTTTGAAAGCATTAGTCAATTTACATAAAGTAGTGCAAATAAATGGGCTCAAATTTGAATGCAAAAGTGGTTTCTAGAAAAGGAGTAAATTTATTTTGTTGCAAAAGCCCTTACATCCACAAAAGGCATGATATTAAAGAAATAATAAAATAAATAGGAAAGCTTGAAAACTGTACCAAACCTATTCTTTTAGTTTCTATTCATCAACACTCTATCCGAACCCAAATTGAATCAAATCGAACAAGTAATACTTGCACAATTAAAAAAAGCCGTTTTTCTCAAAAAGTCAAAAGTGGATGTAAGGGGGTTTTGCAACAAAAAGCTCTTCAAATACAGACTCAATCTTACAATCACCAGGGGCGTATTTCACTAACATAAATGATTCATAAAAGTCTTCAAGGGTGGATCCAGGGGAGGGGTTGGACCACTCACATCCACCTTTTTGAGGGTTTTGAAAAAGGAAAAGACGGACAGACATGCATGCAGAGAGAAAGAAAGAACAAAAAAGGAAGAGGAAATCTGCAGCTTATGTTCACTTCCAATCACATCATTCTTATATATATATTCGGGCGTTGACAGTCAAAAAGTTAGCATGATGGCTGATTTTGACACACATTTTTGCAACATTTTCTAGACTACAACACCAAAATGGGTCATGCAGTATACTATGTACTGCTCTGCAGACCCCATTTTCTTAAATCCTGGATCATTCCCAAATCCTTAATAGATGGTTATTAAATCTTAAGTCCTTATGTGATTATTGATTGTTACGATGAGAGCTAGGCTGTTCTAATTTTGTGCTCTGTAAAGTTAAATAATTTCTATATAGGCACAAGGCTCAAATCTGAACTGATTTTGCTTTCACCAATTCTACTGGTAAAATATCTTTCCAGGATACTTCATAATTGATGGGTTCTGTGTTTTGCATTTGACTTTTCATCTATTTCAACTATTTTCCTTTTTTTATCCAAGTGTTGTGATTTACAGCAATTGGTCAATTGGCACAATCTCTAAGTTTTTTTTAATAGGGCCTAATGGTGGTATTTGTATGCAAGCAGGTATATACATGTAAAGATACCCTACCTTTACAGGACTTTCCTGCTTGGCAATTGGGCATGTGATTCAGCACATTTTTAAATGTGCGGCAGTGAGGGAGAGCACATAGTCTGATTTCTCCATTGGCTTGGTTCTCCCGTTGTTGACACTTCTGTGCATGTAGTAGCAACACAAGCTGTTGTTGGATCATCTTGCGTTTCTCTAGGTCAGCAGCTGATTCTGGCTGCTGCCGAGTTGTGTTACCTGTTGTTCCTAGCTGTTGAAGATTTTGGTTTGCCACAGCTTGATGCTGCTGGCCCTGTTATTACAGAAATAAATAGAAAATGCCAAAAAAGAAAAAAAAGCAACAAATTCAGATTGTGATTGATCACACTTGGAATAAAAAAGAATTTTAAACTGTGACAGTCTTTTAGCTTAGGATTTTTCTGTTGGGCAAAATCATGCCAAACTTAAGATTTCTGGCCCAAGGTATTTTGGAGTGAAAAGAACAAGAACAGCTAGGTGATAATGGGGGGGCAAGCCTATATGGGGTGGGGCCCAAATCCACCAAACAAAAATGGGGGTAGGTGCAGGTGGTGCTGCTCTGGTGCAACACCCCCCCCCCATCAAAAAGTGTACTTTCAGAGTAAAAATATCAAAGAAAAACAAAAAGGAAATAATTAAGTTTAGATTTTGCAATCCAAGAGGGAAAATGACAAACTGGATTATTACTTTTTCAAAGAAACTGCGCACTCCACAAGTTTGCTTTTTTTATAACTAATTTGGTCTCAATAGAAATGAATTTTGGTCATAATTCTTACTAATTTCATGGCTAAAAAATTTCCTGTATGACCACCAAAATTTCCAATTTCTGACAATTTTAGCCTCAAATAAAAGTGAATTTTGCTTTGTAAAGGCCAGTGCATACAAAGCATGCAAAATTTTGCAATGTTACCATATTTGGGCCCAAAACATGGTGTTTTGGGGCTAAAAGGGAACATTTTTGGGGCCCTGGGTCCGGGCCCATCTGGCCGAATCAAGCCATGCGTTTGAAATATAGCTCAATGGTAAACGGCCAATTTTGTGTCGCACACAGCCTTCTCGACCACCTTTTTCAACTTTTTTTTTCTTTTTGGGTTGGCCATTTTATTGTTTTATTTTACTCGTCAAGTTACTATAGGCCTACATGTATGTGCTTTTTGTGCAATTAGCATTTCAACAGCTTTCTATTTCTTTGCCTTCAAGAAGTCAAAAACGATCCTGGGATCATCATGGAACTACGTACATATCGTATGGATTTCCTCTTTCTCCGACTCTCCCTCTTCCCTTCCCCCTCTCTTTTTCCTCTCTCTGCCTCCTATACATGTAGTTCTCTTTTTTCCCTGCAGGGGGGCGGGGGCCCAAATAGACTGTTTTTGCCCCTTACTCCCTGCAGCTTCGCCACTGTTTCAGCGCCCGTTGCTTTGCCTTCGAGAGGTCAAAAACGACGATAGGGCCTACACGTATTGAAGCTTATTGACAATATAAATCGTATGGTACTGCATATCGTATGGATTCCCTCTCTCTCTCTCTCTTCCCCTCCTCTCCCTGTCTCCTCTTTGTTCCCCTCTCTCCCTCCTTTTCCCTCTTTTTTCCTTGCACTGGGGGGGGGGCAGGCCCAAATAGGCAATTTTGCCAGAGGGGGCAATTGCCCCCCCCCTGCCTCCCCAGCATAACATAATAACATAATTTATTTTACCACTATATGCAAAGCACAATAAAATCACAAGAAATATATAGTACAATTCAGGAAAACATAGTGGAGGAGGACTGAGAAATAAGCCAAAGGCCTGTCAAGTCCCAGACTCCAATTCATTACTCTAACATTTTGTAATCTAAAATAAGAGAGTCCTTATCAGAACATTTAAAAGAGTTAAGATTTCTTAGAGTTTTTAACATGATTTGGGATATTGTTCCAAATCTTTAAACCCTGGTAGCAAATAGATTTGTTGCCAAATTCAAGCTTATTATAAGGATATTCAAAGTCAGAAGCATATCTAGTGTTATAATTATGATTATCTGCATTAGTTGTAAACATATTATTAAATGCTGGTGGCAACAAGTTGTTGCTGTATTTATACATGAATGTGCCAATATTAAGTTTACATCTAAGTCAAAAATTTTGAGTTGATTATATTTGATGGATTTGAATGACTTCTGTACTCACTATTACTAACTGCCCGTAGAGCATGTTTTTGTAATATGTGGAGCTTATTTTTACCAACACTGCCTGTACTACTCCAGGCAGTAATGTGAAAGGACCAGTGTATTATGATAAGGATAATGAACCGAGTGCAATGCATTAGTCAAGATAATCGCACGCGCCGTGGAGTTATTGCATTTAGCTAAATGCAATAACTCCATAGCAAGTGTGATTATCTTGACGTAATGCATTTGCATGAGTACATTATCGCGCCATATACTTCGAAAGTATATAAACAATAGGCAATATTAATTGCTGCATTCATTATATTAGTTTGAATATTAGGGAAAATATCTTAAATTGTAAAAACACCGTCAGGCCACTGACCTAGCAAGAAAATCAATCACTGTATAAGTTAGCTATCAATGGTATCGATTGCGCCATATATATACATCATACTATAGAAACTCAAGTTGTTCAGGCATGGTTTACAACCAATTGACTTTATGTTGTGACAATTATATTTGTGGTCCGAACACAGCATGAACCAGTTGACCTGATCAATTTTAACGCCCCATTAGATATAGGCCTACCTGTATTTCATTTGTAAAATGCTGAATATTGTGTAATGGTGTCATCTTGTATATGGTCACCCCTGTTTTTTAGCCCTTTTTAATTAACAGACGCTCGAGTATTCTCATTTGATGTTTGATTTATTTGGGTTCATTAATCATAATTTATGGCAGTGATAGTCAGGGTCTTAGCTAGAAATTGAGAGTTGCCCTTCATTTGAATAAAATTGCCTGTCCTAATTTGACCTTTAAAACATTTACCAGACATCTATAGCCCATTGGGGGCTTTCAAGGATTTTTGAGAATCCTGGCAGAACTAAAATTGGTCTATAATTGGTGAAGATATTCTTACTTTCTTTCTTATGAATTGGAATAACACGAGCAATTTATAGTTGATCTGGAATTGAACAGTGCCACTTTTTAAAGACATATTGAAAATACATGTAAGAGGAATACTTAATTCATCAGCAAGTTTTTTTATGATTAGAATTTTAGTATCCAGATTTTTTATAACTTCAATCACCTCCTCCTCTGTAATTGGAGTGAAGAACATGCTGCTTTGTAAAAGGATTAGAGAGATAAGTGGCTACACCACTGCATGATTGGGGGAGGGGGGGGCACCAGGCCTGATGGGGGAGGGAGGGGCACTAGCCATTTTTTGGCCATGTTTATATGGGATTTTCTAAATTTTCAAAATGATTGGGAGTATGATGCTACGTCACTGATATGTGCATGGGTTAAAATTAATCAAAAGTCAGTTTCCCTTCCCACAATTCATTTAAGGTCCTTGTTGGAACTCTTCATGTGACTAACTTAAGAGACTGTTTTTCATTTTTAGCTCATTTTACAAGTTGACCTCTAATGACCCCTAACCGCAGCATGTTGAACACAGCATTTACATGAAGGTTCCAATTGTGCAGCTATCACACAAGTTTGGTTGCATTTGCATTTTATACAACAGCCTTTTCATACATAGATACATATTGTGCTTATTTGTAAAGTGACAAGATCATAGCGTTGCTGCTTATACAAATATCAGAATCAGGTCATCACTTCCTCCAGACACCTTACAGTATGCTATCAGTCAGTACTTAGATTGTGAATATCCAAACAGCAGCGGGACAGAATGGGATAGTCATGGGTACAACCTACTCTTTACGAAACTGACTAGTCTATGATGTACATGTACAGGTATATGGCTCTCGGTGTACGAGACTGATGGCTTAACATCCCCTCTGAAGGACAAGCTTCTCCCATGGTTCATTTTTGCCCAATTCCAAATGAACAATGAGCAGAGCGGTATATTGTTCAAACAGCTAGCGAGAACCCTGCTGTACGTGTGCCAAATTTTTCCAATGCACGCTGCTGGCTGTATTATCTTTTAGCAATCACAAGATGTTCACAGATTGGCCAGACAATAGTAATACTAGTACAACTGTATCATGCTGAATGTTTGATGGATTATACACTAACTAGTCACACCCCCTGACACATACAAACCAGTCATAATGTTAGGTTTTTACTTTTAGTCATATGAAAATTTATATCTCTAAAATGCCTCTTTCAATATTATCTAGAAGTGCTTTTGATACGTTGCCGCTCTCAATTTGCCATATTTGTGTGTGTTTTGGTTTGATGTCCCATAATTAGGCATGTGCTGATGTGGATAGTTCACTGATCACACCCCAGACAGTTATGCCATTTGTATATATATACATGTATATTTGTATACAGCACATTCACATTCATACTGAATACGTCATACCTTAGTGACTGGTTCATGCTTGGTTTGCACACCTGTTAGCAATCCATTGACTTTGTGTTGTGATCAATTTGATTGTGGTTCAGAACACAGTTAGTGTGAGTCAGCTGACTTGATTGATTTTGACGTCAAACTACGACAGGGAATAGGGTATGACCAAGAGGTGGCTGGCAGACTGCCCCTTTGGGGCAAAATCATGATGGTAAAAAAGTCTGTTAAATGAGAAATCTTTGGATCCAAAGATATAAATAACCGCGCTAAGCAGCTGCCTCGCTCAGGCCCAAAAAAATTGTTTGATTGATGGAACCCTACTTACCCTTACCCCTATACTCTTGTATAAATAATAGAAATACTGTAACTTATTATGGATTCCCGAAAGCCTATCTACTTTAATAACAATTAGGTACGTTGTACAACAATATGACACAGTGATAACTTACCTGATGCTGTGTCTCCTTTTGCCTCTTGCTCGCACTCCTCTCGACATGAGTGACTTGAGGTATTTTTCTCTTTTGCATTCTGAAAACTTAAAAGAAAATATAACTTGCATTAATTTTAGCTAAGACACCACCTGACCTACCCTGAACCACTTGACCCACCCTGACACCGTAAGACCAACCATATCACTACTTGACTCACTCTGACACTCGACCCATCCGGACTCCTCTTGCACCCCCCTGACACCCCTTGCACCACCCAGACACCTCTTGTACCACTTGACCTACCCTGACACCCCTCGACCCACTGTCCACCATGACACCCCTTGACCCACCATAATAACATACTCTAACTCCTGACACCCACTGACCCACCCTGAAATATTAATCACAGGGGTTGTTTATTAAAAAAATAAAAAAATGTAGATATTTATATGGCGCTTTATGCCGTAAACAGCCTCTAGCTAAGCCCTTTATATTTATTCCGCCGTCATTAGAATATGTCGGAACCACGTTTGCAGCCTACAAGTGGTGCAGGGTCCATCAGTACAACAACTGTGACTACCCCTAACAGCTCCCAATTGCACCTGGGTGGGGTGAAGCAAGCGCAGCAAAGCGCCTTGCCCAAAGGCGCAACACGGTGGTGGGACAGGGAATCGAACCCACGCACGTCGAGCAAGCTCTCAGATTATGAGTCCAAGGCCGTAACCACTGAGCCACCATGCCCTCACTATTAGGGGAGGGGGTTAATTATAGGTTGAATATGGTACATATGTTTGCATGATTAATTACCAGTATTGTCAATGCAGTATCGCTAGTGGACATGGGGGCATAGATGAACTCCTGGATGGGGCAGCTTTAATTAGCATGAGGCCGCATTGATATGTAAATAGCGTATTGTTATTTAAATTTGTGCCCAGACGTATTGAGGGCGACAGTCATGTTATCCAGACGGAGAATGGCTGCATATGCTGGGCATGTCAATTTGCTGAGTGAAGGCTGATAATCACCTTTCTGTATAGGTAATAAGCTAGTATATTTCGTGTACCAGTTGGTTATAACAAAAAATTAGTATCATATTAAATATATTAAATGTATAAACTTTGAAATTTACATGAATTTGAAGAGCAGAGCTTCAAAATGTAGCTAAGTCAGGTGATGTGAAATTCTGCTGCGTGACCCCCTCTGCGTGGTAGAATTATATTCATAAAACATTGAATTTAACAGATATCATGGGTAGCCAACCACGATTTATCAGCATTTAAAATATATGTTCATTCATTCATTCATTCATTCATTTATTATTTTTCACTCATCAAATTACAAAAAGCAAGAATACATACAAAATCATAATATAAGTGAGAGTGAGGAATCACAGGAAAGGCCAAGGAGAGGCCTGAAAATCTGTGATCCCTTGATTGGTTAATTCATCATTTGACATGGCAGCAGACTGTCACTTCAATGAAGTAACAGTAAGCTGTCATATCTTGATATGAATTAACCTAAATACATAAAAAAATAACAGTTAACAATAGTAAATAAGAAAATGCACAACACAAATAAGTAATATACAATATAAATATCCAATGTGGTCATATAAACCAGATACAATAAGAGTTAATAGTAACTTTGCATAAGATGTTTTTAAATACATGGCGGAATTGATTAATCGATGATGATCTTTTAATGCTGTTATCAACATTATTCCATAACTTAGTAGCTGCATATTTGATGGATTTTTCACAGAAAGCTCTTTTGATAAAAGGAAGCCTCAGACGATCTTTATTTCTGGTGTTTAAGTCATGGATTTTAGACTGTTTTATAAACAAATCATCAAAAACACTTGGTAAAAATCCATTTTCATGCTTGTACATAAATAAACCAAGTTCAAATGTATACATATCCCTGACACTTAAAGTATTATACCTAATCAGTAAGGGATTAAGTGCTACTTCTATAATCACTTGCACTTATAATACTGAAGTGCCCTCTTTTGAATTTTAAAAGATCATTTATGTATGATGAACATGCACATCCCAAGCTAAAATACCATAGTTGATATACGGTAATATCAACGAACAATACAATGTATGTAGCGCCTCATGTGGGAGGCAGTTTTTTAATTTATTAATGATACCTACATTTCTTGAACATGTTTTTACAATATTATCAATATGTTCTCTCCAAGTGATATTCTGGTCGATTTGTAGACCTAGAAACTTAGTGCTTGGCACTCTTTCAAGCGGTGTTCTTGCTGTAGAGTGCATGTCCGAATCAAGAAAGAGTAACAAGTTGTACTCGGGTTTTGTGTTCTTCTTGGTACCGAGTAACATATAATTAGTTTTTTTAGCATTGACAGATAATTTATTTACCTGGAACCATCTATTCACATTTATAAGCTCTTTGTTGAAAACCTCCTCAACAACATTAAACTGATTGTGAGAGTAAAATAAATTGGTGTCATCAGCAAATGAAATCACATCAAGTGAATCAGTAATTAAGTGAATATCGTTAACGTAAATGATGAAAAGCAGTGGACCCAGTATTGAACCCTGTGGCACACACGCAAGTAAGATTTTGCTGTTGAGATGAAACACCATTATAATAAACATATTGTTTTCTATTACTCAAATAATCCTCAAACCATTTGTGTGTAATACCTCTAAAACCATAGTGATAGAGTTAACAAAGATAAATAATAAAGAGTACAAATGGCAATTAACTAGTAAACAAGCCTGAAATCTTAAAATGTTGCCAGGTGATTTCCCGAACACATGATATGTCAACATGTGACCACTATTCAGATTTACCGTAAATATTTGGAGTATGCTTGCACATCATGCACATACACTGTGCATTTCTTTACTTCCGTATAAAATCAATAATTCATGCTGATGGGAGCCAAGTAACATTGTCTGCTCAGTGCAGATTGGTATTTAATTTTACTTGAGAGCATAACAGAAATACATTAAGAGTAAAGACGAATAAGGCGCCATGATGGAAGGTCAGGTCGGGTATCAAAGGTTATTATAACTTAAATACTACTTGTATTTCCCACCTTGCCTCTGTCACATATTTCCTTCATGACAGCAAGTCCTAATTTTGACTTTGCTATTGCAAAATGTCATTTCTTATCAAATTAGTAGACTTTCTTTGAAAAAGCATATCACTGGTGCCTGATGGGAATACCCGTCCGCCATTTCACTAAACTGGATCGTTTTCGCCTGTTTTGTGCCCAGATGTATTGGGGCGCGCTATACTCTCATTGAACAGGCAAAGTTCGCAAAACTAACAACGTTGTTATTTGCCAAACTCAATTAACATGATCCAAGGGGTCGAACATGAATTATTCATAACAAGCTATAACGGATCGATAACTGGCCTCACTTTCTAGCTAGTAAACCAGCTGAATTTTCAATTTGCGTTGCTAATAGAACAACCGTGAATTTATAGTGTCACCCCCTTGATGGGGGTCTTCATATGAGGTATAATCTTCTTCCATAGTAAACCAAGCAGCCAAGTTTCAACTCCTTACAAAAAATACCTAGTTATAAAAACTCAGATATAGATATACTCATACTAGGAAATAGACTATGCCTGCCACTTCCACATACTTGTGCATAATATGGAAGGTCGATTTGTGCCCATAAATGTTTAGGCCTATGTTAAACTGTATGTTATACAAATTGTACAGCTATCATTTCTACCCTATGACGAACCGACATACCTGTAAATCAAATAGCCCACAAAAAACTGGTCATCGCTGGTATTTTTCATGAAGAAAAACGACACTTTTTACGCCGAACATGTCCAAAACATGTCAGCTGACGACAAGCCTCCCCACGCATGTACATAAACAAGCCGTGTTCATTGTTTAATTGTCACCTGCAGCTGTTCGCAAGAAAACTTTCTGCATAAAATTACCTGGGGTCGTTATCAGGCCTGAGACACACTGGCGCTAGTTTGAGGACAGTCACTATGAGTTACTAATGTCGGCACATGCAGAAAATGCGTGATGGGTCGCCATTTTGTGACTCGTGCAAGCTAACACAAACAAATTATTGGACTTAATAATCTTTTCAAGTTTTAATAAACGTGCATCTATCATGATAATATTACATTTTATTATTTTATTATTTGAATTACATAAGCTATGTCAATTTTGTGTCCATGTTAATTTTTATATGGATTTACCTGTGTTGATTTTAAACTGTTGTGAATGTGGAGCTACGCAAACTGGCAGGCGATTACCCACCATGCAATGCAAATACACGGAAACGATCCAGTTTAGGATGCATCGCAGTTCCTATTGTGTAAACCAGGCGTAAACCGCCCATCCAACCTGATCGTGTGCACAGGATTTGTGCTGGAGGCTAGTTAATGCGCACAACCAATGCGCAGAAGAAGACCTTGATACTAGGCGGAGCTTACGTTTCACAAGAATGATTGACAGCGTGAGTAAGTGAAATTCTGTTCTGTGATTGGTACAAAAATATGGTTCTCGTATAAATGAATATATTATCCATGGCTTCAAAATTAGGAACCGTTTCTTCCACAGAGCCCTATATAGGGCTCTATGGTCTCTACTCATCATACACGACCGTAGAAGATCTGGCTAGCGACGACGCTTGCCAATCAGGCTAGCTATTTGTACGGCGTGGCCTCTCATCCTTTATTATCTCTGGTCTTGTCACGCTGGTAGATTCGCCCATCTGTGATTACTGACCTGGATCTGACAGAAGATTGTGGAATTTACGATTTTCAGCAGCAGGATTTTATGAAACTGCCAATATTTGCAAGTATTCTGAAGGATCGGTAATAATTAAAATATTTTTCATGGTGTCGGTAGTGCAAGTTGAAGTTAGTGAATTTGTGGTTTTGTATGTTATGTGCAAGAGTGTTTTCAGGAAGCGTAAATAGGCAGGCTGTTATGCTAAACTCTCCATCTTATATGTAAGTTCGGCGACGAACTGGACACATCACACGGTAGTGTGATGTGTCCAGCCTGGATATAGAAATAGACCATTTGTAATTTGGAAATTTTTCTGACCCTCCAGCTTCCCCCAACCTGCTCCATTCTATATCGTTTCCCCACCATGCACCACAAAACATAGCTACACCCCTGCTGGTTTATTTACATGTTTCAATTGGCCTATTTGGTTGGTAAGCTTCACAGCACCCCACTCACACATCAGGATCAGTGCAGGCTCTGAATAAGGAGTAATAAGGCCTCAAAGGTTAATTTTATAATTTCATGGTAGTTCCATACCTTGTACAGTACAGCTTGAAATGCAATGCTGCAGGATCTCATCTGCCACTGAAATGTAACAAGCAAACGAGGCTGAATATTTGGTCCAATTTCACCACTTCATCTTGACAGTTGCAGAGTTCAATCCGTACTCAACATGTTTTTGAATCACCTGGATATGAGAGGCTGAAAGGTGCAAAATAACACTAAAATAATATAAGAAATAATTAATACAAAACTTAAAACATTACAATATGGAGACATACCCTCTGCCATCACCATTCTGGGTTGACAAGTGAGCAAATTTAAAAAGTACATTGCTCAGCACTGATATATTTTTATTCTTTATTTTCTTCCTTTGTTCCTTTCTTCCTGTTTGTTTTTAATTTTTTTTTCTTGCATCATTGTGTTCTTGGAAGTTAAAGCCATAATGTACAATGTTATATAAATATGAAATTGCTTTATTTTTTTCATTCCTGATTCTTTTTGGCATATATAATTGTAATGTTTACACATGTCCCAACTTACACCTAAATGAAATCAGCCAAATTTGTTGTGTTTGGCAGGTCAACAGAGCAATTTTGACATTTGGTTCTTGTATTGGTCACCTGGTGAAACTTGTTCATGTTGCCCGTTGTGTAATAATATGTTTGTTATGTCAGAAAAAAATCTAGACCCTCCCTCGGGTCCATGGAGAACGACTGGTAATGTAGATTACATAGCATTAAAAATCAACCCAATACATGGACCCTCCCAGTCTGTAAGCAATTTGCCTTCCAGCTCCCAGCATTTCGCGGGAGTTCACTTTTACGGATTTGGAGTCACGCAATCTTTCTATATACCATGTCCATATTTTCACTACATTCACGTTTGTGTAAGCGACTAAAACTACGATATTGTATCCGACCAATCAACGCAGCTTGGCAGCGCGGGGATATTTGAAAAGGCTTCCCTAGCTAAATAATGTGTAAACATTTGCAAACCGCACGTGATAATATACGCGATATGGACAATAGGCCTAAGTCCGAGTCGAGTGGTTGCCTTTTATTATCGCGCGTACCATGGGTCTATCAGACGCGTGCTACTTGAGCTCAATACCTCTCAGTTCCGCTTTAATTTGATATATAAAATGATGCAGTTTGATGGCAAATTTGAATTCACCTAGCATACCTATACCGGTACTATGGTTTTTCGGTTGGACAGCGGTGCAATTTTTTACACCGGAGGTTATTTATTCTGTTAATATTGAAATTTGGATGAAAGTTATTTTGATGAGTCAACTGTATCTTTTGAGCAAGATTTGCGTATTTTGGACAGTCTAAAATTTTGCTGAAGTGTAATTTTAGCAACATTTTTGATGCAATCGCCTGTCGTGATCGGCTGTGTTTACTTCTGAACTTCCATTGCTTTACATGGTGTCATGCTTCAGCGAATCCGAATAGATTTTGAATGCAATGGTCTCTAGCCTAGAATGTGAAGCTATCGGTGAGCAAATTCTTAGCTAGAGTTCTCGAGCAAGATGATCATCATGATCACTGTGATGAGCTACCATCATGCCATGTATGCTTAAGTATTTGCAACTCCAATTTCCAAAGAAGTCAAAACCCGTCGCAAATGTCAGTTTAATGTCACCAGTTACAAAACATATCTTTATCCCACCAGCTCCCCGACTTGACTCACATTATTCAGCTGTAACGTGCCATACGTGGACGAAAAGTCGAAAAAAAGTTGCTCATCTTCAGAGAAGATACACCGCATGTGTGTCGAATTCTGCTGTTGGGGATTTCCACAATTCTAAATTTAGAATAAATCCGGGTTGCCAGTGTTTATCATGTTTACACTGATTCTGCCTTCTCAATTTTATCTTGGGCTATGCAAAAGCGATGCAAAAGCCTGACAAATTGACTCGATCGACTCCAGTCACCAACATTTTTGAGCTTGACACCCCTTCAGAATAAAATTGGCCCCTTACTAGATTGGGGGGGTCATAATTCTTTTACACAATTATAGGGGTATTGTAAAAAAAATTAGGCCTAACTTGAACTTAATTAGGCCCTACAATAGGCCTAGGCCTAAGTTACAATCAAGTGTCACATTCTTAAGCAGAGGCTCCGGAAAATTTTGAATATTGAGGGGGGGGGGGAAATGTTTGGTCTGCTCCGAGGTGTGAAACGCTGGAGGGGGTGGGTGTGGGAGGGGGTACCCCCTGCGCAGAAGCTTTTGAATAATGCAAACATTTTTACATGAATTGGGCTAATACCCTAAAATTATGAATTTACATTATGAATCTGATCTTAAAATTATTAATTTTACCTCAGATTATGGGGGAGGGATACTTGGGCCCCCTCACCAAAATTATTGAGGGGGCCTCCCCCCGGTTCCGGTCATAATGTAATAAAATGTTAAACTTAGGCTAATGAAAATCGATTCCCAGTTTCCCGTTACCCTACTACCTCAAAACAATTTGCTGGCCAAATATTTCATTATTTTGAATAAAATGTTGATTTCTAACAAACTTAAACACACAAATAAATAATTGTGGTTTTAAATATATCATGATAAATCTCTTTCTGTTGATTTTCAGGGATTTTCTTTGCAGTAGGAGCATGTGGTTAATAATGAATTAATAATCATAATGAATACCTACTCAATTCTCCTGTCCCGCACTTTTTGATCTGCTCTAATCTCATCCCGTAAAAAATATTGTGAAACTTCTAATAATAGTTGTACAATCACCTTTACACACTAAAAACTACGGGGTTATATTTTCCGTGGTCATTTTGAATTGACCACGTTTGGGGTTGTTTTGACCCTTCAAGGGGTTGTACTGTTTTAATTTGACCACATTCACGAGGTCATTTTAGCCACGATTTAACGTGGTCAAAAACTTAGTGGTCATTTTGCCGATACCGTCGCGCATTGATATCAGTTTCAATCTTCCGCTTTGAAAATCTCAATTCATAAATGAGTTTAAACATGAGCTGCAATTAATGTTTGTTGATTAATAAATAAAACTCATTTTTTGACCGAAGTCGCCCTATTTGTCAACTTTATAATGACTTGCATTTGAACTATTTGCACACACGGTGTGCATCGGCTCAATGGTCACATCAGCGCCATATTTGTTCTGATTGTGCAGCTCAGCGGATTGTCGTGTGTGCTTGTCTGCATGATGGAATATGAAAAGTTAGTTGAAAAGAGAGACTGCAAGGATGCATAGACCCTTGTCTATGCACGCAGATTCATTCCAATTTCATGCTGTCGTGGCTGGTGTCTTGGCTGCAGTTGTTAAGCTTATATCATGTAAGCTTATAATTCGTGAACTGTCATAGGCGATGACTGACTGTGTGTGAGTGTGATACACAGATGCATTTTGCAGTTTGCTGTTTATGTAATGCTTTCTCTGTGCAGAAACACACTTATGTCCTGGTGGGACCAGCATGACCATAGGCCTACTAAAAAATCCAAACAACCCCTAAATGTGGTTATTGAGTAACCCTATAAAACAACCCTTTCAAATGGGTCATTTCATTTGACCCGAAATGAGGTCATTAAGTAACCCAATAAGGCAACCCTTTTGAAGGGGTCATTTCATTTGACCCCGAAATGTGGTAATATTTTGACCCCAATGGGGTTACTATTTGACCCAAATACGTAGTCATTGCAATGACTCGACCAATGGGGTCAAAATGACCCCGTTAGTGGTGTGGTGTTTAGTTGAGAACTATGCTGGGGTCAAAAATGAGCCCGTTTGGGTCATTTTTTGACCCCGTAGTTTTAAGTGTGTATGTGGTTGTAAACTACATCTGTAAACTACAAACTGTGATTTATCACATGTATACATCACATGGGTAGTTATTGGTTTACACCTGTAACAGATGCAGTAATGAAATGGTAATACGAACTTTTTACAAGCTCTGCACCTTTAGCTCCAAGGAATAATTTGTTTTGAGCAGGGCAGGGTTTTGTGTGGGTGGTTCAAGGGAGGGGGTCATAAAAATTTTCAACACAAGATAGGGGAGGTCATAAAAAACTTCAATCTGCAAAATGGGGGGAGGGGGGAGTCAAATATATTGACTCCAGTCACCAACATTTTTTATGACAAACCTTCATTTTGGCTCCCCCCAAAGGAGGGGGTGTGGAGTTACAGTGGATCTTTTTTGAATTGTTCCATGGCTGAATTTAACTGAAGCTGACCTTTTGTGAACTTTTCCTTCGAAAAGGGCAAGGTTTTTTACACAGAAGTGGACTTTTTCAGCTTGTCATGGGACGGAAGGGTGCATGGCCATGGTTTTTGGAACAGGGGTATACACCAATCCGAGAAGCGTTTACTGTATTTGGCCCTCTATTGACGGCAACACAGATGTACCAGAGCGGGAGATTTAATTCGTAATTCAATACTCATGATTGTGTATTGAATATCACTGTTGTGTACATTTCCGGTACAATACTATATAGCACAAAATAAATAATGGATGGAACCCCCGACCTCGGGACACCGCAGTTTTACATCGGGGACACCGCAGTAATGGCGAAGTCGGATAGGTGTATAGGCCTACCGATGGAATATGCTGATCGAAATTGTGATTTTTCCGGCTATGCAAAAAAAGTGTGCAACAAAGTTACTTTTGAATTGAAACACAAATGTCCATAGGCCCCTGCACACAAAATTGTGAATTGTTGACCCCAGGTCCCCCGGGGCTCACTTTAGATGGGTAGGCCTATATGCCTACATATATGTTTAATAGGGGCCGATTGGTATAAAAGTGTTGTTTTAAAAATAGGAGGGGGGTCATTGAGAGCTATTGGGTACAAGAAAATGAAAAAGGGGGTCATTGGGTATTTAAAGAATTTTAATTCTTTAAAAGGTCATTTGGTATAAAATAGAACATTTTGAAAACATGGAGCACAATTCTATTTGCCAAAATACATTAATTTGCTGAACTAAGACAATTGAAAATTCAAGTTCCACATTATGGCATCTTGATGATAAAATTCTAGAAAAAACACTTGGTTCACCGACTTTTTTTAAGGGGGGGGGTGGTCATTTGGTTGACTTACTTACCCCTATGGAAGACATGACATTAATAATTGTTCTTCAACAAAGGGAGTATAAAACGGGGTTATACTCTTTGAAATCTACATCTCCAGTGTGGGAGATTAAGGTGATGTCATCCATATAGGGCTAGGGGTGTATGAATTTCAACTGGAATAGCCCAATGCACCATGCTGCCTGGCACAAGGGTGGGTAGGTAGGTAGGTAGGTTGGTAGGTAGGTACATACATACATACAAAGTATTTATGACACAGTGTTTCATAGAGATCACAGCGTGTGTGTTGATACACTAAATAATAAATAACAAACAAAATAAAACCAAGCAAAATAATATGAAACAAAAGAAATCATTGTGTGAAAAAGCTTGAAAATGTGTGTTTTAAGTCCTTTCTTAAACATTTGAAGTGATGGCACAGAACGCAGAGCAGGAAGTAAAGTGTTCCACAAGCAGGGAACAATGTATGCGAATGATCTGTTCGCAGCAGACGAGCGCAAGGTGTGAAAGTTTGTTCAGTGAGTCTGGTAGTGTCAATTGAAGATCGTAAGCCAGTTTGTGCAGGTGAGTACAGAGACAAGTTGCAGCAAGGTATGATGGAGCAAAGCCATTTAGGCACTTGAAAACAATGACAAGGATTTTGAATGTTATTCTGTTCTTGATAGTAATTATTAACCCTTATTCTGTTCTTGATATTAAGCCAGTGGAGGTATAAGGTAGGTAGGTAGATAGGTAGGTAGGTAGGTAAATAAAACACAAACAAGGTTGGTTTGCAATTTCCTGGTTTTAGGAACACAATTATTTATTTTATAACTACTTTGAGGTTATACATGGTTGAAAGACAATATGAAGATGGAATTAGATCTATAGAAGGCACTTCAAAAACATCATCCTTGAAATTTGTTGGCCTACATGATTCTATATTTATAACATTAAAGTTCATCATATATACAGTTTTCGAGAGTTAAACATTTTGAGCAATATAGTACGGGATATAGTAATACAATATTGTAACATTTGCTGGGGAGGAACCCTCAACATTTCTTTCAAAATTCTGATTTTTACATGATTGTAACATACGATATTCCAATTTAACATACCCTGTAAAAATTATGGTGTTATATTTTTGACAAAATAATACTACGATCAGAAATTGTTCATTAAATCACAGAACACAAGATATCATATATCTGATAGTGAAAAATAACATTTTGGGAACAAAAATAAAAATCAATTTATTATGGAAATGATACAATATTGGCACAGTGCTTATTATAGAGCTTATTTGTTTGATAATACACATCCTTATATTTTGTAAACAATAAAATTTCACCAATAAATCCAAGTGGTATTTGCGCATTGTTATACTTCATTTCAGTAATCAATCATAATTATTTCATTTACACTATATACCGTATTTGTTCCATTAACCGCCCATGTCCTTATATGTGCCAGTGGCATGTCGGGAGGGGCTTTGGGGCTGAACCCCCACTTTGTTAAAAATCATGTAAAATCAGCTGTTTTTTGGCGATTTTAGCTATTAAGCCCCCTGCATAACTCTGAAAGCCCCTCTGAGTCCCCCGCAGGAAGATATCCTGGACACGCCAGTGAGTGCCTACACACAGATCCACCATCAATTTGTGCATCTAACTATACACACTGTAATTTGGGCCATTTATTATGTTATACAAATATGTAAACAATATAAAAAATGAGCACACACCCAAAATTTCTCTGTTAAGCACCTGAGCGGTTAATGGAATGAATATGGTACGTCCTAAGCTCCTCTCTTGGTGAATTCTGAGTAAATATATTTTGCAATATTGAAGCTAAAAATGGTGAAATATGGTGCAAGTCATTAAAAACCACTAAAAGTGAACAGCAATAATTATATACAATTTATGAACAACTTTCAACATGATAATTGCAGAATGTCAACAGTCCAAAAGGCACAAAATATATCTAGTTAACATGAACTAAACATGTCTTCAATTCTGTTTTGAAGGAGTTTGAGTTCTTTATTGCACGTAACTTGGACGGAGCTACTGTAGTTCCTTTTGGTGCAGCTATTGCAAATGCCTGATGACAATAGAATTTGGTATTGAGGATCTTTGGTAGGTATAAAAGAACTTTGAAGCTGATCTCAGGTAGCCTTGATACAAGGCTTCAGCCCTTCTCCTTATTCTTTCAATTTTTGATCATTTCCATTTAATCACTATGAACTGTTCAGTGTCGAAGCAAACACAAAAATGTTCTTAAAACATTTACTCAAAACTTGTTAATAACTTTTAAATGTTGGGTTATATAAACACTTGTCAACACTTAGTTATAACATTCTGTTAGAATGTTTTGCATCATGAGAACTTTTCATTTGATGTCACATCGACTTGCGATGTGCAGTAACGATGTTCGATAAACGATGTGGACCTCGGCACAGATCGGTCAAATGAAGACATCTCAGGTTTACTCACAAAGGCTTATGGGATTTACCGAAAAGGTCAATTACCAAGTTTATCATGATACAAGAAGTTTATTTTATTGTATTATTCAATTCAATTTTATTCATCAGTCATAAAATATTAATAAAACAATAACATGGTACACATATTAGAAATATAGCAATTACAATGAAATCAATCAATTATTATATTATGAGTAAATAGCTACATTTTGATACAAAATTATTTACAAAGGTAATATGATAAAAATAAATGCCAGTCTTATTATATAGGACACTGCCTATATAACATAAGACAAATTTATACATAAAACTACTTAAAATGGGCTCGCATAAGTAAATAAGAATGTGTAATAAAGCTAAAATATGTTATAATCATTCAATAAGGTATAATAATAATAAATTCTAATATGATTCAAGTTATTCAACTGAAGCATACGGACAGATGATTGTTGAGATCTCTAATAAACACAGAGCGTGGGGTGCAGAGACCTCAGTAAATAATACAAAAATAAGTTACATGAATTTTTTTTATTTAATTTTAATACATGGATATTTAAGTTACACATACACAATAATAGAATGACCCTAAGGCAAAAAAAAAAAGTTTTTGAAAAAAGGGTTTTTGTTACAATTTTCCCAAAAATATCATGAACTTTTTGTTTTAAAAACTGAAGAAATAAAAAAAAAATATTGCAAATACCATTTCCTGCATGTTTTCCCCTGTCCAGTCGTACCTGGCTGATGGTTCTAAAATTTAGTATTATCATCCTCAGCGTCTATACAACTAAAACATTTTCTAACTTAAGAATGCAGTACCCTATTTTAAGTCTACCAGACATGTACATGTCAAATAAAATAGGGTTTACATTGAGTTTGTCTTTGGTGGAAATTCTGTGGTCAGTGAGTTTTTACATAAAAATAAGTACTTCACATAATACTTTTGGTACTTGAAAAAAAAGATATAAGAAAAAAAAACTTTTACCGTCCAACTGACCCAACTTCTGAACAAGTGATATATGGACAAGCAAACAATTTATTTTTGTTTGGCCTAACTACCATATTTGTTCCATTAATCGCCCATCCCTCTGTAAGAGCCCACATTACTACACATGATCCTCTTGTCATTATGTGCAACATCCATCTGTAAAACACTGTAAAGTGGCTATGAACTTGGGACATCACAATAAATGTTTAAATTGGTGTCAGACTTAAAAAATGATACAATAACTCTCCCCCAAAGTGGCTTTCATTTAAGCCTATTTGTGATGTTGTGATGTTTACTTTTACAAAATAAATTATTTGATCTGCAGAAAACTTTGGCAGAGGAAGTACCTACTTTAGGGACATATGCCTTCATTTTGCACAAACAGATGTCATGGCTGGGCTGGTGGCAGTCATTGTCATACCGAGTAGATTGCTTTGCTTTATAGAGGTAGTCATTGTGACGTCAACGCCGCCATCTTGTGGATATACAGAGCGCCTTGTTGCTAAGATCACCGCGTTGACGCTTGACTGAAGAGGTGCGTCATGCGCTGCGACTTCCGCGTAATCAGGGGCGTAATGTCTAACGCATGACATGCAGAACGGCAGTATCCACAAGATGGCGGATCCCGCGGAAAAGGCCGACAGCCTCTATTCCTCTGTCAGTGTCAAGCTGGGCAAGTAGCTGAGCAGGCTGTCAACATCACTGGTATCTTGGTTACTGGATATGTTTAGACCAGCTGTCTCATCTTCATCAGTGCCATTACTTCCACCTATTATTCAGAGAAGAGAAAAATAGGAATTAAAGCTAATCAACCAAAATCACATCTGGTTTTCGTTGTTATAATGCAGGCCAAATTACTTATATTATGGGGGTTTCCAAGTATTTTAAAGTTGTCCGAGAGGGCAAAGACAACAAAATACTCGGTGGGCATCATTTTAGCCCTGTGTTACTGTGATAGTTTTACTGAAAACATGTTTTATTTTTCAATTTTAAACCCAAAATAAAGGTGAAATTTCAGAGTCAGTTGTCCGAGGGGGCAAAAAAGACAACAAAATACCTGGTGGGCATCATTTTGGCCCTGTGTTACTATGATAGTTTTACTGGAAACACATTTTTTTTCTTCAATTTTAAACCCAAAATAAAGGTGAAATTTTATATTAATTTACCAGGCCAATTTTCAATGTTAAATTATTTTTGCCCAAAGTAGGTGAAATTGCTGGAAATCCCCTGCACACCCTGTTAGGGTTATGGTTAGGGATAGGATTATACTTGTGCGTATGGGTATACCAGAATTATTCTGGTAAACTAAATAGTGTTGTCATGAAACAGAAACCTAGAACAGGGCTGTCAAACTTGCGATCTGGTAGGCCAATTAGGTGACTTTTGAAGACTTTCACAACTTTTAACAATTTCCTGTCCCATAGAAACCAATGGTAATGAAAAAATTGGGCGACTTTTCAACATTGCCTCCTGCGACTTCCGGTAGTTTCCGTTCCCATTGATACTAATGGTCAAGAGAAAAATTGGGTGACTTTTTGATAATTTAACACACTATTTGGGCTAAAAAATTTGGCAACCCTGACCTGCAGTTACTCAGGATGCAATGTTGTCAAAATATATTCCATTTCAACGTGTCGAGTGTTAATTTGGGCTAAAATCATCTTATTTTTGACCAAAATTCATCCATATTCAAAAATCATCCTTAAGACATTTTTGGAAATGACCTCAAGATAGAAAAAAGTGAGTATGTTATAAAATAATGCATATGTACTTGTGTAACAAGCTTGCAGTAAATTATAATGGCACACACAGTATGTCTGCACCCACTATCGTAGATATCTATCTTGTTAAACATACTTTTGAGGTGCTATTCCCTGGGTAGCTTTAAAAAAAAAGAAAATAAAAAACAAAAACAAATGTATTTTGAGCCATTGGGCAACTTGTTCCGTCTTGTGCAGTATGAGTTGCATTTTTGATGGCCAATCAGGTTGATGGAATTGATATTGGAATCCCACAAAATCTACAGGCACCTTGTGTGCTTTATGATCCTTCAGTTATTCTCATCACATGGGCAAAGTATTCAAGTTTCAGACCTCTTTACCATTTGACAACAGCTTTTTTTGTGTGATCTTTGTGATACCCATGCATTTGTTTATGTTTATAAACACACATCAAAAATCGGCTGTGATGACCCTTTTTGTGAGGGCAATGTTTCACGTCCACAATACTAGTAGGTGGCAATAGGAAATTGACCTGATCGATAAATCCCAGAATTCTTTGCGGTTAGACCTGTGATGTCGTCATGCCGTTGCGCACATCATTAATGTGCACTTCACAGCTTAGAAATGCACAGTAGCGATGTTCGCTACACAATGTGCACATCGGCGCGAGGTCAAATGACAACATCACAGGTCGAACCACAAAGAGTTATTTACCGAAAACGTCAATTAGGAGGACATGTCAGGACAGTGGTTTATACAGGGTGTCCCATAAAATGTGGGTTTCAACCAGGGCTGTCACTAGAGGGGGTATGGCACCCCCATACACAATTTTTGTCGTCAAAAATTGACTGCTGTCGTTAAAATCATGTAAGCTATGTGATTGTCGGCAAATTGCAAGAGTCATATAAAAGATTAATGTGTTACGAAATTGTGCTGTTGTTATGTAATATGCCTATTGTTTTAATGTTATAGTAGTTACTAATTTTAAAAAATTGTCGAAATTTTTTTTGACCGTAACCCCCCCTCCCCCTACTTTTTAGATTCTTGAGCGCCGTGCTGGCTAAAAAAAATTGGGTCTACAATTCACAAAATATTTCTGTCGGCAAATCATGCTGTACACCCACAGACAGATGCATGTAAGCCAGAGTTGCTTGATTTAATTTATGATTATTAAATTGCGATTTAAATCACCGATTTAAAGGCTTAATGTACGATTTCCTTCAAATTTTAAATTTGTCATTATATACTCAAAATGCTGAAATAATACTAGTAATAATGATCGGGAATGGTTTCTGTCCATTTTGAGCTGAAATAACGAGGTAACGTGAAACAAACACTGCTTATTTTGACCGTTTAACACGCAGTTCTATGGGCAGACATAAAGTCATAATTTCTTGAATTATGACTTTATGTCGAACTTTGCTCTGTTTACCTACAAACACAACAAATTTGGCTGATTCCATTTAGGTGCAAGTTGTGACATGTGTAAACATTACAAATATGCCAAAAAATCAGGTTTGAAAAAAATTAACCAAATTCATATTATAAGATCGTACATTATGACTTTAAATTAACTTTTTCCTATTTTAACATTTTTGATAAATGTAAGTTAATTTCTCTCTTAAATTGGTTGTTTTGCTTCATTCATAATGCTTCTACAACTTTTGGATAAAATTATACCCCTATGTTATTTTATCTATTGCTAAAAATTCATCTCCAAGGTGCAGAATTCAACAGCTTTTTCCAATGATTTTATCAATTTTTTTCTTGGACAAATACCTGATAGGATTGCGAATATGTCTAGCATTCCACTGGTCTCTTTTGACTTCAACATGGGTTATACAATATAGCAGTTCTCAGGGGAAAAATTGATTTAAATAAAACAAGAGCACCAATGGCGCTGTGGCTCTGTGCTTTATGGTGACAGTGAAAGTTGAATGTGCAACAGGTGAAATCATTTGAGTATATGTGACATATTACATTCAATGGGTACATCTGGTCGGTTGGTAGCTATCTCATTTGCAGAGCATACAATGATACATCAATCAATTTTGGGAATTACTATTTAGCCACATGGATCAAAACGGTGGAATTGGATGGAAAAGGGTCCAAATGGGTCTAAACTAATCAAAATGTATCAAAATAGGCCTATGTCAAGAATAGTGTTAGTCTGAATAAGAATTTGGCTCTAATTGGTGACTACCCACGAAGTTTCAGACTAAATACAACAGTCAGAGATGTCACAAGCTGACCGAAAAAAATCCTGAACTTGCTAAGCATAGCGAGCAGACTCTCTTGCCCAGCACGGCGGGGGTCCCTTAAGGGTCCCGGTGGGGTCCAGATGGTTTTGCACATTTAGCACCACAGGAAAGGCCATTTCAGAGGGTAACAAGGCGGTTCTCGAACCACGAGTCTCGCCTGCTTTTGTGACCCCCTGCTTTTGTGATAACTTTTGGTAGAGAGGTAAATGAATTTGGCGGTTATCGGCTGGGCACGATTATCTGGCTGATGGTAACTGTACCCACCAAGTTTCATGCCCATGCAACAGTTTTTACTAATATGACCTCAGATGACCCTGGTGGCCCTGAAATGACCTTCTAAAAATTTGGCTCTAAATGTTGACTGTACCCCCCGTGCTAAGTTTCATGCCCATATGACAGTTTTTACTAATTTGACCTCAGATGACCTCTGGTGGCCTCAAAATGACCTTCCAAAATTTGGCTTTAAATGTTGACTGTACCCACCAAGTTTCATGCCCATACGACAGTTTTACTAATTTGACCTCAGATGACCCCTGGTGACTCGAAATGACCTTCCAAATATTTGGTTTTAAATGTTGACTGTACCCACCAAGTTTCATGCATATACGACCGTTTTTACTAATTTGACCTCAGATGACCCCTGGTGACCCCGAAATGACCTTCCAAAAATTTGGCTTTAAATGTTGACTGTACCCACCAAGTTTCATGCCCATACGACAGTTTTTACTAATTTGACCTCAGATGACCCCTGGTGACCCCTGGTGACCCCAAAATGACCTTCCAAAAATTTGGCTTTAAAATGGCCGGGGTTCAGGGGCCCACCTTACAAATTTGCAATCAAATTTGGCAATAACAAAGAACTATTTCATCAAAGTAATAAATCAAAACAGAAAGATGCTTCCTTTACAAGTTATCACTCATTGAAAGTGCTACTTTGCTATACTTTACAGGAAAGCGACTATCTTAAAGTCGTCATATTTCCTTGATTACATGACCGATCAAGCTGTTATTTGGATATGTGATGCACAATTAAAAATTAATTATTAAAAGATTTGGTGACCTCAGTTGACCTTTGACCTTTTATGTGACCTTTGAAATTGGATAAAATATGTTGCGCTGAAAATCTAATCAGGTCGAGAACCTCTGGCCACGCAACTCCCCACCAAGTTACGTCACTGTACCCCATACGGATCTCCAGATAATCTGTTCACAAGGTATTTTGCTTATTACGCATATATTATGCAAATTAGGTACTTAATTACCATATTTTACGCTCAAAATCTAATCAGGTCGAGAACCTCTGGCTCCGCTACTCCTCACCAAGTTACGTCACTGTACCCCATACGGATCTCCAGATAAGGTGTTCACAAGGGTTTTTGCTTGATATGCATCAAATACGCATTTAAAATTATGCAAATTAGGTACTTAATTAGCATATTTTGCGCTGAAAATCTAATGAAGTCAAGAACATCTGGCCACGCTTACTCCCCACCAAGTTACGCCACTGTACCCCATACGGATCTCCAGATAAGCTGGTCGAAAGGGTTTTTTTGCTTGATACGCATCAAATACACATAAATTATGCAAATTAGGTACTTAATTAGCATATTTTGCGCTGATAATCTAATCAGGTCGAGAACATCTGGCCACGCGACTCCCCACCAAGTTACGTCACTGTACCCCATACGGATCTCCAGATAATCTGTTCACAAGGTATTTTGCTTATTACGCATAAATTATGCAAATTAGGTACTTAATTACCATATTTTGCGCTGACTGAACCTACCAAGTTTCATGCCCATATGACAGTTTTTACTAATTTGACCTCAGATGACCCCGAAATGACCTTCCAAAAATTTGACTCCAATGTCGACTGTATCCACCAAGTTTCACGCCCATCCAGTAGTTTTTACTAATTTGACCTCAGATGACCTCTGGTGACCCCTGAAATGACCTTCCGAAAATGTGGCTATAAATGTTGACTGTACCTACCAAATTTCATGCCCATAGGCCTACAAGTTGTTATTAGTTTCCGAAAGCAGCCATCGGTTCAAATAATTGATCTTTGTAACTTTTTTCTGATCAGGGAATACTAAAAAAAAAGTGATTTCCCCCACCCCCTGCTGTCATTGATTGCTTGCCATTCCTTTTGGTTTCTCTCAAAATTTAGCTCATGATTAATATTGCACAGCCTATAGTAAAAAATGAAACTTTGCAACTTGCAATCAATGATTTCTGAAACCACTAATTTCAGTCACATTTGAATTCAATTATTATTATTATTATGTACATTATTATGTTCATTATCCAACATTATTTTGACCTTTTCTATTACTGCCACCCCCTAATGACCTTGTGAATTATTCATTCATAACTGTGACGACCTTGAGACCATCCAATCAGAACAGATCAGAATCGATCAATACGCCATAGGTCATGACCTCCTGATTGTAAACATAAAACAAGCCAAAATCATGGCGAGATCGGGGAACATCGACGTAACATCGATCAAATAAACCTTGGTCTTGAATTTCTTAAGAAGTCCTGGCCTAAAAACCATGCTGTTTTTCAAGAGAAAACATATCAATCTTTGATATTCTGAAGTATAAAATTGTTGTGCAAAGTGGAACATCATTTATTTAGACTGTTTTTGCTATGGAAAAATACGGAAATTGTTCAATATTGCGAAGTGGGGTAAAGTAAAATCTCATTGAAAATAAAATTTTCCCTCAGAATCAATCATGTCCACAATACGATTAAATTGACTTTTTAAAACTATATTCTAACAAAACTACAATGAGTGTGATGAAATACGAACATTTTTCATGACTTTCGGTCCGTGTTTTGCACAAAAATTGAGGTCACAAAAATATGTGCACTTGCGCAAGGAAAAATAGTCCACTAGGAAATTCATTTACCCGATTCATTAGTTCCGATTTATTCAAGATTCAGACATGTTCTTGACCATTTTTTGACATTCCTCAACTATTTCTTTATTTAAATTGTAAAGAAATAGTCAAGAAAAGTTATGAAATAGTAAATAACTTCTGAATCTGAACTGAATCTTAAGAAATTACCCTCCGTTGGTTTCCGTCACTTTTACGCAACTTAAATTATACAGACCAAAATAATCTCTAGCACACACAGGGTACCACAAAACAACTCGTTCATCGTGGCTTTTTTACCAAAAAATCATATTTTATCGACAGTATTTGAAATCTACCTGGAGTGCAATCGATTAAATAATAAATAAGCAAAATTTAGAAACAAATTTCAAGACCAAATATCAAACAGACAAACATCCTTAGCATAAAAACCAACGCCCGAATTGGCTCTTTAATTGTTGCGATCAGTTAGGCCCTTTAGCTTCGCTCAGAGCCAAAAAACCAGCAACCCTGATGTACTGCTTCAAGAACTCTGCACTGAATGATGCATTGTCAAAAGAAAATCACCAAATTTATCCTGCCATCTGATCATATTTACATCAGAGATCATATCTTCAATATGGAGTCACCCCGTCAGTCCAAAACCCTGTCAGTCCGAACCACCGCTAGTCCGAATTTTTAGGGTTAGGTTTAGGGTTGGGGTTAGCGTTACGTTAGGTAAGCTTAAAACCCCTTCATATACTATTTTATAAAACATGTTCTATTTTTTACAAATGATAGCTAAAATATGTAGCTTTCACATACAGTATAACACTGAATGATTGGTGAAAACATTTTTTTTAATATCCCAACATTTGTTGACACCCCTTACAGTCAATCTTTTACTTACCTTGCTGTGACCGCCTGTCAGAAGCATTTTTTAAGGGCATGCATGTTGGGCAGTCACTGCGAGTGCATTTTATCCAGTGGGAAATGATTTGTCTTGATGAAGCACAATGTACATCTGGAATTGGAGAGAGAAGTTAACTGCACGGTAATCACATTTGAATTGGAACACTGTTTTTAAAAATTAACCCAATTTCATATTATAAGATCGTATATTATGGAATTAATTAATGTTACACAAAAAAGTTTTAAAAAATTAATATTTTTTTAATCAAGGAAATCGCCAACCCTGTACTCAACTAAAACATGTCCATATAAGTGGGTATTAATATATACACAAGGGGGTATATTTAGAAGCAATACCTTGACAGGAATATCCTGCTTGGCAATTGGTCATGTGATTCAGCACATCTTTCATTGTGCGGCAGTGAGAGAACGTACACTCTGTGATTTCTCCACTGGCTTGGTTCTCCCGTCTTTGACACTTATGTGCATGTAGTAGCAGCTCAAGCCATTGTTGGATCAATTGCTGCTGAGGTGTGCTACCTGTCGCCCCTTGGTCAGCAACTGCAACCACGTATGGCTGTCGAAGATTTTGGCTTGCCCCAACTTGTCGCTGCTGACTCTGTTAGGGAAATAAATGGAAAAATACAAGCAACAAAATCAGATTGTGATTGATTATACTTGGAATAAAAAGAATTTTAAACTGTGAGTCTTGCAGCTTAGGATTTTTTGTTGGACCAAATTGTGTCCAATTTTTTTTTAATGCAAAGAACGAAAATCTGCAGGCGAGGTCCAGGGCTATAGCTGTCTTAGATCCCCCAGTGGGGTCCATGGGAACTGCATGATGGGGGGGCAATGGCAGTACCCCAGGAATCATTTGAATAATAGCCCTTTGTCGTCACCATATTTTCTTACTACCTGTATTTTGGTTGGAGGCCCGGGTTGGAGGTGGCTACATTGCTCTGGTGCTGAACCCTGAGGCCAACCAGAAACCTGTTATCCCACATGTACCGTAAAATGGGGTAACTTCGGTCAGCGGGGTAACTTTGGTCGTTCAAATATATTTTTTTAAATGGTCATATTTTCGTACAGCAATATTGTTTTTAGTCATATTTGGTGTCAATTTGTTAAGAAATATGTTTGGAAGAAATAATAGTCGCTCATGTGTAATTTCCTTGAAATTTACGAAAAAAAGCGGGATTTTGACCAAAAATCAGCATTTTTTACATTTTTTCAGAAAAATAAAAATCGATATTTGTGAGCAAGGATGTGTTTGATTAATTTTGCAAGGTGTCAAATGTCACAAAAAACAACAACTTGCCCGTATTCAGCGAAGATCAATTTTTTTGATTTTTTTTCCTTCATGGAATGTAATACTGTGACCAAAGTTGCCCCAAAGGCGGGGTAACTTTGGTCAGGTCATTTTGAACCCCTAGGGCACCCTTACAAAATTATTTAAAAATCTTTTTCAACTTCAAGGTGTAGAAGGGAACCCTAATGTCACAAAAAAGAGTTAATTAGAAATATAATTGGTTTTGTTTGGAAGCAGTGGTTTAAAAACTCTGAAAAGTGCCCAAAGTTACCCCATTTTACGGTATACATTGAAAGCCTCCATCATAGTAATATTGACTTACTATAGAATACAGTCTGTCCACTTTGAAGTACGAAGTAAAGTACGCAGTAAATTATGCAATTTCTGCCCGCCGTAAATCGCAAAAGGAATTAACACACTGCTAGGCGCACACAAATGCATTCAGCGCCTTAATAGACCTTTTTCTGATGACGTCACCTAATCGATATTGGGGTCTGAGATGTAAACAAACAACACGTGCGTTTCTCACGCGTCCACGATGTAAAAACACCAAATATTACGTATTTTCTCCTCTGTTTTGTCATATTTCACGTTAGCTTCCATAAAATAATTGTTTGGAACTGTATACTAGTTACCTTTGTTCCAGTTAGTTTTGATGCCATAAAATACAAAAGATACGGAAAAACGCGATGCTATTTAAAATTCAATCTTTATTTTGTTTCACAATTTTGTTTACTTTTTACACCGTGAAGAACTAAACGCGCACTGCGAGCTGGCAATTCGCGCAGGACGCCTAGCGTGGCATAAAGTTCATCGCGCTACCGGGCGCCGGTATTTGCGTTTGGGTGCTGATGACTCGAATGCTGGACCCCAATATCGATTGATTGGTGACGTCTGAGAAAAAGGTCTATACACGACACAGAATACGCTTGCGCAAAATGTGCGTACCTTACTTCGTACTTCAAAGTGGACAACCTGTAGTGATGGGGGTGAAAGAGTTATTCAATCTAATGTTCAGATATCGGTAGGCCTATATTTTTAGAGAATAGATTGGTATAGCTATATACTAGTATATTTTACCTTCATGCAAATTAATTGCTAAGTTTTAGGTAAAAAGAAGCTATGTTTTTGCTATGCAAAAACTGTGTAGAGATTGTAATATTGGTGGTTGTGAAGAAATTCCAACCAAAAGGCCATTTATTCTGTATAGGAAAAAAGACACTTGAGTTTCTCTATTCTTTTTATTAATATCATCAGCTACATTTTGCTCAGCTTTATTTTAAGATCACCTAGTATTTTGGTATATTTGTTCACAGTAGAAAAATAAATCTTTTTGACATTGGCAATTTGGTCCATTTTTAGTGACAGAGTTATTTTCTAAAAATGCAACATACAATGTCTATTATTGCATTGTGTAGGCCTATGTTAACATTTAGTGACATATTAAATCATGTTCTACTGCGAAAATTAAGCATGAGTGGTTTTGATTTAATTAAAATGAATATCTTTTCTTCAACCTCTCGCACCATAGTTGAACGCCTTACTGATTGAGCTAACTTGACTGCTTGCCCTTAAGCAACTGTACAAAAAATACTCCAAATGAATGGGAATGAATAATAACATTGTGCTCAATCACTTTCCTTGAAGAGTTGGAATTTCACTTTTCTAACTCTGAAAGTAAGAACATGTCTTGACCTTTGATCCATAACTTACCAATCGTTGACTTCTTCTAATTCCATACTTCTTTTTAAACTTAGTAATTTCCATGCAAATTTGATTGGTAAACCAAGCTTGGTCATTGGGTATGAGGCCAATGTATTGCCTCTTGTTTACAGCATACAGTAGTACCATCACACGGATAGGACTCCCATGCGGGAAACGGATGCAGCCAGCCTGCAACAAGATTTGAGAATAAGGCAACGAAAAAAGAAAACCCTGTTCTACTGGGCCCGACCAACCCAGTTTTTGAAGAAATTGGGAAAAACAATATCCTGTACAAATGAATGCCGACCCAAATTTAGGAAATTTCAGGAACAAAATTTTGTTGTTGTATTTTCTCAAATTTCCAATTATTTACAAACCAAAAAAAAAGGTCCGTCCGCCCGTACAGGGTTTCTTTTTTTCGTCGCCTAAAAGGTAACCGATGTCCAATTTCCGATCCGATGCCCCAAGTTTCCTTGACAGTATCGGCGATTCAATCCGCCGATCTGATGTTTTTCTTGCTCTATATGCAGACACATTGTTAATGATTAAACCCTGGGGAATAAGGGGCTCTTGGTCTGACCCTCAACATATCAGAATTGGGGAACTATAATTACATAATTGTTTAAGGGATCGGATAGCAACATTTGCACAGTATTTTTTGTGGAACATGAGAGCTCATCAGACACACAAAATTGCATTCGGAATACGAGGTATGATATCAAATAATTTAGATTTTTTGAAATTCACAATATTAAACAAATTCTATGGCATTTTATTAAAAATTGATATCATTCGATATTTAACAGTCCTCAAAATAAACTTTATAAATCTTAATGATATGTACTTAAAGTGTATATATAGCTGGAAGGAAAAGCTGTTCATCATTTGAAAATTTTGACCTTCCGTATTGAAGATAAACATTTCTCCCCCAAAAGATCTAAAATTTTATTAATAGAGAAACAAAAAAGTGATTATTAGAATGAACATTTAATTTTGCATCTTATTGATGCCATAAAAAGGTAACATGGTGATCACGTCAATATGAACCACTCATAATTTTCAATAAAGTGTATCATGAAGCTGACTTAAATTTAAGTACAAGTATGTGTTTTTCAGCTCAACACACTGTAGTTGCACTTGTTACTTAGATGGCTCACATGTCATTGTAGAGTTGCTGACCCTGGATTGCATGAATTGTAATTTTTGAGAGAGATTATGTACACTCAAGTACTTAATAATCTATTTTGAATTTTGTGACAAGGAAAGAAAAATTAAAAACAAATGCAGATAAAATAAAAAGTGTCAATACAAAGCACACTAAAGTTTGCATGCATACTTCATAGCCCTTGCAAAAATGATTCAGTCATACTTACAAAACCCTGCATCGACAAAACCCTGCATCGATGTCATCAGCGCCTTCATTGATCTTGGATCGTTGTTTTGTTCAGGGAACACAATGCCAACATTCTGTGAATTCTGAGTCAACCGTCTCGGGGATGATTGCTGTAATACAAAGAGAAGCATCCAAACGAAAATGGCTTATTAAATAAGGGAGTATTTCGTGATTATAGCATCCACGTTTTATGATATTTTTTAGTAAATATCCATGCAAAAAACTTATTCCCAAATATTTAAGCTGATTCCCGCTTTGTGATTGCGAGTTATGCATGATTAATATGTGTAGGCCACTGTTGTAATTTGGTTCTGGCATACCAGAACGTAATTCAAATTTGCACATATTTTTGCTAAATGAATAAATCTGCAAGAAATATTTTCATAAATGTACATTTTGTAACCAGAGGTTTCCAGTGGGAAAAAATCTCAACTTTTTTTTGAGAAAAGGGGGATGAGGTTGCGGATCAAGAAATGCCCTAAATCACGTAAATGGAATCAACACATGAAGTGTATGCTTCATTCCAATCACTGTGATCTTGACATGTACATCCCAGGACTGGATATGGCTAATCACAATTCACTGTCTGTAAGCATGTCTACCCATTTTAACCCTTTGAATCATTCTGAGCTTCCAACCTTTATTCCTTACTCTTTGTGTATCCATGGGATGTGTATAGGGGATGTCCAAACCTCTAAATCAAGTGGCCATGACAGACTAGTTAAAAATAGAACACCAATGTGTTTGCTTGCTAGTGAATCTACACACTGAACAACATATCCATAAAGGACAAAAAAGGAAATGGGGAAAATCAAAAATGGAAATTTGCATATATCCAAAATGGCCGCTAATGCAGGGCTCAAATTTCGGGCGAATATGGATAAACACCATCTAATTGTATTCCTCTCATCATTAGGATTCAGAAAAAGTATAGTTTGACCTATCACACGACGACCGATCTGGGAATCTTGTTCGCACTGCCCTCTATACAAGTAATTGAATAATTTTTCACTATGAACCATCAACAACTGTACCGTTAGTTATTGATTATTCCCCAATTCTAACCCATCTATTGTGAACCCGGCCATCCGTTATTTGTTTAACAATGAATTTTATTAAAAATCGATACAGCATCTCCTCGCTATATCTACAGTGCATAGGCGTACACGCATCGAGGCATTTTAATATCGAGACATTAGCGTGATCATTTCTTGCATGATTTATATATTATATTAGTTTTTTCACTTAAAAAAGTATCAAATCACGGAATATAATTTTTGCTTCTTTTATTATATAAAACATACACATTCCTTCCTGAAGAATCACGCAAGCAACGAACAAGCAGACATGTTTTTAATGTTTTAATGTCAAAATTCAGTGCATAATCTGCCCACAAATATCGTTGAAATTCACTACTTTCATTTCATTTCCGACCAAATGTGTTTCTAGTTTTAATGAGCACGACAGTCAATGTTTATGGTATTGAAATAAAAAGTTTAGATTATTATTGGTAGTAAATTTCTTGTTTGAAAACAGTCAAAATATCCATTTTTTGTGTAATAAATTTGCCATATATAAAACATTGTATCTCGCTCATTTTTAGGTTGATTTAACTCGGGTTTTTTGCAAATTAATTTATATGACTGTAAAATAAAATTTAGAAACACAAACTGGCCTGGTAGTCTCATACCTAGACAGAACAACCTGTATTTTGTATCAATCCCAAGCGGGATGACGTCACCACGAGGAACTAAATGGACGCGACTATTCGGCAAACTGGCGTTGCATGATGGGTAATTTCTGGTTCGGTGAACATGAACAAGACTGCACAGTGTCAACGGCGATCGGCCCTCGTGATCACTGATGTACAGTTCTTGAGTGTCAAATGTCAAATTTTGGTCTCTACCATTGTCCACAAGTGTAAAAAATTAAAAAATGCTCGATTTTAATCAAAGTAGTCTCAAATTGTTCCGCTTGTTGAATCGTATCTGCCTCGTATAGATCTCTAAGAGAAACGAAGCAGATACAACAAAATATATAACATATAACCATAAGTACCCAATTAAAATCTCACTAATTAAATCATGTTTAGTTTTGACATTTGAGGTACATGTAGATGTAGTACATAACAATAATACCATATACATGTATCTTTAAAAAGAAGTAAAAAATGTGAGATACATGTACAACAGTCAGTATGTAATGTGAGCAACGCCTTAGTGCTTTATAATAATTTTACCAATGTACAATGACACTGAGTGTATTTACCAGAAGCTTCAATGGCAAGTGCTGCATGGTGAGTTTATTAGGCCAATTGTCAACTTTCAAGGGACTACCTGGTGGTGTAGTCGAGTCACTAAAAGTCGAGTCCGAGTCGAGTCGAGTCATCGAGCCCTCGAGTCTCGAGTCGAGTCGAGTCATGAAGGCTTCGAGTCCGAGTCAGGGGTAGCGCTAGGTCGCTTTTTGGGGTCCCGGACCCACCAAAATAGAGTTCGGACCCCCTGTTTTTCAATTTTCTGCAAGTTCAGGGGTCCCTGCAGACCCCCGGTTTTTCAATCTAGCGCTATTGCAGACATACTATTCATGCTGCATTTGTGCAACTCGGACTCACCAAACTCTACTCCGGACCCCCTACTTTTTAATTTTCTGCAAGTTCGGGGGTCCCTGTGGACACTGGAGTATTTATTTCTAGCGCTACCCCTGGTCCGAGTCGAGTCGAGTCATTTGAAGTTTTCAGTCGAGTCGAGTCGAGTCGAGTCAGGCCATTCTGTCGAGTCGAGTCGAGTCGAGTCGGATATATTTTGTCGAGTCATTTGAGTCACTTCACGCTTTTATATGCTTATGATACCAGCTGTCAACTTGATAGCCCAATTTGCATGAATTGTACTTTTTGAAATTAAAATCCCAGTGAGAGTACATAATATTAATTTATGAATCCAGTGCATTGTGGAAATCAGTAATCAGTCATACTTGTAGTATTGCCATTAGGACCCGCCATTAGGACCCGCCATGAGTATGGGTACGGGTGCGTGTACCGGACCACCAGCACTCACCGGTACGGCTCCCAGGCCATGGGTACGGATTTCAGGTCATGGGTAAGGATACGGCACGGATCCCTAGCCATGAGTATTCAGTACGGGTCCATTCCAAAATAGGGTGCTGAGTGCATGGTGCGGAGCCATGGGTAATGGGTGCAGTATAGGTGCACGGAAATTGGGACTCGAGTACGGGTACTGGTCCAGTAGTGGTATGGAAATTGGGACTTCAAGTACTTGTATGGGTCCTATTATGGGTATAAACAAATTAATTAATCAAGTACAAAAGAGATCAAATATTGGTGGTCATAGTGAATCTAGCCTAAAGGTGGCATATTTTGGAATGCAAGAAAAAAAACTATGTCTATGTACAGTATGGACAGCCATACTGTGCAATACTAATTTCAACATATATTTAGCAATGATTTAGCTTTCGAGTCTTATTATGCACATCTGGATAATTATATCCATGTTTTATTAATATTTCAAAATTCATATACATCCCAAATTTCTGTATACATGTATGGTAAGAACCTCTCTATTCATTTGACTCAGATGCACAAGCCCAAGCCTGGGCACAAGAAGTACATGTGGCTGGTGGAAATGCTCACACCAGTCAGTCACATATTGCAATGTAGTTCTTCATGTGTGCAGCATGTAGAGGAGTGTATTTGGATGGGGAATAAAGTGATCAGTCATTGTGTGAATGAGACATGTAGCATACATGTAGGGGTGTGTGCACAGGCTGTTACAGTGACATGTGTGTAGCATTCATGTACATTTTTAACACACAAATAAATTAGAAGTACCTGTATTTGCAAAACATTACACTGTAGTGCCAGGATAGTGAGGATATACACTCAAATAACACACTGCACACAACTGTTACCATGGTTACAACAGACTTGAGAAAAAGCTAAGATTTTCTGTGGGACTCATCAGACCCCCAGCATAGACCATAATGTCATAGGGCCTACTTTCAAACCATGAACTAAAAGGATTTATTTTCGCAAGGATTTTAATTTTGCGAGTGGGCTAAATTCACAAGAGACTGCGTGAGGCCTAACAAAAATGAGCACAGGTGAAATTAAAAGGTAATTGTATTATGAAAGTCAGATTGAAATTGTAAGCTTACTTATTAAAATCATTAAATCAATATCAAAATTAAGCACAATGGTGATTTGTGAAATTAAGTCTCCAAGAAAATGGTGGATTTTGACAATAAAAAAAAAAAAAAAAGTCCTCACAAAATTAATTGTTATATATTAACAGGCATGAGAATGGGCAAAAATAGCTCAAAACAGCCTGAAAATTAACAAATTTGAGCACAAAATTTGAATTCAGATAAAAATCCTGCAAATTCTCACGCCTGTGTTAACTTGTTTACAGGTTACGAATAAATACCACCATGTAAAATCAATTACTTACAATATTGTGTAAAACAACAAGAACTGAAGTATGTGTACTACTACAATTGACCTACATGTACTTATGAGTGATGACCACTTTTGACAATCAACTCAAAACACTTCTGACAATGATCAATAATAATCTTTGATCAATTTTTTAACATTGATGTGTTTTAAGATGATGTACAAATGTATAACAATGTTGATTGATTGAATCTCAGACCATTCATGTTACCATGTAAATTGTTTGTTGTTTGATGTAATAATGTTTGTAATATAGCTACATAAAAGGCAAACATGTAGGCATTGACATGTACTTTTAAGTGTAGGTAATCCAAAATGAAATAATTATATATTAATTATTAACCAGTTACATCAAAAGGTACACAGTAATCAAAGAAAGAATTAACTTACAAAGTTGGATGTTTGGTTCAGTGTGAGTGTCTATTAAAGTTGGATGTCACACCAATTGGGTTTGAGGCACTACTGTTGCACACTTTGCAGATTGCATCATGTTTGTTTGGCCCTTTCTTACAGTGTTGCCAAAACTTTTCAGCTTCAATGCGCGGCGCATTGACTCGCCAGGTCATGTAAAGGATTCTCAAGTAGCCCAATTTTCTAAGCTTCAAAAAGCGCCTAATACCGGATATTTGGGCTGATTTGCAATTTAGAAGCATAAAACACCCAATTGGGCGGAAAAACACTTGACTTTGAAACTTCCGGTACTTACTGGGAAGTTACTGACCGATCAATAAATGGTCACAAAACCCATTGTAATTTCAATTTGGAGCTTTAAAGACTCAAAACCTTTATAAATCGGCTAAATTGAAAGGAAAATACATCAAATTAGTGCCGCATGCCTGAGACTGTCAAAAGTAGCCCAATTTTAGACAAGTAGCGGCATGCTTTTTTGAGTAGCGGCAAGTGATCGCCAAGTAGCCCAATTGTGCGCCTAAGGCGCGGCGTTGGCATCACTGCTTTCTTATAACTTTTGTAGCCAAATTCCACAATCCCAGGTTCATCTTTCATCATCTTGCTTTCTGATTCTGATGTGCACAAACAGTTACACTGCACTGCACAGCAATGATGTGTGATGATTGACTGATGACACTTTATTGATTGAACACCACTTGAAAGTTGACCTATTCACTTGTGTGTTTTATGAATGGGGAAGTTCAGTTGCTCATTTGCATAACAGTAACAGACACAATTAATGGGTACAGTTTTGATCAAGTCCTGAAATTATGCTCAACTTGCAACTTGGTAGTTCTATAATTAATGTTGTATAGGTGGAAGGGTTTGGAGCTAGACTACTTTTCAATATACCTCCATGCACCAAGTACATGTATGTAGGGATGTGAGAGAGGCTCCCAGCTGGTATAGTAAGAGCCCACTTTGTAAAATATAAGAATCATTCACACACTGAGATATGTGGAAGAATACATGCAGATATTATTAGAAATATTAAGGTATAATTTATATTTTCGAGTCATTTTTAAAAAGTCGATTCAGCCATACTGACTCGAGTCACAAGCCTCGAGTCATCGAAGTCGAGTCATCAAATTTCGAGTCGAGTCGAAGTCATCGAGTCATCAACCCTCGAGTCGAGTCGAAGTCGTCGAGTCGCCTTTGCCTCGAGTCGAGTCATCGAGTCACCAAAACTCGAGTCGAGTCGAGTCGAGTCGAGTCGAGTCGAGTCATTTCGAGTCGAGTCACTACAAGTCTGGGTGGTACCATGACATCACATGTCAAGGTATGAGTAATATTTGTTTTCTGGAAAAAAGCAAAAAAACAAGAGGGGTAAAGAACAGGGAATGTTATAAGATCAAAAATTTACATGGAACAATCAATAATGTTATATTTCATGCTTCTAGTTTTGTAAGTTTATAAGTTTGTGACATTACACTGTTAAATTACACCACTTTCACAATCACTGGAAAGAACAGTACTACTTAATTTTTGTTTTTTCACAAAACAAAGTCTTCACACTACTACCACCACACATAGCACCACCATTAAATGTGCCATCTTCAGAATGATAAATAATTAAAGGGGATGTTTGGTTTTTCAAATTGTATTTTGTACTTCACATTGAGCTCTGTACCAAAGTAAACTGACTCCAAAGTTTTTGAGTTATATTTTTGCACTAGATGTACAAACATGTTTCACAATGGCCCATGGAACCAGGGAGGTGCCACTACAGTCAGTCTACTCTGAACTACAAAGTACTGACGCGGATGCAAGCATTGTGCCAACTTTGAAGGCATCCATACCTGCAACAGAGACGCAGCACTGCACAATCTTGAAGTTTGTAAGCCCCCTCGTCTTAAACTAGACAAGATCTACGATCAACTCATCATCAAACGGCAACCAGGAAGTTTGGAAACATCATCAAGACCAAACAGTGTTGCCGTTTCATCAAACATCTAGAAACACCACAACAGAGTGATCAAGATTCCTGATAGGAATTGAAATATTTCTGAGTGAGTACCAGATTATTTGGATCTGAATAAGAACCTTTCCTACTTTAAAGCACTGCACACTGTTTACGCGCTGTATACACAAACGTTGTCACTTTGTACTTCAGAGTGGACAAACTGTAGCTCATGGCTTTATGGTGGTAAGTATATGGCTATCACTTTTTCATTCATAACATCTCAAAGGAACATATTTCAGGCCTAAAATTTCACCAGGACTAAAAGAAAAATATGATGTTTCTTCTAATGCCAATTAACATCTCCAAATGTTTTAATTGGATATAGTGGAGGGGGGATGAGGCTATCAATCTGGTCACGCTCCTTTAATCAGGTCAATGGAACTGTATGTTAACATTTCTATGACTCAAGTCTCAATACCATCAGATTTGATTTGGCAGGAGCCATATTTTTCCTGTTTGAGCCATATTTTTCCTGTTTTTTCATATTTTCCTGCTTTTTCATATTTTCCTGCTTTTTCATATTTTTCCTGTTTTTTCATATTTTCCTGTTTTTTCATATTTTTCCTGTTTTTTCATATTTTTCCTGTTTTTTCATATTTTTCCTGTTTTTTCATATTTTTCTGTTTTTTCATATTTTCCTGTTTTTTCATATTTTTCCTGTTTTTTCATATTTTCCTGTTTTTTCATATTTTTCCTGTTTTTTCATATTTGTCCTGTTTTTTCATATTTTTCTGTTTTTTCATATTTTCCTGTTTTGTCATATTTTTCCTGTTTTTTTCATATTTTTCTGTTTTTTCATATTTTCCTGTTTTTTCATATTTTCCTGTTTTTTTCATATATTCCTGTTTTTTCATATTTTCCTGTTTTTTCATATTTTCCTGTTTTTTCATATTTTCTCATATTTTCCTGTTTTTTCATATTTTTCCTGTTCTAGTCATTTAACCAAAAAAGCTGAACCACACTTCTTAATTTAATAGAGTGATCTTTAATGCAGTTGAGTCAAGGAAGCCAATATAAATTGCATAAGCCAATAATATTATTATATTATCAAAACAAAAGTTTTGGATGTTTCGCCTTCCCGAGAAAATCATACGGGGAGTGGGGTGGTTCTAACTCTTATATCAACCCTTTGGATATCCCTCATAGAACCCATACCATTCCTCAGATTGTGTGTGAGTGCAAACACCTCCAACGAACTGCTGTAATAGTGCTACATATTTTAAATGACGAAGGTCAGTTATTTCAGCATACCTTCAAGATAGCCCATTCTATTGTGCCATGCCATATAGATTTCTGTAGCTGCCTCAGTAGTTCAGTCTTTAAACTTGGAGCACCTACTGTGCTCATTTGACTACGCTGTGTTGTAAGTTGTTGTTGAGCTGCCCACGATGCACCTGAGCTGGGGGCTGCTGTTACACTGGTAGCTGTGTTAGCCTGAAAACAACAGGAATCAATTGCGACACATATGATTATGCTTGATGGAGAAGATCAAGTAGTTTCTCTAACCGGGGCGGAGGAAGCCGGTAGACAAAGTCCAGGGTCCTGAGGGCCCGAGCAAACGTGATATGTAGTGGGTTAGGGATAGGACTGATCTCTCGGGTGATGGATGAGACTTCTTCATAGTCCACTTGCCCATCGTGCACACTCTAGGTATTACATTATACACAAAACACAATAATCTGTGCACAATTGATAGATTTTCCACATCAGATCTTTTCAGTGACCATACTCCCTCTGTTTTCTAGCTCCCCAAGTGGACTGCTTACTTTGGATTGCAGTTAAAATGCTTTACACGGGCGTCTTTGCAAAAGACGTCAGGAAAACAGGACTACTATCAAAAATTAGCCATGATGCAATGCATCTTTAAATGGATCTGGATTGTGATTCAAATCCTCCGGGCACATGTCATCACCACTAACTAATGGTGCACATCACTGTAATATCCTAAATTTAGTACACTGCTAATTTGTGTGGCAACAGTACAAGAACAGCTGATAATGCAACATACCTGCAACACCACCACTTACTGACCGGAGCACACACGATTCACACTGACCGTGAATAAACTGAATAGCTTGTTGTTATATAATATCATTTGTCCATCTGTATCATTGGATTATCTCTAGAATTTTATAATCACTATGTTAACCCTAACCGTACTAAATACTACAAAATACTACTTGATATATGCGCTGTTCGTGCATGCATCCCATGTGTTGTGATGACGCAATCGCCCTAAGTGATACATAGGCACGGTTTCGCTGGCCAGCGAAGCCCAAGACCCGTGGCAAAGTGTCGCAGACCGAGTGCTTGGCATGCGAGGGGTCTCGGGTTCGAATCCCACCCAAAGCAAACAACTTCTTTCCTTCTTTTCTCTCTTTATTCTTTCCCTTCCCGTCGCCAAAAAGCCCTTAGGCGGTTAGGGTTAGGGGAACTGGAATGAGCGTTTGAGCATTTCGACAGTATTTTTGTGGGACATGAGAGCACATCAGACATATCGAATTGCATTCTGAATCTGAAGAATGTCTTTCTGATATCAAATAATTTTCATTTTATGAAATTTACGATATAATACAAATTTTATGACAAATTAATAAAATTTGATATTTTTCACATATTTGAGATATAACAGTCCTCGAAGTAAATTTTATAAATTTAATGATATATTCTTAAAGTGTATGTAGCTGGGAGGAAAAGCTGACGATCAATTGAAAATTTTGACCTTTCATATTGAAGATATGGATTTTTTTCCCCAAAAGACCTATTTGTTTGTTGGTGTTTTGGGAAAAAAAACCCATATCTTCAATACGAAAGGTCAAAATTTTCAATTGATCGTCGGCTTTTCATCCCACCTACATACACTTTAAATATAAATCATCAGATTTATAAAGTTTACTTGAGTACTGTTAAATATCAAAATATCAATTTTAATGATTTGCCATAAAATGTGTTTTACATTGCAAATTTCAAAAAATCTAAATTATTTGATATCAGAAGGACATTCTTTGTATTCAGAATGCAATTCGATATGTCTGATGTGCTCTAATGTCCCACAATAAATACTGCCCAAATGTTCATACCCCTTCCCTTAATGAAGGGGCTCTCATGCAATTTTAGTGTTTTTTAAAACTTAAAAGTAAACTTTTACTTGATGTGGGTCGTGCTTGTCCGGGCAAACACTGAGTGCCATTAATTTAGACCCTTTCCGGCAATCAAAAAAAATTTCCTAACATATTAAACTAACACCTCAGCTACTTGGTACTTCCCAATATGATATCACAGTACTGAAAAGAAAAGACCACACATCGTCGTCTGTATTCCATATAGTGGCGTATAGTGGGCGCGCGAATAAACAACTTTTCGAGAAAATCGGGTTTGAAGAAATGCCAATTTAAAATCGAGTTGTGTAAATCAGACATTCATTATATTTTGTAAATGATGTGAAATTTCTGTAGTTAACTAAATAGATTTTATTGTTATATATTTTTCAAAAGAAATAAATACATACTATTGCTGGCAAACTGAAAATAAAAAGCACAAAACTATACGTCACTATGGAAAACAAACAAAACGCAATACCCTAACCTAACGTTAACCTTACGCCACCTCGGTCGCCGTGTAATCCCTACATGGCGTTACTTTTCGTCGTTTGTATTCCATAGTGGCGTATAGGTCCTATACGTGTACACCACTATGACATACAATGTTTTTCATTTTGCCGATATTTCATAATTATAAAATGTGTATAAAAAGTGGCGTATGGTCGAGCATACGCCACTATGGAATAAAAAATGTCACTTTGTAACTATACGCCACATTTAATTAATTAATTACTTATTAATTAGCTAGTTTTGACTGATGAGACTTAGAAAAATGAAAAAGAACATCATTAAATACATATGTGCCAATTTTCAAAAAAATGACCAAAAATCACTATACGCCACTATGGAATACAGCCGACGACATGGAACAAATGGGTACTAATCACCTTGTTTACCTTGTTTGACTTGGACATCTTGATCGGGATGGACTGGAGCTTGATAGTACCGTGGAGAGTGGTGGAACCCAACCTCTGTAAGCTCTGACGCAGCAACGGCAAGCTTGTCTGTTTTATTGAAACATGTAAAAAACAGAAGTAATGGCTGGATAATTAAATAATAATCAAAACTAAGACTCTCACCTAACGAGTAGCTGCTATTAAAAAAAATCTGCTAATTTCTTTTCAAAACCTGATCAGTGATAAAGTTATACAATTTAATTAGTTTTGCTTCTATTGAACAGCCAGGGACATATTGAATTAGCATGCATTGCTAGCTGTTCAATAGAAGCAAAAGTAATTAAAACATACAAATTTATCCAACTTTGAAAAAAAAAACCAGGTCTTTTTTTTTTTTTGGATTAGAGTAACCTGTTACTGGATTCTTGAGGACGGACGGGATCTCGGGCAGGGTTCGATTTAACTTGTGTCATGGAGCAAAATGCTCCCCATTTTGGACAACCTGCTACACAAATGTCAGGTTGTAGTAGATCAACCAATGGTGAACCCGCACGCGTTGCTTCGTTGCTACGGACAAGCTTTAAAATACGCGTATCCTATACGCGCATGTTCAAGACAAACACACTGCTCACGGCGGATATTTCATGCTGTAACCGCTACACAGATGATTTTCGAAAAAATTTAAGTGATCCTTTTGAAAGTGATCATAGTTTATCCGTTCGTGGTGACTTTCGATGGAGAGTGGGCATTTTTAGCATGGTAACCGCAACCGCTATTATAATAAATCAGCTGCATTCGTTTACGATGACTGTTGGTAACTTATTTTGTGATAACTTTCCGAAGATTTTAAATTCAAGGTAGGCCTATAATATTGGAAGTATAATTTGAGTTTATTCGTTTGTCATGTTGTGATGAATTTCGATGGGGAGGGTGGAGCATTATTAGCATGGTAACCATAGCGAAACACTATGATGATATCTCAATGGCGTAGATTTCTTTTTGACATTGGGGGGGGGGGGTAGAGATATGAGAAACATTTCTTGAACTTGAAGTAGGCATATTATAATAGTGAATCCAGCACCTTTTGGCAACATTAACAGTGGCGTAGATTTCTTTTGATATGGGGATAGGTAGGGTCCGTTTCAATTTCTTGAAATAGGCCTACAGTGAATCCTGCACCGTTTGGCGACAGAATAATTTATGGCCATAATGAAGATGGTATTTTATATGATGCAAAAGTGGAACAAATTCGCACGAAGACCGCAAAAATGGGCACTTTTTAGTTTGCCCAAATATGAGGTTGATATTGTCAGAAACCCACATGTATATAGGCCTACAGGTGTCAACTTTCTTGGGGGTGATTGTATGGACCATTGCCCTTATCAAAATATGGGGGGGGGGGATATCTTGAAACCCAATGTTGCTATTATAGGCCTACTTGATGAAACAGAAACAAATTTAAAAGAAAGAAAGCGAACAAGCAAGAAAATGACATAGAGAGAAATGGAACGAAATAACGGGAAAGCAATAAATGGAAATAGATAGAGAGAGAAACTGAAAAAAAAAGGAAAGACAAAAGGGTGTTTGGTACAAAAATTACGCAAAAGATATATGCTAAAGGAAATCGTTTCCAAATAGAGGCAACAAATGGTACCACATCACTGACCGCGTACTAATTGAGCTGTTGAATCGATACCAATTGCCATGATTACCATTTCCATCGTTTGTGCTAACTGCTACCGTTTACTAACCGCTCCTGTTTACTCATCTAGCGGGGCCCGCGAAAAGGGAAGGAATGAGGGCAGGAAAGAGGAAAGAAAGAAAGAAAGAAAGAGAAACAACGGGAAAGCAAGAAAGAGAAAGGGAGAGCGAAACAAAGAAAGATAGGGAAAGACAAAGAAAAAATAGACAGACAGAAAGAAAGAAGAGAGAGAGAAAGAAAGTGAACAAGTAAGAAAAAGAAAGAGAGAAATGCATGAAAGCGAGAGAGAGAAACTGAAAGAAAAAAGGGAAAAGAAAGAAAAAAAAAAAAAGGAGAGAGGGAAGAAAAAATGGAAAGAAAGAAAGAGAAACAACGGGAGAGCAAGAAAGAGAAAGGGAGAGGGAGAAAGAAAGGGAAAGACAAAGAAAAAAAGACAGAAGAAAGAAAGAAAGACAAAGAAAAAAAAAGAAAGAAAGAAAGAAAGAAAGAGAGAGAGAAAGAAAGTGAACAAGCAAGAAAAAGAAAGAGAGAAATGGAACGCAGGAAAGAGAGAGAGAAACTGAAAGAAAAAAGGGAAAGACAAAGAAACAATAAGTAAAAAGGGGAAGGAAAGAGGGAAAGAAAGAGGGAAAGAAAAAGTAAAAAGGGGAAGGAAAGAGAAAGAGGGAAAGAAAGAGGGAAAGAAAGACAGAAAGAAAGAAAGAAGAAAAGAAAGAAAGAAACATCGGGAAAGTAAGAAAGAGAAAGGGAGAGACAAACAAAAAGAATGAAAGGGAAAGACAAAGAAATAATAGACATACAGAAAGAAAGAAAGAAAGAAGACAGAGATAGAGAGAAAGAAAGTGAACAAGCAAGAAAAAGAAAGAGAAATGGAACGCAGGAAAGAGAGAGAGAGAGAAAAAAAAAGAAAAAAGGGAAAGACAAAGAAAAAATAAGTAAAAAGGGTGTTTGATACAAAAATTACGCAACAGATTTTATGCTAAGGAAGTCGTTTGCAATGTAGAGGCAAAAAATGGTAGGCCTGGTAGGCCTACCATCACTAACCAGCGTAATAATTGAGCTGTTAAAAGCGATACCAATTGCCATTACCATTTCCATCGTTTATATATACTAACCGCCTCCGCTTACTAACCGCTCCCATTTACTCATCTAGCGGGGGCCCGCGCGAAGCGCGGGTACCCGCTAGTAGCAATAATTTGCAAGCCAAATTTAATTTCTCAAGACCGTTATTTGGGGGACTTCTCAAGATCATATTTTTCACAATTCTAGTTGCAAATACTGCCCCGTGGTTGTTACATCCCTCAAATAATTAGAGGCAAACACAATCTGGTACAAATTGTAGGTACACACAGTCAGGCCCGTACACATGGGGGTGTGGGGGTGCAAATTTGCAAAAGTCTTAAAAAAGTCCCAAAATATCACAATTTGCGATTATCACAATATCACGTTTTTTACGCCTTTTTGGCCAAAAAAAGGTCCAAATTTTGGGAAGAAAGTCCACTTTTCTCAAAATTGCCCCCCCCCCTTTGGAAAAAAGGTCCACTTTTTCAAAATCAGCACCCCAACAAAAATCCTGCATACGGGCCTGCACACAGTGATTACTAACCTTTAGAAATGGCACCAGGTATGGCTGTGGTGAAGACTGCAGTTCCATTCCAATTAGCTTCTGCATAAATTCTTCTGCTTCTATTTTGTCATCCTAAAAAGATAGAATTTTTGCACAGTTGATGTAACATAAATTTTATTTATTTATTTCTTATTTAACCTGGGGTGACCAATCAATGCACAGGTACTGTTTTGACTTGAAAACATACTAAATATGTCTTTTTTTGTTTCAATAATGACCTCAAATGGCTAATTTGATTAACATATAACAGATTAATGACCAAAATAGCTTTTTAGGGGGTCAGATACAAGTAATTTGCATAAGACATGAACAGGGGCCACATTTACCCCAAGCCGGGTATTACATAATATGCAAATTTAGCTCATTAAATAAACAATTTTTAATTGTTATATCAATGGGAACTGTTATGATTACCTTTCATGTCAAACACATACAAAATAGTCAGTGATACAACCAATAAGTACCACCCCTATGAATAAAAAGTAGACTTGCCACTTTTTAGAGCCATTTGCGATGTCGCTCCACTAATTAGACCCCCCTCATAAAAATTTTAATGCTATTTGAATAATTTTTTCACCAAACAGTAACATAAAGACCACTCTTTCATACAATACAAAGTTAAGTCACCTAGACCAATGCTTAGTATTAAGACACCCTGATAAAGGCAAAGGGGCCACATTTACCCCGGGGCCACAATTACCCCAGTCTCCCCTATACATTGAATTATTTATGATTGGGCTAGTACAAAAAATGAAAGAGAAAAGTGCCCCCCTCTTGGTATGTTTATAATTATATCCCACTGATAATACCAAGTCAAAATTATGCAACAGCGATTTTTTTCCATCTTTTCCCCCTAAATTTTTATTTTAGCCCACCCCCTGACCAAGAAAGCTGGCTACCTCACCCCTGGCCTCACCCCTGTCTACACTCATACAAGGATTTGCCCGTATACTGCAGTAGGTTGGATCAGTTGTGGATCAAAGCGCCAAAAGCCTACATACATATCTTCTGTATTTAATATGGAACAGTTTAGTAGTGCAATGGTGGGTGTCATGTCATTTATAGAGATGGGGCATTTTATATATTGTTTTACTTACAATTAGATTCTGCACCAACTCCTTGACATTTTCAACAGTTTCTGGAGCCTTGTTAGCAATAGATACCAACTTAATCAGTATCGCCAGGAAGTTCTCACACTTCTTTGCATTTTCAATTGCAGATTGAGACATTGGAATTTGCACTGTGGCCGCTGTCCCTGATGATGTACTTGGCTGTTGCATTTTATGTGTCTCCACTGAATGCGACATTTGCATTGGGGAGGTTACACCTTTAGTAGCAAGGCATACAGTTCTTTGGACCTCTGATGTGGTTAGGTTGTCCAGGTTTGGTGACGCTGACAATGACAGGTGTGCTGATGAATTGCTGATGAGGCTGATGAATAATAAGGGTAGGTGTTGGACCTCTAGGTGCTAAGCTGATGAGAGCTGTGCTGAAAATGGAACATATAAATTATGACAATGACATGTTTACCAGGCTACCAAAATAAATAATTCTAATGTAGAAGATTTGTAGAGGGCAAGGAATGAAGTGGCAATCATGTTGCGCTTGAGGGGTGTCTGAGGGTTGATGTACCCCCTCAGAAGTGAGAAACTCAAACTGTGCAAAATGAAGACCTAACTGAAGCAAAAGTGGGTGATGGTGATTCCAACGAGGACACAAAACACATCAAGGATCAATATGACACAAGTAAGAGGATACCTTGCAATGAATATGAACAACTGGAAAGAAAGAGAGCAAGGTATACCAAATTAACATGGAAAACAAGCTGTAAGATAGACTTAAGACAGTATCGGGGGTCAAAAACAGCAAATGTAGGCATTATTATTGAAGTAGGTAAAGTACAAATACAAGTACCTTATTGTGCTTGTTAATTTTAAAAGACTTGGTTGAACCAAAATTACCTATGACGAGTCTTTGCACAAGGCAGTATCCTTGGGCCACTTTTGTTTCTTATTTTTATTAATGATATGCCAATGGTAATTAAACATGGAAAGATCTCAATGTACGCTGATGATACCACACTATATGTTAGTGGAAGTGATGTTAATGTAATATCCAAGAAGCTCACCGATGATATGGAAGAAATTACTAAGTGGCTTCGTAAAAACATGCTTTTCCTCAATACTGACAAAACAAATGTTATGCTATTGGGCAGTAGTTCAAAATTACGCAATGTTCATGATGATTCGTTTTTCAGTTATGGTAAATGGTTGTAAACTTGACAGGGTAAATAAGGCTAAATGTTTGGGTGTGGTAATTGACGATGAGTTGCTGTGGCACAAACAAGTAAATGGTGTTACTCAGAAAGTTTTCTGTAAGATAGCTCTTCTAAGGCGTCTTAGCACATTTCTTGATGCCAATATTTTAAATATTTTGTATAAGTCATTGATTCAGCCCCAGTTTGACTACTGCAGTGCTGTATGGTTTGGTAGATACAACGAGGATGTCCATAAACTCAGTGTATTACAAAAACGTTGTGCCAGAATTATATTGAGTGTTAATTATCTAACTTCATCTGATATTATGTTTCCAATGTTAGGATGGAAGTCACTTTAAGACCGTTGTAACTATTTTAAGGCTTTATTGATGTATAAATCTCTAAATAGTTTGGCTCCATCATATCTCTCTTCAAAATTCAATTATATTTCAGATAGACATTGTGTTAATCTGAGACAAGCCAGCAGCTGATCTGCTGGCGCTACCACCATGTTCCAATGGCAATGATACTGAATATTTCAAGTCTTCATTTTCCTATAGTGGTGTTCAAGTATGGAACAAAATTAATCTTGACATCAGAAAGTCACCAAGTATTCAATGTTTTAAGCGCATGTACAATTTATGATGAACATGTTTGTTGCTTTAGGACCAATATTGGTCCATTTTGCATTAAGATTATATCGTATGTTTTGGTTAATGTTGATGAATTTGGTTGTTATTTGTATCTTATTTTATGTTATTGTTAATTATCTCATCATGGTTGATGCGCACAAAACATCATGATAAACAGTATCTTCATTTTATGTTTGTATATAATTATGTGGGGGTGCGTGTGTGTGTGTGTGTGTGTGTGTGGGGGGGGGGTGAGTGTATAAGGTGTGAGTTTTTACGTGAGGGGTGAAGTAGTGTGGGATGTGTATGTTTGTGCGGTAGTGAAGATATGAGGACGATAATGTTGTGTGGGGAGTAGTGCAGTGGTGGATATTTGAGGGTGATAGGAGAATATGAGTTCAATATGAGTTTGATTTTGATTCGGATTTGTGCAATATATTTGATTATAATTTTGTGCCATGTTGAGTTACCAATATTATAGTAGTACTTTGTAATGATTTGTTCTTAACATTGTATTAGTTTAAGTACTTGTAAATTGGTATTCTCTATTTAAATTGTGATTTATATGTTTATGCTTTATTATAATACTCATGTATCTGTATGTTTTTTTTTTTTTTTTTTTGCCCCGTGTAAGAACAGCATTTTAGCTGATCGGGCCACCCTGGGTAAATATGATGCAATAAATAAATAAATAAATAAAGTTTCCTAGCAGGAGTCAAAAGATAACCTTAGGCTTTTCCCCAATAATCCCAAGCTAAATTGACTATTGTATGAAACTGCTCCCTGGAGTAGGTACCCGGAGTAGGTATCATAAGTATCATATGGAAGTTCAGAAGTAAACACAGCCAATCACAACAGGCGATTCCCGAGGCGATTGCATCAAAAATGTTGCTAAAATGACACTCCAACACAATTTTAGACTGTCCAGATTTGGTCAATCTTGCTCAAAAGATACAGTTGACTCATCAAAATATTAAACGTTCATCCAAATTTCAACATTTAACAGAATAAATAACCTCCGGTGCAAAGAATTAGAATTGCACCGCTGTCTGACCGAAAAGTACGACCGAAAAATAGCATAGTACTCTTCTTCTTCTTCTTGGTTGAGTCGGCATATCCAGACTTAGCTGTATTAAATGCCAACTTTGTCCAGGAACCTAGGACTGAGTGCAGATATCAGAACCGGGGATGATCCCCCTTCTCTTTTCGAATAGCTCTGACACTTTAACGTGCACAGGGATGAATCCTTGTTAATCCAATTAAATTCTGTGATGAAACTGAACTTAATTGAAGGATTCCCGACCATATAGGAACTTTTTTGGGAGGAAGGAGAATTTTCACCTAAGGCAAGCCCAAGGCTCGAACTCTCGTCGATCGTATCTCCCAGCCGACAGCGCAATGCCTTAACCGCTCGGCCATCTCGCCCTATGCGTAAATATTGTGTGCAAATTCGAAGCTAGAGTTCTCGGATACTCATGTCTGATAGTCATGACTAGCTATCTATCATTGAAGATTGAGACTGAGAGACTGTTCCAGATTACCGGTATAATATTAGTAAGCTTATTATATTATGCTTAGTTATAAATCATTATTGACTGCCAGTCATGACATGACAGTCATCACTCATCAGTTACTGGAACTATTAACCAGCTTCCCCGACTTGACTCACCTTAATAATGCTGCACCTCTTCGAAACGAACAAGTTGATTTCGGTTGACAACGGGTTGACAAAAGTAAACAATATAAATAATATTGCTCACTGCTCCATGCGTGCATGTGTGTCGAATTTTGCACTCAGTTACTGCACTGGGGAATTTAAATTTCCTTATTTAGAATAAGCCGGCCAGTTGCCAGTTTTTTCACCTTCAGGGAATTGCCTTTACACGGTCCCAAAAAATAGCGACACCTCCCTGAATTTAGAAATTTAGAAAGAAAGAAAGAAATTTAGAAAGAAAGAAATTTAGAAAGAAATTTAGAAAGAAAGATATTTAGAAAGAAAGAAATTTAGAAAGAAAGAAATTTAGAAAGAAAGAAATTTAGAAAGAAAGAAATTTAGAAAGAAAGAAATTTAGAAAGAAAGAAATTTAGAAAGAAAGAAAGAAAGAAAGAAAGAAAGAAAGAAAGAAAGAAAGAAAGAAAGAAAGAAAGAAAAGAAAGAAAGAAAGAAAGAAAGAAAGAAAGAAAGAAAGAAAGAAAGAAAGAAAGAAAGAAAGAAAGAAAGAAAGAAAGAAAGGAATGAAGAATATGAAGAGAATGGAAGGAAGGAAAATCCCATTGGGTTTTTCACAGGGACTACGAGAAGTCACGAACCAATCGATAACTATTGATTGATTGACCCAGAGAAAATTGATACGAGTAAATGCGAGAAAATCCCATTGGGTTTACACGCGGGACGCGAGAAGTTACGAACCAATCGATAAACGTGCAGCTGCGTGGTTTGATATAAAACGGGGATGCAGGTAAAAACTGAGATTCATTCGTCGTCAACAGCCTAACAAAGGTGAGTCTCAAATTCTACTTTCCTGCTTTCAGTTTCACTTTTCATGATTTTTCTTTCTTGTATTTCTTTATTAGGACCTACTCAGTCTTTGCTTCTTTTTTATGTCTTTCTAATTTTCTTTTCTTTCGTGCTGATCCGTTGAAGCTCTGCAGCTTTTTTCTTTCTTTTTTTTCTCTTTATTTCTCGTAGCATTTTTTTTTTTTCTTTCTTTCTTTCTTTCTTTTTTTTTTCTCTTTATTTCTCGTAGCATTTATAGGCCTAATTCTTTCTTTCTTTCTTTGTTTGTTTCTTTGTTTCTTTCTTTCTTTCTTTCTTTCTTTCTTTCTTTCTTTCTTTTCTCTTTATTTCTCGTAGCATTTTTTTTTTCTTTCTTTCTTTCTTTCTTTCTTTAGAAAGAAAGAAAGAAATTTAGAAAGAAAGATATTTAGAAAGAAAGAAATTTAGAAAGAAAGAAATTTAGAAAGAAAGAAATTTAGAAAGAAAGAAAGAAAGAAAGAAAGAAAGAAAGAAAGAAAGAAAGAAAGAAAAAAAATAAATGCTACGAGAAATAAAGAGAAAGAAAGAAAGAAAGAAAGAAAGAAAGAAAGAAAGAAACAAACAAAGAAAGAAAGAAAAAAAAAGGCCTATAAATGCTACGAGAAATAAAAGAAAAAAAGAAAGAAAGAAAGAAAGAAAGAAAATAAATAAATGCTACGAGAAATAAAGAGAAAAAAAGAAAGAAAAAAGCTGCAGAGCTTCAACGGATCAGCACGAAAGAAAAGAAAATTAGAAAGACATAAAAAAGAAGCAAAGACTGAGTAGGTCCTAATAAAGAAATACAAGAAAGAAAAATCATGAAAAGTGAAACTGAAAGCAGGAAAGTAGAATTTGAGACTCACCTTTGTTAGGCTGTTGACGACGAATGAATCTCAGTTTTTACCTGCATCCCCGTTTTATATCAAACCACGCAGCTGCACATTTATCGATTGGTTCGTAACTTCTCGCATCCCGCGTGTAAACCCAATGGGATTTTCTCGTATAGTTAATCGATTGGTTCGTAACTTCTCGTGTCCCGCGTGTAAACCCAATGGGATTTTCTCGCATTTACTCGTAGGCCTATCAATTTTCTCTGGGTCAATCAATCAATAGTTATCGATTGGTTCGTGACTTCTCGTAGTCCCTGTGAAAACCCAATGGGATTTTCTCGCATTTACTCGTATCAATTTTCTCTGGGTCAATCAATCAATAGTTATCGATTGGTTCGTGACTTCTCGTAGTCCCTGTGTAAAACCCAATGGGATTTTCTCGTATTTACTCGTATCAAATTCATGCGTCTAGAGTCTAGACGTTTCTAGACTTCTCGTTTCCGTGTGTAAACTCAATGGGATTTCGTCGTATAGGCCTATTTGTTCGTATCAAATCACTGAGTCATTTTGAAAGTGATGTTGAATCACTAATTCTGTGTGTTGAATATAAAGGGGCTGTGCAATATGTGTACCCGCACCCCCGGATCGCGGATGGTGAATTCTCAAAATGGTCTCCCAAAAATGCTTGCCCCCCCCCCCCACCTTGGCCGTGCCAAAAAATCTTTGCCCCCCCCCTACGCATTCAAGATTTTTGGGAACCCAAATTTAAAACCTCATATTATAATAGGCCTAATGCGAGCGCAGGAAATTTTGCATATAGGCCCTAGCCCTATTTGAACGTGTTCCTATTATTAATGTTTTCCTTCATCTTTTTAGGGCATAATTATAAAAACGGTGCCCGAAACATATGTGCCCAAAATCGCTCCCCCCACTTCGACCTGACAAAAATGCTTGACCCCCTTCAACCTGCCAAAAATGCTTGCCCCCCCCCTTTCCCCTCCCTATAATTCACCACCCTGGGTTGCACATATTATTATTGTACCACCCCTAATCAAAATGTTCTTCCTTAAACATCTGCTAATTTCTTCAGTTACAATTATTTAGGAACAGGAATGACACATTATTTTATATATTTTTTTTCTGTTTTTACATTGTTCATTTCAAGCCTTGAGCAGGCACAAATAGATAGAAGTATTTATAAGGGTGGTGCAATAATTATGTGTACCCCTGGGGGTGGTGAATTCTCAAATGGTCTGCCAAAATCGCTTGCCCCCCCCTGGCCGTGCCAAAAATCTTTGCCCCCCCTTTCGATGTGCCAAAAACCTTTGCCCCCCCCTTTGGGCGTGCCAAAAATCTTTGCCCCCCACACATGTAAGATTTTGGGGTACCCGAATTTAAAACCTTAATTGTCTTGCCATATAATGCGAGCGTAGCGAGCAGGAAATTTTGCATATTTGAACGTGTTCCTAACGTTTTCCTACGCCTTTTTAGGGTGCAATATAGAAACGGTGCCCAAAATATCTGTGCCAAAAATTGCTTGCCCCCCCCCTTACGACCTGCCAAAAATCGCTTGACCCCCCTTTTGACCTGCCAAAAATGCTTGCCCCCTTTGGCCTTCCAAAAATCTTTGCCCCCCTATAATTCACCACCCTGGGGGGTACACATAATTATTGCACCACCCCTAATTATCATAATTTTTATAATTTCTTGAAATCAATCTATACTTAAAATGTTGAAAGAATACATTTAATTGTCTGTTGTTGTTGTTGTTTGTTTTTGTTGTTTTGTTTTATTTTGTTTTGTTTTTGTTGTTGTTGTTGTTGTTTCATTATTTTTGACACTATTCGACTGTGATTCTGTACATGGGTCTTTATTATTTTCTGCAACATAGGGGCATATGTTATTTACTTTAATATAAGAATCAGCAAAATAAACATTTTAATTATAGTTGGGAAACAGGTGAATATAATCCAAGGTTGGCCATATTACTGGCAAACTCTAGTAAATTCATTTACCGGCTTGGGCGGAAAATACCGGGTAATACCAACATTACCGCAGATATGCCACTTAGGCCTATAGGGACTCAAAAAAAGTTTGACTTATAAAAGAAGGAATACAGCTAGGCAAAAGAAGGAAAAGTTGCATCTCTGATACTGGAAATACTGGGAAGTACTTGTGAACATTAAATATATTAGAAATGCTTGGTCAAATACCGGGTACCGGTTTACCAATACTTCATGTTGCAGAAATAACGCTTTGTTTCATGTTTTTTTTAATTTCAAGCAAAACAAATATTCGTAACTACTAATCAAATAATTTCAACACATTTTAGAAAATGCCACTACGGAAGCGTCTAAGTGCCATCCGACTTGACGACATGGCGAGAGACGCTTCGAATTCCGTAAATGAATAAAACATTAAAAGAAATATGGTATTGCAGAAAAGACAAGAATTTAACACTAGTCATATATTCTATTATTTGATTTATTGCAGGGCAAAATCAATAATCAATAACAAATAATTAATTCAATAATACAGGACAGAAAGGTTTTCTTTCTAAAAGTAATTATGTCCAATGATAAATACAATGAGTTATCATGTTCGTAACTTCTCGTTTCCGTGTGTGAACTCAATGGGATTTCGTCGTATTTGGTCGTATTAAATCAGTCATTTTGAAAGTGATGTTGAATAAGGGGCTGTATTTATGGTGTACCCGCACCCCGGATCGCGGATGGTGAATTCTCAAAATGGTCTGCCAAAAATCGCTTGCCCCTCCCCCCTTGGCCGTGCCCAAAAAATGTTTGCCCCCCCCCCCCTTACACATTCAAGATTTTGGGGAACCCAAATTTAAAACCTCATATTATAATAGGCCTAATGCGAGCGCAGGAAAATTTGCATATAGCCATATTATTTGAACGTGTTCCTATTATTAATGTTTTCCTTCATCTTGTTAGAGCGTACTTATAAAAACGGTGCCCAAAACATATGTGCCCAGAATCGCCCCCTACAACCTGACAAAAATGCTTGACCCCCCCCTTTCAACCTGCCAAAAATGCTTCCCCCCCTTTTTTCCCTCCTATAATTCACCACCCCAGGTTGCACATAATTATTTTACCACCCCTAATCAAAATGTTCTTCCTTAAATATCTGCCAAGTTTTTCAGTTACAATTATTTAGGAACAGGAATGAATATCACACATTATTATATTTTTTTTCCTGTTTTTACATTGTTCATTCCAAGTCTTGAGCAGGCACAAATAGAATTAAGTATTTATAATTATCATAATTTTTATACTTTCTTGAAATCAATCTATACTTAAAATGTTGAAAGAATACATTTAATTATCTGTTGTTTTTGTTTTTGTTTTGCTTTGTTTTTTGTTTTTGTTGTTGTTGTTTTTTCATTATTTTGTACACAATTCGACTGTGATTCTGTACATGGGTCTTTATTATTTTGTGCAACATAGGGGCCTATGTTATTTACTTTAATATAAGAATCAGCAAAATAAAGATTTTAATTATAGTTGGGAAATAGGTGAATATAATCCAAGGTTGGCCATTATACATGTAAGGCGTACTGGCAAAATCTAGTAAATTCATTTACCGGCGTGGGCGGAAAATACCGGATAATACCAACATATGATGCCACATATAGGGACTTAAAAAGCTTCAAAAAAGGATGTTAACTTGGAAAAAGTCTGATATAGTGCGTAAATTCGGAATAAAAAGTTCCCAAATGGGCTGAAGATAAATAAAATGTGGAATTTTTGACTTATAAAAGAAGGAATTCAGGCAAAAGAATGAAAAGTTGCATCTCTGATACTGGAAATATACTGGGACCCCGGACTGGGACCTGGGAAGTACTTGTGAATAATTATTAAATATATTAGAAATGCTTGGTCAAATACCGGTTTGGCAATACTTCATGTTTTAGAAATAAAGCTTTGTTTATGTTTTTTTTAATTTTAAGCAAAACACATTTTCGTAACTATCAAATAATTTCAACACATTTTAGAAAATGCCACTACGGAAGCATCTAAGTGCCATCCGACTTGACGACATGGCGAGAGACACTTCCGTAAATGAATAAAACATTAAAAGAACATGATATTGCAGAAAAGACAAGGACTTTTACACTATATTCTATTATTTGATTTATTGCAGGGTAAATCAATAATTAATATCAAATAATTAATTCAATAATACAGAACAGAAAGCTTTTCTTTCTAAAAGTAATTATATCCAATGATAAATACAATGAGTTATCATGTTTGGACAGTGACTAAATTGAAAAATGCATTTATTTTATTAGTATTACATTATTCCACGGCGCGGCGTCTGAAAACCGGAGACAATTTAATTTTAACATTGTTTAGACAAGGTTTAATATCACCACTCACATATATTTATATAACACTTTGTTAAATTATGATATCATGAATTGACTCGGACCGGGGGTCTCAACTTTGGTATGGGTGGCGATGTATACGGCTCCGACAAATTACCAGATTTTTAACCAAAAGTTGCCGAAAAAGTGACTCGAAGTCTCGTCCCGAAAATTATTCCAATTTTGGAACATTTTTGGAAATGTTACTAAAAAATTCTAAAAAGTAGACATACGAGTATTTGGAAAAAATTGGAGGAAACACCCTTTCTTAAACCAAAATTGTCCTGAAATTTAGGGCCTTTGATAAACCAAAATGGCTGAATACACCCGAATCTATGGCTGAAAATGCACCCGAATCTATACCGCACATCCCCGTTCCCTCATTTCCACCAAGAACCCCCCGGACTAAGGGAAAAGAACAAAAACTGGCAGTTTTCAATTACAGTGTGGTTTTCAATATACATGATATAATATCGTATCATTACCGGGTTCTCCACGAATACGTTCAGTGATATAATTCGTTAGTGAAGTTCTATCTCGGGAGCAATGGCTATCAACAATACTCTTGACAACTGCAGATTTAACAACTTTCTTGATTTAACCAATGAAGAAGTAGCACAGGAATATTTATTTACACCACTTGAAGATATTTTCTTTTCCGCGGTTCTACCTACAGTATTGTTTATATGTCTTATTGCTAACTTTGCTTTTATTTACACTGTTATCCGGGTGCCAAGTATGGGAACTGTTACTAACACCTACTTGTCCCACGTTGCAGCTGCCGACGTCATCTTCGTGACTCTCTCAGTCACAATATATTGTCACGCCTATTTCCAAACTCCAGTTCGTAATGATGTTAGATTCCGTTCGTTTTTCGGTTGCATGCTTACAGGGTGTAACAATAAAATTTGTACAATTTTGAAAATAGAATGACACAAGTATGCCGCCTAATTTTTGGTTTGATATTAATATGTCTATCAAGATAATTTCTTTAGCCACCAGAGAAGCTTTGTTCCAATAAAATCGTAGGTATGCAAGTGAAGGTATAGCCAATTATGTAACCTAGCCTTAAAACCGCTTGGGCCACTTTTGCCTAAGTGTTACAAAAGTGACTGAATAGAGTTGAATGGACCAGTTGGACGGTGCTCTTATGATAGGTAGTTCTAAACAATGGGGTATTCGAGGTGGTAGGAATGATCACATTATAGAATATCTCCTTCAGTTTTGAAAGTTACAACTAAGCACTGACATAACAATCTCATTTACTAGCAATCGTGGCTGCAGCTCAAACTCTTCAGCCCCAATTCACGTTGGAAGAGTGTATTTTTATGGTTGTGACATTCGGTAGCACATGGAGTCAAGCAGAAACCATAAGATTGTTTATAGCTCATTTTCCAAACTCACGTCTTCCTTCAAGGCACACAGCTAAGTAATAATTGTGAGAAGTATGTAGAATTTGTTAACAGAAATGCTGGCAATAGTGGTTGCCCCAGCTGAACTTTATGTCAAAGTTTTATTGTTTTGTACTTATGGGCAAAAACTGTTCTTAGTTTTACCAATGATATCTCAGGGATATGAGAAATTACTTTATTTATAAGATAATTTGAAAGAAATTTCATGACTTCATTTATAGATTTTAAAGAAATATCATATTATTATTAAGTTCATGTTAATTATATGAAGAAACGCCACTTATAATTCTTTTGTGTCAGTTCTTTGATGTCCAATGCACGATAAGCACAATCAACGCGGTTCAAACTTGATATACGCTAACATGGCAAAAGTGGCCCAACACGTTTTGTGGACGATTTAATTAATCGGACATAACTTTTGAACCAAAGCTAGTAAAGAAACCAACTAAACGTCTTCTTTTAGCCAAGATATTACTGAGTCTATTGCATATAACATTTGTGCCCTTACTCTTTTAGTTTTTTCCTGAGAAGTCAAAATGCAATTGTACAAATTTTATTGTTACACCCTGTACATTTCATTCCGTCTTGATGACTTATTTCGTTTCCTTATTTCTTATCACTTTTGTGACAATTGAAAGATATTACGCAATTTGTAGACCGCTACAGCATCGAATTGTAGCCGGGAAATCTCGTACGAATAAGATCATTGTCGCGTCCTGGATGATGGGCGTCTTCTTTGGCGCTTGTGTGGCACCTCGATATTCCGGATTTGTAACATTCTGTGTCCAATGGCCCGATAGTGAAGAATTCCACAATTTGCCCGAGACGATTTATCACTGTGTAGAGGTACATCCAGATGTATACCTCTTTTCGGAAATCACCCAAACTGCTCCTCTTTTCCTTGCTATGGTTGCCAACATCTTCATGTACAGTAGCATCATCAAAGCTCTTAGTCAGCGACCAACATCAACCAACAATTCAGATGATGCCACAAATGCAGCTCAGCAGCAGCAAAGTCAACGTGTTCGTAACCAGGTGGCTCGACTTCTTATCATCAATGGGACTTTGTTTTTTCTCTGTCAGGCACCGTTCCGAATCGTGTCTATTCATAATATGATGGTTCATCATGGAAGATCGGGACTTTTCAAAAGTGAGCAATACGGTGCCATGTTAGTCATCGGTAGATGCCTAGTTTTAATCAACTCGTGTGTGAATCCATTCGTTTATGTAACAACAAGTTCATTTTATCGTGAAGCATTTTTCAAAGCCTTTCGATGTGGAAGTGCCAACTCGAACCATTCCTGCTCTTCTTTGTCTGATAAAACGCAATCTATCTACGTCAAACAATAATACAGCCACGCAGTCAACAAATCTGTTAACTCATCGACACATTATTTTGATTTAAAATGAAAATGTTTAAGAAATAGGTAACAATATAATCTTAGATTGTGGAATCATCATATTTGTCGCTTGTACCTCACAATTTTGGATTCCGTATTTAATTATTTGTTTATTTGATTGAATGAATTATTTATAACATTCGGCCGAAACCAGGCAAATCCCAATAGTGCTTAGAGTGTACTAAATTAAAGGGATGTCAACCAAATATAACGAGACAGGGATATAGAAAGAGTTCCGATTTTAGAAGCAGGAGGAAACTCAGGGCACCCGGAGAAAAACCTACGAGGACGAGCATGGATCGGCAACCAAACTCACGTGGGGAATTGAACCCGAGCCGCAGTGGTAAGAAGCGAGTGAGAGGACCACTGCACTAAACCTGTCCTCCTTTATACTACGCCTGTGAAGAATTCCAAAATCTGCGCCACGCGATTTATTACTATGCATCCATATATGTACCTATTTTCCCGAAAATCACCCAAAACTGCTCTTCTTTTGCTTGTTATTTGCTAACATATGTACATATATGTACATTGCACACCGACATCGCCTGGCTAATAATTATTTGGTGCAGCAGAGACATTAAAATGAATACACGGGATCGATACACGTGAATTGCTATGCACGATTTTGATATCAGACGAAAATCTTCGGATCACTGGGTTAGAAAATGATGAATATCTCCCGTAAATGAATTTTTCTCAAGAAACCAGATGTGGTCTCATACACTTGAAAATACGTGTTGAACAGATATGATAGTCGTTAGCGTGCGCTTTGAAAATTGGCCGTGCGCTTTGAACTCAAAATTTGACCAAAACTCTTAATTTTATATTGCGTTGGTCTACAGCGCGCAGCAGGCTATAGCGGCACTCACTCAAGTGGAGACCATAACCATTGACCGCAATGTCGTATACAAGCTTGCTCACACAGCGAGAAATCAATTACCCCGTCTATTGTCAGTAGCCTTAGTCAGGTCACTTCGCTAATTATGCATCTCATAAGGTCCGAATAATATGGGCATGGGTGGCTGTGGATTCAACCTACCATGGCGATTTCTACCATGAAGATATCGGGGCGATGTCACTGTGTTGTGTATTGTCATCAAATCTCTTAGTCGGCGATCAACATCAGCCAACAATTCAGATGATTAGCATGATTAGTGCAGCTCAGCAGCAACAAAGTCAACGTGTTCGTAACCAGGTGGCTCGACTTCTTATCATCAATGGGACTTTGTTTTTTCTCTGTCAGGCACCGTTCCGAATCGTGTCTATTCATAATATGATGGTTCATCAAGGAAGATCGGGACTTTTCAAAAGTGAGCAATACGGTGCCATGTTAGTCATCGGTAGATGCCTAGTTTTAATCAACTCGTGTGTGAATCCATTCGTTTATGTAACAACAAGTTCATTTTATCGTGAAGCATTTTTCAAAGCCTTTCGATGTGGAAGTGCCAACTCGAACCATTCGTGCTCTTCTTTGTCTGATAAAACGCAATCTATCTACGTCAAACAATAATACAGCCACGCAGTCAACAAATCTGTTAACTCATCGACACATTATTTTGATTTAAAATGAAAATGTTTAAGAAATAGGTAACAATATAATCTTAGATTGTGGATCATCATATTTGTCGCTTGTACCTCACAATTTTGGATTCCGTATTTAATTATTTGTTTATTTGATTGAATGAATTATTTATAACATTCGGCCGAAACCAGGCAAATCCCAATAGTGCTTAGAGTGTACTAAATTAAAGGGATGTCAACCAAATATAACGAGACAGGGATATAGAAAGAGTTCCGATTTTAGAAGCAGGAGGAAACTCAGGGCACCCGGAGAAAAACCTACGAGGACGAGCATGGATCGGCAACCAAACTCACGTGGGGAATTGAACCCGAGCCGCAGTGGTAAGAAGCGAGTGAGAGGACCACTGCACTAAACCTGTCCTCCTTTATACTACGCCTGTGAAGAATTCCAAAATCTGCGCCACGCGATTTATTACTATGCATCCATATATGTACCTATTTTCCCGAAAATCACCCAAAACTGCTCCTCTTTTGCTTGTTATTTGCTAACATATGTACATATATGTACATTGCACACCGACATCGCCTGGCTAATAATTATTTGGTGCAGCAGAGACATTAAAATGAATACACGGGATCGATACACGTGAATTGCTATGCACGATTTTGATATCAGACGAAAATCTTCGGATCACTGGGTTAGAAAATGATGAATATCTCCCGTAAATGAATTTTTCTCAAGAAACCAGATGTGGTCTCATACACTTGAAAATACGTGTTGAACAGATATGATAGTCGTTAGCGTGCGCTTTGAAAATTGGCCGTGCGCTTTGAACTCAAAATTTGACCAAAACTCTTAATTTTATATTGCGTTGGTCTACAGCGCGCAGCAGGCTATAGCGGCACTCACTCAAGTGGAGACCATAACCATTGACCGCAATGTCGTATACAAGCTTGCTCACACAGCGAGAAATCAATTACCCCATCTATTGTCAGTAGCCTTAGTCAGGTCACTTCGCTAATTATGCATCTCATAAGGTCCGAATAATATGGGCATGGGTGGCTGTGGATTCAACCTACCATGGCGATTTCTACCATGAAGATATCGGGGCGATGTCACTGTGTTGTGTATTGTCATCAAATCTCTTAGTCGGCGATCAACATCAGCCAACAATTCAGATGATTAGCATGATTAGTGCAGCTCAGCAGCAACAAAGTCAACGTGTTCGTAACCAGGTGGCTCGACTTCTTATCATCAATGGGACTTTGTTTTTCTCTGTCAGGCACCGTTCCGAATCGTGTCTATTCATAATATTATGGGTCATCAAGGTGGATCGGTACTTTTCAATCGTGAGCAATACGGTGCCATGTTAGTCATCGGTAGATGCCTAGTACTAATCAACTCGTGTGTGAATCCATTCGTTTATGTAACAACAAGTTCGTTTTATCGTGAAGCATTTCTCAAAGCCTTTCGATGTGGAAGCCCGTGTGGAAGTGCCAACTCGAACCATTCCTGCTCTTCTTTGTCTGATAAAACGCAATCTATCTACGTCAAACAATAACACAGCCACGGAGTCAACAAATCTGTAAACTCATCGACACATTATTTTGATTTAAAATGAAAATGTTTAAGAAATAGGTAACAATATAATCTTAGATTGTGGAATCATCATATTTGTCGCTTGTACCTCGCAATTTTGGATTCCGTATTTAATTATTTGTTTATTTGATTGAATGAATTATTTTATAACATTCGGCCGAAACCAGGCAAATCCCAATAGTGCTTAGAGTGTACTAAATTAAAGGGATGTCAACCAAATATAACGAGACAAGGATATAGAAAGAGTTCCTATTTTAGAAGCAGGAGGAATCTCAGGGCACCCGGAGAAAAACCTACGAGGACGAGCATGGATCGGCAACCAAACTCACGTGGGGAATTGAACCCGAGCCGCAGTGGTAAGAAGCGAGTGAGAGGACCACTGCACTAACCTGTCCGTCTTTACTACGCCTGTGAAGAATTCCAAAATCTGCGCCACGCGATTTATTACTGTGCATCCATATGTACCTATTTTCCCGAAAATCACCCAAAACTGCTCCTCTTTTGCTTGTTATTTGCTAACATATTTATGTACATTGTGTATTGTCATCAAATCTCTTAGTCGGAGATCAACATCAGGCAACAATTCAGATGATTAACATGATTAGTGCAGCTCAGCAGCAACAAAGTCAACGTGTTCGTAACCAGGTCGCTCGACTTCTTATCATCAATGGGACTTTGTTCTGTCAGGCACCTTTCAGAATCGTGTCTATTCATAATATGATGGTTCATCAAGGTAGATCGGGACTTTTTAAACGTGAGCAATACGGTGCCATGTTAAGTCATCGGTTGATTCGTTATAAAGGTAACAACAAGTTCATTTTATCGTGAAGCTTTTCTCAAAGCCTTTCGATGTGGAAGTGCCAACTCACACCATTCGTGCTCTTCTTTGTCTGATAAAACGCAGTCCATCTTCGTCAAACAATAAAACAAGATCGATTCATGCAGTCAGTAAATCTGTAGACTTGGGACATCGACATATTATTTTAATCTAAAATGAAAATATTTAAGAAATAGATAAAAAAAACCTTGTGGAATCATTATATTTGGAGCTTGTACAGGATGTATCAAAATGATTGGTACCCATCAATTTTGATGTTTATTGAAAAGCCTACCTCTTCCAAATACAATTTTGGATACATTTGAAATATCCAGAATGTATAGTTTATGACTTGTTTTTGCAATTAATTTACAAATTATTTGGATCTTATGTTGAATTTTGATGTGTCAGGCTCATCCATTATCGATGAAAACTGATGGGTACCAATCATTTTGATACAGCTTGTACCTCGCAATTCTGGATTCCGTATTTAATTATTTGTTTATTTGATTGATTGATTGATTGATTTATAACACTCGGCCGAAACCAGGCAAATCCCAATAGTGCTTAGAGTGTACTAAATTAAAGGGATGTCAACCAAATATAACGAGACAAGGATATAGAAAGAGTTCCTATTTTAGAAGCAGGAGGAATCTCAGGGCACCCGGAGAAAAACCTACGAGGACGAGCATGGATCGGCAACCAAACTCACGTGGGGAATTGAACCCGAGCCGCAGTGGTAAGAAGCGAGTGAGAGGACCACTGCACTAACCTGTCCGTCTTTACTACGCCTGTGAAGAATTCCAAAATCTGCGCCACGCGATTTATTACTGTGCATCCATATGTACCTATTTTCCCGAAAATCACCCAAAACTGCTCCTCTTTTGCTTGTTATTTGCTAACATATTTATGTACATTGTGTATTGTCATCAAATCTCTTAGTCGGAGATCAACATCAGGCAACAATTCAGATGATTAACATGATTAGTGCAGCTCAGCAGCAACAAAGTCAACGTGTTCGTAACCAGGTCGCTCGACTTCTTATCATCAATGGGACTTTGTTCTGTCAGGCACCTTTCAGAATCGTGTCTATTCATAATATGATGGTTCATCAAGGTAGATCGGGACTTTTTAAACGTGAGCAATACGGTGCCATGTTAAGTCATCGGTTGATTCGTTATAAAGGTAACAACAAGTTCATTTTATCGTGAAGCTTTTCTCAAAGCCTTTCGATGTGGAAGTGCCAACTCACACCATTCGTGCTCTTCTTTGTCTGATAAAACGCAGTCCATCTTCGTCAAACAATAAAACAAGATCGATTCATGCAGTCAGTAAATCTGTAGACTTGGGACATCGACATATTATTTTAATCTAAAATGAAAATATTTAAGAAATAGATAAAAAAAACCTTGTGGAATCATTATATTTGGAGCTTGTACAGGATGTATCAAAATGATTGGTACCCATCAATTTTGATGTTTATTGAAAAGCCTACCTCTTCCAAATACAATTTTGGATACATTTGAAATATCCAGAATGTATAGTTTATGACTTGTTTTTGCAATTAATTTACAAATTATTTGGATCTTATGTTGAATTTTGATGTGTCAGGCTCATCCATTATCGATGAAAACTGATGGGTACCAATCATTTTGATACAGCTTGTACCTCGCAATTCTGGATTCCGTATTTAATTATTTGTTTATTTGATTGATTGATTGATTGATTTATAACACTCGGCCGAAACCAGGCAAATCCCAATAGTGCTTAGAGTGTACTAAATTAAAGGAATGTCAACCGAATATAACGAGACAGGGATATTGGAAAAGTTCCGATTTTAGAAGCAGGAGGAAACTCGGAGCACCCGGAGAAAAATCTGCAAGGACGAGCATGGACCGGCAACCAAACTCACGTGGCAACGTGGGGAATTGAACACAAGCCGCAGTGGTAAGAAGCGAGTGAGAGGACCACTATCCCGTCCTCCTCTATAGTGAAGAATTCCAAAATCTGCGCCATGCGATTTATTACTGCGTCGAAGTGCATCCCGATATTTACCTATTTTATGTCGACATTGGCAACTGTTTCTGATGTCGACAACATGTCGACATAATTGCATGTCGATCATGGACAGCAGATCAGGACTATTCAATCGCGTGTATTAAACTATCTACCAAAAAACGTTGACAACGTAAAGAAATAAAAAAATAAAAAAAAACCCACCTCGGCTCACTTTTTGGTCCCATTTGTAAAAGGTACTGATTTAAACTTTATCATATTTACATCAATTTAAAACATTTCCAGAAGTGTTGTGTATCTTTAATGTGCAGATGCGATATTAATTTGTAAGCTTTCTGGAACGACCTGAACGGTTATTATCTTGTTCTTGCATGATAAGCCAATATCTTTTTGTGTTTTGTTTTATAATATCATGATTAATGATTGAGTTAAACGAATAACAAGTAGGCTTGTTTGTAATCTTGTTGGAAACGCTGTATTCTGTTGAAATAAAATAAAAACACTGATTTGCTGTTGGTGTTCAAATGGGAACAAGTTTCAAAAAAGTGAGCCGAGGTGGGTTTTTTAAACTTGCTGATTTCTTTACGTTGTCAACGTTTTTTGGTAGATTTCTTTTCCTTTTATGAATGTAGCCAAGCAGCTCCAAGCTTGGAAAGTCAGGTTATGAAGTGCACCATAAAACGAATAAAACGAAAATGGATGTTTGAAGTTGCCATTCTTGATTCATGACAATAAATAATTAAACAAAACTTTATCAATCGTTTATTTTTTAAACTTGCTCGTCACGCGTGACTGTAATGTTCAGAGGCGTACACAATGATCAATAAACATTTTAATATACTTTAATTATTCAAGGCTACGTAAATATGTAAATAAAATGTAAATATGAACAACACACACCCAATGTTGACAATGCCAGAGAGACACGAATAGAGTAAATCCGATTTAGGCCTACTTCATGTCGGAACTGGTAAATGCGCATATATTTAAGCCTATACTACGGAAGCGTCTAAATGCCCCAGATAATCGTGTTTTAATGTTGGTGGTTCTGCGGGGCAATCTACTTGGCTATCCAAATTTCGCGGTTTGTGGTTCTTTGTAGCCCTTCGGGGCAACCTAGTTGAATATTCCTATTAAGCGGCGGTTGTCGGCGATCTTTCGTGGTTTGTGGTTTTCATCAAGCCCTGCACTCTATATCCATATTTCGTGGTTTGTGGATCTTTGTAGCCCTGTGGGGCAATCTAGTTGCATATCCAAATTTCGCGGTTTGTGGTTCTTTATAGCCCTGCGGGCAATCTAGTTGGTATCAATATTAAGCGGCAGTTGTTGTTGATCTTTCGCGGTTTGTGGTTCTTTATAATCGAATAATCGATAGGCCTGCGGGCAATCTAATTGGATATCCCAATTTCGGGGTTTGTGGCTCTTTGTAGCCCAGCAGGGGCAATATAGTTGAATATCGTGGTTTGTGGTTTTAATTTCCCTCATCAAGCCCTGCCCTCTATCGGGAGCTAGTTTATAGTCTAAGCTTGTTGGATATCCGTATTTCGTGGTTTGTGATTCTTTTTAATCGTTAGGCCTGCGGGCAATCTAGTCTTTCGCGGTTTGTGGTTCTTTGTAATCTTTCGTGTTTTGTGGTTTTAATTTCCCTCATCAAGTCCTACTCTCTATCGGGAGCTAATTTGTAGTTTAAGCTTGTTGGATATCCATATTTCGTGGTTTGTAGTTCTTTGAAGCCCTGTGGCAATAGTTCCATATCCAAATTTCGCGGTTTGTGGTTCTTTATAGCCCTGCGGGGCAATCTACTTGGATATCAATATTGAGCGGCAGTTGTTGGCGATCTTTCGCGGTTTGTGGTCTTAATTTGTTGGATATCCATATAATCGATATGCCTGCGGGCAATCAATCTGGTTGGATATCCAAATTTCGCGGTTTGTAGTTCTTTGTAGCCCTGCGGGGCAATCTAGTTGGATACCCCTATTAAGCGGCGGTTGTCGGCGATCTTTCGCGGTTTGTGATTTTAATTCCCTAATTAAGTCATGCCCTTTAGCCCTGTGGGGAAATCTAGTTGGATATCAATATTCAGCGGCAGTTGTTGGCGATCTTTCGCGGTTTGTGATTTTCATTTATAATATTTGTATCAAATATAATTTCAGTCTGAGCTTTGAACAGAGCCACTGATTAATAAATAATAAATAAATTTCGGTGTTTTAAATGACGAAGATGCCATGATAGTCAGGCATGGTGATAGCATGTGGATGGTGAAAGTAGGCCCAAGGCCTAGGCCTAAATGTGAATAAAAAATCAAACATGTTTGTTTGATGAAAAAAATAATAATATCACAATAGCAATGGATGTTCGAAATGGTGTTATTCTTGATTTACGACAATAAATTGATTAATAAAACATTAAAAAAAAAGTGGTGGGAAGTTTCGAACTTGAGCAAAAATTCATAAATGGATTAGAAGTCCATGGGCTTAACCACTTCGCCACGGGGACGTCCCGTTATTACGATGTGTGAAAGTGGAGTATTTATTAATATGAATATATGCTGTGGTCCGGAAAGAATAAAAGAATTGTGAAAAACTTGATTTTTTGGCGAATGGGGTCCAGAATTTGTATGTAGGGTATCCAGGAAAATGCCTGGGTATATTTGAAAGTGAATCTGAAAAATTAGTGCGACAGTGACAGCCATGTACGGCTGTAGCAGTGTCGAAAGATTGTGGATATCAGTATGATTAGCTATGATTTGCCACTAATTTTGGCTATGAAATACCGCGTGAAATAAAGCAAGAATGTTTGTTTATTATCAAACAATCGGATTGACTGTAAGATTCGTGTAACTTTTTGAAATAAAGAGTTATTAAAATATGACACTTTGGACAGTAAATACGATTTAGCATGGTTTTAGATATATTTTGTACCCAGCGAAAAATATCATACAACAATAGCGTTTTGTTCCGTGTAAATATTCAGTATCGAAGTTACGTAATGTTACTATGTCAACGAGATCACGCACTTGAGTAGTGAACCACGATCGAAACAATCACCACGCAAAGTATATGGCACTCGAAGGCATACCAAAATAGCGTGATCCGGTAACCAAGGGAATTACGTAACCACTTCGATGGTGAATAGTCTCGCGGTGCATCTGTTTATTCTTCTTTATCAGTCGTTTTTTTTAAAAACTTGCTGGTCAAGCTACCGCGTGACTCTAATACGGGAATATATCGGTCATTCTGGCTTATGGCCTTCTTGGAGAATCTAAGAGTCAGTGAGAGTAAATGGTTCCCGAACAGACTAGTTCACAACCAAACTCATCTGTACGTATCATCTCACCTTATACACTTAAACAAATCTAAAATAAGTTTGACATTGCTGATATCATCAGATCAAAGTTCATGATTCCACAAAGCAACGCGATCACGCTAAATGAGTCGTTTGTCGGTTATATAGATTTGAGATAAAGCCAATAATAATATCAAAGTTCTATGTATTTTATTGTTCTGAGCAGCCTAAATTGACACTATCGCCAGTGACGTATCGTGGCCGCTTCTCCCCAGGGACTGCAGAACTGCAGAAAGTGCAGATCTCTGGTATCATCCAATTGTGATGGAATTTTCAACGAAATATAAAGCTCTAAAAAGTGGCATATAGATGGAATTGAAAACTGAATTTTGATTTTGACCGACAAATGACTCATTTGGCCTGATCGCATTTATTGATATACAAAGATAAAAGGACAAGTCAACTATCTGATTCTACTGGTAGTTTTTACCCTTCAGTACGTTGTCTATGGGTTCTACCGTGTTTTGAATTGCAGAGCTTCAAGAATGGGTCTGGAAGTGTACGTGGATTTGATGTCTCAGCCATGCAGGGCTTTGGTTCTGTTTTGCAAAGTGAACAAGATACCCTATACGCTGAAACAAGTGGCACTACGTAAATGTAGGTATAAAAAGCATTAGTGGTGTGGACGGGGTGGGGGTGTGTGTGTGTGGGGGGGGTGGCCTGTGGGGTTAGTGGGTGTGGGGGTTGGTCTACTTTATGGCGGTGTCTGTCCTCCCTGTCATGATGCAGTCATGTCTACAGGACTTAAACCCCATTAAAAGCTATTAAACCAAGATAACACTCATTGAAAACAGCTCAACTGATTAAATCAGATCTTCTCTGGTTAAATCTACACGAGCATCGGGTTGTATTGTATGTGAAAAAAAAAAATTATACGGGTCGGCAATTTCAGGTAGAGGTCGGGAGTTCCAAGCGGCTTTCTCAGGCGCGTAGCAAGCGGGGGGACAGGGTGGACGAAGTCCATGGGCCCCGAGGGCTCAGGGGCCCCGAGCACAAAAGCGAAAATTAAAGAAGGGCTGATAATGGAGATCAGGGCCGGATTTTTATACCATTGGGACAGATGGGCCCGGGTCCATTTTGGGCCCCAAAATTCTTGGGGCCCCAAAATTGCCTCATGCATGTTTCTTTTAACCCCAATAACAGCATGTTTTATGGTCAAAATAGGGCAAAATTGTAAAATTTTCGGCGCTTCGCGTGCATTCAAAACATTGAATTGAACAAAATATGTTAGTCCCCTCTTTGTCCCCCTTTAGATAAACCAAAACGTGGCCACTGACTTAAATGCACATGCCTTCCTCGGCACGTGAGTTCGGGTCTCCAAATTTTAGCCTGGACCAGGGCCCCATAAAGTAGGCTAAATCCCGCCCTGGTTAAAAGGGCCCGTACTGCTGCTCCTTGTCCATGGGCCCCTGATGCTCTTGCTACGCCCCTGGGCTTTCTGTATCCCCCTCCCCGCCTCGTTACGCCACTGCGTGAATACCCCCTCCCCGCCTCACTGGTTACGCCACTGAGCGAATACCATATGAAACTTTCGACATTTCGACCCATTTCCCTTCATATATAAATTACCTCACATAAAAGCGCCAGTGCAGTCGACAGTCCGACGACCTGACGTTTCTACGTTGTGACAGACGTGCTGATTTTTCGCTGGACAGCCTGGACTTAAAACTCGTCAGCAAACACTTCTTCCAAATCTCTATTATGACGACCTCTTTAGGTCAATTTTGTGACCTGAATCCTGATGAGTGCATCCCTCGAATAGTGGTGAATATAATTATACACCTCTAATGAAGAGCTTGGTTCCAAACCATGTTAAGTCCACAAACACATGTTTCTGATTTACCAGTGTTGCAATGGGTTGTGATGCTATAGGTATAGTAATTTCAGTTGGATGCACCATTACAAAGTAAATAATCGATGGATGCACAGTAACAATACTGGTGAGGCCTTTGGTTCCCGAATATTGTTAAGCAGCATTGTTAATGTTGTGGTAAATAATTGCTTGTTGATGGTACACCCATTGTTGCCAATGTCAAACTTGTCAAAGTAGGCCTAATTGTGATTGCATCAAACAAATAAATAAGAAACATGTGGTTGTGGACTTAAGGGATCTAAAATGAGCGTTTATTGCGTTTTGACAGTATTTTTTGTGGGACATGAGAGCACCTCAGACCTATCAATTTTCATTTTTTGAAAATCACAATATAATACAAATTTTATGACAAATTATAAAAATTTGATATTTTTCAAATTTTGATATATAACAGTCCTCGAAGTAAATTATATAAATCTAATGATATATTCTTAAAGTGTATGTAGCAGGGAGGAAAAGCCGACGGTCAATTGAAAATTTTGACCTTTCATATTGAAGATATGGATTTTTTCCCAAAAAGACCTAATTTTTTTTTTTGGTGTTTTGGGGAAAAAATCCATATCTTCAATACGAAAGGTCGAAAATTTCAATTGATCGTCGGCTTTTCTTCCCACCTACATACACTTTAAGTATAAATCATCAGATTTATAAATTTTACTTCAAGTACTGTTAAATATCAAAAATATAAATTTTAATGATTTGCCATAAAATGTGTATTAAATTGCGAATTTCAAAAAATCAAAATTATTTGATATCAGAATGACATTCTTCGTATTCAGAATGCAATTCGATATGTCTGATGTGCTCTAATGTCCCAAAATAAATACTGTCCAAACGTTCATACCCCAGCCCTTAACATGGTTTGGAAACAAGCTCTTCATATTTCTACCGAAATATCAAAACACTTTTTTGTAATATTGTTCATGTTGTTAGTTACATGCATTAAGGAGATAAGGAGACATGGTTGCAGTTTATCTTTATCAATTATGCCTATGTAATGCAAGCCAATTTTAAACCCTTCACCAGATTGAACGTTCAATATTTCATTATTAATATGATTTCAACATTTATCATATTTTGATTTACGTATAGCATAGTGTTGAGATATTAGTTGACCATTGAACAATTTCGAAACAAGAAAATAGATAATTAATTTGGGGTTTATCTCTCAGAATCTCACATTTGAAAAAACAAAAACAAAAGAAAAGGGTCCTCCTTGTTTTCCTCGAGCACTGTTGTAAAAGTCCGAGAACTACATTGCTAATTTTACATTGAACCCCCCCCCCCCTCATCAAATTATGAAAATCTCTGCACGAGATAATTTGTATGGCTTTATACCGGGTACATCTCACACTTCAAGTTTATAATGTCTTATTTCCCAGTCTTATTTTTAAAATGTGTCATTACATTACAAATGTTCTGGTTTATAGTTATTAGAGCCCATAATGCGGATCACGTAGTTAGCTGCAATAAACGGGCTGAATGTTCGATTCTGTTCAATAAAACATGCCAATATCTCTAACATACACACCAATTTCATTCCGTATATAAAACGTGCAACACTGATTGATTGCAGTGAATTGCCGGTAATAAACTGCATTACGGCCGTGGACGCTAGTTCGAATCCTTTCAAGCCGCGTGGCCTTTACCCCTTCTACAGTGGTGCAGCTATGGTTCAATGACCTGGTATTAGTGGTAATGCCGTCGAATATATTCAGAGTCAAGTTTAATCAGGTTGTGTTTTAGCGCGGGCACGACCAGTGATTGACAATACATAGCGTGATTTAAAATTGATCATAGTTGATTGAAGCGCGTCACAGTTATTTTATTGAAGCAATATCATGACCAAGCAATCTATCAAGCTGAAAATTCGTTTGTTCTATTCCGTGTTTAGCATGACACTTCATCGCGTTGGCAGTGGGCACATAAAATACCTTGCATCTCCGCAACTTATATCCATCCACTGACCATCATTGCCAGAATGCCCTTGGTTGATCCACACGCAATCCTGATCGCGGCGGTCATTGGGTTCTCCTCGGTGCCAGTGACTATATCCATGAAGGTGTTCACCGTTGTCTGTCAAGTGAAAATCTAGTCCTGCCAGCAAGACTTCAGTCTAATATCATAAACATTGACATCTACGGATCTAGGTACGACGAGTTACAGTTACTGGAACTAGTGAAAATCACCCTCACTGGTGCGATCGTTAAGTCCAATCCAAACTTCCTGAGTTTTACGAGCAATGCTGGAAGCCAGAAAGATGGTTCAGCTGTGGTGCGGTAACCCGCTCTAGTTTAAATATTATGTGTTGTGGCATTTTACCCATTCCATGTTATTGTTTCATCAATTAAAAAAAAGGCATGTAGTCATAACCGCATTTCAAATACCGGTACTCATTTGTAATCATGTGGCAATAAGGCCTATAATTAAAAATGAACGATGACATAATAATGGTACATGGATAGGCGATACAGGAAATTAATAGTCGTAAAAGGTTAATAGGCCTATGTGTAATTAATTTGGGCGTGTATTTTATTTTTATTTTTTCAATTATTAAAATATAGGTTACATCTGTTGGATTATTGTTTTTTAATAAGAGGAACTTAAAGTATTATGCAATACAACGACAGAAAACATGACCGAGACTAAAGAATCAATCAAATAAATCAATAAAATTAATTAATAATAAAAAAAAAACCCGGAACATAGCCATGGTATGTAGCAATTATGAAGTATTTCCGATAAAGCAAGCCTGATAGCATTGTGGTCTTTCCTGTCTTAGGATTTCCGCACAAAAATGTTTATAGTAATGGATAGACACCCGCACCCCTCCCATGCACCAACAAACACTGTGTATAAGCAAGTCTGATAGCACTGTGGTCTTTCCTGTCTTAGGATTTCCGCACAAAAATATTTATAACAAGAGCACCAATGGTGCTGTAGCTCAATTGTTTCTGGATATATAGGCATGTCATTGGAATTAATATAGAATTATGTTATTGGTATCATGGTATTGTAGGTGCATACCATATTCAGCATTATTATTATGGACTGCGCAAATTGAAATTGGAAGTATGAGGTAGAGTTATTTGAAAAACAGCTTTCTTGAAGAGAATTGGACAGAGCTCCACCATCTGACAGCCATAAGGAACTGTCGGTAGGAAAAGCTTTATCAAAGAAAAAAATTTATCAAAGAAGGTTGAAGGAAAATGTCAACATTAAAGCCAGGCTCATGACCTTGAAAACTGATCAACGTACATATGAACTGCATCATGAGATGTGAAACCTTTTTAAAATACCGCTTTTCTGAAGAAAAAAAATGGACAGAGCGCTGCTGTCTGACAGCCCCATTTTAAAGAACTGTCAGTAGGAACTAAGTCCATATTGAGGAATTTTTAAAGAAAAACATGGAAAGGTTGGAAGTAAAGGCATCAACTATGAAGGTTCATAACATGAAAACTGAGCCACCTGCATACATATGATCTGCATCATGAGATAGAGCTTTCTAAAATAAAGCTTTCCTAAAAAAATGCTGAGCTCTGCCTTAAGACAGCTTCATTTAAGGATCTTTCCAAGTGGCCGAGTAAAACTCAAGGTTCATAACTTCAACAGCTATGTATGTATAGCCATGTATGACAATATAGCATTTAGCTATAGACAAGTATAGCTATGTATAGCCACATATCACTATATATAGCCATGTATTATTGTATATAGTGCCATGTATTGCTATGTATAGCCATGCACAGCTATGTATAGCCATGCATAGCTATGTATAGCCATGCATAGCTATGTATAACCATGCATAGCTATGTATAGCCATGCATGGCTATGTATAGCCATGAATAGCTATGTATGGCTATGTATAGGGGGCACACCACTAAATCAATGCACCATTTGTGTAACCCTAATGAGTTCCTTTAAAATACAGAAACTTTTTGAGGTATTTTGGGCTGGTCTTTAGGCTAATTAATCAGAAAGAGTGGTAAATTATATAGCTTAAATAAAAGTGTAAAGCCTATGCATAAATTTGAGTCGCCAAAAAAGTCGCATTTTTATAATTATGGAGAAAATAGGTCCGCGAATTAAAAAATGACAGAAACCGGTTTGCAGTCTTGAGAGCATGTCAAAAACAGTGAGGGCGCTGTTCGCGGCCTCGTATCGGGAAAACGAGGTGGAAGGACCCCCGTACATTGAAACATTGAAACTTTCATCGATTTGCAATCGACTGGTTATCATAAAATATTTTAAAGCGAGCCCAAAAGGCCTCAAAATGAGCAAAGAAAACCGGTGTTTTTACACATATTTCAATGGGGCGATTATTTAGTGGTGTGCGCCCTATAGCTATGTATAGCCATAGTGTATGTAACCATGTATAGCTATGTATTGCCATGTATAGCTGTGTATACAGGGCTACCAACTTTGAAAAACACATTTCAGTATTCTCAAACCTTAAAATCAGTATTTTCCATATGCCAGATATAGGCATTTTAGGGTTGCTCAAAACAATTAAATACAAAGAAAGTTGTAGCTAATTAAGTAACAATCATGAACGATCATGCAAAGATCACTCCCTCAAATTACCAGCTCCATTGCTCAAACGATGTAGCAAGGGAAAGAAAAAAAACATAGATAAATCCGGATCATGCCTATAGCTACAATTGCTGGCAATTGAGCTAAAAATGGATGGACACCCGCTGCACCCCTCCCATGCACCAACAAACACTGTGTATAATGCAAGTCTGATAGCAATGTGGTCTTTCCTGTCTTAGGATTTCCGCACAAAAATATTTATAATAATGGATGGACACCCGCTGCACCCCTCCCATGCACCGACAAACACTGTGTATAATGCAAGTCCGCACAAAAATATTTATAATAATGGATGGACAGTGGACACCCGCACCCCTCCCATGCACCAACAAACACTGTGTGTAAAGCAAGTCTGATAGCAATGTGGTCTTTCCTGTCTTAGGATTTCCGCACAAAAATATTTATAATAATGGATGGACACCGCTGCACCCTCCCATGCACCGACAAACACTGTGTATAATGCAAGTCTGATAGCAATGTGGTCTTTCCTGTCTTAGGATATTTCCGCACAAAAATGTTTATAATATAATGGATCCGCACCCCTCCCATGCACCAACAAACATTACACTGTGTATAATGCAAGTCTGATAGCAATGTGGTCTCGCCTGTCTTAGAAAATGCTTATAATAATGGATGGACACACTCACCCCACCCACAGTAGCCTACACACCAACAACAAACACTGCGTAGTGTATATAAAGCAAGTCTGATAGCAATGTGATCTTTCCTGTCTTTGGATTTCTGCACAAAAATAATGGATGGACACCCGCACCCCTCCCATGCACCAACAAACACTGTGTATGAAGCAAGTCTGATAGCAATGTGGTCTTTCCTTAGGATTTCTGCACAAAAATGTTTGGGGATGGACACACGCACACCCAACAAACACCGGGAACAAACACTATGTATCAGGTTGTTTGATTTAAATCGCGGTTTAAATCACTTGATTTTTTAGTAAATCGCTGATTTAAATCAACTTTTTTTCATTTGTTATTTTGATTCATTTTTGATTCATAACCATTATTTGATTCATTATTTGATTCATTATTTGATTCATTATTGCCCCTGCGCCCCTCGGGATATTCCTCGGTTCCAAAGGCAAAATGTTTAGATTTTTCACAATGCCCTCCAAATAACTAATGCGCAGTTATTAACCTAAAATTAATGTAGGTTAATTTCTTTCTTAAATTGACCGTTTTACTTCATTCCTGACGTTTCTACAACTTTTGGATACAATTAAAATACCTCTATGATGTCACTTTATTTATTGCTAAAAATCTTCAAGGTGCAGAAAAAAGGTGCCTAAGTGCTAAAAAACATGCGTTTTAGGGTGTTTGTCGTACGTTATGACAATTTAACCCATCATGAGACTTGTAGGCCTACAAAGACTAATTTCAAGTTGCAAATTCCATGACCAATTGTCTAAAATAAAATAACATGGAAATATAAAAATTATATGAGTAAACTAAACTCATATCTACTAGCTACTCAAGACTTTGGATGATTAGACAAGTGCAGGCCTATAACGAAAACATGCAAAATTGCATGTTTTAGCCCATTTCCTTGCAATTGCAAAATTATTAAAATTTGACAATATTTTGTTTAAAAGGATTATCTATGTAAGCCTATGTTTTATTTGGCAATGCAAAATACTAATTTTTAATTCCAAAAATAAGATAATAATAATAATAATAATATTAAATAATAATAATAATAATAATAATAATAATAATAATAATAATAATAATAATAATAATAATAATAATAATAATAATAATAATAATAATAATAATAATAGTAATAATAATAATAAAAATAATTTTTTGGGCGTCAAAGTAGATTATAGTTTGTATGGTAAAATTTTTCAAAAAAAAACACCATACAGGCGGACGTTGGGCCGGGACGTTGGGCTTGATTTGGGCGCAAGATGTGGCAGCTTTGCTTGTGGCAACATTCATAGCCAATTTGTAAACAAATGGGCGGATCTCTTGAAATGCACAGTTAGGAAACCAGGCTGAAACCAGAAACATTGTGTAGCAAAAATGAGCGTCAAAGTATTTTATGACATTATGTCACAGCCAGCTAGAGCTGTTATACTATTTTGTCGAGCAAATAAAAAGTTTATACCATTCACGCCAAATCCAATAGCTTTAAGAAAATGTAAGTGAACTAACAGTTCGTGCATGTGAGTGTCGAATTCTGCATACTTGTCCAGCGTTATGCATTGTTTAATCATATCATGTAAGCTTTATTGTCATGATCGTATAGCATGCAGCTACGTGGTTCTTTTTAATCTTTTTTAATCTGACTACACAACAACCATGGTAGCCTATAGGCATTTCCGTATACGCAGAAGTGCTTGGTACTGGTGGTTGTACTAGTCAAAGGCTTCCTCATCACCAAAAATCCCAAATGCAAACAAGAAGCAAAGCAGGCATGCAAATCAATCATGCAAAAAAAAAGAGTAAACTGAGAACTTTGCTCATCAACTGTGACACAATTACAAATAAAGGTCCTGATTTGCAAGCCATGATAGATACCCACAATCCTGACATCATAGTGGGCACTGAGTCGAAGCTTGATGGTTCTATTTTGAGTTCTGAGATCACTCCACCTGGTTTTAACATGGTTAGGAAAGATAGGACCAAGCATGGTGGTGGAATTTTTATAATGGTAAAAGACCATCTGATTTTCACTGAAATGACCGTGCAAAGTGTTACCAATGCGGAACTTTTGTGGATCAACATTACCATTCAAGGATTGAAACCGCTTGTGATAGGGTCTTACTATCGACCCCCAGAATCCAGTCCTGATCTGTTAAAACAGCTTGATGCCTCCCTGGCAGAGATCCAATCCAAGTTCAAGTCTGCCATTATTATCATCCAAGGTGACTTCAATTTGGGCGGTATTGACTGGGTTAACAACATAGTCAAGCCATACGCAAAAGAATCCACTAAATGCCAATTTCTCCTGAATATTTGCAATGAATATAACTTGGAGCAGCTAGTTTCTGAACCTACGAGAATTAGAGATCGGGCGAAAAGTATATTGGATTTAATATTGACATCTCATACAAACTCTATTAAAAACACCAAGGTTGTTGTAGGTATCAGCGATCATGAGGCTGTTGTAAGCGATGTTGATTTACATCCCACAATCAACAAGAAACGACCGAGAAGAATCTTCATTTACAGCAAGGGAGATGCAGAAGGCATGCGATTTGACTTCAAAGCGTTTCATGATCATTTCTTCAGTGAACATTCTCAAAACACCACAGATGAGAATTGGCTTCTGCTGAAGAACTTTATCTTGCAATCAATGGAGAAACATATCCCAAGTAAGATCTCTAGATCTAGTGCCAACCAGCCTTGGATTACTCCTCCTATCAAACGGATGATCAGAAAGAAGGCGAGAATGTACAAAAAAGCAAAAACATCCAATTCCAGAACTGATTGGGATCAGTTCAAGACTTTCAGAAAGACTGTGCAGAAAAAGATCCGTGCATCATACTGGTCCTATACAAACCGTATGTTGAATGATCCTGAAGATAAACATAACAAACAGTTCTGGCGCTTTATCAAAGCCAAACGTCAAGACAGTACTGGCACATCGCCTCTGACAAACAACGGTAGGACAGTCACTGACAGCAAGGGAAAAGCCAACATCTTAAATACACAATTCAAGTCAGTTTTTACTTCTGAACATCTGACCAATCTGCCATCAATGGGTGAATCTCCTTTCCCAGAAGTCCAAAACATCAAGGTTACAGTGGAAGGTGTTTATAAACAGCTGAAAGGGATTAATGTTACCAAGGCAACAGGCCCAGACTCAATTCCAGCGCGGATCCTGAAAGAGATGGCTGAGGAAATATCGCCAATACTTGCCGCCATCTTTCAGCAGTCACTTGATAGTGGTGAGATCCCTCATGACTGGCAGATCGCAAACATAGCCCCCATATACAAGAAAGGTGATCGCAGTGTTGCATCTAATTACAGACCAGTATCGCTTACCTCTATATCATGTAAGATACTTGAACATATCATCTTTAGCCAAGTGATGGGCCATTATGACACTCATAACATCTTAATTGATAGCCAACATGGTTTTCGTCCTGGCCGCTCCTGCGAATCGCAACTCATCATCACTGCTCATGACTTTGCTAAAGCCCTTGATGAAAGAAAACAAGTTGATTCCATCATCCTTGACTTTTCCAAGGCCTTTGACCTTGTTCCGCACCAAAGACTCCTCCTTAAACTACATCACTATGGAGTTCGTGGCTCTCTTTTGAAGTGGTTCACCAACTTCCTCACCAAAAGATCCCAACGAGTTGTCGTGGACGGCGAAGCATCGGAGTGGACAGATGTTCTATCTGGAGTGCCCCAAGGCACAGTTTTGGGACCACTTTTATTTCTCACCTTCATTAATGACATATCAGATTCCATCTCATCATCCATTCGTCTATTCGCTGATGATTGCTTGTTGTATCGGCCTATCAACACTGAGGATGACTGCAGAATTCTACAGAAAGACCTAGATTTGCTGTATGCATGGACAAGAAAATGGCAGATGAGGTTTAACTCAGACAAGTGCCATGTGATGCAAGTCTCCCACCGTATCAACAACATCAGTTTTGATTACCACCTTGGCGAAGACGCTTTGACATCCGTAGATGAACATCCTTACCTGGGATTGACCTTCACATCTAAGCTATCCTGGAAGACTCACATCTCAAACATCACCCTCAAAGCCAACCGGATGCTAGGACTCATCAAGAGGAATCTGAAACACTGCCACCCAAAATTAAAAGAAAAGGCATACATCTCCTTGTCAGGCCCCATCTGGAATATTGCTCCACTGTATGGAATCCCCATCATCAAACTACCATCAACCAGGTTGAAGCCATCCAGAGGAGAGCTGCCAGATTTGTACAGAATGTGTACCAGCGTACTGAGAGTGTAACAGCATTACTCCAGAACCTACAATGGGCCTCACTTCAATCCAGAAGGGAATCAGCCATCAAGATCATGATGTACAAGATCAGTAACAATCTCATCGCCATTGACAAAGACCTGTACCTAAACCAGATGGTCAACACCAGACTCAGATCTTACCATCCAGCCAGATACCAACTGCTCACCACACACTCCACCAAAGACATCTACAAATTCTCCTTCATGCCAACAGCAGTACGGCTTTGGAATGCTCTCCCTCCAGACGTCATAATAGCTCCATCATTGGACGTCTTCAGGGCTCGTGTCTCTGCCAGCTAGCTCCGCGGAGGTAGTTTTTACTTGCACCTGTAAGATAGCGCACAACCTTTCACCAGCTTCACATGCACTTAAGTTTTCACCTCAGCCTCACATCCAGAAGTGGACTTTGCTGAGTATCAGTGTAGATGTAGATGTAGATGTCACGATTATCGCACTTTCAGTTTCCCACGCGTTTGAACGGGAATTGGATTGCATACTTTTTCGATGTCTAGTGAGCACATTTTTCAATATTTTGAGAAAATGATGTCAAATTTTCTATTCTGTATTGTTTGGTAATAATGTCTTTTGCCAATAGTATGTTTAAAGTTGTAATTTTGTGTTTTTGATCGCAAAGATCGGATATTTTCGTTCGATTCGAATTCTGAACCCTTTCGCAAGGGTGCCGATTTCGCAGAACTTTGACGATAATTTTGCCTTTTGGACACTAAAATGCTTTCGATCCTTAATTTTGTTTCAACCGAGTCTTAAATTAGCAAGCACAATACTGGTTGGTACCACTTTTATATACATTGATGAAATTTTAAAGATTTTTTTCAAGTTTCTAACCGGCGCTAATCGTTAAGTGTGTATTTCCCATTGACATCCAAAATGGCATAAGCCAGTCCTCAATATACATAGGTACGGCGTATATAGGACTGGCAAGCGAGTCTAGGTTGTACTGGCCAACACTCCTGGCTGGAGTCAGACGGTCAGGGTAGTGTCTGCGCTTGCATGCTTGTAGTGTCGCCATGCAATGGAAATTTGAATCTAGGAAGTCATGACATGCTAGCTCGTTCACGTAGCGGTTCTGTTGTCCCACTGGCCTACAACACGTAGATTGCCTGGCGATCGGAGTGTCAGAAAACATATTTATGTAGGTTTCCTTGACCAGGCTGTCCAATCTGTTATTTTAAATTTCTATGTAAATATGTATTGTGTTTGGGCCCCGGTCTAGGCGAATTTGGCTGACTAGCAAATGTGTTAACTAAAGTTTGCCTCTCATACCTATTTACGGGTCAGTGCTAGCCTTGTTGTGATTTTGTGGTTTTGATCGCAAAGATCAGGTATTTTTATTCCCGATTCAAATTCTGCACCCTTTGGCTTTGCAAAATCTCACACACTGTCACGCATCATTAAAATACATCCCCCCCCCCTTTTTAGATACTTTGAGTTGCATGCTCTGGTGTGGGATCAAAAATGAAGAATTGTAGTTGGCAAACGATAATTCCGTCCCGCTATATGTATGATGTATCATGTACAGTATCTCATGTTACATCTTCTCCCCTCACGCCAAGCAAGTTGACAGTCCTGGTGTGGTGGGAAGGCAGGCATAGAGATGGGGTAAGGGTAGCTAGGTAAGATTATGTAGTGGTTTGAGAACTATCTTTTCCCAGAAAGTTTACAATTTTATGGAGGAGGGGGGTATTAAGTTGAATACAAGTATTACTTATAACATAAAATAAACATTAATAGATCAATATATCTTTTAATTCTTTGCAGTTGAACAACAAACTGAAGAATACGCCCAAATCAACCCTATGAAGAAAGTGCCAGCTATTGTTGATGGCAACTTTAAGCTTACTGAAAGGTAAGTACGTAATTTTCTTGATGGTCGTGAAAGGAATTATAACCTAGAGATATTTTACCAGAAAAAAATACTAATTCACTGCACATATCAGCAACATTTTACTGATGATATAGCTTTAAATCAGCTCTTTTCAAATTTTAAAAGTTTTATAAGTGCTATAGATAGAAAACTGATATATTGAACTGATAACCTTGTTTGAATGTCTGATGCTCCCAGTGGGCTGGTCAGCGGGCTATCGCCACTGAATTCTGTATTGATTCACATTAAAGTACATCTCATGCATTTGTGGTGCCATATGTCAGTAGTTTCGGACAGGACTTATAAGTATCCGGTGAATCCGGTCCAGTGTTTGCCAGAATTCAGTTCCAAGATATTTCATTAGCCTAGTACATTTTCAAATGCAATTAATGATGAATTGAAACTCCTATGTGATTGATCTCATAAATTTCAACACATTTAGTCCATGATATGGGTTGGTACCTTGGGTTTCATGTCCGCATGCTACGGACGATCATTAGCCAACTAATTGTTGTTACTTTTTTGCACAGCTTGGTACCTTTCTCCTGTGATTGATCTCATGTACAGAAGAACAATGACTTAAATACCGGGACAAAATTGTCAAAACATTATAACTACATCTTTCTTTGGCTGGGTTTTAGGCCACAATTGTCCTCATTTTAGCATTAAATTTGCATTTTTTCCACTTTATGCACATTTGCCACAGTAAAGTCAATTTAATTGTGGGTCAATAGGACAATTTGGACATTTTACCCCCCCCCCCCCATTTGGTGGCCCCAGAACGAATGCCTGTGCTTGTTGTCAGACATTGCCTTCTGATTTCACGTATGTATTTATTCAGAAATGGCTGGACCTGGGATGTCCCATTTCATACATTGATACACCTGAAAGTAATGAAATGAATGATGCCAGTGTAGCAAGGGTGGTGTCGGAGCTCAAGTGCATCATTATGTTTGATAATGAACATGCTATGATATGTTGTGAAAGTTACAACATAATATGGACATGGATGTGAGTTGATGCCCTGTACTATCAATTATCACTCTTGTGTATGCATGGTCAGGTAATATCCTAGCATTATCAGCAGAGATTTCTTCAAAATAAACAGGGATGTAACTTTTCTGGGTTTTTTTAAATGGATTCCCGGGTTTTTTTCCCGGATCCGAAATCTGGATTTTCCCGGGATTTTTTTTTTTTTACATTTCGAAGTGGATTATGATATTTCATCATAAAAAGAGCAAAAAAAAAATAGTGGGGTGATACCCTGATAGCCTATTCCCCATTCCCTAGCGTTCGTTAAAAAGATAGTGCTCCAATCAAGCGTTCGGCTTACCGCTTCACTCACACTGTTCCAGGTTTTTTTTCTACAGCTACTTACATCCCTGAATAAAGTATTTTGATCTAAACACATCAAAAGAAATAAGCCCCCCTCTGAAACTTTCGTCATAACATCGTAAAGTAAACCTTTGTACCAATAAATCTTACTTAGAAATAATTATATGATTGTTTACTAAGTGTTTTGTAAAAATGAAAGATGTCCATGACTTCATGGCTGAATGAACCCAAATTGAAGACAAAAACTGCCCTTTCCAAAAGTCACAAAGTAGGCACATGCTTGTTAACTGCAATGCGTACTGGGACAAGGAATGGAACTGGCCATCTTACAACTCACTGTGCTAAACTCTGCACCAAGGGGATTTGCATGGCTGAATGATCAAGAATCGATACACATTACAGTAAATGTTCACTTGGTGAGGATTTTAAACTCCACTCAAACACTTTTTTTCCATTAGTAATAAGCCATGAATCAACTTTTGTGACAAGCTTAGGCCTACTTTGTGACTTTTGAAAAGGGCAGTTTTTGCCTTGAAGTCATGGAAATCTCTCATTTTCACACAGCACTTAGTAAACAGTCATATAATTATTTCAAAGTTAGTTTTATTGGTACAAAACGAAACCTTACAATGTTATGACGACATGCTCAGAGGGGGACTTATTTCTTTTGATGTGTTTATTACTTCATTGTCTGCATGTCTAGTCAACCACTTGAATTTACCAAATTCTTTCTTTCTCATTTACTACCCAGTGTGGCAATATTGAAGTATTTATGTGATAAATACAATGTTCCTGATCACTGGTACCCTAAGGATCTTGAAAGGAGAGCTAAAGTAGATGAGTACATGGGTTGGCAACATATCAACACAAGAATGAACTGTGCAAAAGTTTTTGTGTATGAGGTAAGCATATGAGATGTGTGGCAATATTGAAGTATTTATGTGATAAATACAATGTTCCTAATCACTGGTACCCTAAGGACCTTGAAAGGAGAGCTAAAGTAGATGAGTATATGGGTTGGCAACATATCAACACAAGAATGAACTGTGCTAAAGTTTTTGTGTATGAGGTAAGCATATGTGATGTGATCAAGCAAAATTAGTTGGAACTCAGAAATATTAAATTTTCAGTTTCTTATAGGATATAGTAAAAAGCATTTACAAATTTGGATTTTGCAGAAAACAATTGAAATTGAACAACCAGTTCCAAAGATATCAGCACTTAAAGAGTGTCCAAAGCAACAGCAAACTAAAGGAAATAATGACTTTGTATGGCTATATCTCAAAATCAATATTTCTGAGTTCTGACTGATGTTGCTTGATCGCATCACACATGGGTTTGCAGTTTCAGTTGAAATCCATACACCATATGGAAGATAGGCCCTTAATCTTCCACACAGGGTTTGTGAATTTCAAATGGGGTTACCTGTGAATATTGGTGACTCGGATCCATTCTACCTCTTCCATAGGTGTGCATGGATTTCAACTGGAAGAGTCCAATATCTCAATACCATGATTATGAACTTTGCCAAACATAAAACTTGACAAATACAAATTGAAGTTTGTATACAAAACTTAACCATTCAATGTGCCATAATACAGTCGTATTATTGGATTAAACTTGCTGTGTGATTGGACGTACCCCAATATATTTTACATGCAAGTAGCAGGCGGAGCAGCTATGGCTTGTAATGATGAATTTTATCATCCAAAAGTGACAAATTTCATAAAAAACTTTGTAATTCAATAGCATCAAAACCTACCACGTGTCATCAGTCGGTAAGAACCTGTACTGACTGCATTCATTTTAATTTGGCATATCTTTCCACACAGAGTTTGCAACACTTCAAAATTTCATTCTTGAACAATTTCATTTTGGAATATTGGAATCAACTGTTAACTAACACTGTTAGTTCTTTTTGTGCATTTCCGAGAAAAAAGAAGGTATTAGACTCACATTTTTAGTGATGTTTCATCACTACAGTAGTGGTTTCATCAGACTGTCAACCCATCACATCTGACTTTTTCCTTTTACAGGTGTCAGGAACCGCTGTAGAGGGCATGATGAGTTGGCCAATAAAAGATATTATTAAGTAAATAGGGCCCCTCGTCCTTTATTTCTTCAATTGGGAGGACTCAAAAGCTGACACTAGATAGCTGAAAGAAGCCATCTGGATACACCGAAAAGGACAAGGGGCCTCAATATCGTTTGCCAACTCATTACGCTCTCTACGGCGTTCCTGTTGCCTTTAAAAGGTAACAGTTGGATGTGATGGGTTGCCAGTCTGATAACCACTAGTGTGGTGGTGAAACCAGGCCTTATATTAAGTATGCCTAGATCAGGAGCTAAAATGAACTTCTGGTCCCAAAGATGGCTCCTGGTCCTATAGTTTGTAGTGTAAAATACTAGATACACCAAGAGCCAAAACTAGGTAACCATATGGAGTAAAAAAAGCCTGAGTGCTTGCTTAATATAAGAGCTTATAAGCCTCACCAAAAATGTGAGTCTAAAACTTAGAATTGTACAAAAAGAACTATGTTAACATCAATTTTTATCATTTACACCTAACAAAATTCTTCTCTATCAAATTTCAAAACAAAATGACCAAAATGGGAGATAAGCCTTTGCTGCAGTGAGCCCTCAACATGTCACTCAATCTGTTTCAGGTCCTTTTACCCAAAGCTACCGGATCAGAGATGGACCCAGGAAAGTTATCTACAGCTATTGGTGAGATGGAAGAAACATTAACAAATCTAGAAAACATTTTCCTGAAAGACAAACCATATCTATGTGGCAATGATATCAGTATTGCTGATTTACTTGGAGTATGTGAGGTAAGGGAAACACTAGTGTTCCTATAATTTGTTTCACTTCGAGTTGGGTACCGTAGTGATGTATGTGTGTGTTTCACTGGTTACAGAATCAAATTGTGGGTGCTGACCTAATCCCTATTCTCTTGGTCGGGCTGACGTCACAAAGGGGAAATAGCCTTGTAAAACCACTGTACTCATCTGCAGTTCCCCTTTCTCGAGCTGGTTGCTATGCGTGCGCTTGTGCAAAGGTGACAATGTTCCCGGATGTCCGACTGAGTGAATTCCAGAAAAATACAGCACTGACTTTTTGGGATTGAACAAAATATTATGAAGTTCTTCCAAATGAAACATACAAAACAACAATCCTAATCATTCATTTAGTGCTAATTTGAGATAAAAAAAAGTTCACTATTTTACTAATTTATTGAAAAAAGAGCCACAAATATGCATTTTTGGCATGTTTTCTGACAATTGAGTCACAAAAATCAAAATCTTGGAATAAGTCTATGCAATCAAAATCTTGAGTATATGTTGCAATTTTACTCTAATTTTCATTTTTTGTGTTTAATTAAATGATTGGTTGTAAGAATGGTTTCATTCATTTATTCATTTATTTTTTTTTTTTTTTCACTCATCAAATAGCAAATATACATAGGATACATACAAAATCATAATACAAGTGAGAGTGAAGGAATCACAGGAAAGGCCAAGAAGAGGCCTGAAAGTCTGTGATCCCTTGATTGGTTAATTCATCATTAGACATGGCAGCAGATTGTCATTTCAATGAAGAAGCAACAGTAAGCTGTCATATCTTGATATGAATTAACCTAAATACATGAAAAATAACAGTAAACAATAGTAAATAAGAAAATGCACAACAATAAGTAATATAAAATATAAATATCCAATGTGGTCACATAAATCAGATACAATAGGAATTAACAGTAACTTTGCATGAGATGTTTTTTAAATACATGGCGGAATTGATTTATCGATGATGAACTTTTAATACTGTTATCAACATTATTCCATAACTTAGTAGCTGCATATTTAATAGATTTTTCACAGAAAGCTCTTTTGATAAATGGAAGCCTCAGACGATCTTTATATCTGGTATTCAAGTCATGGATCTTAGACTGTTTTACAAATAAATCATCAAAAACACTCGGTAAAAGTCCATTATCATGTTTGTACATAAATAAACCAAGTTCAAATGTATACATATCCCTGACACTTAAAGTATTATACCTAATCAGTAAGGGATTTGTGCTACTTCTATAATCACTTGCACTTATAATACTGAAGTGCCCTCTTTTGAATTTTTAAAAGATCATTTATGTATGATGAACATGCACATCCCCAAGCTAAGATACCATAATTGATATACGGTAATATCAAAGAGCAATACAATGTATATAACGCCTCATGTGGGAGGAAGTTTTTAATTTATTAATGATACCGACATTTCTTGAACATGTTTTTTACAATATTATCAATATGTTCTTTCCAAGTGATATTCTGGTCAATTTGTAGACCTAGAAACTTAGTGCTTGGCACTTTTTCAAGCGGTGTTCTTGAGTGCCTGTCAGAGTCAAGAAACAATTGCAAATTGTACTCAGGTTTTGTGTTCTTCTTGGTACCGAGTAACATATAATTCGTTTTTTAGCATTGACAGATAATTTATTTACCTGGAACCATCTATTCACATTAATAAGCTCTTTGTTGAAGACCTCCTCAATAACATTAAACTGATTGTGAGAGTAAAATAAATTGGTGTCATCAGCAAATGAAATCACATCAAGTGACTCAGTAATTAAGTGAATATCGTTAACATATATAATGAAAAGTAGTGGACCCAGTATTGAACCTTGAGGCACACCGCATAAGTAAGATTTTGCTGTTGAGATGGAACACCATTATAATAAACATATTGTTTTCTATTACTCAAATAATCTTCAAACCATCTGTGTGTAATACCTCTAAAACCATAGTGATAGAGTTTATCAAGCAATATTGTATGGTCTATAGTATCAAATGCTTTTGATAAATCTAAAAACACACCAGCTGTAAAATTGTCATTGTCAACAGCTTCAGTAATTTTGTTAACCAAGTCAATCACTGCCATATATGTGCTGTGGTTTTTTCTAAAACCATACTGACGTTTATATAAAATGCGATGGTGATCTAAATATGACATGCATCTGTTAAATACAAGCCGTTCCAGAATCTTTGAGAAAATTGGTAAAACAGATACTGGGCGATAATTTGAAAACAAATCATTATCATCCTTCTTATACAGTGGAATTACCTTCGCTACTTTAAAACTGTCAGGTATTTTACCAGTACAAATAGACTCGTTAAAAATTATCTGAAGTGGTTTTACTATCATTGGAGCAACTTTTTTATTATAAATGAACCAAGTCCATCATACCCTGGACTTTTGTTGGAGTCCAATCCATTGATTATTTTTAGGATTTCGTGCTCAGTGATAGGTGTAAAAAACATGCTGTTGTTATGACTGATCTTACTCTTTGACAGATAATGCGAATAATCAATACCTGGAATACATTCAATTGATGAAGCCAAATTTGGACCTATGTTAACAAAGTAATCATTAAAGCCATTTGCAATGTCATTTGGATCTGTGTATACTTTATCATTATCACGAAATTTGGTGGTGAAGTTTGAACTTTTGTTTTTATTCAGTATATTTTTAAGTATTTTCCAGGTGTTCCTCATATTGTTTCTGTATTTATTTAGTTTATTTGTAAAGTAACTTTTTTTGGCTTTCCTGAGGAGTGAGTTTAATTTATTTCTGTATATTTTATACCGATCTTGCCTGGCAGTCGTCATCGATGTTTCAAAAAAGATTTATACAATTTATTTTTATGGTTAATTGATTTTAAGAGTCCTTTTGTTATCCATGGAGAATGTGGTTCTTGATTATTTTTACGATTAATTTTTTTATTAGTTATGCATTCATCATACAAGTCATTGAATTTAGTTATGAAATTAGTATACATTGTATCCACCTCTTCAGTTAGAACATCATTCCAATTAATTAATGAAAGTCTTTTTAATAACAAATTTATATTATCATCCGTAACTTGTCTTTTATATTCAGTTTGAGTTTTACTAGGTGTAGCATTATTTCCATCTATTTTTATATTAGTGTTAGTAAAAATGGGAAAATGATCACTGATATCTACTACAAAGATTCCAGATTGGTGATTGGCACAACAATTATTCGTAATAATATTGTCAATAATAGTTGCAGATGTTCTGGTAATACGAGTTGGTTTATCAATTGTTGGGTAAAAACCATAAGAATAGATTGTGCTCAAGTAATCACTAATATGTTTATTGCTCTTTTCTTTAAGCAAATCAATATTATAATCACCCAAGAGATAGCTGATTTTGTTCTCAGCTGAGCTGAGTTTGTTTAGAACATAATCAAACTCAGAGTTAAAAAGCTCAATACTATTTCCTGATGTTGGTGGTCTATAGATTACTCCCACAATGATGTTCTTACTCTTTTCATTGTCAATTTCAACAAAGAATGATTCAAATGATGATGAATGAATTTCATTTAAATCAGATCTGATCTTATATTTGATATCATTACTCACATACATACCTACACCTCCTTTGCGCATACCTTCTCTGTTTTTATAAACAAATTTATAACCAGGAAGCTTATAGTATTCAGGTGGGGTACATTTAAAGTATGTTTCGGTCACAGCAATTATTGAGAAACGATGTTTACATACTTGCAATAGTGATTTCAATTCATCAAAATTTTTGTTCATGCTATTGATGTTCAACTGGAACATTGATAAACCATTATTAACCAAGTTGTTATTTACATTTGTGTTCAAGCTGTCAGATGTAAAGTACTTACAAACATAATCTATGTACTAGCCGCATTAAAATCATCATCTTGACGAAGTGGATTAAAGCAGAGGTGATCAAAACTATTAGTGATATCAATATCCACTTGATCATGTTCACCAATTGAATCAAAGCCTTGAATAGCATTATTGAAGTCATCATCATTATTGAAATGATTGAATGGGAAGCTTGCTCGAATGATACATTCCCTACAATTCCAATTATTTGAAGCAAAGCCTTGGCTACCACTTCTTATACATACATCATGCGCAAAGCAGTTACATATTATACAAGAAAAACTCACATCATTTATATTAACACAGTTGGAACAAATAATACAAGAATTGTGTGCACTTGTCATAAGAAAAAAATATACAGATACTATTGTTTCACCAAAAATGTTACAAAAAAAATAAAACACCAATCAATATTAAAGTACAACAAAAAGTAAATTTTGTGGAGACATCTTTTTGTCTCCGACAAGCAAATTATAATTTAAACAATAATAATTAACCAAGAATGAATTAAAACAGTATGGTAACTCAATATGGGTATAGTAAGTATCAGGAAATTAAATAAGTAACAACAAAATTTAAAAAATGATAAACAGAGAGCAATTGATTTCAGTTGTAAAGAGGCCATTCAAAATCCAATCCAGGTCACTGAGTTATAAAGTTAAAATGATGTTTTTTTTTTTTTAGATAATAATAACATAAAGGCCTATATAACACGTGCCATATTAGATTATCTTCAGCTCAGATGACAAAAGCAAAACAAGATATCCAATTATAGAATGAACTAATTATGAGCTTATTACACAAGACACCAGTAGCATTGGATTAAGTTATATTGACAAAAAACGACTTTGGTATGTGTATTGATGGTAATTACATATCATATTGCAAAACAAAATATAATTCAGATTAAAACAAAATTTTGTAAGGTAAGTATGCATGTTAAATGAAAATACACAATATACTTAGCATTATGCAAACAGCATAAAAAAAAAGAAGTGAGGGGAAGGGAATCTGAGATTGCAGCACTGTACTCCAAAGGTTAAAATTAGGATGCAAAACCAAAAGGAGATGATAATGGGATCATAACCAAAGTGAACTACTTTGTAGCACAGTGAAGCAAAATGTTTCCACGGAATGACAACGCTTCGGTCATCCGCGCTTTTATTGAAAAACTGTATTGCAAACAGGGTACCATAATAACAAAGAAACATATATAAATGTTAAATGAAAAGTAGAACAACAGTAGTTACTGATATCCAAACAATTACTATTATGGATTATCACTGAAGTGAAAGTGAAATACCAATATAATATAACAGAGGTAGCATGCATGTATAAAATGAAATTTTTTATCACAATTACATTTAAGTATTAAAATAGCTATTGATACCCATATAAACATGAGAAAAACATGAGAACAACATTAGTACCCAAAGAAAAAATATGGGAAGTTAATGATCGTGCTGTTCAACAAAATAGGAAATAAGGACAAGTCATTGATTCAAGCAGACAGGTCAAGTTAATAAGACAGGTCAGGTTATAAGAATGAAACATGCCTTTTCCAAAAATTAGAATGCATAAATTGAAATTAAACTTCGTACAAGTCTTTAGACTTGCTTGTCACAGCATGTGCAAATTTTTGGCCCATAATAATTCATAAATATTAGTGCTATATTTTTCTGGAATAGGGAGTAATCCCGGAGAAGAGCATTTTGTCGACATGACACGTACAACTGCGTAAAAGCACTGACATCACCACCAAACTCAAGATCAAAGGAAGCATATAGTGAACTATGACTAAGGTAACATGATTAACCCTCGCCCACAGGAATGTCGACTCAACTACAGACGACAAGTACCAAATTTTCTTTAAAAGTTGCAAAATTTCAGAATGGGAAAATGCTTTTTAATGCACAGAGGATAGTGATATTGTTGCTCTGACTAATGAGTACAAACAAGCCTGGGTATTGATGCAGTGATTCTTAAGATAACTCTTGATATTTTGAGAAAATATGCCAAAACTTGGAACTTTTTTATGTTGAAACCTATGGCCAGCATGCAATTGAAGCATTAAGGAAAGTGATGACAAGCTCATATACAGTTCAATTAAGAAATTCTGGCATTGGAAGGATGTCATCCAAATATGACCAAGTTACTGTACTAAGAAATGATGAAAAATATGATAGTAGAGAAAAACATATGAAGTTAGAAATTGAATCTTTAATCAGCCCAGGGGTAGGAGACTCTTTCTAGCCCTCCTTCCTCTTTGGTGCTGTCACTGTAATTCAGATGCATAAAGTCCATTGTCCTGTTTGAGCAATTCAATAACATACAGTTTGTCTCTCGATATATCCTGAAGAAATGCCCACTGTAGCATGTTTATGGGTAGTCTGCACTCTGCACACACAAAAAAGTTAATCTTTAATTGATGTACTGTTTCCAATGATTGGTGAACACATGCAGCCAGTAGTAGAAATAAGGCAACATTTTCAAGGGATATTCGGGCCCTTAGATTTGAAAGTCTATAGCCCTGGTTAATTTTAGGGGCCTGAAATCAAATTTGATTACAGGCCCTTTGGTTTGACAGTTGGGCTTTTGTCCGGAATCTATGTCTTGTTTCCGACACGGAACACAGCACAACCCCGACCAATGGGCTATTCCAGGTGAAACCCATCACCCCTCTAGAAGACACAACCTTAATCTCTCACACAATCAAGCATTTAGGTAGCCTCATTTGAAATTATGTGTGGAAGATTAAGGTCATGTCTTCCATAGGATGTGCACATGCATTGATTTCAAGTGCAATAGCCCATACATGCCCTTAGGTTTGACAATCTAATTTGGCTTTTTGCCCGAGGGTCCGTCTTCATTTCATGCATGGAAGACAGCACAACCTGAGCATTTTTTGTGTGAAGCTATCAGGCACTTACAACAGTTGGGAGAAATGGGAAAGGCTTCACAACCATATGTTTAACGCAAACTCAACTGCTACACTGAAACCCCGCACTAAATGACTCCAATTAACTCTGTTATAAACTTTGCTCTTTTATTTTGTATTTCCATTTACATTCAGGTGGAACAGGTTTCGGGAACTGGCCGTGATATTTCAGTAGCACATCCTCGTTTAGGAGCGTGGGTGCAACGAGTGAGACAACAGCTAAACCCAGATTTTGATGAAATCCATTCATTGGTCTATAAATTAAGAGATAGGAATAGGCCCAAATATGCCAAGTTGTAATGAGCTATTCAGTTTAAAATACTGCTGTCTTCCACAGAGGAAGTATGTGTTTTATTTTGAAACCCATACGGCCATATCCTCATCATTTTACCTATATCTTTTACAACTGCAGTATTTCAAATGAAAGTTACCCAATTCGCTGTAGAAGTAGTGTTGTAACAGGATTAATTACCATAGCAATGGGTTTACACTATTTTTTGTTGTATTGTCCTGCACTAGATGTTAAGCTGTTTCTCTACATTGCACATAGATTATCAAAGAACAGGGACAAAGACCTAGATTGTAATTCTATACAATTTTCACATCATGCTGATCACTCGTACCTGTAAGATTAGTGTCTTTGAAAGGAACGGTATTGTATTCAATCTATCATTGCACACATACACAGGTGATGAGTGCATCCTGAATATAGTGCAGGGCAATACATTCAAAAATAGTGTAAACCCATTGCTATGGATGGTAATTAATCCTGTTACATTACTACTTCTACCACAAATTGTCCATTGTATTTGAAACCCATACTCCCTTTGTGGAATAGACTTTAGCTGAATCGTCTGTGGGGGAGTATGGATTTCAAATGGAATAACCCAATGTGGACAATTGAGAAATTGCAATTTGTAATAAAAAAGCAACGTTTACCTTCACATGTACGCCAGGAACATTAATTTAAAACTAGTCACGGTGCATTTTGATGTGTATTCATAGTTAAAACAATAAACAGCTTAACTTAAAGATTTAAATTTTAATCTTATATTTTTGAATAGATGTTTGCTTTGGCGGGTGTTATACAAAACATCATTACAGTATTAACATGTTATTGACCTGTAGACTGCAAGTGCTGACAACTTGATACATACTCTAAGGCCCCTCAATGGACAAAAATAACAGTATAAAAAGACAAAGTGACAGATTACTCCAGAACCAAATGAAACAATTTATAGATCACTTGACATCATTGTTTATCAACAAAGGTGAGGACTGGTCTATCGATATGCTTGAACGAACCGCTACACTGTTCAATGGCCTTCTTGTACTCAGAAATGTGGTGGGCGATTCAAAATGCACATGCCCTGAGCAAACTACGATGTGTGTATGCACACTGCAGGGCAAAGAACAATGGAAATTGCCAAAATTCGCATGCATACTTACGGGCAATGATGTCACATGTCAAGTGGTCTATAGCAGTATCAATAATTGAATACCTGAGTGGAAGAAGGCCAACTCCAATTTTTTACAAAAATGAGTTAGACCCAGCATTTTATTGCCAGCAGACTGTTCTTCCTTGTGTGTGAAAAATTAGCCAAAATCCACTCTCGTGGAATAGTCTTCCACGTACACTTAATCATTGTTTTCATGGAAGAAAGGCCCAACTCCATGGAGTTGGGCCCTTCTTCCACAAATATGGTTAAAGAGGAATTTTGTTCATCCATGGAATCTGCTTTTCACTGCAATAAACTTTCTTGCTAACATATTACATGCTTTTACTTGTGCAATTAATGGAAAATGATCAAATATCTGTGGCTATTTATAACACATCGGCTTACGGAACTGGCACTTGCAGTATATTAGTGGAAGAAGGGCCCAACTCCAGCTCGTATTAAGACATCATATATAATATCAAATTTATGTACTATTGTATGTTCATGTATTAAAGGTCCCATGAAGATGAAATCATTCTGTCTATAAAACTTTTCCAAATATTAAGTTTTTTCTTAAAGGGGCATTTCGTGATCCACAGCCTCATCCCCCACTTTTCTCAAAAAAAGTTGAGATTTTTATATCACTGGAAACCTCTGGCTACATAATGTTTATGTACAAAATATTTCTTGCAGATTAATTCGTTTAGCAAAGATATCGTGAAATTTGAATTTCGTTCTGGTGCACCAGAACGAAATTACAACGCATTGTCTATGGAGCAGTGTAATACACATAATCATGTATAACTCATGAACATAAAATCGGAATCAACTGAAATTTTGGGAATAGGTTTTTTTTTCGTGGATATCTAATGAAAAATGACATAAATAGAGGATGCTAGGATCACGAAATACTCCTTTAATATCTCAAAAACAGTTTTGATGGAGTTGGGCCCTTCTTCCACTCAGGTATTCAATTGTATGTATTCCTTTTCTTGTTAATGCTGTGGATTTCTAATAAGCAAGTCAATGCAAGACCATAACTGGTGCCCAGTGGTTTGTTGTGGTCGAAACTAACAAATTACAATAAAAATATAGCATGTAGTGAAATAGAACCATCCTTCCTTAGGCGACAAAAAAGACCCACCCTATTTTACGAGTGAACAGACTTTTCAAGTAGGGTTGGGCGGTATTTTTTATTACTTTTTTTTTTATTTGAGGCTAAAATGACCCAAAAATATTACCAAAGCTTGAAAAATCTGGCAAAAATTTAATTTTTAAAAACATTTTCAAAAAAATTGTAAACACATTTTGAAAATGTTTTGAATTTTTTCAAAAACTTTCCAGTCAAAATCAATAAATTTTGAGCAAAAAATGACTGATTTTACATGATTTTAGCAAAACATTCTCCCAAAATGCAAAATCTGGGTCAGTCGGGCCAGTAAACAGTTGTTTTGTCGTTGTAGGGCCAACATTTCAATTTCAGTTAACAAATGGTAAAATCAAGTAGGAAACCATGTTGATAAGCTGCCATGTTTAAGATAGTGAAAGAGAATTGTGCTTAGAAAATCTTATTTTGGCGGACAATTTTGTAACGGAAAGACCATTGGGTGAACAAATTTTAATCTTTCTCTAGAGTAGCCAGTGCACATAAACGTTGAAAAAAACCAGTGCATCTGGCCGGATTCGAACCAGCGACCTTCGTAATTCTAGAACGATGCTCTAACCAACTGAGCTAGAGGCACGTTGGAGAAGAGCAGAAGATATATTTATAAATATAATGTAGTTCTGATGCGACGCACACCATTCGAACCTAATACTTATTTATATCTTCTGCTCTTCTCCAACATGCCTCTTTAGCATAGTTGGTTAGAGCATCATTCTAGAATCACGAAGGTCGCCGGTTAGAATCCGGCCAGATGCACTGGGTTTTTTTAACGTTTATGTGCACTGGCTACCCTGGGGAAAGATTAAAATGTGTTCATAAAAAATTGTATAATAATTGTATATGAATATTTTGCTAAATAAAGCAGCTGATGATTGAACTCAATTGATGTTAGGTGTGTTATTATTTTATATTATATGGATTTAATTTTTGGGTATGCAGGCCTTGCCGTCTAATTTTAAAGGTGAGTTGTTAATCACTGGCTAGCATGATGCTAGGCGAGTAGTCGAAATTGCACAAATACCACTAATTTGGGTATATGTTAATGCAGTGTGCACGTTAAAGAATGTCACAGGCTATTCGAAAAGAGCCCGAGCAGGGGATCATTAGGGCTGTCAACGTTTTGGAATTGCTTGACGTGAGACAGAGCCGTACCGGGATTTGTCGACTACAATGTTCATTTTGACACATGATTATTTGAGCTATGGCGTTCGAGAATCTGAAAAGCGGGGGGGAGGGTGTAGGGACAACAAATTATTTTGACGATGCGTGAAATTATACACATTTTCCAGCATTTTGTGTGAGATTTACTACCTAGAAGTGAGATTATTACTACCTTGACGTGAGAAAGTGAGCCAATGCGTGAGAGTTGACAGCCCTGGGATCATCCCGGTACTGTTGACTGCACTTCAAAAATACACTCATCTACCCTTTGCACTTATAAGGAAGAAGAAGAAGACATATAATCAAGTAGAACTTCGCTCTTAAAACGGTACTAGTATTCAGCTTGTGACTTTCTCAGCTTGGAGAGGGCACAGAATTGATTAAACGCTGATTCGGCTGATTTTGGGAGATTCACAGCGAGCGATATGTATTGTCTATGGTGAGTAGAAAATCGCTCACTAGAAATGGAGTTTGGGCGAGCGGTGGCAAGCGAGAGCGATCACTCGCCTCAAACGGCAAGGCCTGGGTATGCCAAAAGAAAATAGTTTGATTGTCCACAGATCACCTGCAAGGTCCCTCAGTTGTTTTATTTATCGTTTTATTTTTCAATGTTCATAGCCAAAACTTCGGTCAGATTTCTTGAAGCTTGGAGTGGTCAGGCTTCCAAGCCAGTAGGCTAGCCCTACCAATGCAGATTTATTTTATTGATTTATCATTCTTGGTGATGTCCCGGGGGGGCACTCCCACTTTGGAGGTGACGCGTATGTAGGGCTGTTAAGACCCCCTTTTCAGCGTCGCTGTCACACAAAGACCCCATATTTTTCACGAAGACATGCTCTGTCACCGGAAGACCCCCTATTTTTTTCATTTGATCTGTCACCCAAAGACCCTTGCAAGTTCAATTTGAACAGCAACTTTCATTTATCACTGATTTTTTTACTTATTTTGAAAAAACAAAGGAATTTGAAGCCATTTAGAACTAGAAATTCGATGTTTGAGGTTTTTGTGGTGCTGCTTCGGCTCTCACCCAAAGGTTCCATTTAAAAAAAGGTCATGTTCTCACCCAATGACCCCATATTTTTTACATTTTGCTCTCACTGAATGCCAAAAATCATGCTCTCACCCAATGACCCCATATTTTTTACATTTTGCTCTCACCGAATGCCCCTTACTGCAAAAGTGCCAACCGTACACCTATATCCATTAATGAAGTGCCCCCCGGTGATGTATGGCGTTTTAAAATTGTAAGCACTGGTATATAGGACTAATTAGGAAGCCTAACCACTAGCCATGCTTCGAGAAACCAGCCCTTATTATAGGCCTACTGTAAAGCATGAAATGTTTGTATGAAAATTTCGCCAGTGCAGTCGAATCGCGGAATTTTCATGCACACAATATTTTTTCTCCCTATAGACCTTTGGGTTCTCTCCAAAATGCCACATTTTAATGTCGTGAAAATATCATGCTTTACAGTACTAGTAAATTGGCTATGAATTAATCAGGTAATTGGATATATCTCAACTGTATACCACTTCATTCATACATGTAAAGTGTGAAGAAACTGTTAAAAAACTTTTAAGGATGGCAACAATGCATGTTTTTGGCTCTTTTTTTCCCAAGAAATTAGTAAAATAGTGAACTTTTTCTTTTATCTCCAGTTTGGACTACATGAATGATTAGGATTGAGCTATGTTTCATTTGGCAGAACTTGATATTATTTTTTTAATCCCAAAAAATTAGTGCTGTATTTTTCTGTAATGGGGAGTAGTTATTGCCAACCACTACAACATTTAAATGAATTAATCTATTTCAGCTAGGAATTTTGGGTAAAAGATTGTTTGACATTTTCATGCAACAGAAAATAATGGTTCACGCATAAAATGTAACCCTGTACTACAAGCATATTTCATAAAAATAAAAACATTTATTTGTAACATCTCATGCTTAATCCACATATATTTAACTGTTGATATTATTATTCATGTTACACCAATAATAGTATTACATACTATGCTTGGTATTCACAAACAAGGGAATAACTGAAGCCCTGGGTTACTATTAACTCCCTGAGCACTACCTGCCGATCTAACATTGCCTCTGATTGGTCAATTACATGATATCTTCACTTGAATCACCAATCAGAATGGAGCTTTGCAAATAATTCACCCTAATTTGTTTGTGTGGTGAATTTATTCTAACAATGTTGCTGATTGGTCCAATTGATAATGAAAACTTTGTTTTTGTTAATCGGCAGGTAGAATTCTCATGGGGTTAAATCATTTTGTTCTGTTGTGTCCAGAACCAGTAGACTTCATTAGATCAGAACAGACAGTGGCAGTGACAAAGGAACATCCTTGCCCTTTGCCCCAGTCTTGGGCTTCCTATCACTTAAAACACAACATCACAAACAAAATCACTTTTGTAGCCACAAATGCCAGCAGATATTTCCCACTGTTTGCACCATCTGGTTACACAACCAAGGACATCCTGCAATTTTTTGGTATTGAAAGAAATTGTCAACTTTGTCAACTTATCCATTGAAGTATTATGAAATTAGGCAGTTGGATCATTCCACTGACAATTCAAGGTGTTGAATTTGACACCATATCTTGAAGCAAGTACTTACATCTATGGATTCAGGGTGCCTCATTCTCTGCACACAGTTTGCAGAGCCAGTGATAAAAATACTAGTTTACATGTGATGTCATCTTTCAATCAAACAGAAAGAATTAGTTTACAGAGTTCGAGTTTCTGAATGTGGCGGTAAAACAATGTGCCTTGAAACATACAATCCGTCTCATAAGTTAGGTCTTGGTAATAGGAAAGTTTCTTTCCTCCATGTCCACAATGCCTAGAAAAGTTGTGTTTTGCTTGTAATTTTTCGCCATTTTTGTGCGATTCCTTTTCTCACATGAAGGCACCAGATGAACCAACCTTATGTGCTACTAACCAATCAAGAGCTGTGGGACGTTTGATTGACAGTGACGTCAGACGCAAACTAGTCTTCTTACTTTGGTCTCAGATTATAGTTCCCATAGTAAATATCAGCCTCTGAATACATGTGGTATTTTATGTGAAATCTCAAGTAACAAAACGTTTTGGTGGTTTTTTTCCTTAAATTCTTTTACAGAAACATGGTACTAATGCAAAATCTTCATTATGAGATGACTGCCTCCGAATACATCATACATCTCAACTGTTTTGATACTTTATTATAGGGTATTAGAACAAACATGGTTCATATAAATATTGATCATATACAATGTATATGGATAATTTAACAGGTACTGTACGTATTTGTTCCATTAGTTGCCCATGCCCCTATAAACACCCACCCTGCTACTTGACTACACACCAGGACTACAATATGTGAAGGATGTATCAATCATCTATACATAAAATCCATACTTTGGACCATTTTTACATATTCAATTATGTAAACAATATGAAAAATAAGCGCCCACCCAAGATGACTTTGTTAAGTGCCCTAGGTGGTTAATGGAACAAATACAGTATATTAGGCCAGAAATAAAAAAAGGTTTGTCTCTCTAACATTTTGCAAAATACATGTATTTAGTTCTGTGCCATGCTTTTTTGTGTATGGTAAAATACGCTATTTTTCCCATACTTGGGTAACTAAAAAAATAATGTCTGTAAAAAAATCTAGAATGTCTTTCAAATACCAAAGCATGCAGGTTTGAGAGACAAAACTTAATATTCTTGGCCTTAGATAGGGTACTGGCTGTGTTCAGTGTCATACAACACACCATCTATACAAGTTCACAAATATTGAATACATAATCTGGTAAATCTTATGGCTAGCATATAGGCTGACAATTTTTCAGGGCATTTTTCCCGCTGCAACAGACGTCACCATTTCTGTTGTTCCCCCAGCTCAGTAGCATATTTTCAGTTCTCGGCTGCAAGCTCCGGTTCTTGGCTGCGAGTTTCTGCTTCGATGATTAGTTTTGTTTGGGCTTTGTTCTCATTGGGCTATTACAGTTAAAATCCACACTACCCCTGTGGAAGATTTTCCAAAGAGGGAGTATGAATTTCAAATTATTAGTAGCTCCATTTTGAAATGCACTCTCCTTCAGGAGAAGATTCAGCTTGAATCTTTCTCAGAGGGTGTATGAAAGCTGCCTAATGTGCTCATTACATTTTAAATTCATACTCCCTCTGTGGAAGATATTTCCAAAACTTTCCACAGGGGTAGTGTGGATTTTAAATGGAATAGCCCATTCAACATTTTCTGCAGCAGACGACGCTCGCTGCAGGAAAATTTGCACTTTGTCTGTCGCAATGGTACAATGCCCCGTATATGTCAATCAAACTATATGCAGGCTTTACATTATACAAATAACATCATTACAACTGATTAAGGTTGAATTTTAGAACAGTTAAATCTTGGTGAGTTTTTAATCACAAACTATAAAAACTAAATAAAATGTATCTAAAATCAAGTCACATTTAAAAACAATATTTTCAATTTATGTTCATAAAATAATATGAGCTATAATTGTGTCAACACCACCAAACATAAGACTCATTATATAGTTCTTGTTTAAACTTTTGAAGGTTTATAATAAGATTTATAGTAGGGTAAATCATTCAACCGTGTACGATAGAAACTTTTATATTATTAAAATTATTTGAATTACACAACACCAAGACTGCTCTTGCAGTTGAGATCAAATGGCTAATAATGACATCCTAAGATGGTTGTGGAGTGTAATATAGTGTGACAACACTTGGAGGATAAACAATATGAAATATGAACAAGAAAAGCAATCTGGTGTCGTGTACAGCATCCCTTGCAAAGACTGTGACTCCCTATACATTGGCGAGTCTGGACGCAAGCTCGAAAAGAGGCTAACAGAACATAAATCCAAAGCGGCCAGTTCCAAGTCAGCGATCAAGGAACACGCCGACAGGAGCAAAGGACACCAGATTGACTGGGAGAACGTAAAAGTGTTAGAAAGGGAGTCCAAGGACTTCCCTCGCAGGGTCTTGGAAGCAATCCATATCAGAACTAAAAGACCCAGACTGAACTGTGACAAAGGGTTGGACATCGACCCTGTCTGGGACAACCTCCTGACCCCCCCGGAACCAAGGGGGCGGCACAACATCTTCAAGTTTGACGTCATCAACATCTGTGACGTCATCGGAGGTGTCCTAGTACTACATCACTAGCAACAACAATCTTCAGAGCAATAACATCCACTGAAGACGCCGGTTGACCCGGTGAAAGCGCTCCGGTGAGTGTACCAAATTTGAGTTGCGTAGAAGTATAAATTTGCTTTCTAATATGAAATTTGTTTTCACTATCCTCTACCATGTGATGGAAGTCAAAGCAGGTCCAATATTTTATTGTAGTGGATACCAGAATCTCATTCTTTGTCAGTTAAATATTATTCTACTAACTTAAACTATAAATCAAATTAAGTATTTCTTAACCAAACTGGAACACTGTGAACGCTAGTGGCTCTGCGATAAACACACGCGCACATAACGCGGTACACAAGAAAGTATACACACGCCTTACACTGCGTACACGCTTAGTACACTACATGGACGCACCGCGCATGTTCCAGTTTGGCCAAGAAATACTGAATTTGATTATAGTTTGATTTTGGAAAAACTTCCCTTATTCAAAAATGAACCACACTTGCTTATAAATTCAGTTGAATGTACTGTGTGGCGTATTATGCGCTATGTTTACAACACGCTACATACGGACAGGTTTTGCTTCTCCTCGACAATCGTGTTCCGCGATGACACAGCCACTGGCATCTCCTGTGTGATAGACTTAAGACATCCAAGAACCAATTCAGCGCTTACAAGCTAAACTACAGGCACTGACTAAGAATTTTCAATAGGGAATAAAGCATGGCACTGATGCAATATCATGTCCTATTTGAAATAAAGTGTTGTCACACAATTTTGCAGTCTTTGCGGTAAGGAGCAAAAATAATTTAGACAGCACAAAATTCTAAATTGCTGTTTCAATAATTTAACATGCTTCAAAATTTGTTTTCAATCATCACTCCAAAAAACTTTCAGTCTGCCTTTCATATTATACACGTAGTTAGGCCATTTGCCAAAGTTTGAGTCCCTAATTTGCTGTAAATTAACATTTTAGGCCATCTTATTTTAATAGCTCGTCTTAAAAAAAAACCCACACGCATAAAGTCGCCCGCTTTTTGTGCATTAAACCCCTTGGATTGAGTAACTTTCGTTTTTTTATTGCTGCTGTTTTATTTTTTTCCAAATCCACCACACAAAAATCTCACGGCTAACATCGTCAGATGTCAAAATAGCCTAATGAAGATTTTATTGAGATTTATCTCAATAAAATTCTTCATCTTGACCACAGTGAAAACTCTTTGAGAGATGAAAAGGTGGTCTATTCTTGTCAAAAAGCCCGTTCTACAGATAACAAAAATTTAAGGAAAAAAACCCATAAAAAAAGGCATTAGGTTTTTTTCTTGGTAAGTGCTTTGAGACAAACTATTAAATTAAGATGGTTTATCATAGCTTGCGACACCATCACGGCATCTTCATTCAGCATTGTTTACAATCCCTTTGGTCACCAGACAGCAAACTTGGTCATCAGATACCTGGCATTTGTTGAGTGTAGATTTTTGTGCGCTGATTTCCTCTTTGGCTTTCGTGGACTGTGCAAACAATGCTGAATGAAGATGTGTGATGGTGTAGCAAATATTGCTGCACAACACAAGACTCTGAAAAGGAATCTTACATGTATGGCAAATTATCAACATGACTGTGTGAGTGCTATATTCTCAATCTTGTTCATTTCATGCAATTGGGCTGTTCTATTTAAAATCCACACTACCCCTGTGGAAGATTTGGAAATATCTGCCACAGGGGGAGTATGAATTTCAACTGGAATAAACACACTAGGCAGTTCCATTTGAATTTCATACACCATTTGAGAAGGATTCAACCTGAATCTTCCATACCATATGGGGGGGGGGGGTAAGTTTTAAATAGAGTTGGTAAATGTGCTAATTCCATTTAAAACTTGTATCCCCCCACTGTGTAAGATATTTCCAAAATCTTCCACAGGGGTAGTGTGTATTTTAAGTGGAATATCCAGATTTAATTTGAAACCCATCCTCCATTCAAAAACACTAGACTATAGGTGTGCAAGATTTTGAGATCCAAACATCAAGTATAGCTGCTAGCAGGAATTTTTTATGTCAAAATTTAAACTGTTTTAGACTTCTTAACATAAAATGGAAATATTTCCTGCTAGTTTGAAAGTATATGTTGCAACTGCCAGCGAGCTAAGTGTATTCTTCCATGGGGAGGGTGAATTTCAAATGGAATTATCAATTTTTATCAGTACTTCAATTATACAGGGTGTCCAAAAAAAAAAAAAAGATGGACACCCTGTATATTTATTAGAGTACTTACATTTCAGTATAATTATTTGAGGTATTATTATGAAAATTGCAATATTTTCTGGTCATGAACTATATGTACCGGTAAACATTCCACTTTGTTTATCACAACATGCACACTATTTCTATATCTGTCGGTTGGAGTGTCAGGGTCGGATCCAGGAATTTTTGATAAAGGGGGCGCCTTTTGGTCGACGACGAAAAAAATGTGTTAAAGGGGTTTACCCCCTCGAAAACTCAACGGTTTTGGCCCATTGTTTGCTGTTCATGGCTGAATTTTTTCCTTTTTTTTTAATTTCTTACAATTTTTGTATTTTTAAGTTACCGGCGCCCTTTGCTAGTCAAAAAATAGAGGGGGCGCGCGCCGGCTGCGCCCCCCCCCCCCTAAATCTGCCCCTGAGTGTTGTCATAACTTGGCTATTCTGTTGCTATTCCTCAACCCCTCTGACACTGGAGTGAAAGACTGCTATTGTGGTGAATGGGAAAGTTAAGATAATTTGAAGCAGCAGCCTAATCTTTTTGTGGAAAACTTCCAACTTGCAAAATATTGTCCAGTTTAAAATTCTTTAAATTTCTGCTCAAGAAAATGTTTATCCATTGAATGTGTCGAACCAAAGGGAAATGAACAAAAACTGTAATATCCATATAGCAGGCTTAGGCGATATTTAGATTAATTGAAAATAATCGATTATTTTTTTTTAATCGGTACTCAATTATTTAAAACCCCATAATCGAAATATCGAGATTTAGATTTTATCGAAAATAATCGACTGTTTTTCTAAGCAAATAGATTATTAAAGCAATTTTTTCAACTGATAGGTGGTTTTTAAAGTACCGGTAGTTGCATCTTTATAGGTGATTATTAGTTGAAACTAAAACCAGAATAACAAGTGTAACAAATGCACAGCAATGTTTAAAAGTGGGATTCTATGCAATAAATGATGCTCAACTAATACAGTCACGCGATGTTCAATACATCGAAAATAATCGATTAAAAAAAAAATTAATCGAAATAAAGTGTTTTTAACAATCGCCTGAGCCTACCATATAGACTCCAATGCAAAGTTTCACTCCAGATCCAGGGAGTAAGAATAATAGATGGAATAAACGCCTGGATGTCCGACCGACAGAATACTGCATGTATTAGAATTTGTGTTGCGATGAAGCAAAATGAGAATTATTACTATTTTCAATTTTTTGTCCACAAATGAAGTTTTTGTATTCAAAAATAGTGAGTTGTATATATATGTATACCTTTTTTATATAGCATTATACAGAACCTGTCGTTACTATTGTTAGTTTCTGTCCCTTAATTGCAAGACACTTTTCATCAATAAGAGGCATGCCAAACTATTCCATATCTGGTTTTGAAATAAGGAAATTGCAATTTGCTGGAAACGGCATCACTAAGTAGAATTCCATAGCACTCAAATGGCTGTATGAAATGGACCTTGGCGCTTGCAAAAATGCATGACAACTACCACATAAAAGACCATGTGACTTTCTGTACTCGGCCAGAAGACAATTGAAATTCACGACTCGATTCCGCCGGCCTATCAGGAACCCACTTCCGTCAAAATAATGGCAGAGAATTGTGACTGTGAGTTTACAACCCACTAGTGGTCCACAGTGTCTGTCTCAACTGTTATTATTACTTATAATCCTGGTGCTATCATCCACATCATCTAATGATGTCTTGGACAGTTTTTTCTTTGTACCCTCTGGGTTAGTATCACCATGACTACCGGTTGAGTTAGCTGCACTGATTGTGGACGAAGTACTATCAGGGTCATCACTGGCTGTTGATAGCGGACGCTTTCTTCGGGATGTGGGTGATATCTGAGGTAAAAAAAAGTTTGTAAAATATATGAAAAACTTGCACTATAGAGTCAAAATGTATCCCAGAAGAATTGTACCCTGACAACTTGAACTCCATTACCATAAGAACTCGATAGGTAGCATAATGTGCTTATTATTGAGCACTTTTAAAACATGCAAACATGAAGAGCCCCATCTACAAAAGTGTAAAGAATTTTCAACAAATCATCGACACACATAGTTATATACGAACAAGTAAACCTGCTCAGTTGGTAAAGCGCCAGACTTTAGTGAGTGTCTTAACTGGCAGGAGTGAATTTTCACTCCTGAAATATGAGCAACATTGTGAAAGAAAGTCTGTGGGTGACTGGCAAAATCTGTTCATTCACTTAGTCGCAGTTAGGCCCTATAATATATAAAATGATAAAAAATTGGTCACTCCATCTCAAAAATATTTTTCACCTCCCAAAATTTCATTTTCACCCACCCACGACTTTCAATCCTGAATGCGAATCCTGATGAAGTGAGCGAGGTAAATAAGACCTACCGGTACAGCAGGAGGTGGCATAGTCTCAATATCGGGATGCATTAATCTCTCTGCCCATCTGATGACCTCCTCATCCTGCATCCATGGATGCTTTATTGCTTGGGACATCGTCATTCTCCTCTTTGGATCAACAGTTAGTAATCTCTTTATCATGTCTTTAGCTGTTAGGAAAAAAACAAGAAATGACACAGATAATTCATCAACAGTGCTATATAACAACAAAATTGATGGGTCAGCGGGACAAAGACTTATCTCCATTATCTGCTGTATGCACGATTTATATGCATCAGTTTGTATGGTGCAACCAATCCTGCAATCATACATACACAGTAATTAGAGAATAAATGATAGGAATTTTTATTTTGCCTATCCTCTACCATGTGATAGACGACAGGCAGGTCCAATATTTTGAGTAGTCAGCCGGCATCCACTACGATAAAAATATTGGACCTGCCTGTCGTCTATCATAGATAGAGGATAGTCAAAATAAAAATTCCTATCGTTTATTCTCATTCTTAGTCAGTTAAATATTATTTTAATAACTGTAAACTACTTTTTAAAGCAAAAATTAAGTTACCGTCATAAAAACTCCCCTTTTTCTAAAATGAACGAAACTTGTTTACAACTTCACATCTTTTGCTGCGCGTACTGCTAGTGCATGCGAGTATTCTGCACTGCGTCTACGCATACAACGCAATACATACGCTCACCTCTATGAGCGTGTTACGCGTTAACATCATTGATGATGACGTGGGGTCGTCTACAGCCTGATAGATGACACCCAAAATCATGAGATTGTCCAATCAGATTATGTGACAGGATTGTGCACTGGATGTTCTAAACACATGTCATGCAAAAACAATCATGGTCAAACGGTTAAGTTAGCTACTGTACTGTGCAGACTAAGTTCTCCAGATTCTAGGGAAAGTCTTGACACAAAAGTTACCCTGAAGTGTCTCAGTCATCAAAACAGAACGTTGATGACTAAGACCGGCAGTCTAATTACTTGTATGTATACTTACCGTTCTCTGATACTCCGCCCCACCACTTGGCAGGGAACGAATAATACCCTCGCTTTATTTGGTCTTGCAATGGCATCACCTTTATTTCCTCCGAAAATGGTGGATAACCTCCAAGACTACAAGAAGAAAACATATGCAAGTGAGTTATAATGTGGAATGTTTGATGAACAAATAGAAACAAACCAGTTGCTTATTTTTTACAGCACTAATGCCAAAGCCAGCTCCACTGGGACTGTGATCAGCATCAGCGATGACCAAATTTCCTTAATAACCTTCTTATAAAAATTTAAAAAAATTTAATGTTGACATTTATACAGCGCTTTTCACATGTATCAAAACACTTGACATTTATTCCGATGTCGTTAGAATATGTCAGCTGCCATACAATGCTCATACCATGGGCAGCGCTCAATGGACAATATTCACAACAGAACCATTTCACCCCTGGGTAGAGAGAGGCAAGTGAGGTAAAGCACCTTGCCCAAGTGTACAACACGATGGCACTGCCCGGGCTCAAACTCTCAACCCTCCAATTGTGAGATGGAGTCCATTGCTAAACTTCTACTAAATTCTCAATGCAGGGGCGGATTTAGAGGGGGCGCAACCCGGAGTGCCCCCCCTCTAATTTTTGCAGAGCGGCGCCTGATTTTGTGTATTTTTCCACAACGATCAAAACAACTATAATGAATACTAAAATCATCACAACTTACCATACAAACAATATAACTCCTAGACTCCAGCAATCTACAGCTTTAGTGTAGCCTCCCATGCCTGCATTGGTGAGTATCTCAGGGGCTAGATACGTCGGTGTACCACATAGAGTTTTCATTAAGCTATTCTCCCCTACAAATTTGGATAGACCGAAGTCTGTGACTTTAATTATGGATTCCTCTTTCTTGTCCGCTGATAGAAGTAGATTTTCTGGCTGTGTGTTTCAAAAGTTAATGCGAAACAAGGACATATTAATGCTAAAATATATTTTTGGTAGATTAAATCCAAAAGTGTATTATCTTCAGTACTATCACCTGAAATTTTGTTATGACACTTTTTCTTCAAATTTACCATTCTGTATAAATTAACATCATTACCAGAGTTCATTCATTATCACATATCTAACTTTACAATTAAGTTTTTATTCATCAACTCATTAGACAATTCAAATCTGAACCATCTCTAACAAACAATCTACAAATAAAGCACATTCAAATACTTGAATCTGGCAATCAGGAAAATTTAGTTGCTGTTGTACAACTTGGCAAGAACCACTAAAATCTAATTTTGCTAATCTTGATTCATTCATGCAAATGATTATCACAGAAGCGAACAAGATAACACTGTGAGTGTATAAGTAATAAACCTGCAAGGGGTACAAAATAAATTGTTTGATTGGTGTTACATTACAATTTGTTAGGGTAAGTAGGTGGTGGTAATGCTTTTTTTACTAAATCTTGCCTGCTTTCAAATACTTCAGACACACAGCTAGATATCAGATCATGAGAAGGTTTTAAAATAAACATTTTTAACTTCTTACAAAAGCAAGCAGTCAGAAACCTACTTTTTTCTATTTATTATATCTATTATATATAAATTTAAATGATCTTTGTTTTTACATCCCTTAAAATTAAAAAAATTCTTCAGGGTCAGCAGTATGTTGTGTTATGCCAATCAAACAAAATTTTAGTTTTAGCCCCAAAATCGAAATCCATTCCTAAATTAAGCGCCTAAAACTTGTTGTGGATGTAGTAAGTCCAAGGAAGCCAAGCATGATTTTTTGACAAATAATTTTGATATAGTCAAAGCATATGAGAATGCTTTCTTACCTTCAGATCTCTGTGAGTTATTCCATTGTCATGTAAATACTACAACAAACAGAAAAACAAAAACAAACAAAACAAACCATTAGTTACATCAAAATTGGTTAAAATTCATTGATTTACAAATGTTCCACTTTCCACTATTTCCATCATAACTATATACATGATAACGTGTACCTATGTGTGTTATTAAGTATGTCCAAAGTAAGTTTGTTTCCAAAAGGGATTAAATCCACATTTTAATGAATATAAATGATATAATAAAAAAAAAAGTGTTTTTCTAGTTAGAGAAACAAGATCTAACATTTAAAATAGAAAAAGGGTAACTAAAAAATAGGATAAGCCTAGAATAAATTTTGTTGGATTTTCGCAGAACTAGTTGACATGGATTTAATCCCTTTTGGAAACAAACTCTTCATATTGGTCCACATACCCACCTTGCATGCCACTAGCATTTGGTAAAATAACATCTTGGCAACATTTTCAGGGAATTTTCCACAGGAAACAACTTTATCAAATAGTTCTCCACCTTCTACTCTGTATGTAAAGAAACACACACACCCAAAATACATAAATAAATTTTCACAATTACTTGTGCAGTTTAAGTTACTTTAAAGCCATAATGTACGATCTTGTAATATGAAATTGGTTAATTTTTTTCAAACTTGATTTTTTTGGCATAGTTTGTAATGTTTACACATGTCCGAACTTGCACCTAAATGGAATCGGCCAAATTTGTTGTCTTTGTAGGTCAACAGAGCAAAGTTTGACATAAAGTCATAATTCATGAATTATGACTTTATGTCCTCCTATAGAACTGCATGTTAAACGGCCAAAATAAGCAGTAGGGTTTCTTTCATTTTACCTTGTTATTTCAGCTCAAAATGGACAGAAACCCTTCCCGACAATTATTACTAGTATTATTTCAGCATTTTGAGTACAGAATAACAAATTTAGAATTTGAAGAAAACAGTACGCTTAATTTGTAAAACATTTTAGTTCAACTTCATAACCCCTACTGCTAACATGCAACATGCTAATTCAATGGAAGATAAAATATTTTCCAATATCACCAATTTGATTGAAAAGCCATATTGGCCCTTTGCATGTATCTGCCGAGGTTCTCCCTGCAAACGCATGCGCAAAAAAGTGCAATGATTCATTTTTGATGCCGGCTCTTCACTTCTGGAACAATGCCCAGCAAACCAGATTCTTCTTTCCCTAATCTTATGGCTTATTTTTGGAAGATCTCCATATATATGTCTGTATTTGTCATATGTTCCTTCCAATGCACAATCAGAACAGTTCTTAGCTTGCGGGTATGACAGCAATCCACCCGCTTCGCAAATTTAGGGGTGATGTTCAATGCTTCACATCTATGAAGCAGCACCGTCTCCAATGTTGCAGCAAAGATTCAAAGTTTGAAACTCGACCTTGGGTAGAGTTGACGTTCAGATTTTCTTAAGTTTGCTGCATGCCCTCCATGCTGCTGCTTTACATAACTTCCAACCCTTTCTGTGCTTTTCATCCAAGCAAGTAATCAGTTTCATCAAAATAAAGGATTGTAATTTTTTTAATCTAGCAAAACCGAATATCTTTTTAATTAAAAAAATCTGTGTAAAAAAGTGTATTTTTTGACTTAGGGAGATGTAGTTTCATCAATATGTGACAATATACTTACAATTCTAGAACTATGAATAACCGTGTGTCTGTGTGAAAAACATCTTCTACCTTAATTATGCACGGCTGAAAGAACAAAACAAAAGGGTAAATGTCAAACATACCACATAATGAATAGAAAGCAAATTATGTGACCCGCTCCCACAAAACCAGACATAAGTAACTAATTTTGAAAATTGAGTTTTTGATGTCACCATTTAGTATAGGTCTTCAGCTTTCATTTCATACCAAAATTATGTTTCTGGGACATGTGGTCCTTATTCTACGGTCTTTCTACAGGAAGGGGGAAGGCGACACATTAAGAAAAGGCAAATGCAAGAAAAATGGCTTTAAAGTTGTAAAATGACATGTTAAGGACTTGGTTTGGCTCAGAGAATGCTAGATTTGGGCGCTTTAGACATGAAAGAATATTTTGTTTTCAATGGTAGGTTTAAAGTAAACATATTAAAGAATCAAAAAATAATAAGAACTGAAAAACGAAACATGCAAGATTTTTCACGCTTTTCCCAACTTTGACTTGCTGTATCTCGAAATGGCTTAGTGCGACTTATGGCGGGTTTGTCAAAGCGGGTCACATATAGACGCTACTAAAATTTCACTTACTGGAGATGCTTTCACCGGGTCAACCGGTGTCTTCAGCGGATGTTATTGCTCTGAAGATTTTTTTTTGCTCTCAAGCTTCAAATCAACAAAATGTGCACACTTTTCTTTTTGGATGTAACACTAACTCTGAGTAATAACTCCAAATGGTCATTTTTAGCTAATGAGTTAATAACATGTGTTTTTGGTTTCTTTTTTAGGGGGGGGGATCAAGATATTTTAGACCATAAAAAGGGGAATAAAAAAATCCACTTTTTAGGGAGGATATAAAAAAATTTTGATGTCGGAGGTTCCAACTAACACTCCCTAAATCATACATCCTGTACTTACATGATGCAGTGATTTCATGATGTCTACTTCTAGCATGACTTTCTCATGCATATCCTGAAGAAAAGGAAAAATACAACAAAAAATACAACATGAGATACATTTTACATAGATTCAAATCTTCCCAATTTCCTTTATAACATGGATTTCTGTAGAAATCTATCATACTACCAACATGACTACCATGTTTACAACATGTACATAAATATAAGTCTTTCTTTCATTTTATACAAAATTAAAAAAAATATATAAAAAAACAGAGTGTCAAAATTGGAATAGTCCAAGCTATGGGTGGAAAAAGATTGATTGATTGATTGATTTTATTTGGTTCCATAATACAAAATACATAAAAATATTATATTGCACAGATTAAAATACATTACATAAATATAACACTTGACAAAATAAGAAATTAAAAGATATACAATGTGAAGATAAAAATACACTAGGAACCGGGATAACCCATAAAGCCAATGTGTCAGGCTTATTTCCAATGGGGTCCTTGAAAGAAAGATTTTGGCAAAAAAGGCAAGAGTATAAACAAAAGAAGAAAGAAAGCACACATTGGACAGCAGACCCCACTGGAAATTAGCCATTACTGAAAAGTTTCCTGATTGCACTCTTGAAATGATTAAGATTGGGGATATTTTTGATGTCATTTGGAAGCATATTCCAATCCCGAATTGTACTGTAATAAAAAGTAGTGCCAGCTGAACTTTTGATTTTAGGCACATGGAAATTAAAAAGCTGCCTTCTAGTATTATAGTTGTGAATTTCTGAGGTTTTGGTAAAAAACTGGCACAGGTAGGGGCACTTGACCCATAATAAATTTTGTGCACATGACATAATTTTAAAGATTTTACTTGACACTCTACATTAAAAAAATTCAGACTGTTGAGTTCGGTTTGACCAATATGTGACCGGGGTTCTAGATGTAAAATATAGCGCACCATTTTATTTTGAGTGATTTGAAGTTTGTTTTTAAGCCGTTGACTGAGTCCGGAATACCATGAAGAAGATGAATAATCAAAGTGGCATTGAATTAAAGCCGAACACAGAATTTTGCGACAGTTTTGGTTGACACAGCTGCCATTGCGATACATAAATTTCATCCTGGAATTTGCCTTTTGAATAATATTGTTTGCAATTGCTTCCCCAGACACAGATTGGTCAATGTTAATACCCAGATATTTCACAGACTCCTGGCCTTTGATAATCTGGCCAGAGCATTCAACAGAAAAATTGTCAACATTTTTTATTTTCCTTTTGGATCCGAAGATAATACTTTCAGTCTTGCCGAGATGTAAAGACAATTTGTTGAAAGAGGAAAGGAAGAGTCAAATTTAAAACAAAAAAAAAGATTCCTTTCTAATTCAAGACTGGTTTTTACTTACTTGCATTGATCCTCCAATTGAAAACTGTTTGGTCTCAATTATCTTCACTGCTACCTTCCTACAGGTGTCCTTGACAAAGGCTAGTTTTACCAATCCACATGCACCTCTGTAACAATTCAGAAGGATACATAGTTTACATTCACTTGAGATATATCTTAAATACAGCCATCTCAGTTGTATTATAATCTATAAATAAGCTGAATTAATATGTTAGAATTATCCTCAATAACGACAGAAGAGTAACAGAAATGCCAGGATTAACACCAGGGTTAATACACAAAATTATGCACCAGTCAATGTGTGCAATGAGCATACTTGGCTATATGCATGCCATGTTTGTTTTAAACTTGTCATAGATCTCCTTGGGAAAGAACCTCCTCCCTCCAAATTCAGCCTTTAGCCCAACGTAGAACAGTTGGTACCACTACAATGTTCCAACGAATGTACTACGGTAATGCTCCAGAGCTATTGTGCCAACTACTTCCTGTGACCAGCTCCAGATTGACCCTCGTCTTTGCCGCTCCATTAGATCGCACAACCTTGCAGTTCAAATTCCCAAGTTCTAACCTTGTTAGTCATGAAGGATCCATCATTCCATCTACAGCCTGCACATGGAATGCACTCCCGCCTCACACCCTGGAATTATGAAACGGACCAGCTTCAAGACGGAAGTTCTGGTTCTGGTTCTAGTTAGGGTTGAGTCGGCATTGCCAGATATACTGTACTTCACCAACTTATCCTGGAACCTAGTTAACAGCTATCTGAGTGTCAACCCACCTGCTTTACCGTATGATATAAGCTGTTTTATGCCTAAATGTGTCTTGAATTAACAAAAAAAAGTACATCAACCAACAATAATATTAGTCTAACCTACCCCTGGTCTTACTTGACCAAAGTTGCCTCTAGCTCAAATTGTGATTGGGTTTGAATATTTTTGAATATTCTACACAGGCCTGTAGCCAGGATTTCTTGGGGGGGGTGCTGATTTTGAAAAAGTGGACTTTTTTTTCCAAGGGGAGGCAATTTTGTGAAAAGTGGACATATTTCCCCAAATTTGGACCTTTTTTGACCAAACAACCTTTAAAAATCTGATTTTTTGGCTCATTACGCTTGCAGCTATGGCTCTGATTCTACATGTTAAGTTGATACATACCTGCCTAGTAATTTGGACAAGATGTATTTGTCCTTCATTTCATGTGGTAATGTTTCCTGGTCTGTGTCAGCTGCATTGACAAATATGTAGGCTACAGAATATACAGGACAATGAAATAGACATTAATTACATTAGGTCAAATAGTGGCTCTCCAGCACACTGGCAAACACACAACAAATAATCTTGCAAAATGAATGATTTGTCTAAACACAAGTCAATTTTCATTTTTTTCTGAACTTTATTTTCTTCTCCAATTCGACTTACGGATTTAGATGTTGTTATTCTCTTGTTGCATAAAACAATACAATGTAAACGAAAGACAAGCTTCTATTGACCACAATTCAAAAATCCAATATATTTATAGCAATTAGCAACAAATGACAAATGTTGTTTAAATGATTGTGTCACAAAATTCCCACTTCCATTTAATAAATTTTGTAAATCATAGAATGCTTACCCTTGTTTTTGGCATGGCCAGTGCAATTTCATCGTTATTCATAAGCGGTCTTTTTTTGCCCTTTCCTGTGTTGATAAACAGAAATATTTACAGTCAAACACAACCAAATTTATTCACAAAATTGCACAGTTGCAAAAGGATAAATTTACACTCCCCTTTTGGGCAAATATATGTGTAATAAAAATGGCTGTAACTAATTTCACACATATTCATCAATGTGTGTGTGTTTATATATTTTACATTATTGTCACTACGATTGGCAAGGTGGGAGAAAAAGAGCAGGCAAACTTTATAAATTATCAATTCAACCGAAGTATTAATTGTTTGATGCAACATACCAAAAGATTCTCTGATATATATCAAGTTGCCATTGTGATTAAGAGAGAATTACCATTATTGAGACTGGAAAATCAGAGGAGGACAAACTATCCATAATCCAACTGAAATTAACATACACATACACAAAAAACCCTAATTCATGCACTACTGTAGAATTCCATCTATAAGTATATTTGCCTCTAAATGAGTGTTTTTTGACTTTTTGACAAAAGAGACAAAAGACAGACACCTTCCACAAAAACATTGTTTGGAGCTTGAGCAAATACTTTCTGATACAGATGGCTGTACAAACATGTACTATTGTAAGAACAATCTACAAAATAAAAGCCAGCCCAATTAGTTTTATGATTCTAACTTAATATTTATTATACCTGGATGAATGACTACCTTCACAAAGGTAATCTACTGTAATGTTTTTGTGGAGAGTATCTGCCTTTCGTCTCTCTCTCTCATAAAAAAAAACTCCTCGAGGCATACCGTAAAGATTTGACTAATGGCACTATGGGCTGCCTTGACATAACTGGAATTTTAGGCACAATCCAAAAGTGCCCTCCAGTAAAAAATCCCACAAGCAAATAAGGCCATGTACCCGTAATTCTTGTTGGGAGCTTCAGAGGAGGGAGCTCTCTATTTGTACATGAAATTTACCCTAAGACAAAGGAGCCCATGTGCGTCATTAGGCAAATCTTTACGGTATGCTTGTAGATGGAATTCTATGGTATATCCCAATAATGTTCTTCCTGGCTGGGGATATAATAATGGAAGGATTCATGGACACCCAACCTACCTATCTTCTGTCCATTCACAAATGTTCCGTTCGAGCTCAAGTCCTCTATGAATGTGAAAGTATCTTTATCTCCTGTTGACTCCTGTTAACAAAGAGGAAAATATATGATGAAAACTATGAATGGGTTGTTCCACAGCAGCTGAAGGGAGTATCCCATTATGCTTTGCGGTACCTTTATAGAACTGATTGTGCCATAGCAAATGTACACAAAATCCCACACTTCAATTACTCTCTGAAATCAGGGAAGCTTAGACTTTTGTTTGAAAAAATATCACCCATAGAGTATTGTGAATCTATCAATAGCTCTCAATAGAGGCCGTCAGCCTTTCGCCATCTTGTGGGTACAAATGATATGTGTGTTCATGCGTCAGACACTCCGCTCAGGGCGCAGCTTGCCACGCAGCTGTTATCACGCATCGACACGGTGATTTTGCTGTTCACGCATGGAGATCGAACGACCATCACAGTGTGTACCCACAAGATGGCGGCATATGACGTCACGTTGACGGCCTCTATATCTAAGCGGCTCTTGTTTATATTTTGTATACATTTGCTATGGAGCACGCAGATATACTGTAATGCAGGATGGGATACTCCTTTCAGCTGCTGTGGGGTTGTTCTATTTGAAATCGTCCATACTCCTAGAAGATTAGCCTTGATGCAAGATATTCATGAGTTAAGACTAATGTAGTGAAGACTATAGACGAATCCAATTTCACACATTCCTACACCTCAATGGCAGCCATAGCTGGGTCCCTGTCGGCTCAATCTCACCTAAAATGTGAAATGATGCGGCCTTGGAGGGTATTTTAAACTGCATTTTATCACCTGTGTTGCACGTAGACAAAAGAATGATGACAGTTTAGAACACAAAAGAATCTAACATTGATTTTTAAGCGGCTTTAATCCACCCAATTGGGCAGTCACAACACCAGTTTGTTGTTGCCGGGACCCAGTAATGGCCAACCAAATCCTGACCATGACTTGGCTCGTTGGATTCGTCTATATTGAGGAATTAAGCAGCTTATGGAATTAAACTGCATTTAATCCTTCAATAGAAGATTTCCATGCTAGGCTAATTCTGTGTAGTTTTACACGAAGGGTACACCCGGAGGTGACGGCCCAATCACTACAAAACATACCCACCTTAAATATTCTGAAGTGCTTTTTGCTCATTTGTAAGAAACACATATTTCTGGCCATTTCTTTGGATGTGTAGGGTACATCGCAGTCCGAATCTCTCCCAAAGAGGTATTCAGATTTGGTTTCATCCATATCTGTAAAAAAAACCAGTAAACAAAAGTTGTATTCAGATGATTACATGCAAGTTATTTCACACAAACAAAGTTTCTACTCACACAATTTTTCGAGTCACATCCATGGAATTCTTCTTCAGTTGCAGTCGGGGACGTTGGATGACCGGTCATGTGACCAAGGGAGTAGACCCGAATCATGTGACCTGATGATATTTGGATATTTTTTTTTACATTACATGTATAAACTTGTTAACTTTTCCATAACATTTAAATTTAAATTTTCATAACTAGCTCATTTCTTTGGAAAACCCCAAATGAGGGACAGTTCCTCAAAATGAGGGACAATTGGCAAGGTCTGCTATTGCTATTCTATCCTTGATATTAATTAGACCTGTTAGACCCTGTTTACACAGAGCCCAAAGTCGTCTTTAGTCGACTTTGTATGATGACCCGGAGCAACATTTGTCGAATTCAAAGTTGACTTTTGCAGTGTAAACGAACATGTAATATGAAGTTGACTTCATAATGGTAATTTAAAGCACGAGCAAGTGATGGCATAAAAGTCGAAATTCGGAATTTGTTTTGAACTCGACTACCATGTAAACACCCTGTCAAGAAATAATTTATGCTAATCCTTAGTCGCAATCTGAATTCGATGTCGCAGTATGAAGTCGACTTCACTCTGTGTAAACGGGGTCTTACTCTGGTCTTGTTTTGACTTCACAGAATTGATTCATGAAGCATGTCACAAGCATTAATTTTGCCTGTCCCAGGAGCACACTGACACTGCACATCCAAAATGAGGGGTGGGGGTGGGGGGGCAGGAAAGTTGGCAGATTAAGGGGTGGGCAAGCAAATTTTGGTACCATAAGAGGGAAGGTCAAGAAAATTCAGGTACGCTAAGAGGGGTTGGCAAGCTTTTTGGCATGCCCTTCAGACATTTTACCCTCCCTTGGCTGGGGTTCACAATTTATAGTGCAGACTGACAGCCCCTTTACATGTAACACATGTTGTAACCTTTTGAAAAATGTTAAGGGCTGTGCAATAATTATGAGCCCGGGGTAAAATTTCGAACGGCTCGCCAAAAATCGCTTGCCCCACCCCTCTTGGCCTGCCAAAAATCGCCCCCCCCTCACGGCCCGCCCAAAAATCTTTGTCTTTGGCCCCCCCTTTACACATGCCAAATTTTTAGGTTCCCAATTTTCAAACCTTAAATGGTCTAGATATATGTTGCAAGCCCCCCTCTCGGATGGCCAAAAATTGCTTGCCCCCCCCTTTCGGCTCGCCAAAAATTTCTTGCCCCCCCCCAATTTTACCCTCCCCAGGGCTCATTATAACGAAATATATGTAATTCAATCAATGGAAATGATAGTATTAGTAAAAGGAAAAGAACAAAAATTAGCAAATCCTCTTTTTCAAAACCTTATGCCTGAAGGTTTTTAATTTGAGACACTTAGACAGCTGACCATTTATCAACCTACCTAGAGGCCTAAATGTTTTCCCAACAGGGTACAGCCTCCCCCACACCTGGGGCTTGGTCTCTTCCTCAGATGAGATGTCCCCATCCACAACATCTTGGGTCGGTAGTGTCTCCATGCTACTGAGGGTTGCACCAGATGACACGCTAGAAGACGTATTATGAGCTGATGAAGAACTGGACGAACTTTGACCATTCTGACTCATCGTTTCCTAAAATAAGAAAAAATGTTTATCAAATTATCACTCAAATGTAGAAAGAAATATTTAAATATTTGTAAAACTGGTCATGAAAAAATATATTTTGATTAAAAACAAACATAATTTTTTAATTAAATACACTAAAATGATAATTTTTTAACAAAACACAGGAAAATATTTTACTTCTAGGGAATAAGTGTTTCTAGATTGACTACACACTATCATAATTAATTTGTTGGTGTCGGTAAGAATCTATTTATAGATCAAGGACACATGCTCCAGTGTGATAGGCTTGGGCAATATCATCTTGTAGGGAAGTTCCCTGAATAACAATAATTTTCATCTTTTTAAAAAATAATTTCAAATAAAGAGGTTTAATGGTCTAGAAAACTATCTTTCATATTTCCTCATCAACAAAAGATTTTATACAAGAAATAGCAATTTAAAGGCTCAGTGGTTTGAGTGGTTTCCATGGATTACCTGATGATAGATTCACCTAGTAATGCACTGATACGCCCATGCCTACTGGTAATCAAAACACACATGGTGTACATGCCTTCACATGTGGGAGATGAGAAACTGACTCACTTCATCATCTCCGATTACAGAGATCCACAATAAATTGAAATACTACGTTATTAAATTATTTCGTGTCATTCAGCTGAGCTGTGCAAAATATTTAAAAAAAATATTCATCAATATATATATAAAAAAACCATATTGGCAAAACTTTATAGCATCCATAACAACAACAACAACAAAAATAAAAAACAACAAAAATAAAAACACACACACACAAAACCAAAAACACTGTTTTACAGGCAGATAGACTTGCCAAGTACTAGTAGTCTCTACATGTTGTGATTTTGTTCTTTTTTTTCTGTAAGAAAGGATGGTCCTAAAAAATCAGAACAAAATCTGAATATATAAATCAGGCAAATTAACATATTTTGAAAATTGTCTGATTAAAAAAAAAATCAGGGGCGGATTTAAAGGGGGGCGTACCCGGCGCGCGCCCCCTCTAATTTTTGCAGAGCGGCGCCTGACTCTGTGTAATTTTGTAGAGCGGCGCCTGACTTTGGATCCGGCCCTGAAAATCATTCAAAATCAGTACTTGTAGCTTAAAATAAATCCCTAAAATGCCAAATCTGGGTGGGCTGGGCCCGAGAGCAGCTTTTTTTTTTTTTTTTGGGGGGGGTTAATATGCCTTGTGTACAAAATTCAAATTGCTGACACAGTCTAGAAGTAATATACATTGACAGTTCAAGAGGAATTGGAAGGAAGAGGATTTAGCACTGCACACTATGTAGTGTCAAATTAAATAACTACAGAGGCGTTTCATTTTTCACTTTTACCTCCGTATTATTTTTACTGGAAAAAAATATAAATGGAGATATGATGTTGTTTCTCATATCATAAGTTTGTGAGAATCAATTTTGATTCATGCATAAAGTGTGACAAAATTGAGCCCCTTTTACAAGAGCGGTTTGTTGATGCAGCTCAACCACAAAAAAGCATTGATGACTCTACCGTACTTCACGGTACTTGAGGTGAACCAAAGCATAGCATATATATATCTATCTGGCTTGTCTCAAGATAATTGGGACTGTTGAGAATGTGTCTTACGCGTTATGCGCTTGCCACTGCGAAATTATCCAACATGGCATTTATACTATCAACTTGAGACAACTATATTTATAGTATACGGTAGCCCGGGACGGTAGACATCTCGGCTCGGCTTTTTTCACACCAATCCATGGACCACCATCAGACTTTTCTAAATATTGGGGAGTTGGATAGTATTCCACTACAAGACTCAACTTTAAAAGGTGTGCGCAAAGCTTAATGGAGCCAGGGGAACGTTCCCCTCCTCACTTGTCAGTCAGTCTGGGGAATTACACCCATCGTATGTGTGAGTTACGGCTTTTACCAATTGGACAAGGCCTTATATACCGGCTCCATACATTCGATGTATGTACTGGGGAATGCACCCTAGCTAGCAGGGGAAAAATGTTTGAACAGTCGAGGGAATCAGGGAACCTGCGGGACCCCCACTTTTGAAAACCCGCTGCGGACACCACTAAAAATTATATCTGATATAACACGTACTCACTCAGCATTGTTTACATTTTGGACGTGAATTTAACATGGTAAAAAACATAAACATTTTAATAATGGATCACCAAACGCGTAGAAAACATTTTTGATTGTTATGATACTCATCCTATAAATGATACTCGACAATATTAATAATTGTACGTACATTACATTACAGGAACATAATACTAATAGGTGCATATGAATTAGTAAGTTTATTAACCATGAGAGAGTCTCAGTCTGTACCTAATCTTGCCAGCAAGACTTCAGTCTTTATCATAAACATAATGACATCTACTGTCTATGCCGGTTATAGGTATCCTAGGTGAATTCAAATTTGCCATCAAACTGCATCATTTTATATATCAAATTAAAGCCCTTGAGTAAACAAAGCCAAAACTGAAAACCTTTTTTCATAGCACTTTCCGTAGCAAAGTTACATCTTGTCAAAGCCTGACTTTCATCAAAAAGATTCATCTAGCAAAATTCCCCAAAACGGCATTTCGGGGGTGTGTCTAGATCTTAGTCTCATGGCGATGGCAGCTTTTTTAATGTAACTGCTATCAAAATCCTCTGAAATTCCATGTGCGGGTGACTTATCACCATAAAAATCATATATTTGGGTCAAGTGAAGTATAGAAAACATATTTATGTAGGTTTCTTTCTTCGGGCACAAGTTTTAAATTTCTATGTAAAAATGCATTGACATTGTCGGCGAATTTGGCTGACCAGCAAATGTGTTACTAAGGTTTTCCTGGGTTACCTACCGGTTTAATACAGTTACTGGAATGAGAAGTTTAAGCTTATCCGGCCGTAGTGCACAATGATTAAAGTCGACCACCAATCCAGTGCTCCCCCCAAAATCAGTGCAGAGAAAAGTTACCGCATAAAACTACTTTTACTTACAGGTAATCTCAGTTTCAGAACATTGAACAGATTAATCAGCAAACTTCATAAACTTCCGTGGAACTTCTCCAGCACTCAGTCAGTCAAATTCCATACACCTGTCGCGCTACCTGCACATTTGCAAATACCTGTGTCACACGTTGTAGTATCATACAAACAGTTTGTGGTGTATATTAAAATCAGGCGGACGCTTGTACAATATGCTGTAGATCAGTCAAATTTGTAGCGATCACTAAGTGTTATATGAAATTGGTATTGTTTTGATAGGCTATTTTTAGAATTAATTGCTGAATTTTTGACAAAATGAGCATTAACTTTAGAAAATGCTTTCAGATTTGATTAAACATAGGTTTTACTTAATTTAACGACTGTTTAAACAAACAAACAAACAAACAATAAGTAAATAAATAAATAAATAAAACAAGAAAGAAACAAAGTGAAAGAAAGCAAGAAAGAAAGTACGAAAGAAAGAACTTAGAAAGAAAGAAAGAAAAATAAATAAGTAAATAGATAAATAGATGAATAGATAAATGAATAAATAAATAAATAAATAAATAAATAAATAAATAAATAAATAAATAAATAAATAAATAAATAAATAAATAAATAAATAAATGAATGAATGAATAAATAAATAAATAAATAAATAAATAAATAAATAAATAAATAAATAAATAAATAAATAAATAAATAAATATATAAATAAATAAATAAATAAATAAATAAATAAATAAATATTTGCGTACTGTACAGATTGAATCGAAAGAAAGACAAGTGTATCTGAAATATGAATCATTCAAAAAGTACATAAAGTGTTTTGTGAAAACTGATTAAATGTTGCCAATCCCTTAAAATCAAGGCTATCCATTGGATTTTTATCTTAAATAGTGATAATGAAAAATCAAACCATTATTTGAAAAGTAAAATGAATTGAATTTCGTTTCATGATTAAATTAGCACGACAGACTAGTCTGCTTGGGTCCACGTACCGGGATGTTTGGCTATACTAAAAGAAAGAAAGACCTTCAAGCTGAAAGGAACGTATCGAGGGTTGACAAACAGAAGGCCTTAACTCAAAAGTGCCTTTTTGAGAAAAATGAGTAAAATAATATTTTTGCATTGAGACGTGACCAAGTATTATTGTGCTATAGATGCAATAGGAAGTTGAATTGAGTTGAGGCTTATGATTTTAAGAATCTGTGGGTATTACAGATTATTTTGGTACCAAAATCTCAACATGGCCAAAAGTGAGTTAAGGCCTTCTATTTGTCAACCCTCGGTATGTTTGTGAATTTGCCGCACCACGACAAGAAATAAATTGTCTAGAAACAGGAACTCATAATGTGGGCGTTAACGCAATTTGCTATTTTGCTCATAATGAGCATGGTCGGTGTTGGGTGGAGTGAAAGAGAGAGATTTGTAGAACATCTGTCACATGAAGCTACATGACACGATGTTACTTTGCTAATGAGGAGCTGTCTAGATGGAATTCTGTGGGTAGGATTCAATTGTATTTTTACAGTTATCCAAACAGGCATATGATATATCTATCAGCTATATATATATATATATTCCGAGCTACGCTGCTGAGCGTGTGTATCTTATTCTTTCTCTCTCATTTTGTTGCCATGTAGGCTATACAACAGCCATGGCGGATATGGATTCTGCTGATGCTTTGCGATACTGGTCATAATGAGAATTTATATTGAAGCTGATACGTTGGTTGATTGGTCTGTAAGGTATGTTATTTCTCCGTGTGTTGCTAAACATATTATAGTAGTGGTCGTTTTTTGTTTTTTGGTTGTTGTTTTTTGCATTGATGATAGATGTTTGGATGTAGATGGTATAAATGAGCTTGAGTTGATTAGGTATTTGCCATTTATGGCGTATATTCAAGGTAACCTACTATATTCAAACAAATGTATGTTGTATTAGCAAGCAAGTGTTAATTTTATAGTTAGTTACACACGTTCAATTCAATTCCCTAAAAGCAGTGAATAGCAAATTTCAATTCTATACTAGTTCATTGTGAGTCTGTTAACATATAAAGTGTGTTGAACAGATCTAAATATCATAGTCGCCCAAATACACAATATTGACCTACCATTATGTAATGCTTTTCTTTTTTAATATTTAGTTTGTGTTTGGTTGTTTGATTATGATTATAGTTTTATATTCCATATTACCTTTTATAATATTGTTTCATTAGAAAGCACTGAGCAGGTCAGTTTTACAGAATGTAATCTATATTTTTAAAAGCGTAAAACATTTTGCGCTATTTAGAAAGAATGAATCTTCTATTCCATTCATCGGCAGATGGTTGCTGTAGCAATGTCTCACACTGAGACATGCCACAGCAAGATAGCCCATTATCTTATATTCAGAGAGAGTAATAGTATGTTATCATCAATGTTATGTGTGCAAAGATAAGAATATACAACTGCATACCTAAGTGGAAGAAGGACCCAACTCCAGCATTTTATAAGTAATGAGTAGACCCAGCATTTTATTGCCTGCAGATTGTTCTTCATTGTGTGCGAAAGATGGACCAAAACCAAAAATCCACTTTCTAAATAGTTTTCCAAGTACACCAAATCATGGTTTTCATGGAACAAAGGCCCAACTCCTTGGAGTTGGGCCTTTGTTCCACATTAATATTGGGTTACAGGGGAATTTTGTTTATCCATGAAATCTGTTTTTCACTACAATAAACATATATACTTGTGCAATCAACAGATATACCAAATACATGTATCTCACTGTATTTATAACACATCTGCTTACGGAACTAGCTGGCATTTGCAGTATATTAGTGGAAGAAGGACCCAACTCCGGCTCGTAACGTAACGTTGCCATGGAAACATCATATAATCATTTCGAATGTATGTAAAATGTTCATATATTAAAGGTCCCCAGAAGATGAAAACATTCTGTCTATAATACTTTTCCAAATATTAAGTTTTATTTTAATATCCATGCAAGAACAGATTTGATGGAGTTGGGCCCTTCTTCCTCTTAGGTATTCAATTATTGAGCATGCATGATTGTTTTAAATCATTTAATGAGATACGTACATGTACCATCCTGTTTATAAATATATATATAGGCTTATGTTTGTAATGTAGCACATTGTTGCATAAAAAACTATAATATAACACAGCAACTTAACTTTATTTACTGCCAATAAACGTTTTTCAAAATTCTGATTCTTACACGACTGCAATGTATGTACATTGATGAGCTGAGCTAAAATACCTTGCGACCCCGAGACGAATATAACAACTAAAGGGACCAAATGTGAGATTATTTAATCAGTCAATCACATTGAATTCGCGCTGGAATTGAATAGCTATTTTTTTAAATTTTGCCTGATTAAATTGGCTCAAAATTAAAAAGGGACAGTTGCGACGGAAGCATAAGACAATTGGGGGGGGTAGGGGACGAGTATATTTTGTTCCTGTTTTACTGGGACTTTTTTGAAAATTGTCAAATTCAGACTATTTTAGCCCCAAATGAAGGTATTTTCTGCTATGAATCGCGCAAAATTATTCAATCCTATCTGGGCCCCCAAATATAGTGTTTTTCGTGCTAAAAAGTAAGATAAACAGGGCATTTAGGCCTATTGCTTCATTTTTTCTTCTATTATGATTTTAGGGGACGTCTCCAGTCCCTTCACCACCCCACCCCCTCCCCCTCCGCCACAGCCGCCTAGGAAATTTGAACAAATTGAAAACTTATATCATTTGATCATTTTGCAAGATACAAAAATCTAAATTTATCGGAAATCCTACAATGTTGCTTCAATCATGATATATAAAAGTACAGATACCTCTAATGGTCTCGCTCTACCAAATTGTACGCTAATCATAGACAAAAAACTCAGTTACCGTGGTAATACTAACCAGATCATGTACGCATTATGAACATTATATCAACAATGTATGTAGGCCTATTTATTAATAAAGCATCCTAATGGATACAGCTAATTGCAGGGCGTATATAGGCTATACAGTAATGAGTTCCCAGGAGATTATTAGTAAATAGTGATTTTTTTTTAAGGTCATACCGATGTACATGACTGTTACAGTCTGTGTTTGTATTTGGAAACACGTTTTCAGGAACTTTCAATAACCATGTCTTAAAACGTCGAACAATATATATTTAAATTAAATAGGCTAATGATGAAATATCAAGGAGCTTAAATATTGAATCTGGACTGATGTGACGTTATTATGCAGCCAATTTACTAAGTACCTTACAATATATTAGCAAAATTCATTAATTATCCTTTTTTACACGTGAATATAATTATTGAAAACGTGTTTCCAATACGTACTCACTGAGATTGCCACAGAGGATTGTTGGTGATATTGAAATGACCAAGCAATAGCCACGTCGTTTCGTTTAACACTATAATTATATATAAGCAGTGGATGGTATAAAGACAAACTGCATGATTTAGAAGTAGATTAGGTATTGATAAATTCCCGGGATAAACTATTCATGATATCAATAATAGATTTGGTATTTATCAATTATTTGTTATCAGCAGAACATTGGATATTGACTTGCAATCAGTTGTAGATTGAGTATTGATAAACCACCTGCTATCAGCAGTAGAAGGGATATTGATAAACTACTTGCTATATCAGCAGTAGATTGGATATTGATAAATTACTTGCTATCAGCAGTAGAAGGGGTATTGATTAATTACTTGCTATCAGCAGTAGATTGGGTATTGATAAATTACTCGATATCAGCAGTAGAATGGTATTGACTTGCTATCAGCAGTAGAAGGGGGTATTGATAAAGTACTTGCTATCAGTAGTAGATTGAGTATTGATAAATTACTTGGTATCAGCAATAGAAGGGGTATTGGTAAACTGCTTAATGTCAGCGATCATTGGGACAGATGGGTTATTGATAAACTACTTGCTATCAGCATTAGAGGGGTATTGATAAACTACTTGCTATAAGCAGGAAAAGGGGTATTGATAAAGTACTTGCTATCAGCACTAGAAGTGGTATTGATAAACTACTTGCTATCAGCAGTAGAAGGGGTATAATATTGATAAGCTACTTGCTATCAGCAGGAGAAGTGGTATTGATAAGCTACTTGCTATCAGCAGAAGATTGGGTATTGATAAACTACTTGCTATCAGAAGTAGAAGGGGTATTGATAAACTACTTGCTATCAGCGGAGAAGGGGTATTCATAAACTACTTGCTATCAGCAGTAGAAGGGTATTGATAAACTACTTGCTATCAGCAGTAGAAGGGGTATTGATGAACTACTTGTTATCACCAGTAGAAGGGGCATTGATAAACTACTTGTTATCAGCAGTAGAAAGGGTATTGATATTTGCTATCAGCAGTAGATTGGGTATTGATAAATTACTTGGTATAAGCAATTGAAGAAGTTGACAAATTACTTGCTATCAGCGGAGAAGGGGTATTCATAAACTACTTGCTATCAGCAGTAGAAGGGGTATTGATAAACTACTTGTTATCAGCAGTAGAAGGGGCATTGATAAACTACTTGTTATCAGCAGTAGAAAGGGTATTGATATTTGCTATCAGCAGTAGATTGGGTATTGATAAATTACTTGGTATAAGCAATTGAAGAAGTTGACAAATTACTTGCTATCAGCGGAGAAGGGGTATTCATAAACTACTTGCTATCAGCAGTAGAAGGGGTATTGATAAACTACTTGCTGTCAGCAGTAGAAGGGTATTGATAAACTACTTGCTATCAGCAGTAGAAGGGGTATTGATAAACTACTTGCTGTCAGCAGTAGAAGGGGTATTGATAAACTACTTGCTATCAGCAGTAGATTGGATATTGATAAATTACTTGCTATATCAGCAGTAGAAGGGGTATTGATAAACTACTTGCTGTCAGCAGTAGAAGGGGTATTGATAAACTACTTGCTATCAGCAGTAGAAGGGGTATTGATAAATTACTTGGTATAAGCAATTGAAGAAGTTGACAAATTACTTGCTATCAGCATTCATTGGGACAGATAGGTTATTGATAAACTACTTGCTATCAGCGGTAGACAGGGTATTGATAAACTGCTAGTGAACTACTTGATATCAGCAGAAGAAGTAGGGCTATTGATAAACTACTTGCTATCAGTAGTATACTGGGTATTGATACACTACTTGGTATCAGCAGCAAACTGGGTATTGATAAACTACTTGCTATCAGCGATCATTGGGACAGATGGATTATTGATAAACTGCTTACTATCAGCAGTAGAGTTGGTATTGATAAACTACATGGTCGCTGTTACAGTAGATGGTGGTATCTGTAAACTCACTATATACTTGTTATCAGCAGTAGATTGGGTATATTGATATGCTACTTGCTATCAGAAGGGCCCGGGGTGTTGACAAACTACTTGCTATCAGCGATCATTATGACACATGGGTTATTGATACTACTTGTTTTCAGCAGTAGATGTGGTATTGATAAACTACTTGCTATCAGCAGTAGATGTGGTATTGATAAACTACTTGCTATCAGCAGTAAATGTGGTATTGATAAACTACTTGCTATCAGCAGTAGATGTGGTATTGATAAACTACTTGCTATCAGCAGTAGATGTGGTATTGATAAACTACTTGCTATCAGCAGTAGATGTGGTATTGATAAACTACTTGCTATCAGCAGTAGATGTGGTATTGATAAACTACTTGCTATCAGTAGTATGTGGGATATTTCTGTAAAGTTGGACTGAACAGGGTCATCTGATGTAAACATCTGAGTCATATATCGCCCTTGGCTGTTTGACAAAAATTCCTTTGGGAACTAATGCTTTGCATTCTGGCTATAGGCTTCAACATAAAAAGTCAAAGTTTTGAGATAAAAATATCAAGAGTATCTCATAAATCACTGAACGAATGCTTGTTTGTACTCATTTTTATGTACTTTTCATGCTGATTCCAAATATGGTCATGAAAATGTACAATTATGAAATTTTGGAGCTTGTCGTCTGCAATCAACACCCTCTTAGAGAGGGTTAAAACTTCCAGGGTCCTGCAGCGTAACGAATTTACATTTTATAATGCGAAGATTTGTATGTTGTTGTTTTTGTTTCAGTATAATATTAAAGAGGAGACACCAAGGCCAAATTATAAACCACTGCTGATAACAAAACAATACGGTATTATAATATACCCAAGACTTTCCAAGAATGAAATAGCTAATTAGTTCATCAATATGCGTCACGTTACTGATTATTAGGCTAAATTAATTGGGCGTGTCAACACCTCATCTATAATAATTGCTGATAAAAAGAAATTAATGAGTGTACGTCCGACTTACTCCGACTGTTGATCAATGCAATTTCATCATACTGCTGATCAAGTAGCTTATTATACTGCTAATTGCGAATAAGCCACTCTATAATACTTACAAAATATTGATTTATCACTAGCATATCTACGGCAAGGAGGTAAATAACAGGAAACTGGGTGGGAATTTGCCCACTCAGTAAATTATTTTGTCCACCCAGTAAATTTAACATGCCCATCGCCCAAAATGCCCACCTAAGTAAATTATTTTGCCCGCAAAAATGGGATATCATATAATTATCATAAAACAAGTACCATGATAACTCTTGAAATCAATTGTTGCTATTCAAAAGTCAGGTATCTTTTCATCACATTTGCCGCATTTATCAACAGCTTATCACCTGCTGATAGGAAGTAGTTTATCAATAGCTTACAGCTATTCCTGATAGCAAGTATTTTTAACAGTGTAATAACTGTTGATAGCAAGTGGTTTACCAATATCTAATTTACTGTTGATAACATTCTGATCGAATACTGATAACAAGTATTTTTATCAATATATTATCTAATACTGATAACAAGTATTTTTATCAATATATTATCTACTGCTGATAACAAGTATTTTATCAATATCGTATCTACTGCTGATAACAAGTATTTTTTATCAATATCGTATCTACTGCTGATAACAAGTATTTTATCAATATCGTATCTACTGCTGATAACAAGTATTTTATCAATAACGTATCTACTGCTGATAACAAGTATTTTGTCAATATCGTATATCTACTGCTGATAACAAGTATTTTATCAATATCGTATCTACTGCTGATAACAAGTATTTTATCAATAACGTATCATCCTGCTGATAACAAGTATTTTATCAATAACGTATCTACTGCTGATAACAAGTATTTTGTCAATATCGTATATCTACTGCTAATAGCAAGTAGTTTATTATCTATTGCTGATAGCAAGTACATAATATTCTACTGTTGATGTAAGTAGTTTATCAAAAGCTTTCATACTGTCGATAGCAACCAGTTTATCATCAGCTTATCTATTGCTGACAGCTTATCTGTGTTGCTGATAGCAAGTTGTTTATCAACATCTTATCTAGGCCTACTCCTTATTAAGCAGGGTGGTAAATAACAGGTATACTGGGTGGGTAAATGCCCACCTAGTAAATAAGTTTCCCGTCCAGTAAATTCAACCTGCCATTGCCCCAAAATGACCACCCAGTAAATATTTTTGCCCAAACAAATAAGGGCGTCAGTATCATTATATGATATCTTTTTAAATCAACTATAATTATGCTTCATATTTGAAGTGCTATCTTTTCATGTTGAATTATAACATTTATTTTGAGCAATATCCACACAAAACCTGAAAGAATTCATTTTCATGGAGACCATAAATGTTGCTTTATATATCTTAAATATTTAAAAGGCTGTAAGCTTAAAATGAAGAACCTTGATCAAAATTTAGGTGCACAAATATGCGTATTATGTACAAAATGGAAGCTAAACTTAATATGAATGTTGTTATTTTATATTACAACAATAAATTATTTCATGATATCTTTATCATTCATCTGATATACTTTACCGGTGCTAGATCATCTTTCAAAATGCATGATATTGTACAGAAATTTATATCAAGCGCGATCAGTATTGATGCATTTCAACCATAAAATATTTTGACGTATAAAGATTTGTGCCTACTTCATTATAAAGTGCTTAAAAATACTGCATATGATTTCTGAGATATCGGCGTTTCTTATAATTACCAAACGGTGGCCTAGCCAGTCTCAACATATTAGCTCATGGTGGGCGAAATTACATGTAAAATTACTGGAAGCAGATTTTCCACTTCTCTTTCTGCATTTTTCTTGCCTCTTTTTCTTGACTTCCCTTTTCTCTTTCTTTATCTTACTCTTTTCCCTCCTCTTCTTCGCTTTCCACAAACCAGATAAGACTCACGGGTTACAATCACGGGCTGATCTAGGTTTTGAAAGGGGAGGGGCCGGAAGTCCAATCATGAAAATTTGAAATTTAACATCAAATGCTACTCTATTGACCATTCTGGGGAGAAGCCCGAGAGGTACCTTCTGCTCAGATCCGAGTAGTACATTTTGCACAAATTTGGTCAAAATCACCTAAAATTCTTCAAATTTTATTTAGAGGAGGGGTGCCATATGCTCCCCTAGATCCGCCTTGCCATATAAAATTTCAAAGCCGGGTTGATTGAGGTAGGCTTACATGAAGGTCTTTTAGGATAAAGTCGGCCACATTGTCTTTTTCTAGATATAAAAAGTGCTTTGTCATCTCGTTTGGACACCGCTACACTTTTTTGTTGAAAGTATGTGTACAATTGGTGCACGTGAAGCCATTCATGGCCGATTCGTGGCCTTAGTTACACATTTTGTATTCTTTATGTAGTATGATCTCCCAGCTCCCTCCCAACATGCCCAACGCTTTGCTAACGACAGCGTTTACAAAGTGCACCGGGAGCTTTCCATTTGCCAGCGTGCAATGACTTTTTCCTTGCTAAAATAGTCCCTGGTCATCCTGGTGTATAATAAAATAGTATTTATCAACAGCTGGATTCGGACACTCATTAAATTTTTTATCAGCATTAGATGAGCAATTGATTTAGCCTAATAACAAGTAATGATGCATAATGATACATAATGATGAACTAATTAGCTCTTTTATTCTTGGAACGTCGTAGTTTGTTAGTAGCGGTGGTTTATAATTTGGCCTCATGTCTTCTCTCTTTAGAGTTTGATAAACGCATAATACATTACTGTTAATCATAATCATTTCGAAATGTATAGCGGTTTTTATATAGCTGTGGGGAAACTCTAGGTAATTTTTACAAAAATTCCACCTCCGCCCAAAAAAGATACACATCTTGGCAATATAAATGGAAACCCGTTACGCTATAAGCTCAGCGATGGAGTATAAATTCAGCTTTACGCTACAGTACCCTTAAAGTTTTAAGCAATTCACGAGACAGCGTCAGTTCTCACAGGAATTATTTCACTGTTCTTTTGATGAGAAGTTTACAAGTTTGTCATACAGCCAAAGCCACGGTTAATATATGACCCAGATCTTCTTTTTTGGGGGAGGCGGGGGGAGCGGGGTGGGGAGGGGTGGATTTAGTCCAGCTATCCAGGAAGTAAGTAGTTTATCAATAGCGTATAGCTATTCGGTATAGCAAGTAATTCATTAATAGCTTAATAACTGCTGATAGTAAGTAGTTAATCCATATATTTTCTACTGCTGATAGCAAATACTTAATCTATAGACGAATCCAACGAGCCAAGTCATGGTCGGGATTTGGTCGGACATCTTTGGGTAGCCGATAGCACCAACCTGGTGTTTTGAGCGTCCAATTGTGCAAATAAAAGCCGCCTAACACCTAGAGAAGATGCAATGACGAGGAGGGTTAATAGAATATTAGCTAATAATATATATAATGGAGATAATTCCGCAGGTCATCACGTCGCATCTATTCTTGTTCACAAGTACATCAATGCATAGATACCGCGTGTAGTTAATCCGATTATTATGTCACTTCAACAGCGAATAGACCACGTAGAAGCTGTGTGTTTTGTCGAAGGGAACTGTATTGTGTTGTTATTAATCATTCTTTTGTCTACCTGTGTTTTCGCTGAAGGTGTAAAACGGATGATGGAATGCAGTTTAAAATGTTCGTCAAGGCCGAATCATTTCACATTTTGGGTGCATTGTAGCCGACGGCTACCCAACTAAAGGCTGCTAGTCAGGTGTAGGAATGCGTGGATTTGGATTCCTCTATAGCAGCAAGTAGTCACAACAAGTGGTTTTATCAATATACTACCATCTATACTGCTGATAACAAATAGTTTAGCAATGACAAACAGTTGATCAAAAGCTTATCTACTGCTGATAGCAAGTAGTATAATAATATCATATCTACTGGGGATAGCACGTAGATAATCAATGGATTATCTACTGCTGGTAGTACGTATCTGATCAATATCTTATCTACTGTGAATAACACGTTCTTTATCAATGCCTTATCTACTACTGATAACACGTAGTTTATCACTGGCTTATCTACTGCTGATAGCAGTTTACCAATGGCGTATCTACTGCTGATAGCAAGTAGTTTATCAATAACTTATCTATTGCTGGCAGCAAGAAGTTTATCAATGGCTTATCTACTGCGGATCGCAGTTTATCAATAGCTGATCTACTGCGAATAGTTTATCAATGACTTATTTACTGCAGATAGCAATAGTTTATCAATGACGTATCATCCTGCTGATAGCACGTAGTTTATCAATGACTTATCTACTGCTGATAGCAAGTAGTTAATCAATGGCTTATCAATACCGCGGATGACAAGTAGTTTTTCAATGACTTTTCTACTGCTGATAGCAAGTAGTTTATTAATTGCTTATCTACTGCTGATAGCAAGGAGTTTATCAATGACTTATCTCCTGCTGATAGCAAATATTTGTTATCTATAACGGCTTATATACTGCTGATATACTACTGATAATACTAATAATAATAATAATTATAACAAGTAGCAAGTAGTTTATCAATGGCTTATCTACTGCTGATAGCACGTGGTTTATCAATGGCTTATCTATTGCTGATAGCAAGTAGTTTATCAATGACAGGTCTATTGCTGATAGCACGTAGTCTATAAATAGCTTATACTGCTGATAGCAAATACCATTTTATCTATAGCGGCAAAAAATAAGTGAAACAGAAAATAAACGACAGCAAACAGCAAAAAACAAAAACATCAAACACCCTCGACATCAAGAAGAACCAGAACAAAAATAATTTGCTTTCCAGTAAGGATTCTCCTATATACACCGGCTTTAGGAAAATAATGTTTCGTCCTATGTTTTGTGTGTATGGTCGTTAAAATACAAATTTAGTTTCCTCTTATTTCCATGTACCGCCCACCAACCGTGTTTGCGTCATTCGAATCCACTTGACAACGTAAACTGAAATCTGTGTGCGCGTTAAATCAGGTAGAATAAAACCAGTATACATTGGATTAATGGTGGTATATGTATCGGTTTTAAAATAAGGTTATTTTGACATGATTAAGAAGAAAATGTTACTTATTTTTTTATTATTCTGAAAGAAAAGAGCTAGCTTTTGGGGTTGCTTTTATTTAAAGCCATAATGGGTGATTTTGTTCCACGATGTCACCCTCTATTGTTCTCGCATTTCTGCTTTTTACCCAATGGTGTATTAAAATACCATGTGAAAGACTACGCCTGTGCTTTAATTACAGTCAAATTTAGAGTTTTTATAACAAAACTGGTGATCCTCTGTTTTCATGTTTTATTCGCCAATTCACCCTAGGGCTTCATATTTAAGTTGCTTAGTGGTTTTCTTTTATTTTACCTCGTTATTTTGGCTTAAAATGACCAGAAAACCTTCATCGCAGTTGTTACTAATTTTGCCTAAGAATAACAAAATTAAAATTTGACCGAAATCATACATTATGGCTTTAATAACATCGATCAAATAGATACAGTGAGTTATAATGACAAAAATTATATGCATCAATTGCCTATCTATTCTATGCATACTCACACCAAGCCACCCCCGTACCCCTCACTTACCCGATACTTATAAACACACACCCACATATACCACCCACCGTCCTCAGCCCCACACACAACCCCCCTTCTCCCCCGACACGGCAGGCCTACTCCCCACCCCTGCGCTCAAATACCATCGCTCACACACACAACCTACCGATGTTGTAGTTTTATAATGCTTGATGCTTGATAAGTAAGACTACAATAATGTAAACATTGTCAAAGTAATTTATTTGAAATTTCAAATAACACTTTGTATTCTCTCCGTTGCATTCATTCAATTCATACGATTCTATTGTCAGTGTTAATATTCAAGTAAGGCGTGCAAAGGCGCTATTTTATACCATCACAATAGCAAGTGACCCTTATATAAAAGACGAGCTAAAAATAGGGCGAAAACGAGTAATAATAACATTAGCAGTTTGGGTGTATATCGTTAATGTAAAGTTCACTTTGCCCTTTATGTTTGTCTGATTTATGTTCAGAATTTTACTGCTCTACCTTGTTTTAGTGGTTGTGCGATAATTATGAGCCCTGATGGGAGGGTAAAATGGTGCACTCTAAATTTCAATGATTTAAATAAATCCTAAGGGATTGTAGTTAGTGACCAATCACGTATTAGATTGAAAATTAAATCTTTAAGATTTAAAATTCAAATCTATAAGATTAATTTTAAATCTAAAATTAGTTTGTCTCTAATTGCAACCACATGGATTTATTTTTAAATCCTTGTAATTTAGATGGGGTGGGAGATTATTTTGGCCAGCCGAAAAGGGGGGGCGATTTTTGGCAAGCCGAGGAGGAAGCGATTTTTGGCAGAACGAGAGAGAGGAGTAAACATTTTTTGGCACGCCGTTTGGAAATTTTACCCACGGCTCATGATTATTGCACAGCCCCTTATTGATTTTTCTTTCTCCTTAAATGTCGTCAAAATACTATAGCTATTTTGATATTTCGTCAAGGACTACACAGACAGACGATTATATTCATATGATGAGGAGAATTTAACGGTAGTTTGATCAAAAATAATTTAGTTGCTATAACAAGACGAATCGGTGATGTTGTTCAACCTTCTATTTTATTTTCACACTTTCGTTACATGACAATATTGCTTTCCACGCACGTTGCTTTTGAAAATAATTGCTCACACGCTGTAAAGCGCGCTGTGGTAAGTTGATAAGAATTGATTTTGATCTCAAATTAATGATTCTTTTTCTTTTCATCGATTCTAATAAATTGCAGTGAATGTATACAAGTTTTGGTTGTACACAGAAAAATTTATCTACTGCACTGATGATAGATAACACGTAGTTTATCAATGGCTTATCTACTGCTGATAGCAAGTAGTTTATCAAGTTGTATTTTTAATTTAGTGCATATTGAAATATGACTATGTAGGGAACGATTCGAGGATATAATTATAATAAGTGCCAATAAGTTTGTTCGAATTTACTTTTAAGGTTGGTATCAACCCTTAAATTATGGAAACTTCTGGCTGGGCCTAATAACTGCTGAATTGTTGGTCTAAAGTACTTAAAGTATAAATATACTTAAAATGGCAAAGACTTGATGATTCCATCTGTGAGGTCAAATTTTTTGCGAAAAAATTCTTAAGTAAAAATTTGCTCATCAATTTTTAAAAACTAGATATAAATATCTAAGAAAATTTCACCAAAATGTGGTTAAAAAATGCTACATTTCGCGCAAATTTAACCATTTTTGGTAAAGTTGATCAAAGCAAAATAAATAAATAGATAAATAGATAATAAATAAATAAATAAAAATAATATATAAAAAAAACTGGTCCTATATATACCGGTATATATCTAGTTTTTAAAATTAATAAAAACAAATTACTGAAGCATTTTTGTTGCCTTAAAAAATTGGGTAAAAAACCCGTTTTTTGGCATTTTCTCTTTCATTTGTTTACCTAAATTAGATGGATTTGTCAAATCTTAGTTAAATTATAAGCATATTATACATTTATAACTTTAGACCAACAATTTCACAGTTATGAGGCCATAGCACATCTCTGTCCAATTTTTGTACTTTCTGTCGTGACTGTGTTATGACAATGACAAAGGTACCAACATCTCATTTTTGATGATTTTAACAATCGTCCAGTTGAGCAAATCACTGAATTATCCCAAACCATTGTAGTTTTTTTTTCGGTACTTTGCAATTTTCAGTCTCGGCCGATCTCAACCGGGCTGCGCCATGCTTCATTAGTTAATCATAAATCATATGTCTCTAGGCTATGTAAAACCACGTTAGTATTACGATATACCATCAATTCCAATTACTTTTCGCAGAAATATACTATATACTCCATCGATTTAACAATATTAAGTTTTATTTATTAAAAAATGTCACTTTTATCTGATGACCATTTCCCGTCATAAACGGTCCCCATGTTTGAAACGGGATGTACTGCGTTACCATGGTAACGCATATTACCACAGCTATACAGGGATTGTGTGACTTTGGGAACGATGTTGCCGGGGGATATTGTTACAAATTATGTAGTCTCATTTCTCTCTATTCAAGGGAAGAACTGAAATGATACGAAGATGCATCCAGTAATGCCATGCGGGCACTAGTGTTATCTAAGATTGATTATGCCAATGCCCTTCTGTCTGGATGTAGAAGCAAAGGCGTTGCTCGTTTACAAAGACTACAAAACCGTGCTGCCCGCATTGTCTTCCAAGTTCCACGCCGTCACTCATCTTCACCTCTTTTAAATTCGTTATACTGGCTTCCAAGTTCCAATAGACAAGAGAATTTGCTTCAAAGTGCTACTCTACATTTACAAGACATTGAACGATCTGGCACCACCCTACCTCTCTGATTGTCTGACCATCCGTGTTCCAACTAGGGCATGTAGGGAAGGCCTTCGTTCAAATCAAGTTCTGACGCGCCTTATCATTCCTAAGACCAACAGACTGATAGGCGATGGATCGATCAGTGTCTTTGGACCCAGAATCTTGAACAATCTTCCTTCATCCATTAGTTCATCTCCCATCTTTTTAACCATTGCTGATGTTGTTTCTTTTGCATATTTTTGTTTTCTTGTATTCTTTAGTAGTAGCATAAGTTTTCTGTAAAGTGCAATGATCATTTCTTTGAAATTGCGCTATATAAATGCCGTTGTATGTATTGTATGTATGTATGTATGTATGTATCGACTCGCATTCCTGAAACACTTATTGGATTTATATGAATTGTGTGCCGACCACGCTCATAGCTACATAGGCCTATTCTGCATGCTGGTGTGTTTACTATTGATAAGATAAAATCTCAAATCCTTGAATATATTTCGTTATTTTTGCTATTTGAACATGACTTTTGTAAGGCTTGCACATGAATATATGTGTTGAAAGAATCTGATCGCTTGTGTCTTGAAAACAAAAACTGACCAAATAAAAAATCGAATTTCCTTGATTTAGAAACTTTATAAGGGTAATGAGCATACGCAGATCGCAGTGGAGCATGCGTATATGCGTAATGGAAAAGAAAAGTTATGTATCTATCGTACAGGTGATGTTCGTACATGTACATGTGGTGTGCCTGGAGTGCTCGGCCTTTTTTCTCGAAACTATTAAAATTAAATCACGGCGGAACAAAATTTCTGACACGAAGATATAGGGATGGTGACGCTGTGTACTTGCTTCCTGATATACTTCCAGAGATGAGGCGCAGAAAATGGGAAAACGTGATCAGCAGAATAAGCATTTTTAGTCTTAGGTCGATGATGACTTGTAAGAAAAGAGAAATTCTTTCAATAAATATCTCAATCAGTTGCATGCAGTAAACACGCCGGGTAAACAAGTAGGCACAACACGATCAATATATAGTCGTTGGCGATTCAAATTCAAAATCTTTTTCATCAGATTTGTCAAATTTGATAAAGTTTGATATTACGCAGAGCTCAATAAACATAATTGAGTCAAAACCAAGACCGTCACCTATTATTCGATTACTGTTATGAAATTAGAAAATTGAAAGTTGGGACAATGACGCCGCAGATTACGACATGATGCTTTGTCTATTTCTGACCAATGTTGATTGAAAAATATTCAATCCTATATTAAAGGGTCTGTCACCCTCCTTTTCACAGTATTTTTTGTGGGAAATACTGCGCAAACGTTGCTATCCGATCCCTTAAAGAGAACAAAATGATGATTTTGAAAACGATTGGTGGTTATACTACCAAACAGGTTTGTGTCGGTAAAAAAGGACCATCGCTAGAGGGGGTATATGGGGGTGGGGTGGGGAGAAACCCCCAATTATTTGTTTTCTCGGCAAAAATTGACTGTTGTCGGCAAATTCATAGGATTGTCGGCAAATAATAGAAATTAAATGTGCCGTTGTTGACGACTTGGGATGTTGTTAGCATGTAATATCGGGATTTGGTTAATGTAATAGTAGTCCAACGAAATTAAATGACTGAGGAAAAAGTTATTTGACCCCCAGATTGTAACAATCTGTATAATTACTGCAATAGTACATTCTCTACTTCTTCCTTATATTATATATTTATACAGGATGGTTGTATCGCTGGACAAAAAAAGACTCATAGTTAACTGAGATCTGCTACAAGACATCGCAAAGGATCATATGATGGAGGATCCGATACAAAATGAACATCGACCCCGAGAGAGGAGATGCAATATATGTCGACTGTAAATATAGATTTGTTTTTCCCTTTTAATTTGAGTGTATATCGACTGCTCAGTGCCACATGTGGGTAAGTGCAATAGCTGCCATGTGTAGCTGCCATGCGTAGTTGAGTACAATATACTGTGTGTAAATTGCCAAATGTGTACAGGGCAGCTATTGTACTTGTCCACTTCTGGCACTGAGCATTCGATATAAGCATAATACTTGGTTGTCTGTAAGTTGATTAGGAAGTGCTGGATCACAAAATTAAACGTTATCAAATTATCGAGACAAAAAGTGTTTAGCACTGCACTATAAAGATATAAATAGTTTAGATTATTAAAGCTCTCGATTATTAAAAAAATGCAGAATCATGCAAATAGATTCTGAGTTGTATTATGATGACTTATCGATTGATGAAATAACGGTAAATCACACATTTTGTTCAGCCACAGACCTTGGGTACTATTTATTAGTTGTATTTTGTATGGCGGCAATATTATTTCATGCTTTTAGTATCTTGTTTTCAATGTTGCAACCAAACGCATCGATATATTGGGCTATTCCATTTAAAATCCACACTACCCCTGTGGAAGATTTAGCTAAAGTCTTCCACAGAGGGAGTATAAGTTTTAAATAGAATAGACTTCCACTTGAAATACTCACTCCAGTTGTGGAAGATATAGGTAAAGCCATAATACAGAGGGAGTATAGGTTTCAAAATGATTAACTCTGACCAATTACATTTGAAAAAACATACTCCCTCTATGGAAGATATTCCCAAAATCTTCCACAGGGGTAATGTGGATTTTAAATGGAATAGCCCATTTCGCTTTATAACATTTATTCACGTACAAGCCCATATTGCATTACGTTCTCCAAACCTGCGCATTAAGAGCTGAATCTAAATCACATGTTATATAAGTTTGAAGATTCACCCGGTCAAGGTTGTATGAATATTGAGATACTACCTGCCTATTGGTCAAAAAGAAGTTTTCATTATCAATTGACCAATCAGCAACATTGTTAGAATAATTTCACCACACACAAAAAAAAAATTGGGGTGAATTATTTGCAAAGCTTCATTTTGATTGGTAAAATGAAGATATCATGTAATTGACCAATCAGAGAGAATGTTAGATCGGCAGGTAGTGCTCAGGGGGTTAAAAGAATTTTTGCGAGATCAGATGATCGCATTCACTCCTGAGATATATGGCAATACCGTAAAAACGAGTACCATTTAAAGACCCAAATCTATATTCTGTATCGAAGCATCCATATTTATTTTTACAAAAATTCAATCTAAAATTGAATAAAAGAGAACTCGATGAATACAGCTAAATGTCCATGTTATTTTACGGAGTAAATTCAACGATTAGTATGGTAAGCCTATTTGAAACCTTCGATGGAACAATCTGCCTATAGATGTTGTTATATACAACGCATGTCCAGTAACACAATCACTGCACCTATTGAACATGGAGAACATCTCATTCATATACATGTTGATGCGCAGTTGCACCTGGACCACATTCCGTGCATACCTGTTTATGTGCAGTTGCACCTGGACTGCATTCCGTGCATACCTGTTTATGCGCAGATGCACATGGACTGCATTCCGTACATATCTGTTTATGCGCAGTAACACCTGGACCACATTCCATGCATACCTGTTTATGTCAGTGCAGTTGCACATGGACCACATTCCGTGCATACCTGTTTATGCGCAGTTGCACCTGGAACACATTGCGTGCATACCTGTTTATGTGCAGTTGCAACTGGACCACATTCCGTGCATACAGATTTATGCGCAGTGATACCTGAACCACATTCCGTGCATACCTGTTTATCGGTGCACTTGCAACTGGACCACATTCCGTGCATACAGATTTATGCGCTGTTTCACCTGGATCACATTCCGTGCATACCTGTTTATGCGCAGTGATACCTGAACCGCATTCCATGCTTACCTGTTTATGTGCAGTTGCACCTGAACCACATTCCGTGCATACCTGTTTATGCAAAGTTGCATCTGGACCACATTCCGTGCATACATATTTATGCGCAGTCGCACCTGCACCATATTCTGTGCATACCTGTGTCCCCCCTTCTCGGCCTGCCAAAAATCTTTTGCCAAATTTTTGGGATCCCAATTTGCAAACCTTAAAGGGGGTCTCCGGTAATCATAACATTATGCCTTATATGTTAGAAAAATAATTATCAAGCTGAATCACATGGTTTTATTTAAAACAAACTCATATTGACCATAAAAACGAATAAAAACAGTCGGCTCTCAACACACGATATTCAACTCCCGCGCCGAAATTGTCTAAGTGCAAAGACGTAATGGTTACTTGTGCTCAATTGTCGTCAGTCTTCATTGTATTTCTAGGACGTCATTGCACTCGACAATTTCGGCGCCCAGGAATTTTGAATATCGTGTGTTAAGAGACGGGTGTTTTTATTAGTTTTTATGGTCATTATGAGTTTGTTTTAAATAAAACAACGTGATTCGTACTTGATAATTATTTTTCTTGCATATAAGGACTAATTTTGTGATTTCCGGACACTTCCTTTAAATGGTTTAGATAATACGTATATTGCGAACGCAGCGAGCAGGAAAATTTGCATATTCAAGTGTTTCCGTACTGTTTTCCTAAGCCTTTTTAGAGCGTCCCATGAATGTTTGCCAAGAATCGCTTGCTCCCCTCTCTCGGCTTGCCAAAACTTACTTGCCCCCACTTCGGCTCGCCAAAAATTTCTTGCTCGCCCAATTTTACCCTCCCACCAGGGCTCATAATTATTGCACAGCCCCTAATTGCTTATCGCTTATGATTTATTCACAGATACGCTGAGGCCCTGACCAATTTCTATCCACTAGTATGCGTTGGTGTGATTTTGATATCTGGAGCTTGTGCAGCTGTATCATTCCTTGTCTACGATCTACCAGATTTTGAAGAACCAACAAAGGTAAATGTAGTTTTAAGTCACACATATTTCTCACAAATTCTTTTCAAATAAAAATTACGAAAAGTTACGTTTCTGCAAACTCAATCTTCATGGCCCGAAACATTATGGCCTTCTTCTCCTATCCTCACATGAAGAACATTTCAGTAGTAACTGAAGAGAAGAAGGTCTGAGTATTTGGGGCTACCATCTATACAGCCGTTTTGTCGTCAGTTGATATATTTTATTTTCCTTTAGCTCATCACGCTCAACCCTATAGCCGTTATGTAGTTTAACATGCAAACATGATTTTGAAATGTACAGAGAATCTGCCCAAATATTGAGCTCGCGCCTCACTGCACTGCGCAAGTCCTGTTACTCTCATCTTGCTTACGGTATGCCTTATGTTTGCATACACTGGTATACGCGTATATTTAAAAATACACAGTTGAGTTGAAATAACGAAGTTTGAATTATTCTTAAAACCTGTATGCGTCATTAATTACTTTTCAAACTACACAGGGTTTTGAAGCACGTGGAACACCTATCACAACAAGTCTCATCAGTTACTACAACTATTTGGATACATTTTATTCTGCCAATGATAATGCTCCACCAGCTGCATCCTCCAGGAGAAGAAAGCGACGGCAGGCGAGTCCTCCTCCGTCATTATCTACGGCAGCACCTTCAACAGAATCTCAGAATACCATTCCGTATGGAACACCCACCGACAAAAGTGATGGCGGGGGAATTCCTAGCGTTCCACATTCAAATGTGAACACACGTATTTGCGTGGATTTTCATCCCAATCAATATTATGGTAAGTCGTAGCGATCACGAAGTCCCAAAATCGTCAAATACCTGTCCATTCTATTGAATACCGGCTAATCACATCATTTTATTGAAAATTTGTTTGAAGCTGAATTTATACTACATCGCTGAGGAACGAGCAATTGGTAATTGACCAATAGGGTAGGGTGCTTTCTTAAAGTAACAAAAAGTGCTCTTCCTCATTATGCCCATTGGCTAACAGATGCAGATAGAACGGATAGTACATTCCAGTACTCTAGCGGATAGAACAAACGAACATTCCATGGATACCATAATGTGACCTGTCAATACGAAATGAGCGTAGAATCGCAAGTTGGTAGTTTCGAAACGCCCTTGCTACTGCGTTTTGTTTCCTTTGTGAATGGCCCATTGTGCCTCCATTCACAAAGGACATACGTACATACGTCTGACTTGAACAGGTGCGTTGCAAATCAAGCCATCAACTCATCTCGAAACTATCACTTGTGACTTAATTTCGTTGTGGCAGGTCACATATGGTTTATCACCTTAATATTGGACGGGAATTCATCGATATATTCATGGAAACAGTGCAAGAAGGTCCATCTGCAATATCTTATTTAAACAATTGCTGCGTGTGGAGACACACGGGGGTCCTGATGGGACCAGGCTGAAACAAATTGTGCCAGGTCACATTGTTGTAGTTCTAGAGGTGGAATGCAGAGCACAAATGGTTGATTCGTTATTCGTAATTGGCTTTAACATAAATCTTGATGGCACATGAATAATTCACCCCAATTGAATATGTTTCGGATATTTCAATGCTATTTTAGTTACGAAAACCAAGTATGTTTGCTTCAGTTATTTTTGAAATGCACAAAACAAAATTGTTAATATCATGAAGAGAAACACTAAGCCCGAAGTTAGACCAGTCTACTGTTACACGATGTAATAGATAAAAGTAATACTATACATGAATATATTCTTATGTGATTCTTTTACAGAGAACCCTTCCCTTGTCTTTGGTGCCAAAGGAAAAACAGATCTATTTACAGCTGAAACCATGAAGAGTGCTTGCCAATTAGAGGAAGAAATAATCCGATCACATCCTGCATTCAATGGATCCTGTCAATCATGTTCCCAGTGGGCATGTCCAGATAGTTGGTCGTTAGGAGGATACGTTGCGCTGCTTAACAGCAAAAGCTCATGTGATGACATTAACTCTACGGACGTTGCCAACGTTAGGACGTTGCTGCATAAGTGCGCGGGTTATTACGTCGATGGGAGTTTATCTAAGTTATGCGCATTTTACGGTACATGTGAAGAGATACCGCCAGAATGCACAGAACATGATGCTGTTTATCTAATTCTACATTACATAACAAGTAAGACATTTGTCGAGGCTATCGCTAATGATGAAGATACAACGTTACCGTTGATGTCGACTTTTCTCCCACTCTACAATCAGTATGTGTTGGAACAGATTTATTTAGACAACATACACGGGAATACATTTTCAAACGAGGATGTAGCGCTGAAAGCTGTTAAGTTTCGGATTAAATTCAGACTGTTTGAGCAATTTTTGTTCTCAGATATTCTATATGTTGGTATCGGCTTAGCAATCATTTTAATCATAATCTGGATATATACCAAATCCTTTCTCGTAATGATGGCGGCATTCATTAATTTTATCCTATCTCTTATATTGGCATATTTCTTCTATGTAGTTGTATTTCAGCGGCCATTTTTTCCTTTTGTGAATATCACGGCGTTGATTATGCTAATAGGAATAGGTGCAGACGACACGTTTGTTTACATGGATCTATGGAGAAAGGCACTCTCCGAACATCGCGGAGGAAAATTAGTTGTTGTAGTTGAGGATGCATTACGCCATGCCACTGCAACTATGTTTGTAACAAGCGCCACAACGACTGCCGCGCTTTTTGCTAGCATGTTCAGCGACATCACAGCGGTAAAATGTTTCGCTCTTTTTACGGGAATTACAATCTTGATGAATTTTCTTCTTACGCTCAGTTGGTTACCTGCAGTTATCATCCTTCAGCATAGATTAATGGAGATTTGTTGTAAAAATGAAGACAATCAACAGGACACAAAATCGTCAACTCTTGAATATTTACTCACACCATTCAGAGTGTTCTACGATAAGATTCTTCCGTTCATTGTTGTTAAATTGCAATACGTATGGATCGTTTCACTTACATTACTCGGACTTGCTGGAGCCATTGTCGTGTTCTGGAAGCCTGGGCTTAAGCTCCCATCATCATCAGAATTTCAAATTCTTCGCACTGAAAATTATCTTGAACAATACGATTTGGTGTATAAAAACCATTTCAAATATGAACAGAACAAACAGGACAGAATGAATGGTATTGTATTATTTGGGGTCAAATCGAAGTACAACGGGGACCCATGGAATCCGGATGATTATGGAGATCTTTTTTATGATGAGGCATTTGAGTTTTCGTCACCAGAACATCAGCTTTGGCTAGAGAGCTTCTGTGAAGATCTTCAAAATCAAACCTTTTATCACAGTACACACTTTTACGGAGAATGTCTCATTAATCCCTTAAAATTATTCATGAGCAGAGATTGTGAAGGTGGGAGCTTGTCACCCTGTTGTAATGAAAGTACATTCCCCTATTCGGCATCAACTTTTGACACGTGCCTTAAGCAATGTCATACGCACGGCTCCTGCCAGTCTGGATTGCCGTTATATGATACAGAAAATGACTTCAAACTTCGTGCTTTTGGAATTTTCTTTTCCTGCACAACATTTCGATCTTTTAACTTTGGAATCATGCAAAACTACTGGAGGGACGTCAACGGATGGATGCAAACCAAGTTTGCTACGGCTCCCGAGTCCTTATCAAGCGTGTTTTTTACAGCTGAAAGTGGAGACCAACTTTGGTTCTTTGATCTTCAACTAAATCTCGCTAGTGGTACGCAGATATCGCTTGGCGTCACCTTGGCCATTGCTACAGGGATCTTGATTGTAACCATTCTGAATATCGTACTTGCTCTTTACGCGATCCTATCAGTCGCATTTGTTGTATTAGTAACAATGGGAAGTCTGGTGTTACTGGGTTGGGAGTTGAACATCTTCGAATCGGTTATCTTTACATTGGCAGTTGGTCTAAGCGTTGATTTTACTATTCATTACGGTGTTGCGTACCATTTAGCGCCATTTAGTCATAGAAATGAGCGTACAGAGTTTTCCATACAAACAATGGGAAGCGCCATTACCATTGCGGCTCTATCAACCTTTATTGCCGGTGCCTTAATGCTGCCGTCGACGGTTAACGCCTATCTACAGTTGGGTATATTTATGATGCTTGTTATGAGTATTAGTTGGGTGTATTCTACGTTTTATTTTCAAGCTCTGTGTAATGTCTTCGGTCCTCAAGGAAGAATTGGAGAATTAACGTATTGTTGTAAAGATGACGATCCGACCTTGGTATCTGGTGGTAAAGAAAACGTAATTCCTGTACAAAATGGCGGATCTTCTCGCGAGAACTCGCAGAGGCTCAACATAATAAGTGGAGACGCAGTGAAGGTTGGTGATATTAACATGGGAACGACGCCATCGATTAGTCCCATTCAGCCAGATTTGACGCCACCAGTGGCTCACCTTCCTGGAACACCTTTAAAGAATTCTGATGATGAGTCGGAGCAAAGTGATAGAGTCAGTCTTAAGAAACCAGATGGCTTACCACCAGAAGGTGTTACCAATCCGATGTATGAGAAAGAGTAACATTAAGAATGGAAAGATATTTTTTGACGCCTAGCACATTTTCACTTCGTTTTTTACTTGAAATGCTTTAAACAGTAAATTATTAGAACGGCTTATAAAACTATTAGCCTAGAGTCCATTTGAGTTTATATCATATTGATTACTAGTATTTGAGCGGAGCCTCACATATTTTACATAGAATGTTTTTAATGACAGAAATATTTTATTAAAATCTTAGCGTCAACAGATGATAAATAATTTTTGACAGTATGAAATTGTTTTCCAATCCCTTCATGTCGACAGTTTGCATAATATGTCATTCGTACTTAATTCTATTGGACATTGCAATCGTTGATCACAATAGCAACAAAACTACAAATTAGCCTTAGACAAGATGTTAACCAATTATACAAGCATGAAATCCATAAATGCCTAGATCCTAGTCACGAGTTTCAGTTAACAGGGGAAGTGGATGTTCTAAACGGGCGAATCCCTATAACGGCCTGTCCCTATTCAGCGCGCCAAGTGTGAGTGAGCAAGTCCGAAATCCACTCCATCGGCGATACCTTGTGATTCGTCTCAGAGTACACCCACTTCACTTTGTCGTAGAAACTCGAAATATGCAATGAGCACCTGGTCACGGAAATGTATACGTTGCAACAACCCATAGATAACAAAGAGGTTGCGATTCCCATACGCCGTGATCGTACGCCCGTCTATACTCTGACGGAGGATGAAGATTTTGCACGTACGAAATGGACTCGCGGACAACGTAGACAATGTACAGACTGTGTAAATTTTATAATATATTCAAGACAGTCAAGGATATTGAATGAAGGTAATTCTATTAATATGATCCATTTTATGAGAAAGGTTTTTAACAAATCTCCACATACATAAATGACAGTCATTTCACTTACTATCCAGGATTTGAACCTGGGACCTTCGGATCACCGGACCGATGCTCTACGAACTAAGCCAAAGACTCCATATTTTTGATCAAAATTATCCATTTTGTTTGTAAGAAATCATTATAACAAAGGCAACAGTGTGGTGTGAAAACTTGATTTCATTCATGTGCGGTTCATACGCGCAGATTGTCTATAAATGTGTGTGAGATCGGCGGTATAAAAAAAGTTGCGATTTGCATATTTTGATACAAATGTCCGCTGCGTTTGTAACACCCGAAAGACGTTGAAATTGACAGCAAGAAGTATGGAACATCGCAACCTCTCTATAATGAAAGACAGAGATAAAAAAAAGACTAAATCGCGTCTGACGTCAGGGCAAAGGCGCGCCGTGATTGGTTGCCGACCTGCGCAGTATGGCATTTTCTGTCTAGTTGTCAGAAGTTTAGACGCGAACTAGTCTTTTTACATGTTTTATCTCTGTCTTTCATTATAATGTGAGCAGTCGTTGCTTACATGGCTTACGTGCCTTATCATGTAATTGAAGTGCCCACAATTTAAACTTTTAAGTTTAAAAGAAGACGACAAAATTGACGAATAGGAAAAATTACCAAAGAAAAACGTATTAAAACCACAGTGTGTTAAAATTTCACCTTGTTTTTGAATATTTTAATCAAGTGCAATTTGTATTATTTTTGTCCCGTGTATTCAATATGATCCCACTATACATAACACATACAAAATAGTGTATGTAATAATTTATTCCAATTATAAGAAATGTGTAAATATTTTCATCTGTTTTTAAGATGTCCGTGTACCGTTGAGGTGTAAAAACGTAGTACGTTTATATATATTGTATGTATTTCGGCTGTTTTATGATCTAAATTAGCTTCTCAAATTTAGTAGATTCTAATTCTAAATTATTACTAGAGTTCTCATAACAAATCCAGGTACTCACAATTAGTAGTGACGTTTCGCAACCTTACTGGCTGGTTGCTTCTTCTTGACTGAGCTGTATCCAGTACTAGCACTTGCTGTCTTAGCTGTAGTGTTGCCAGTTGATTTTTCCTGGATAAGCTGGTTGTATGCATGACTGAGAAAATAAGCTGCGCCCCCCTCATTGTTCATAGCTTGCTCGTTGCGCCTCCTGATCCAGATTGAAACGTCACTACTAATTGTGAGTACCTGGATTTGTTATGAGAACTCTAGTAATAATTTATATAGACAATCCTGATGAATCTCTTCAATGATCTAATTCTAAATGTTGTCCCAGAATTTTACTTTCGCTACATGACGCCGTCAATGGAAACTGTGGGTACTTAATTATATGAGAGGCGCCATTTTGCTCACAAAACCGAGGAACCGAGTAATAGCGGATCATTGTGTAAGAATTAGAAATAGTAGAAGAACGATGCTACTGTTTCGTAACCAAATCTTAAAACAAAGGTTTGAAAGTGTTTTTGGCATACTAGTACCTGATTCAGCCTGAAAGGTACTGAAGAAATATGGATTGGGCCCCATTTAAAGTGTCAGGCATTTTTGGTAGGGGTCAATTAAGGTCAAACGGGGATAAAAATGAAAAATTATTATATTATTTTTGGCGCAATACAACTCGGCTTCGCCTCGGTTTTTTACTTAAATATAATGATGCCGCCCGTGTTATATGAGACGATAGATGCACGACAGCGGCTAAAAACAATACTTTCATTCTCTAAATAGATACATTTGAATTTAGAAATAATTGAAAAAGTTTGACACAAACTTCAGATAAAATTTGCTAACCGAAACTTTTCTTTTATTCGCTAGCTCAAAGCAAATTTTAAAGTACAGTTAACTTTATCTAGCATAAAAAACTGTAATAACATGGGTCAATCAATTACGACCGTCAGTAATTACTGAGGAGCCAAGATTAAACTGCAAAGTTTTTGTCACTCTGTTCTCTGTGCAATCAGATTTTTCGTCTATAAATTATAAAATTGTGAAATTGTACTATATTTTAGATTATATTTATAATTGTAACTGACCAAATGGTTGTATATATTTTGTTGTACGTAATGTTGAAAATAAGTAATATTTTCGTAATCACCAAGTTTTGTAGAAAGGAAATACACTATGCACCGAATTTGTATATATCATAAGCAGCTTTTGAAAGTAGAGGAATTTCTTGGGTGAAAAAAAAATGTGATCACTTTTTGAAGCGAGCATTGTGCCATTCCAGTTGAAATCTGTACATCCCCTTCAAGATATGACATTAATCTCCTACATAGGGGGTGTAGATTCAAAATGGAGTCACCCATTCAGGTAATCCCATTTGAAATAAATTCACACTCCCATAATGTCCCATGTCATCCCACGCTCCTTAAAGTGAAATACTAGTATATTGGCATATTAAACAAAAATGAAAATTGCAATATTTAATATAAACTTACTACTCAATGGGTATACGAGGTATTGTTGGTCGAAGCAGCCAAAAAAAAAATCGATTTTCATTATCTGAATCAGTATATTATTGAAAAATAACACTTTGGTGTTTTGCAAATCATATACTTTGAAACTTGCTTAATTTATTGTTGTTAATGAGTTATGTACGTACAGGGGCGTAAATCCGTTTGTGAAAGTGGGGGGGACACACTGACAGTGGGGGAAATCAATAAAATATGGGCGCAAAGCAGCCATCGCGTTGCGCTTGCGCAACGCAGGGGGGTGTCTGAGGGGGGTGTGCCCCCCTGAGAAGTTAGAAACTTTTGCAAAATGAATACCTAATTGAAGCGATTTGGTGGCCCATTTTGGCACTATTAGTGTGTAAAATTTTAGTTTAAAAAAGCCAAAAATTTGTGAAATGACAGTCCACAAAGCCTTTCGTGGAAAAGTTTTCCCTAGGCCTATAAATGACATAAATTGGCAAAATGTGGAAAACAGAAGTGAAAATGGCTACTTGTTTAGCCACTACACAGGGGGTGTCTGAGGGGGATGTGCCCCCTCAGAAGTAAGAAACTTTTGGAAAATGAATACCTAATTGAAGCGATTTGGTGGCCCATTTTGCACTATTAGGCCTAGTGTGTAAAATTTTAGTTTAAAAAAGCCAAAAATTTGTGAAATGACGGTCTATGAAGCCTTTTGTGGAAAAGTTTTCCCTATTATTGTAGGCCTATTAAATTACATAAATTGGCAAATGTGGAAAGCAGAACCGAAAATGGCTACTTGTTTACCCACTACGCAGGGGTGTCTGAGGGGGGGATGTTCCACCCTGAGAAGTTTAAGCCATTTGGTGCATTTACACTATTTAAATCATTGCTTAAACAGAAAAAAGGGTCCGAACTCAATTAGCAAAATGTTAAATGTTACACAGGTCCACTGATCAGGCCCGTACCCAGGATTTTTTTTTTGGGGGGTGCTGATTTTGAAAAAATTGACTTTTTCCGGGGGGCAATTTCTTCCCCAAATTTGGACCTTTTTGACCAAAAAAGCATAAAAAGACTTTTTGTATACTTTTGCAAATTTGGGGAGGTCCCCCGCAGCCCCCCTGCGTACGGGCCTGCCACTGTATGTTAGGCCTATAAGACCTGCCCCCCTGAATCCGCGCCTGCGGGTGTAGAAGTGAAAGCGACCACTTGTTTATAGGCCTATACACACAAGGGGTAGGGAGTGTCTGAGGGGGATGTTCCCCTTCAGATGTTGCAAAATTTTACAAAATGAAGGTCCAATTGAAGTCCTTTTGTCAAAATTTTACTTGAGATTTGAGATTCACAATTACTAAAGCATGCATGGATTGATGTTGAAATCATTTTTTTGGTGATAAAATGTGACAGGCCCTGCATATAGGCGGGCCCGCAGGAATTTTCACACGTTTATGGGCCGTGGACCCACCTTCACGCAAAGCCTAAAATAACCACAGGCCTATATATCCGACTGTGCGGTTTTTGTAGGCATGGGCAGTGATGGGCATACTCAATTACATGCAATTTAACCTTTCTTTTTTTTCCCTTTTCTCTTCTCTTTTTCCCCTTTCTCTTCTCTCTTTTCCTTTTTTGTGGGGGGGGGGGGACCAAAAGGTGGGGGGGGGGACATTTGATATTGTGTATTGTGTCCCCCCCCGATTTACGCCCTTGTCAGTACGTAAGTATATCTGTGATATTTGAATTCTTCTACACGCTCGCTATGGATTGAGCAATGCAATTTTTGCTAAAGCTCGCTGCCATTCGCAAGATTCTGTGAACTACATTTTCTTTGCTGCTTCGACCAACAATACGTCAGAGGGGAGCATGAAAAGGTGCGCCCATCTTCTGATATAACTCGCTTGGTTGAACAAAACAGTACAGTGAAATCTGCCGCTGGTAAGACATTCTTTTACACACAGACCTCTGTCATTGTGGAATAACCTCCGCAATGAAAATTCCCACTGTGTACTGACGTACTCACTTCCATCATTCAAGAAGGCTGACAAATGACAGTAATTGTGTATCCCCATTTATAATATGCTCGCATGCATTCTGATGACTTTGTTGTATATATTTTGTTTCATATTGCGTTATTGAAATGACGTATTATAAATGCCTAATGCATGTATGTATGAAATATAACTATAGGCGAATCCATTTTCACGTATTCCTACACCTCACTGGCAGCCATTACTGGGTCCCCCTTAGGTCTATTCCACCTAAAATGTGAAATGATGTGGCCTCGGCGGGGATATTACACTGCATTCCATCACCCTTGTTACACGTAGACAAAAGAATGATGAACGTTTACAACACAATACAATTCAACATCGATTTTAAGCGGATTTAATCCACCCAACTGGGCAGTAACAACACCAGTTTGATGCAGGCGGGACCCAGTAATGGCCGACTGAATTCTGACCATCACTTGGCTCGTTGGATTCGTCTATAGTCCGTATACCTTCCACTAGTCAAAAGTAAAATCAAATTTTGAGATTTTCGATTTTTTTTTGCAGGAGAATCTATCATGCTTGTTGGATTCCTTGCATCATTTCCTTTCTGAGTACTGCTCATCATTACATTTAGAGGCACAATAAAGACAATATGAAATATAACTCCCGATCTTCTCCAGCGTGCCTCTGTGGCTCAATTGGTTAGAGCGTCGTGCTAGCATTATGAAGGTCGCCGGTTCAAATACGGCCAGATGCACTGTTATTTTTGTTTTGTTTTTTTCCAACGTTTATGTGCACTGGCTACTCCGGGGAAAGGTTAAAATTTGTTCTTTCAAGGAAAACAATATCTAAATTACTAACTCGAGGAAGATAATGCAGACTATAAATATCCTTATTTTGTGTGCTCGTGTTTCAAAAGAAGTATGTCTTTAAAGCCTGTGCCAATGAAATACTTATTGTTACTAATTGGTATTAATTTTTACTAAAATATGCACAGATGTGCGCACCCCTGCAATCAAACACCCACCCTTCACCCCTGAAATGATGGCCGCCCTGGTATTTATTATAGTTATGCCTTTTAAGCCCATTTTGACTGTTACTGTTTTCATCAAAATTTCCCTCTTGCAAGTTGCTTTTCCCCTTGTCCTCTTCTGAAAACGTCATACACTGTTAAAACAACTTGTTTAAAATTCAAAATCAAAATTGAAACATTGTATGTTGTTATTATACTTATGATTACTGTTTTGTATAATGACCTTTATCTTTGTCGAAGACTTTGTAATATTTTGAAAATCTGTAGAATAAGCAGGGAATCAAACCCACGACCTCTGAGCTGAGGTAAAATGTTGATTTTGATATTTTATTTTTGTTAAACACATGATATAATTATTTTGAAAACAGATTGGGATGTATTTTAATTATGCTATCTACAGCTTTCAAATAACGTTTTTGCATCATTATAAAAGTTAGTTAAAAAGAACCAAAGAAAACTCAAATGATTGCTTATGTTATTCTTGATGAGTAAAACTTAAGCCAAAATCCGGGACCAAAGCATTATGTGGAGTAAGTGATTACGTCATGAATAGAGACAGACAGGGTCACTCTAATGCGGCCCATACACGATCAATATATTGATCAATATTGGGGACCCTAGATGCAGGAGTGGATACAAAATCTACCATTATGCGCGTTCAATGGTAGATTTTGTATCCACTCTTGTATCCAGGGTCTTTGATATTGATCAATAAGATTGAACGTGTATGGGCCGCATTAGTGGGAAAATTTAGTCATTGTTTTGTATCGTATCTTAAAAGTAATGATGTTGAGTACGTAAATGTATACATTGTCAGAAAGGAAATGATACAAGAAATCCAACTAACAAAGCAAAAATAGTATAAGATCCAAATTCTAAAATTTGAGGAAAAAGTTTTTGAAAAGTTACTTTTCTGAAAGTGTATACTTTTATCTACTTATCATCATTACTTTTTAAGATACAATAAAAAACAATGTATACATTTTCCCCCTGCGTGCATACTTAAACAGATTAAATCACATTTTAAATGTATATAATATTATATTAATAATTGTTTTGTACATATTGAAAAGGTATATATTATATTATAATAACATCATATCATAGATGAAATAAATTTATGTTTAAGGAAAATAAACATAACGTCTTGCAACGTCTTTCTCTTTGTGTTGACAAAATATTTTCGTTGTATGTAGTGTTTTTTCATATACGTTACCTTTCGTTTGCCACTGATGATTATGATTTCGATGATAATAAAGATTATATTATTATTATTATTATTATTATTATTATTATTATTATTATTATTATTATTATTATTATTATTATTATTATTATTATTATTATTATTAATATTGGACTTTATCTGGTGAGGTATTTTACTCTCAACATTATCAGTATTATCAATACTGTTAATATTTAAAAAAATCAATAAAAATTAGTTTGAAAAGATGCACTCATTTGGTGACAGATGCTGAAATTGGAAACCTCGCCAATTACTCTCACCTCAATTCGCTCTTCTCTCCTCTTCCTCCTCTACCCTACCCGCTCCTCTCCTGCCTTTAGCCCCTATCATTACTATTAGCATTATCATTAATTTCCTTATTATTATTATTTTGAAATATCTACATTGATCCGTGCCCATCAGCCGTGTTTTCATAAATAGGGTGAAATTCGTGATTTTAAAACGACCACCCTGATGATGTCATATTATTACTATAAATAACCTGACCTGGAAGTGATTAGTATTCACAATAGTCCATTATTATTCAAGCATTTTCTACGCCCTTTGTTATTATTCATAGCATAACGAAGTTCAAGGCTACGCTGTGTGTATTACCTCAATGGTACGAAACCAGTTAGTAAAAGTCATAACAATGGTACCATTAAAGCATGTTAAGTGCAAACTGTGTCTGAGAACTGAACCATATATAGCTAGGGGATTTTATACTCTACATGGTATTACAAAATGGAACAATTAATTGAATTTTAATATCCGAAGGGCCGAGAGAAACCAGACAACATTAGTGGAAGACAACGACATGGGATCGGAAACGGAAACAACACGCGGTGGTTATTATTGGTAAGCAAAATTGTGTATATTTTTATCAATAATTATCATTGTTTATTATTTGTGTCAACTCGAATCAAATATTTTGCAATTATTTGATTTATTTCCCCTGATAATATTGTCAATAATATTATTCAGTATTATTTATTTTATTATTATTATTATTATTATTATTATTATTATTATTATTATTATTATTATTATTATTATTATTATTATTAGTGTTATTATTATTATTATTATTATTATTATTATTATTATTATTATTATTATTATTAATATCATCATCTTGCATTTTAAGTAACAGTATAATAATAGTTATAACAGTAGAAAATTGAATTAAACAGTACCTTGAAATAGAAAACAATCAGTTGTTCGATTATGCTTTAAAGCATAAACTGCATAATTTAAGCCATCTGTTTATGAATGTTTAAATTTGCATCTACTTTTACGATAATGAAATATCACAAAAAAGCATTAAATGCAAGCATATCTGTACCACAACGTGAATGATAATCAGAAAAGTGAATATCGTTTGTGTTACAGTACCCATCTCATTGATCAATATTATTAATGTGTCACAAATTCGGACCAGAAAACTAAGGGCTTAAAGCCACACTTTAAAAAACAGATGTGGAAATAAGAGTATAATACCAGTAGATACCACCCAGCGAACACACAACGTCATATAATGTTGTCACGACGTAAAGACGTTGTGACAACGTTATATGATGTTGTGTGTTACTCGGACAGTTGTAGTGCTAACAATACATGGCATAGTGGACGGCCTAGGGGAATGTTAGCCATTATTTGCAATTTGCTATTTTTAGCAACTATTTTAAACTGTTGCGATTTGGTAGTTCACAGCATCTTGCAAATGGTAGTGAGCTTTGGCAAACATTGCATTGATCATTTCATAGCGAATGTGTAGAAGAATTCAAATATCACAGATATACTTTTGTAGGTCCTGCGGGTTCTTGAGTAATGTTGTAAAGAGGGCTGAAACAACAACACTTTTGTAAAACGTACCTAACTCATTAATGAAAATAAGTCAAGCAAGTTTTCAAAGTATATGATTTGTAGAGTGAACTTTTGCAAAACATCAAAGTGTTATTTTTCAATAATATATTGATTTAGATAATGCAAATCAATTTTTTGGTGGTTTTGACCAACAATACCGAGTCTACCCATAAGGTGAAATAAACTCGACTTCGTAGGGACGAGACGACAAGATGATAAAATCCTCTAGTTGATTTTGTAGGAACGAGATGATAAGATGACAAGATCATGGATCTCGTTAAGGGACGGGGTATGAACGGTTGGACAGTATTTATTGTGGGACATTAGAGCACATCAGACATATCGAATTGCATTCTGAATACGAAGAATGTCCTTCTGATATCAAATAATTTTGATTTAAAAAAAATTTGCAATGTAGTAATACACATTTTATGGCAAATGATTAAAAATTGATATTTTTGATATTTAACAGTACTCGAAGTAAACTTTATAAATCAGATGATATGTACTTAAAGTGTATGTAGGTGGGATGAAAAGCCGACGATCAATTGAAAATTTTGACCCTTCGTATTGAAGATATGGATTTTTCCCCAAAACACACAAAAAATAGGTCTTTTTGGGAAAAAAATCCATATCTTCAATATGAAAGGTCAAAATTTTCAATTGATCGTCGGTTTTTCCTCCCAGCTACATACACTTTGAGAATATATCATAAGATTTATAAAATTTACTTCGACGACTGTTATATATCAAAAATGTGAAAAATATCAAATTTTAATAATTTGTCATAAAATTTGTATTATATCGTGAATTTCAAAAATGAAAATTATTTGATATCAGAAAGACATTCTTCGTATTCAGAATGCAATTCGATATGTCTGATGTGCTCTGATGTCCCACAAAAATACTATCGAAACGCTCAAAACGCTCATTCCAGATCCCTTAAGTCGACTTTCTACGGACTAGCAGATTAATCTGTAACATAATTGAATATTTTTCATTATCCAGGTATGCGTTGATTTTGAGTCGAAGTTACTACGCGCTACTTGTTATTGGAGCAATTATCGTTTTAAATCTAGGCTTGGTTGCTATACAAGTGTGTGGATATCTATTCTGGGATTGGGGTGACGGCTTTTCTGCACCGACTAAGGTAAGCTGCATGGGTCTGTGTTTTGGGGATGGTGTGTGGGAGTGCGTTGATCTTCGCCGTGAACTGGGGACACACTCACGAATAAAAATCCAGTAACAGCGGACACACATTGAAATCGACGACGTCATCGGTTTTAGACCTGCTAAATACAAGACTACCCGTGGGGGTCACTCCCATTGTGGCCTATGTACACCAATCGCGATAATCAACTTTTGAAAAGCACCCTAAACAAGGATTTAACCCTTGCTAACACGATACCCTAAACAGGTAACACGCGCCTGTTTTCACACCCTAAACAGGGATTTTATCATATTTCATACCCTAAATTTCATTTCCGCGTATTAGCAATTGCAATTTTGCTACCCTTTTGTCCATTTTTTTAATGTTTTTGACACCCTAAACACGATACGCGCGTATCGTGCCTACCCACCAAAAACTACCCTTTTTACGCGTTTTTATTATCGCGGATGGTGTACAGGCCACAATGGGAGTGACCCCCCCGGAAGACGACACACGTATATCCACAATACCATGTTAAAAGAGCCTCGGTTGTGGATATAATACCTGTACCTGGTCTCTTTTGACAGGTCAAACCGTATAAATAAAACAATTCACACTGTGGCGTTTAATTGTCAAATATGTGTAACCTCAAATTTAAGGTGTAAAATCAAGGGGGTACCGGTACTGATGTTCTTTTTTGTTACGGTAAATACGAAAACACAGAGATTATGTACCATACGGTAAATCCCCGACACGACTGGGAGTGTTTATAGTGTGATAGTGAGGAGTTTCCAGAAAATTTGTGACTACACATAATTTATTCACCAAAATGCTTACAGTATGGAATGGATATACTCTTCTCATCCTACCATAAAACCAAACAATTTTTAAAAGTTGAAGGTATATTAAAATATACCTTTAACTTTTCGTGTTGCCATCTTGCATTTTTTCTTTCGTTTTTTTCTGTCTTTTACTCTCTCCTTACATCACACCACTTCCTTACCTCCAAAAGTCGTTTGAGATACGCAAGTAATTTGAAGTAAGATTTCTTGTACAAACTTAGGTTTCAGTGGTGGGGTGGGGGTGTAACACTTCGATCAGAAGAGCTAGGGGCAAGCAGGTTGCCGTGCATAGGGCTCATCAAAAGGTACATCCAGCCCTGTGCGTAAATCGTTTTTTACATTTATTGAAAATCATGTAAATTTAATTTTTTCACAGATTGAAAAAAAATCAACGAGAATGATTCCTGCATTTGGATTTTGGTTGCTCTCTCAAAATTATTATATGGCCTGTTACATGTTATTACAGTAAGACAAATTAAGAACATTTTTGACATTTTATTCTTGTCTAGGGGTTTGAAGCCACCGGTACACCAATCTATTCCCGTTTGACAGCGTTGCGAAATTTCCATGAGTCTGAATTGCTCGTTAACCAACCCAGCAGGAATGGAATTGACAACAATGGGCTCCTTAGGAAAAGACGACAAGCCAATGATAGCTTCCTTGCGACGATGTCTCCTCCGACAGAAAATTATGGTATACCAACGACGACGACAAAAACAATGGACGGGATTCAGATTTGCCAATTCGCACCCCTTGGTAAGCTTATATAGAATGTTTTTTAGGGTTGTTTCATCTATTGCACTTACCCATTTTCTTTTGTAATTAGTCAGAGTTTTATTCCCCTAACAAGAAATCGAACTTTTTGAATTGTTTCAACAAGAGGTATTTATTTTATGGCATGTGATTTCCCTCATTGAATGCAACGATAAATGTCCCCTCGTGTCAAAGACCTTCAAAGGGTGCGAGATGGAACAGCCGAATCCAGGTAAAAACAACCAATTCGATGAAGCGATCTATCGCAAGTGACGTCATGCCCCCAAGTGACGTCATGCCCGGGGTACTCAAGTTTGGTTTAGGTAGGGGTGTGCCACTTAGAATTTGAAAGGAAACCCATCAATATACCAATTTTAAAAAAAATATGGACTCATCGATATACAATTATAAATTTTCCTCCATATTTTGTAGGAGCTACGTATACATTGATGCAAAATTGGGGCATTTTCCGAATGGCGGTGCCCATCAGTCACGCGCGCGGACATTAAATATAATGCCTTTTATAATAGCATACTGCTAATGCAAGTAGATTTCGGTGCCCATCAGTCACGCGGACATTAAATATAAAACCTTTTATAATATAGCATACTGCTATTGCAAGTAGAATTCTTTTATATGTTCTGTAATGCTTGTCCCTGTGTTCTCTTTTCAATTACAGGTTACTTCGCCAAGTTGGTATTCCAAGCATCAGACGGTAGCGATTTGTTCAACGTAGATACAATCAAATCAATGTGTCGAGCAGACGAGCAGTTAATACGATCACATCCAAAGTTCTCAAAGTCTTGTTATCGATGTCCATTTGGACTTGACACGATCAACGATTGTCCGGCAAGCTGGTCTTTAGGAACATATGTCGCGTTAATAAACAACAAAACATCATGTAACGATATAACCGATGTCGATGTGCTCCAGACCAGGTTACTGCTACATCGATGCGCTCCACACTACAGACTATGGTACAATGAGACCTTTTGCTCTCACCCATCGTGCAGATATGAATATTCTCCTGATGAATGTCTTCAATATGAGGCAGTTCATAACATATTTCATTTTTTGGCAACCATTGATTTTCTGTCAAAACTTGAAGCCAATTATACATCAGAGTTGGAATTCGTGATCCACATTGTACCTTTGGAATTGCACACGCGAGATGATGATTTAGTTTCAATTTACATGGACAATTTCCACGGAAAAACGTATAGTGATCAATATGTGACTCTTAAGGCTATAGACTTTCAAATCAAATTCGATCTTTTTGATATCTTTCTATTTTCTGATGTTCTCTATATAGGTATTGGAATGTTCTTTGTAGTTCTTATTTTATTATCGTATACACGATCGATTCTAATAACCCTCGCAGCAATTGTAAATTTTGAGTTATCACTTTTAATGGCACATTTTTTCTACTTCCTCATATTCCGACGTGCATTCTTTCCATTTGTGAATATTGTAGCTGCCGTGTTAGTAATAGGAGTTGGTGCTGATGATACATTTGTTTATGTCGATCTTTGGCGAAAGTCACTCTCTGAAAACAAAGGAGCCGATTTACACGTCATTGTTCAAAAGACTCTTCATCATGCAACAGTTACCATGCTTGTTACCAGTTTAACCACTGCAGGTTCGTTGTACTCGAGTATTATCAGTGATATAACAGCGGTTAAATGTTTTGGACTCTTTGCAGGAACTGCTATCATGATGAATTTTGTACTCACCCTTACTTTACTCCCCGCTGTCATTGTCATTCAGTATCGATTGGTAAGTTTTCTTGAAACAAATTGCTCAGGATGTTGCCATCGAAAAGATAGATGTTTAAAACTTGTCCGGAAATTCTTTGATATTTGCTTAAGACCTTTCCGAAAATTCTTCGAGAGTATTCTTCCTCTTCTCATATTGAAGTTGAGATACATTTGGCTGATTCTCTTTGGTGCTCTTGGAATAGGAGGTGCATTGGTAGTCTTCAAGTATCCGAGTCTTCGGCTTCCTACTAATTCGGAGTTCCAAATCTTAGAGAACGACAATTACTTGGAGCAATGGGACAGGACATACAAGAACATCTTCCGTTCTTCTGAAGACAGTGAGGTTCGTATGAGTGGTTACATTCTGTTTGGCATCAAACCAACCGAAACAAGTGATGCTTGGGATCCGGACGACACTGGATCACTTGTTCTTGATGACTCATTTGCATTTTACAATGAAGAACATCAACAATGGTTGTTGCAGTTTTGTGAAGATCTGCAACAGCAAGAGTTTTATTACTCTGGAGGATTCGATGATTGTTTTATTGAATCAATGATTGAGTTCATGAAACAACCTTGTATCGATCCGTTCACAGGTGGCGATCTATCACCGTGTTGCAACAACAACGCTTTTCCGTATGACGAGTTTTTATTCCGTACATGTTTTAAAGCATGTGTTGCACATGGGTACTGCTGGTCAGGTGTTCGATTCCATAACGAGAGCGATGAACTGGTAGCAATACACATTAATTATCAAAGTTCAACTTACGTCAGTTTTGATTTCAATATAATGCAGAATTACTGGATGGACACAAATAACTGGATGGAAAAACAATTGGAAACGGCGCCAGAATCATTACAAAATGGATGGATTATATCACGTGGACAAGAACAATTGTATTTTTATGATCTTCAGAATAGTCTAGCGACAGGTGCTCCCTTTGCTCTAGCCATCACACTGGTCATTGTCTTTTTCATTTTGGTCGTTACTATTTTGAACATTATTCTTGCTTTCTATGCAATACTAACAGTAGCCTTTGCTGTGTTTGTCACCGTTGCAAGTCTTGTTCTTCTAGGATGGGAGTTAAACATATTCGAATCCGTCATTTTGATTTTGTCAGTTGGATTATGCGTTGATTTTACCATCCATTACGGTGTGGCATATAGATTAGCAGATTTGGCCATATCGCGACGACAGAAAACGGAATTTTCAATTGAGACGATGACGGGTGCTATCAGCGTGGCAGCTTTGTCGGCCTTCTTAGCTGGTGTTTTTATGCTTGCCGCTAATATTAATGCGTATTTGCAGCTGGGATTGTTTCTGACTCTGGTTATGAGCGTAAGCTGGGTATACTCTACATTCTTCTTTCAATCTTTATGCAGAATTATGGGACCAGAGGGAAGGTGGGGTGACTTGACATCGCTGCAATGTTGTAATCCGTGCAAAAGCAATGAAATATCAGACTCACCAGAACGATCATTGAATGGACAGACTAATCCTACCTTTAACCATGATGAAGATACATCATTTTGAGATGAAGAAGTTGACTGATTGAAGTAAGGGTATTGGTGGGTTCATGGAGAGGTGTTTACAAAGATCGGTTTGATTTGGCGTAAAACTCTATAATCCTTTTCTCATTTTCTCGACACGTATGGGATATAATGTCGATTCCATTATTTTGATCCTAAATCTTACTTTTACCTTTATTTCTTACAACAATCGTAGAAATGATTGTTCGAAAAATTTAAAAGCCTAATTGCAAATGGTCCCTCTTCTACCCCCGTACAATCTTGCAATGCCCAATATGATCATCTGTACCATATCTTCTCAATATGATCATCTTCACCATAATCTTCATGGTTGGGAAAGGGGAGTAGGTATGCGAAAGAAGAACTTGGAGACAATCACTATTATAATTCTTAGTTTCCAGAGACTCATATTAAAGTATACACGCTATAGTAAGAACAACACAGGAATGACTGTATTATGTTCGAACACATTTTATCCAGGATTGCTAGCGTTCTGTGCCAATATAATATGCACTGGTTAAAGTTGTTTTCTGAAAGGACCATTCTTGTTACCATCCTATTCTTAAAATAATAATATAAGTTATTAAAAAAATTAAGTTTACAGAAAACAATCTGGCAACATATTCTTTGCATCTTACCGTTTACATCAGGGTACAATGTTGGTAATGACTGGGACTGCCCACAAACTTGTTCCAAAACTGTTACTGCCTTAACAGGCAAGTTGATGTTGTGTGAGCTGGTCTCATCTGTGTCAACGGGCAAGTTGATGATGAGTGAGCTGGTCCCATCTATGTCAACGGGCAAGTTAATAATGCGTGAGCTGGACTCATCATTCTGTGTCAAGGGGCAAGTTGATGAGCGTGAGCTGGTCCCATCTGGGTTAACGGGCAAGTTGCTGATGCGTGAGCTGGTCTCATCTGTGTCACGTCAACGGGGAAGTTGATGATGAGTGAGCTGGTCCCATCTATGTCAACGGGCAAGTTAATGATGCGTGAGCTGGACTCATCTGTGTCAACGGGCAAGTTGATGATGCGTGAGCTGGCCCCATCTGGGTTAACGGGCAAGTTGCTGATGCGTGAGCTGGTCTCATCTGTGTCAACGGGGAAGTTGATGATGCGTGAGCTGGTCTCATCTGTGTCAGCGGGGAAGCTATTGATGCGTGAGCTGGTCTCATATGTGTCAAGGGGCAACCTAATGATGCGTGAGCTGGTCTCATCTGATTCAACGGGCATGAGCCTAAATTTTGTTAGTGTTTTTAAATTTATTTGTGTTTTTTTATTGTTTTATAAATGATACTAGCTCTTGTTGTAATACTGGTGAGATAAGAAGAACTATATACAAGTATATACCAATGTATAAATTTTATTATAATATGAAGAGACTATTTATTTGAATACAATTAATGAGTATTAAATTGCAATACATATCCCATCTTTTATTTTCTATATTATTGCATGATTATAAATAAATGTTGATACTTTCACAATTTATTTAGTTGTAACGTTATTGATGCACAAGTCAGTTGAGTTTTTATGGAAAACCAGGAAAATATCGGCGTCTTCCAACTGTACATACATGCTGTATGATATGACGGCGCTGGGTGCAACCCCAGCTTTAATCCATTTTACAAATGTGTCGTAATCTAAACACTAAACACAATTATTACCCTTTTCGAAGGAAAGTTGTACACCAAAGCTCCCACTGTAATTGAATACCGAAATAAAAAGACTAGTTTGCGTATGACGTCCTGTCAGCCAGACCAACAATGCTGTACTGCGCAGGTCAGCAATCAATCACGTCGCGTCTTTGCCCTGACGTCAGACGCAAACTAGTCTTTTTAATTCGGTCTTCAATTATACAAACACACTTTTTGAAGAGCGTGTTATTGGTATAACTTGCTTGTGAATAAAAAGTTGAATATGGCTATTGGCTAACAAGTTTTGATTTAATATTTACGTCTGAGGTGTCTTGAATAAGAATATATATCTTAACCAGTGCCCAGAGTATTTAGGGTCAAAGTTTACACAGGCCCAAAGCTCAAAAAAGCTCAGGTCACATGGATTCAGATAATATACAATTTGAACTACATGCAACTAACCTGTCTTGATTTATTGGCGAACAAGTCAACGGTTGAAATATGGTCGCCAGTTTTCCCAGTGCCCCTATGACGCTACGCTACTGATTAGCAGGTAGGTTGGGAGATACCACTTTGGAGGGAATCTGTACTACTTCCAAACGTGGCTGACATCATGTGCCACTGCTAAATATAGCAATTAAACCGGAGTAACCTTTGGCGAAAAAAAATCATCAAACGTGGAGTAACTTGTACAGGGTCAAAGATTTTACTCAGATTTTGTTATTTCTCTACATAGGCGTAGATCGGGGTGTTAAATCCCCAATATTTTGGACGGGGATGGTCCATCCCCCCCATGTTGACGTCTGTATGTGGGTTTCTGACCAAATTAACCTCATATAAAGATAGGATTGCACAATTGCTATGATCTCATCTCCGATTTTAGAGCTCAATAATCTCTATTCAATAAGTACACCTCAAAAGTTGACCTCCAATTGTGAAGTATATGAGATTTTACATTACGCATTTATATTTCTTTGGCTCTTTGCGGTGCTTGAGTTAGGGCCCGACCGACATGTTTGTCCTGAACAAATGAAAATATCAGAAACATTTTTTTTGATATTTCCCCCAAATTGCAAAATATTTACAGATTTTGGTGCTTTTTGATGAAAGAAAAAAAGCCCGACCGACCGACCCTACTTGAAAGGTCCATCCGCTCGTAGAACAGGGTTTTTTGTCGCCTTAAGGACGCACCATTGGATTCTCGGGAGGGGGGCATGGGAGTTTGAGTCGGGCGGATTTTTTTCACCGCGTTTGGCGGCGATGTTTTTTCTTTTTTTTATGTATACCTTTATACAGAATTGGGTGGGGGAAAGATTTTCTTTTACTCACCAGTGAGGGATTTTTTTCATCTTACTAGTGGGCAAAGTTTTTTTTCTCACCAGTGGGCGATTTTTTCCCAAAAACGCCCATGCCCCCTGAAATTCAAATGGTGCGCCCCTCAAGGCTAATAATATACCAAAACGAAAGTTTTTTGGGTTTTCCCCCTCCATAAGAAAAATCATGCTCATGTGGCGGGAGCCATGGGATTTCTTTTATTGGACATCTACCGTTCGTTTTGTGTGTTAGCTTTTTTTGTTGTCTTAAATTATTAGTGCAAATACCATTAGGTCATGCTCCCCTCTGACGCGCCCTTCGTAAAAAAAATAATTATTGAAATAATTAATTTAAAATTAAATATATGAATGAAATGTCTAATTTTTACTTGTGTTTCATAAAGTATGAAATAAATTTAGGATTGTCCACAATCTTATTTACGACATAATTTTCTTCATCGCCTTTTGGTTTTTGTTTCAGGGAAAATATCGGGATTTGAAAGGGTCTATTTTTTGCCACATTGATGATGTCATTACTATAAATATCTAGATCAAGAAGTCAATAGTATTACATTAAGCAACTATGAATTAAGCATTTGTTAAGTCTTTTGTTATCATTCATACCACAACGAAGTTCATGGCGAAACACTGCGCGTACGAAACCAATAGGTGCAGTATCACATGGTGTTATTCAGGTATAAACTGTGTCTAATTTATAGCAATGCAATACATTTATAGCCAAAAATGGTAATATTTATTGAGTTTTAGTATTGAAAAGTTATCCAAAGGCTTGGACAAACCAGATGACATCAGTGAACGACAACGATATGGAATCGCAGACGGAAGCGAAACGTGGTGGCTATTACTGGTGAGTTAGGTATTTGAAACACTTTCCACAAGTATTTATTTGTGCAAACACGGAAATACAAAGTAATAATAATTACTTACAACTCATATGATATTGCAATTATATTTTACTACTACTAATTAATTATTATTATTATTATTATTATTATTATTATTATTATTATTATTATTATTATTATTATTATTATTATTATTAGTGTTATTAGTATTGTTATTGTTGTTATTATTGTTATTATTATTATCATCATCATTATCATCACACCATCAATTCATTATCTTATATTTGAATTAGCAGTAATAGAGTAGTTGTAACAATCATTTTGTTACAAAAATGTGACATAAATCTAATCCGATTCATATCGTTTTGGTACAGGTACGCGTTGATTTTAAGTCGTTATGCCGTGTTTGTTATCGTGGCAATCCTCATTTTAAATGTAGGCTTGGTTGCTATTCAAGTATGTGGGTATCTATTCTTGGACTGGGATATATTACCCGACTTTGATGAACCGACGAAGGTAAGGTAGTTGTGTTAGGGTGGTAGTGTGGTGGTGGATGCTTGACATTTCATTACTTCCCTGTCCACCGCCAATATTGTTTATTTCTCATTTTATGAAGGCATAGTGGACTCATCAATTATGGGGAGCTCTGGTGGTGGGTTTGAAACCCTGCAGCGCCAACGTATTATGTTCTTGATCAAGGCGCTTTACTTCACTTAATACCTCAACCAACCCAGGTCATGATGCAGTCATGTCTACAGTAGAATTCATCTCGACCTTTGCAGGACTTAAACCCCATTAAAAGCTATTAAACCAAGATAACACTCATTGAAACAGCTCAACTGATTAAATCGGATCTTCTCTGGTTGTGCACATGTGTCTGTTTTATATGTGCGGTTATGCTATGAGGTGCTATAATACAGCTTCAGTTGGGTAACTGATTATAAAGGAAACGCAAGGAAACAATGGTATGTGGACCTTTGTTCACGAAATGAGACAATGGCCTGCTATTTGTTAACCAGCATTCTTGAAAATGAGCAACATAATGATTGTTGACTTAACACGGTTTGGAAATAATTTCTTCATATTTTTGGTGTTATCTGTCGTTTACATATCCTTCCTAAAACACAAAAGTGCGACTATTTCCAAACACCTAAATTAGCTAAAAATTTAGGACATGTTACAAAACTATATTTTCTAGAATTTCATAGAATAGTTTAAATGTAGCCAATTTACCAAATTTACCAATATAGCTCAATATTTTCGGTCAAATCTCCATTCAATTAACACGGGGAGTTGGCTAGCTATGAGCTAGCTATGCTTTGCCCTCACTCATATTCTACGAAAGTGCGACTATTTCTGAACATGTAACCTAGCTGTAATTTTAGGTCATGTTAGAGAAATATATTTGCTAGAAGTTTGGAGAATAGTTTAAATATTGGCCGGTTATTTTTCACACAGTGATGTTAACTAGGCAAATGCAATATACTTCTAACATACACTATTTGTAAAGGTCGCGCGTCAATGGTGAGAGCACTGTGTATTGTGTATAGGAAAACGGACAGTAACTGCAGTACATGTACATGTGAAACGGGGAGCCGTTAGGGGATGATTACAATCTAAGAGGCTATGGTTGCGTAGGCATACAGTTGCATCCTAGAGGATGCAAATGTTGTTTTGTAGGTTTTAGTTATTTTATTTTCTGTACTATACAGTAGCAGTTTGGTGATAGGGGTGGTGCATGTTACACAGTGCCGTAGCGTGAGTCAAGTCATCGGGAGGGGGGGGGCACTGGGCCTGATGGGTGGGAAACAAACAGTTTCTCGGTGATTTTCCAACGTGATTATCTAAATTTTCAATCGAGGGGGGGGGGGCGGCACGTACTCCGTGCCCCTGTGACGGTATTGAGCACCCCGCTCACACACCTATTATGCTCATAGTTAAACAAATTAAAAACATTTTATAATTCTTGCCCAGGGATTTGAAGCCACTGGTACAGCAATCTATTCCCGTTTGACCGCGTTGGAAAATTTCTACGAGTCTGACTTTCTCGTTTCCCAACCAAGAGGAGATGGAATTGACAACGATGGACTCTTCAGGCAAAAACGACAAACCAAAGATGGTTTCCTTGCAACGACGTTGTCTCCTTCGACAGAACAGTATAGTATGGATGGGATTCAGTTTTGCGAATCCACACGACTGGGTGAGCTATAATTATTGCATTTTTCAAAGCAAAATCAGTGAAATATCAATTTCGGGGAGCAAAATGTACATGAAGTATAATGGTTAGGCAATAACTATTCGTATGTCTCAATAAAAACACTACTCAATTTTGACACCTTTTAAGCATGTTTATTTACAGCGCATTCAATATTCAAAATTTGTACAAAAACTGTTTTGTTTTTGAAAACATTGAGACACCCTGTATGTGTACGGCCGCTATAGGTCCGTAAGTATAAGCTAGTATAGGCCTAATAAGGCAAGAGGATGCTGGTCAGCCTCCTAAGAAAGTTAAGTAATGTAACAAGTCACCAGATTGGGAAGTAATTTGTCGCATAAGCAGAGCAACACTCTAACAAGTAATCCTATCGTGAAAAAGTTGACTCCCGTTAAGGCTTCGAGTCCAGATGGGTGCTCGGCGTACAGCTCCATATGGGGAATACAGAAACATGATTGACTTTATCATAACTAAACGAGGCAACTTGAAACCTACAGATCATCATACTGTTGAGCTGATGTCGGCTAAGACCACAACCTATAGTGTTGGTTACGGTTAAACTAATTCCTACCAAAACCAAAACCAAACGTAAAAGTAAGGTTTTATTTCAATCTCTAATAGTGACCCGCAGGTCAAATTGCTAGAATTTACATTAAACACACCTAAACAGACACAATGCAATCTGAAGGCAGCAGCTTAATCAGAGCCAATATTGCAACTTCGAAACAAACAACTATACAAACATCCAACTCCACCCATTCCCCCGTAGGCAATGAGGATAAAGTGTCTTGCCAAAGGACACAACACGTTGACGCAAGTGGGGTTTGAATTCGCAATCTATGGATTATGAGTCGAGCGCCTTATTCAAGAACCACAGTACCCAAAAAATATATATGATGTCAGTCGATGCAATGAAACCACAATTACAGTAGGCTTCAGGTGAAAAATCTCTATGTGAAGCATAGACCATGTCTGTCAGACTATGTAAATAACTTGATGGCTATTACACAAGAAAGCTTAGAATAGTACTACTAGTACAAGCTCTTTGCACAGTACGAACAAAGAGCTGCATGGTGACCGAAGCTTACACCGAAGATCAGAGAGAGGAGGAAACATTTTGATGAGCATTCATATAGAAGCACAAACTAAGCGAGCATGTGACCAATCTGTTTCATTTGACATGGAAGCATGGAAATAGAAACCCGGGCAAACCAACCTCTAACATACGTGAATGTAGGCCTAATAAGGCAAGAGGATGCTGGTCAGCCTCCTAAGAAAGTTAAGTAATGTAACAAGTCACCAGATTGGGAAGTAATTTGTCGCATAAGCAGAGCAACACTCTAACAAGTAATCCTATCGTGAAAAAGTTGACTCCCGTTAAAGCTCCGAGTCCAGATGGGTGCTCGGCGTACAGCTCCATATGGGGAATACAGAAACATGATTGACTTTATCATAACTAAACGAGGCAACTTGAAACCTACAGATCATCATACTGTTGAGCTGATGTCGGCTAAGACCACAACCTATAGTGTTGGTTACGGTTAAACTAATTCCTACCAAAACCAAACGTAAAAGTAAGGTTTTATTTCAATCTCTAATAGTGACCCGCAGGTCAAATTGCTAGAATTTACATTAAACACACCTAAACAGACACAATGCAATCTGAAGGCAGCAGCTTAATCAGAGCCAATATTGCAACTTCGAAAACAAACAACTATACAAACATCCAACTCCACCCATTCCCCCGTAGGCAATGAGGATAAAGTGTCTTGCCAAAGGACACAACACGTTGACGCAAGTGGGGTTTGAATTCGCAATCTATGGATTATGAGTCGAGCGCCTTATTCAAGAACCACAGTACCCAAGAAATATATATGATGTCAGTCGATTCAATGAAACCACAATTACAGTAGGCTTCAGGTGAAAAATCTCTATGTGAAGCATAGACCATGTCTCCCAGACTATGTAAATAGATGCCTGTTACACAAGAAAGCTTAGAGCAGTACTACTAGTACAAGCTCTTTGCACAGTACAAACAATAGCTGCATGGTGACCGAATCTTTCACAGAAGATCAGAGAGAGGAGGAAACATTTTGATGAGCATTCATATAGAAGCACAAACTAAGCGAGCATGTGACCAATCTGTTTCATTTGACATGGAAGCATGGAAATAGAAACCCGGGCAAACCAACCTCTAACATACGTGAATGTATTGAAACAGGACACAGGATTTTATGGATTTGGGGGTGGTTAACGCGTGCAGTTGTGGTTCGAGGACACCATTCATAAGCAAGTAAACAAGTAAAAATATTATTTTACATCAAATGCAGTTTTACGTGAAACTTTTTCAGGTGATCTTTAATGGTTGTCCTTATGTTCTTAATTTAATTACAGGTTCTTACGCCAAGTTGGTATTCCAATCTTCAGATGGTAGCGATGTATTCAACGTGGATACAATCAAATCTATGTGTGAAGCAGAGGAACGGTTAATACGCTCACATCCAAAGTTCTCAAACTCTTGTTATCGATGTTCATTTCGACCTGACAGCAATTGTCCGGCAAGCTGGTCTTTAGGAACATATGTTGCGTTAATAAACAACAAAGCATCTTGTAACGATATAACTGATATTGACGTGCTACAAACCAGAGCATTGCTACATCGATGCGCTCCACACTACAGGCTATGGTACAATGAGACCGTTTGCCCTCGCCAATCGTGCCGAGATGAATACTCTCCAGTTGAATGTCTTCAACATGAAGCAGTTCAAAACATATTTCATTTTTTGGCAACCATTGATTTTGCATCAAAACTTGAAGCCGACTATACTTCAAAGTTGGAATACGTGTCTCATATTTTACCTCTGGAATTGAACAATCCAGATTTAATTTCAATTTACATGGAAAATTTCCACGGAAAAACGTATAGTGATCAATATGTGACTCTTAGAGCTATAGACTTTCAACTCAAATTCGATCTTTTCGACATGTTTCTTTTTTCTGATGTTTTATGTATGTAGGTATTGGCATGTTCTTTGTAGTTCTGATTTTATTGTCGTATACAAGATCGATTATAATAACGATAGCAGCTATTGTCAACTTTGGGTTATCCCTGCTGATGGCATATTTTCTATACTTCGTCATCTTTCGACGAGAATTCTTCCCATTTGTGAATATCGTAGCTGCCGTGTTAGTAATAGGGGTAGGTGCTGATGACACATTTGTTTATGTCGATCTTTGGCGAAAGTCGGTTTCTGAAAACGAAGGAGCCGATTTACACGTCATTGTTCAAAAGACTCTTCATCATGCAACAATTACCATGCTTGTTACCAGTTTAACCACTGCAGGTTCGTTGTACTCGAGTATTATCAGTGATATAACAGCGGTCAAATGTTTTGGACTCTTCGCGGAACTGCTATCATGATGAATTTTGTACTCACCCTTACTTTACTCCCCGCTGTCATTGTCATTCAGTATCGATTGGGAATCTTTTTCGAAACTAGATGTTCAGGATGTTGTCATCTAATAGATAGATGCTTAAATCATGTCCGGATATTCTTCAACATTTGCTTTAAACCTTTCCAAATATTCTTCGGGAGTATTCTTCCCTTTCTCATATTGAAGCTGAGATACCTTTGGCTGATTCTCTTTGGTGCTCTTGGCATAGGAGGTGCTTTGGTAGTCTTCAGGTATCCGAGTCTTCAGCTTCCGTCCAATTCGGAGTTCCAAATCTTAGAGAACGAAAATTACTTGGAGCAATGGGACAAGACATACAAGGACATCTTCCGTTCTTCTGAAGACAGCGAGGTTCGTATGACTGGTTACATTTTCTTTGGCATCAAACCAACCGAAACAAGTGATGCTTGGAATCCGGACGATACAGGATCACTTGTTCTTGATGACTCGTTTGCATTTTACAATGAAGAACATCAACAATGGTTGTTGCAGTTTTGTGAAGATCTGCAACAGCAAGAATTTTATTACTCTGGAGGATATGATGATTGTTTTATTGAATCAATGATTGAGTTCATGAAACAACCTTGTATTATCGATCCGTTCACAGGTGGCGATCTATCACCGTGTTGCAACAACAACGCTTTTCCGTATGACGAGTTTCTATTCCGTACATGTTTTAAAGCATGTGTTGCATATGGGTACTGCTGGTCAGGTGTTCGATTCCATAACGAAAGCGATGAACTGGTAGCAATGCACATTAATTATCACAGTTCAACTTACGTCAGTTTTGATTTCAATATCATGCAGCATTACTGGACGGACACAAATAACTGGATGGAAAAACAATTGGAAACTGCGCCCGAGGCATTGCAAAATGGATGGATTATATCAAGTGGTCAAGACCAATTGTATTTTTATGATCTTCAGAATAGTCTAGCGTCAGGTGCTCCGTTTGCTCTAGCCATAACACTGGCTATAGTCTTTTTCATTTTGGGCTTTACTATTTTGAACATTATCCTTGCTTTCTATGCAATACTAACAGTAGCCTTTGCTGTGTTTGTAACCGTTGCAAGTCTTGTTCTTCTAGGATGGGAGTTGAACATATTCGAGTCCGTCATTTTGATTTTGTCAGTTGGATTATGTGTTGATTTTACCATCCATTACGGTGTGGCATATAGATTAGCAGATTTGGCTATATCACGACGACAGAAAACAGAATTTTCCATTGAGACGATGACAGGAGCTATCAGCGTGGCAGCTTTGTCGACCTTCTTAGCTGGTGTATTTATGCTTGCCGCTAATATTAATGCGTATTTGCAGCTGGGATTGTTTCTGACTCTGGTTATGAGCGTAAGCTGGGTATACTCTACCTTCTTCTTTCAATCTTTATGCAGAGTTATGGGACCAGAGGGTAGGTGCGGGGACTTGACATCGCTGCAATGTTGTAATCCGTGCAAAAGTAATGAAATGTTAGATTCACCAGAACGATCATTGAATGGACAGACAAATCCTACCTTTAACCATGATGAGGATACATCTTTTTGAGATGAAGAAATTGATTTGGAATGGTGATGGGTAATGATGGATTCATGGACAGGTGTGTAACGAAGCATAACGTAAACAAATGTGTCGTTACACAGGTACGTGTTTGCAGAGGCGTAATGCTCTTTAAGGGGGTACTACTCTCCTGGCCAATTTTGTGCCTATTTTTGCATTTTCTCAAAAATTATAGCATATTGGTGACAAGTAAGATATGTATATTATAGGGGCAAGGACTACAACTTCTGTACTGAAAATTCAGCAACTCAGAGTAAGTAGTTATTGATTTATTGATTAAATATTGGTTTTCCCTCATTTTTGCCTGTAACTCCACAACTGTTGTCTGTGCTGAAATAAAATTTCCAGTGCAGTAGTTGTAGTCCTTGCCCCTATAATATACATATCTTACTTATCCCCAATACGCTATGATTTTTAAGAAAATGCACAAATAGGTACAAACTTGGGCAGGGGTGTAGTACCCCCTTAAATTTTTTGTTTCTATGATATTCGTGAAATTGCTTGTGGATCTTGCTAAGCAAATATAATCGAATCAACGGGCAAGTACATGATGTGTAAGCTAATCCCATCTGTGTCAACGGGCAAGTTGGTGATGCATGAGCCATGAATGTTTATAGCTAAAAAGAATGTACTTTATAAAGTTATTGAGGCTTTTTATTCTTTAAACATTTTATACTGACATGCTTTTTTTTATTTTATGTTATGTTAAAATGTTATTTCATGTATTTACTGGAAAATATTGATTTATTTGAAATATATGGTCCACAAGTAATACCTTTTGAATAAGTCAAAAAATATTTTACCGAATGTAAAAATCTAACAAGATGTGTATAGCCCTATTTGTTTTACACATTTGGACCAATTTATAGCGTCACACGTCGTTGCGTTCAGTCACAATGGTTAATTGTGTAAGGAAAGAGACTGTTTTAAAAGTTGCACCTGAATCTATAGCAGTCAGGTTTTCTTTAACAAACACATGAATAGACCTGCCTACTGTATTGTTTGAGAGCTGACTCCTATGGACTCAGATGCAACTTTTAACACTTTTTAAAACGGTATCTTTTTTTACATAATGAACCATTGTGACTGAACGCAATGACGTGTGACGCTATATTTTGGTCCATTATGTGTAAAACAAAACACGGCTACCCATACCTTTTTACACGTTTGCATTAAGTCAATTATTTTTTAAGAAGTGTGCTGTAAAGTATATACTGTAAAGTGTGCTGAGGCTTGTGGATCAACGTCTAGGTGTTGTGCCTGTGCGTAGCGCACAATAAATCACCGTGCTTTTTTTTTCTTTTTTTTTAAAGAAGTATTTAGGGGAGAACTTAAAAGTTGTGGACCTTATATGTGACCGTCCACGGCGAATGAGCCGTAAATTCCTCCCCGGTCAATTTTGTTTTATTTCGTGTTTAAAAATAAACATCATAAACTTAAAAATGGTATATCATTTGACTTCAAACGATATCCAGAAGCGGGGTTATGGTTTGTTAAACTTTGCTCCTTCAACAAAATTATAGCTTTTTACGTTTTGACATGTGTCTCTTTTTCCACATGGTTGGCAATAAATATCAAACAGTCATAATTGGCGGTCATTTCAAATCATCCCCAAGTCAACGAGGTTTAAGAAAGTTCTCTCATTGTTAATTGTTGGTTATGCATACTTGTACAAAATACAATGCCTGGTAAGCAATATAAGCAAACAAAGACCAGAGCTATTAAAAGTTCTATAGCCATCTAAGGTAGAAGCTTATTATCCACTTCAAGAATAGGATTATTGATTAGTTTTTGACTATCGAAATGAGACGGATGTCGGGCCAGCTTAAGTTACCGATGAACATTTTACACCGTAACTCAGAATACAATTTAGGGAATTTACGGCTCATTTGTGCTGCCGGGTCACATATATCATATCCATATGCACTTTTATAGTATCCTAAGTACAACTAGAAGTGCACCTGATTATAAATAAGTGTTGATACTTGTAAAATATTTCATGTATTTTTGTTGTAACATTCTTGTACATATACATTTCCATCCAAAATATATACTCAAGAATTATTGAAAAAAAAAAATACATGAATGAATGAATGAATGAAGGAATGACAATATTTTGGACAAAATGTTTGTCAAAAATATTTAACAATAACATTTGACAACATTTATGAAATGTTGTAATATATATTTTTTTATATATGACGTTTTAAAAACGCTTTCATGAACTTTATACATGTATAACCCGACAATTGAATGTGATTAAAATGTTTTGAATAAAACTAAAACGTAATAATGTTAAAAGACTACAATGTTTAAGAACATTTTTGTGCTGGGATATTTATGTTAATAGCCCAAAAATTGTTGTCATGGCGACATTTAAATGGAAAAGATATATTCCAAAATATGCTCTTAAATTGATATTTGTCTGCTGTACCTGGTCGTCCATTACCAGACATGTAGACATTGACATGTTTCGATTACTGACTTGAAAACATTGTTCCACTACGACCTTTTATATATTTTTTTTTCATTCTAGGGGGGGGGGGGCAAATAAGATATCAAAACGCGAAGAAAACAATAATTGTGCGCCATTTTGCTGTTTCAACTTGAAAATTGGTAAGTTTGAGCTGTGGTTTTCATAAAAGTGGAAAGTTACATAAGGTAACGGAGGGCAGTGGTGTAGCGAGGGGCTAAGTCTGTAAGAAGTCTTGCCCCTCTTTGCCTTATGTGTGATGCTGGCCGTCTTGATATTTAAGATTTTATACCTTTTTTACCATTTCCGTAAAGTCTCCTTGAAAGTTACTTTTTCTCTTCACTCCTTTGCTCTCCTTTCTGAAAAACAAGGCCAGATTTACCCGATGGGCCCGGGCCCAGTGCCCAACGGGGACCCCAAAATTGCCCTATGCATCTTCCTTTATAGCCCGAAAATACCACGTTTTGCGCAAAATAAGGTGATATTACAAAATTTTGCGCGCTTCGCACACACTGGCCCTTTATACAGCAAGATTCACTTACATGTTGGGCTGAAATAGTCTGAAATGTAACTTTTTCGCGCGCTTCTCGGGAAAATGTACAAGTCAAATCCGAACAAAATATGCACGTATACTTCTAAATCAGTTGCTTCCGCAGCCACTGTCCGATCTTATAGTATACGTAAACCAAAACTTTGCCATTTGTGGTCATATGCCTTCCTCATGGTAGGTTTGGGCCTTCAAATTTTGACCTGGCTTAGGGCCCCAAAAGGTAAATCCGTCCCTGCTGAAAAAGTCCTGGCTACTCCACTGTCATTTTTCAATTGACACAGGGCTGAAATCACTGAATGTAACTTCGTCATCGATATGCGCTTGAAACTAGGCCAGGCTTACTTACATGCACCTCGGAACAACATGCAGTACCCCATCATTATCGTTATTCAAACAAATTTCCATACAAGTACTATTTTATACCCTTGTAAGGTGGCGTTAAGCAGCAACGTAGCCGGCGACGCTTTAGCAGTATCTTTATTCAGCGTTTTTTTGTATTCCTCCAGTCACATGACCACTTGGTAGGTGGACAAATGTGAGTAGATCGTTGTAGATAATAGGCAGGTCGTATCCGGCATCCCTGTTGAGTGTAGGAGCTTGTAGGATTTTGGGTATTGATCTTTAATGGCTGCCCTGATCAGCATCCCTATCCCGTATCAAAGGACTGTCGGAGAAATTAACCAACATATTCCGTCACCATCTCTCGAGTGGTCAGAGAACCGGAGCATCCCAGCAAACACAAAACGTTTTCGACATCATTCGCAAAAGGTTATAAAAGGTTGTCAGAAAACGTTTAAATGTCGGGTTATATAAAGGGTATATTAAGAGTATAAAACGTTTTCACAACCTTAAAAAACATTTTTGATAATCTACTGCTCAGCAAACAAAAATGTTTTACAGAAAACGTTTAAATGTCGGGTTATATAAAGGGTATAAAAACGTTTTAATAACATTCCAAAAACATTCTTGAAAACTTGATACAAAACATTCTAAACAGAATGTTATTTGGGGTTGAAAAAATATTTTGTGAAAAATGTTTGCCCAAAATATTTTCAATAACGTTTTAATAACGTTTTCATGACCTTTATATAACCCGACATTTAAATGTTATTAATAGGTTTTGAAAAAACATTTTAAGAACATTTCTGTGCTTACTGGGTTCAAATATTTTAACAAAATGTTATTTAAGTATTGACGCAATATTTGGCAAAAATGTTTGCAAAAATAGTTTACAATAACATTTTTTGAAAAATATTGTTGTAGTGTGTTTTCATACAAAACGTTTTAAAGCGTTATCATGACCTTTATATAACCCGACATTTTAATGTTATTAAAACGTTTTTACCTAAACCAAAAGCCAAAATATAACTTATTTAAAACGTTTTTAAAACGTTTTTGTGTTTGCTGGGATCTTTGTAATGCAAGCCTAAGTTGTTGCTCAACAAAAACGCTGAAAAGGTAACTTACAAGTAAATACGCTACTGTGATTATTTTTAAATTTAGTTAACTTGCACTATCCTAGAAGGAAGTATTTGCGTAAGAAACCGCCATCTCTGAATACAGCCGTCGCTCATTTTTTAGTGATGCACCAGTTTTGTTGAACTTCGTTTTTACCCGGATTTTACGTGATACGTCACTTTTGACTTACACCCATAATGTGCTTCAGCATTGTCACGGTATCAGTATAGCAATAGTACGTTGCATAATATAAAATACATTAAATGCGGCATAAGGACGTTAGTCTTGACTTCTGCTGATCCATCACAAAGATTTGCAAGCCTGTTTCAGTTATTCTTGCTTAAAAGTACATTCAGAGAAACCCAAACTCACATTATTCCCCGCTTTGTGCACTTGTAGAATATTTACTTTAATGTGGAAACTAACCTCTACAACGAATAAGCTAGGCACTGCATGTTCGTGTCAAGAGAGACTTTTATTCTTTATACCCGAGCATTAAGTTCAAATTCAACTGTCCAATAGGGAATGCAATCTCAAAGACCAACTATCTTACCCAATCCACATCTCGGACAAGAGGACACAAGTCTCGCTTCGTGTACCCTCAGACCAGCTCATCAGTCTATGCCAATTCCTTCTTCCCACGTACCATCAAGGATTGGAACATCTTGAAGAAGGATCCAGCTGAGTACTCATCCCTCGACGCCTTCAAGATTGTGCTGAGGGATCGTCTCCTGATGTAGCTCCGCACCATCCAGTTTTTAACCTGCACTGTATATTTCGCACCTGTCTTCAATTTATGTTCAAGTTATTCCTACCCATGCACACACGTAGTGCGTTTTTCCTCATAATTGAGGCTGCACTTTAAAGGAAGGAAGGAAGGAAGGAAGGAAGACGGGCGTTACCTTTAATTTTTTTCTTCTTATTTTGAAAAGAAAATGGTTTAAAGTATTTCCCAATTTATCAACCATATTTTAAGCGACTTTTCACAATTTTTTTTTTTTCAGATTTTTTTGGTCCTCTGAAAGTCGCTTTAATTCAGAAAGTTTTACACAGTCAAAAATAAACAAGTTGGTGCCACCACTGTGTACCTTATTTAATAACAATGCAATAATAGACAATTTTCTAACTTGGACACAATATATTGTCAATTAACAGGTTAGAAGTTGGGCGCAATTCATATTCAGACACTATTCGTGCTGTGTGATTTAATGACCCGTAAAGTATTATAGTTTAACTTGAAGCTACGTATTTTGTTTGTTGCTCAAAGCAATAGGTACAGGTGACTATTCTAGTTCGTTAGTGTTAACAAGATTTGGGTGTCATCGGGTCTGAGTTTGGTAATAGCAGTATTTTTGTGTTTTAAACTGCAATCAAAATGGATATTTTCAGACACAATGCAGACAACCTGGATATAAACACCGAGAATCACCAGCAATATGACCAGAGGCGAGGATGTTATTACTGGTGAGTAACCTTAAGAACTAAAAACAAACATATATAGACAGATTTTAAGCTTAACCAGCCATAAACTAAGGTTACTGACACAATACAATGAAGGGTGTGCTTTTCCAAAGCTGACTCGGTCCGCTACCCCCAATTTTTATCATGTTTGCCTTGTCATTGCTTGTTGGGTCATAAGGTAATGACTGGTAATATTTTATCAAAAGTTGATGGTTTGAAAAATAACAATCATGATAATAGTCATATAATAATCATTTTAAAAGCAGTCATTGTTTCAGTGGAGAATAATGTTTAATTATGATCAAACTGAGTGTTTGTGGCCAAGTGTTTTAAAGGGCTTTATCAGCGATATTCTTCTTTAACTGCACCACCATAATTATAATACTGTCAACAATTATGGATCGATTTGATCACAACCATATTTATTTCAGACTGGCCAAAGTGTTCTCGAGCTATGCTCTTTTTATGGTCATCCTTCAATGTATTATCCATCTTTAAATTGCATTGTCTAAATCGGGGGCGTAGCCAGCTTATTTGGTCAGGGGGGCAAAACAAAATTTCGAGGGCACAGACGAACAAAATACAGTTGCATACAATAGAGATTGTATGTCTTGGAGCTTCAAAAAAGGCTTTATTATGATGATTTGGTATTTTCCACTATTTTCGCCCATTATCAGGATGGAAATGGTTTATCATTACAATGTGTGCGCGTAGCGCGCACATTTTTTGTATTTTACACTATTTTTGTCCATGATCGGGCTGAATGTTGGTAGAAAAGGGCTCCATGCCTCTTTTCTTTTCCTTTCTCTTTCTTTTTCACAGAGGCACTTTTTTATTTCATTTTTTGTCAGGGGGGGGCCCCCCCCCCCGCTGGCTACGCTAAATGGTAAATAAATAAAGTGAAACTGATTTCATAAAACATGTAAATAACCTGCTTTGAAAGTGTAAATTGCTATCCCCTCTGTGCGAGCGCGCCATACCATGCCGAATTCGACAGCATCGATACGAGTATACCGACCCACTATCATTTTAATGTCGGATTTGGTCATCATTATTATTAAAGCACATTTTTATAGCGCTTCAGATTGCTTTCATGTTTGTCATTTGCCCGCTTCAGTAACACATGCACAGGGTGTCCCTGAAAGAAATGTATCGTTGGAAACTTAATTGTTTGGGTATTTTGACACCATAACTAAATTTAACTAAATAATTGGCGTGGTTAAGGATTAAATCAGCTGTCACATACTTCTTGAATTTTAACAGTTGGCCATACCATTCTTGTAATATAAGAATTTTACGAAACTCCCACATTTTCAAACCTTTCAACGGATTCAAATATCAATCGATGATCTGTATTCGTAGTGCCAATCACTTTGCATCATCAGCACAAGAGGCGTCTATTGCCATTAATAGATATTTGACTCCTAAACGGAGCGGTCAATTATCAAAATTCAAAAAGTATGCTATAGCTGATATATTCCTCAACCACAACGCTTATTTAGTTATGTTTGATTTATGCGCTAAAATACCCAAAAAAATTCAGTTCCCGACGAAACAGTTTTTTTCGGGGACACCCTGTATGCTTGTTCCAAAAATGCAAGATCTGAATTTTGATGGGTGCTCTAGTTTGGCAAATCGATGATATATTCCTTTAATATATGAGGAACATTGTGTTTATGAAAACCGGTCTTCAATTATCATGTTTACGATCAGACCCACGATGTCATGATTTGAACACTCGCTCTTTCGGAAATTTTAGAATAATATTCACAATACGAGCTCTATGTAATTGAACTGCAGAATAATGAATACAAAATAAGGGATAATATAAATTGCAGAATATCCTCTGCAATGATCTTAACTCTGACCGTTAAGTTGACCTTGATCCAACCCTAAAACCCCTAACCCGTAATCCCAACCGTGCAAACCAGAAAAAATAGGATAAACATAATTTATTGGAATATTTTCGGGCGAAGCATTCGTAAAATTTCAGACTATTTAACCCCAACTGAAGGTAAATTTGTGCATTTCATGGGCCAGTTCTGCCATTTCACCCTTATGTTGGTCCAAAACGCGGTGTTTTCAGGCTAAAAGGACAATACTCAGGGTAACTATTGCTTTAGCTTTTCTTTTATTAGGATTTTTAGGGAGAACGTCCTCCCATGATACCCCGGTCCCGCTTCCACCGCCTATGATTTCATGCCTGTCATGGTACTAGTAATCATATAAAGTCTGATAATATAAACCAGGCACTGCTTGTAGCCTGATCTGGTCAAGTTCACACCCAAATTCATAATGTAAGATACATAAGCATGATTAGAGATAATGCTCTCGTTTATCTTTTCCTATTTTCTTGGTATAAGCAAAATGGTTTGCACATAATAAGGAATGCAAAATAAATGTGTTAGGATCTGTGCAATAATCCGGTGAGAGTAAAATTTTCGAATTTATTTCAAGCATTACTTGCCCCTCGATGTGATAAAATCCGTTGCCCCCAGTAAATGCTAAATGTTTGGCAATCCAATTTTGAAACCTTAAATTGTCTCAATATATGAAAATTAAGATTTTTAATGACGTTTTCGATTTTCTGATATAGCGTATCACTGATCGTTCATTTGAAATTGAACTCTGATAATACCGTAAAATTCCGTCTACAAGCATATATATGCCTCTAAACGAGGTTTTTTGACACAAGAGACAAGAGGCAGACACTCTCAACAAAAACGTTATTTGGAGTTTGAACAACTATACTGATAAAGGCGGCTGTACAAACATGTATATTTGTAAGACCAATCTATTGCGATGTTTTTGAGAAGGGTATTGGCCTTTCATATCGTTAAAAAAAACCTCGTTTAGAGGCATATATATGCTTCTAGACGGAATTCTACGGTATGTCAAATGCGAATCAAGTCAAACAAAACAAGTAAACAATTACACTGCCCTGAGGCCAAAATATTGTTTGATTGTCCATATATCTCATCCCCGGGTCGGTCGGGCGGATTGGATTATAACCTTTTTTAAAGGTCATAGCTAAAACATGTATGCCTTATTAGCGAAAAATAACCAAACTCTGTGTGACTTTCTCTACTGCATACCACTTCATGTTTTAAAATAGTTTAGATGTGTTGAGAAACTATTTAAAAAACTTTTCATGGCGTCAAAAAAATGAATTTCGAAAAAATTGTACAGTATACTTTCCATATTAAGGTCGATCGGATGAGGACAATCAAAAGGTTTTTTTTTAGTTGTAAAGATATATTTTATGACAGATGACGCGGTCAAGGTCATATGCTATCATTCTGTTATTCTATGTGTGTAGGTGTTGACATAAAAAAGGTCTTCTCTAAACAATGGACTATCAAGTAACAAGTATTTCAATTTCGACCAGGCCGTGGAAACTCCTATATCAGTGCAATACAAATAGGACAGGTGCAACCTCCCCCCGTGTATTATACTACGCTGACATATTGGATTGTGGACGATGCCATATTGGATCATGGGCGTCGCTATCGGACAAAATGCCTCTGCCACAGGGGAGGCTTCGTAAAAATTACGCGTATTGCTTTAAAAATGACGCCACATAAAGACTTGGCGGACCTCATGAATAATTAAGTACCGTAGACAAATATGCTGCTTAGTTTACGTATAAAATTAAGTTTTAGAACTTTGCGGGTATTATTAGCTGAATATCACTTTCAAAAGATTTGAGATAATAATCAGTGTACTTCGGTTATAAATGCGCTTTTATAAATGCGCACGTGACCACCTCCGCGCTGCTATAACAGCTTATAGACAGTAAATCTCGAAGTGACCTTCTACATAGCGAGTGGTCTTTCTATACATTTGAATGCAGAGGCGGAACAACATGAGGCTGCTGTGCAGCAAAATTGTCTATTTTGTTCAACTTTGTGATTATATTGTAAACGTTTCCGTTGTTGAATATTTTTCCGTCATCAATACTTTCAAAATGTTGTTTTTGATAACATATTACAAATTCGGAATTGCAAAATGTGTAATACTATCTACGGAGTTCCTATCCCTTCCTGTATAGTGGTCAATGCATGAGGATTTGGTCACGCTTGCTGGTCTTGGTATGTCGTGCCCATGGGTCACGTGCGTATTCATAAAAGCGCATCATAGATATAACCGAAGTACACTGATAATGGAACACTTATAAAAATCATTATAAAATTAATTATAAATACTATTATAGCAACGCAATACAAATACTAACGTACTTCAATTGATCTACCTTGACCTATGCCGTTCACTCCATTGGGGTGAGTGGTGGCATCTGTTTCACAATCGTCCTCCATTTTTGTCTGTGGTTAGGGATTGGTGTCCAGCTTCCACAACAGACTTCAGGTTTAGTTTGGTGCAGTCAGCCCTAATGCAATCTAGCCATCATTGCTGGTCTACTTAGTACCTCTGGTGTGTCCACTTGGATGTGAGCATCGATTAGTAGTTTGGGGTAACGTGATGGTGTCATTCTTTGGATACGACCAAAGTAGCGGAGGTTTTTTTTTACGTTACCCTATCGACAACAGATTGCTTGATGTCTTGAAGCTTCCTGATTGCTGTTTCGGATTTTGTCCAGTCTTGTGACACCCAATATCTTTCTTAGGTACATCATCTCAAAGACGAGGAGTCTGTCCTTATTGACTTTCTTCATTCTCCAGGTCTCGGCTCCATAGAGCAATATTAAGAGGACGAGGACTTGGAGTTCTACTTCCGGAGTTCTACTTCAATTACAATATTAAAGCCATAATGTACAATCTTATAATATGAAATTGGAAAAAAAATTTCAAACCTGATTTTTTGGCATATTTGTAATGTTTACACATGGCACAACTTGCACCAAAATGGAATCAGCCAAATTTGTTGTTTTTGTAGGTCAACAAAGCAAAATTCGACATAAAGTCATAATTATGACTTTATGTTATCCTATAGGACTGCATGTTAAACGACCAGTATAACCAGTAGAGTTTCTTTCACTTTACCTTGTTATTTCAGCTCAACATGGACAGAAACCATTCCCGACAATTATTATTAGTATTATTTTATCATTTTGAGTATAGAATAACAAATTTGAAACTTGAAGGAAATCGTACATTAAGGCTTTTAAGGCTCGGATCGTTATGTGAAGTTGCCTATGGATGAACTTCGCGCGTCCAGATACGCAACTTTACAGTTATAAGCCCACTGCACCTTTTAAGTTCATTGCTGATAGGCTCAAGACTTCAACATGTGCAAGTTACTTTTAAAATATATAATTTGCTTTTATTTTGGTTATTTTCCTTAGGTATGCATTGATATTAAGCCGGTATTCAGTAGCTGTGTTCTTTACTATACTTCTGCTCTCAATAGCATGCATCGCCACTGTCTTTGCCCTTCATGGATTCCCAAATTTTGACGACCCTATTGAGGTAAGATTTCAGGGTGTAGCAAAATAAATTATTTTGATACCCGTTTCAATTGGCGACGAAAAAACCCTGTTCTGCACGCGGACGGGCCTTTCATTCAAGTAGGGTCTGTCGGTGGATTTTTTTCTGGAGGCTAAAATTACCCTAAAATATCATGAATATCATAAATATCTGACAAATCTGAAAAAAAAAAGAAGAAAATCTGAAGATGTTTTGCAAGCATATTTTCTAAAAATGTTCAGCCAAAATTAATAAATTTTGGTCAAAAATGGCAGATTTTACATGTTTTGAGCAAAACGCAAAATTGTGGGTCGGTCGGTCGGGCCCATATAGAACAGGTGTTTTTTGGTTTCGTCGCCTAAGAAGTAATAATAAAGTAATAAAAAACGGTTCCAGCTCATTGGTCTGATACAGTCGCTCCTCAGCAAACGCAATAATGTTTGTAAACAAAACATTATGAACATGTTATAAAAGCGTTTTGGTATTGGTCAAAACGTCCTAATAACGGGTTATTAAAGGTCATTTTTTTAAAACGTTTTATATGAAAAAAATAACATTTTAAAAATGTTGTCAAAATGTTATTGAAAAATATATTTTGGCAAAAATGTTGCAAAATATTTTGTTAATTTGCAATAATATTATGTTAGAATGTTTTGCATCAAGTTTTCAAAACTGTTTTCTGAATGTTTTTCCCATTGTTTGGATAATAATTGGAATTTGTAGAGGGAAAAACATATGCAATGTCAGCTTGAGATGTTTTGTTATTGTTGTTGTTGCTCTTTGATTGTTTTGTTGCTTGTCAAAATAGGATGATTTTGTTGACGCAATACGTATACGCATTTTGTCCATATACTATAGTACATTCTTCAGTTAATCCAAGAAATAAATTAAGATATTATAATTGAAATTCACTGCTGTTTTTCATCTCTTTTTTTCTGCCATTTCTTATATTAAAATTGTCAGGGCTTTGAAGCTAGTCAGACACCCATTCACTCCCGTTTGATAGCCTTAGAAAACTACTTCAGTAGTGACTTACTTCTTGATAAGCCAAGGAATTACAGGCGCTTTGACGACACCTTTAGTACAAGCAGCACCAACAGGCAACGGAGACAGACTGGCGATGGCACTGGCAGAGAGTTTACTGGATTTAACACCTGTGATATGGTTCACTTAGGTCAGTGTTATTAATACCATACACATCCCATACTCCCTCATTCTTTCCGTTACTCTTACCCAATCGCCTCCGTTCGTCCCTCCCTACATCTTCCCCATTCCCCTCTCAATCCCTCTCCCCTCCCCTCTCTTCTCTCATTGTCTCTATCCTTTTCTCTGTGAAGAACGTGATCATGACCAACCTGTCTAGATCAATTTCAGTGCGTAATTTCGAATTGATTAATTTGAATTAAACAATTTGTGTATTGGCCATGGGCGCCGCCATTTGCCAAGTTACAATCATACCACCAAGTGACAGGTGATGGACCATACACTCACAGAATAAGCTATTTTTTGAGAATTTTCATGAATGTTACTCTTACCTAGCTATTATTTATTCCAACTCCAGTGACACCTCATTAATTTCCCTGGACCTTTGGATGCATTGAAATAGGTATTAGCATTTTACTTTGACAAATCTATATAAGATGGCCGTAGTGCTACTTTTATGCCCCTCCAGTGAACATTGGCGTAATCCAATTCAGGACAATATGCATGAGGTGTCACTGGAGTTGGAACGGATAATAGTTTACTATAGTTTACTAGGGAACTCATATGTTATCAGTGTACTTCGGTTATATTTATAAATGCGCTTTTATAAATACTCACGTGACTCATGGGCACGGCATACCAAGACCAGCAAGCGTGACTAGCTTACTGCATGCTTTCATATTGAAAGTACAGTACAACTACCCATATCATAAAGGTTACCTTTCCAGATTGTTTACAATCCTGTCTACAATCCTGTCTACTGGCTTCCACCAGTGCTCGTATCAATGGACTGTTTAATACGAATTAATCAATTCGGTATTACTGACTGAAAATGCAAAGCGTAACTCAAGTTAACCCTTCCAGGTGTAATGGTAGTCAGTCAAGAAGTACCACCGACAACGCCCCCAACTGTGCACCCAAACCGAGCACCGAGTCCAGGCGAGAAGTACCTTCAACAGGGCTTCCATCTAAACATATCACCATCTTATTATCTTCATGTACGCCTACTCATCATGGTTAGTTTATATAAACATCTAAAAAAAAGTAACTAACCCTCCTTAAATAATGACCATTAGTCAAAAATGGGATATTATATTACAAATCTGTACAATGCGTCGGAAGCGGAATTTATTTGCGCACATTTTGACACCTTATTTGTAGCAATTGACTAAATATTGACGTCACAGCGTATATTTAAATCAATGTAACCCAAGATTTGAAAGTTGCAGTAAATTGTATTGATTTTGTATTCAGTATAATGGAAGGGAATCAGTGTAATGATATCTGAGTGTCTTTGTATTGTATGTAAGTGCAACTTTAAAATCTGGGCCTAACTACATTAAATTGACCGGTGTTTTATTGTTTTCTGGGCTATCGTATCAAATGAGATGTCAAAATGCGCAGAAATAAATTCTGCTTTCAACGCATTTTACAGATTTGTAATACAATAGTCCCTTTTTGAATAATGGTAATTTCTTAAGGGGGGTTAGTTACTTGTTTTGAGATGTTTGGTATCAAGACAGGGAGTATACACAGCTTACAGAATAAAACTGTACAATCCATCAATGAAGTCTTGACAATAGGCTAATTTTGTTTACGCTTACATGTAGGATATCTCTATGCTGGGGTGTTTGCAGTTGGGAGGGCTAGTGAAGGCAATTCTTTACGGACTAGGTTACACAAGTGGTCGTTATTTTTGCTGTTTAATCTAACTCGTATTGTATCACACCATTTCTGTATTTACAGGTGACTTCGCAAAGCTAGTCTTCGAATCTTCCAGAGGCAATCCGGTGTTCTCAAAACACGGCATTGAATCCATGTGTGAGATTGAGCAGAAGACAATACGAACGCATCCCGAATTCTCAACATCGTGTTATCAATGTGGTCTTTCGAACACGACCGGTAGTTGTCATGCAAGTTGGTCTTTAGGAACGTATGTTTCACTACTCTACAACAGAGCATCTTGCAAAGCGATTACAAGTATTGATATTTTCAACGCTAGAAAAATGCTTCAGAGATGTGCTAGCTATTATAATAATGGTACTCTATGTGAGAAGTCGCCATGTGAGTTTGAAGCAGAAGCACCCGAAGAATGCTTTCAATTCGATGCAGCTTACAACATATTCAACTTTCTGACACCGGCTGATTTCGCAACGGGAATACAAATCAACGTAAACACAGAATTAAAATACGTTAATCACATTCTACCCATCAAAATCAATGCACATACAGATCAACTGGTTTCAATTTACATAGATAAATTTCACAAAAAAACGTTTACGGATAATTATGTGGTTCTCAAAGCACTTGATTTTGGAGTTGAAACAAAGTTTGATCTCTTTGGCATATTCATCTTAAGGGACTTCATATTTGTTGGTGTGGGTCTAGTTTGTGTCTTTCTAGTCATATGGGTGTATACAGGGTCTTTGTTCATCACACTAGGATCATGTCTTACAGTTTTGCTCTCGTTTCTATTGTCCTATTTCCTTTACTTTGTTGTATTTCGTCAGGAATTCTTCCCTTTTGTTAATGTTGTATCAGTGATTCTGTTAATTGGAGTAGGTGCTGACGACACATTTGTTTTTGTCGATCTTTGGAGAAAGTCACTTTCTCAGAACGAAGGAGCCGATTTACACGTCATTGTTCAAAAAACACTTCATCATGCGACACTTACCATGCTTGTTACCAGCGTAACTACTGCGTGTTCACTCTACGCAAGTATCATTAGTAACATTATAGCGGTGAAATGTTTTGGACTCTTCGCAGGAACAGCTATCATGGTGAACTTCTTTTTAACTCTTACTCTTCTACCAGCCATTATAATTATGCATCACCACTTGAAACAAAAATGTAGCATATCATGTTCTAAGAACGCTAAGGGTATCTGGAAAACCTACGGCTCATTAGTCAGAATATGTTATCAGAACACACTACATACTCTTGTACTAAAGTTGCGCATAATGCGATATGTCTGGTTGATCATTTTCGGTGCTCTTGGTATTGGAGGGATTTTAGTAGTTTTCAAGTATCCTGGGCTTCAACTTCCTTCTAGTTCTGAATTCCAGATATTCACGGATGATAACTACTTGGAGCAGTGGGATACGAAATACAAGAACACATTTTCTGGACAAAATCAACAATATCTGAATGGTATTGTGGTTTTTGGTGTCAAATCAGTTGACAACAGTGATCCATGGGTTCCCGAAAGAAGAGGAAAACTTGTTTTTGATACCTCATTTGAGTTCTCATCCAAAGAACATCAAAATTGGATGTTGGAACTCTGTCGACGCATTCGAAATCAACAATTCCACCATCCTGAAGATACGAGAAAATGTTTTATCGAGTTACTAATGGATTACATGAATAGACCATGTGTTAATGCCAGCACAGGTTCAATTCTTTCCCCTTGCTGTACTCAAAATCCGTTCCCGTATGAGCAACAAGTGCTTGATATCTGTCTTCGAACCTGCACCGCTGTAGGATACTGTTCCAATGGCGTACATTACAATAGTAATGACGATTCCTTGTCTGCGTTAAGCATAGAATTCACCAGCTCCAGGACTATCACACATGGCTATCATATCATTGAAGAGTACTGGAGGAATACAAACGAATGGTTTGAAGAGCAAATATCGGGCGCCCCAGATACCCTCAAAGGAGGATGGTTTATATCGTACTTGTATGAAGAAGGCGATCAATTGTATTTCTATGATCTTCAAAGAAGCCTTGCACAAGGCACTCCAATCGCACTTGGGATAACGCTGGCTATCGTATTGGTCATTCTCATCTTCACAATTTTGCACATAGTGCTAGCCTGCTACGCTTTACTGACAATAGGATTTGCCGTGTTTGTGACAGTTGGTAGTCTCGTTCTTCTGGGATGGGAATTAAACATTTTTGAGGCCATTGTAATAACGTTGTCGGTAGGGCTGTGCGTGGACTTAACCATTCATTACGGTGTAGCATATAGAGTTGCACCGCGAGCTCTCGAAACTAGGGAAGAGAGAACATATTTTTCAATTCAAACCATGAGTGGTGCTATCACTGCAGCTGCATTATCGACCTTCTTAGCCGGCGTTTTCATGCTTGCTGCAAATATCAATGCGTATTTCCAGTTAGGATTATTCCTCGTCTTTGTGATGACTATCAGCTGGACTTATGCAACATTTTTCTTTCAATCTTTATGCGCAGTCGCAGGACCTCAAAGAAATTGCGGCGATTTGACATCGTTTAACTGTTGTAAATCATCCTGCCTTGTTGATGTCAACGAAGAAGATAAAGGAGCATTGCCAATTCCTCAAAGGAATGGATCACATTTTGCGCATGGACCACCGATAAACGTTCACACTACATTCATGGGTACGCAGTCTTTCAGTAATAGCATGTTTAATGACAATATTGATTTGGGAATGTCGGTTAATGACGATCTCACATCTACTACGACGGGAAACGCAAAGACCAGAGTGGTGCGAAACCCCGCTCATGGAAAGAAGATTCGAGCCCCTGCGATGAGTCGCATCGATGAAGGGAGTCGAAACCCTGACTTTATAAACCATGGGAACGATCTACCTGAGCATCGAGCCTCTGTCACAAACGATTTTAATGATTTGCCTGAGGAATCTGTTTTCTCCGGAGTCAACCAGTGGTTATCCGCTAATGAAGCAATGGCTAGTTCGAATCCAGCTCATGCTGAGTCAAATCCAAACTTGGCTAACCCACCACAAGCGCATGGTTTTAAAACTAGTAACGGGTCATCAAATTCAACAGTAAGAGCTGTTATGAATCCTACTCATACGATTTCGTCTAATTGGTATTTTAAACCTGAACCTGAACGAGATCTTAAAAAGACGTCTGGCAGTCGGAGATACAGGGTGTCTCAACACTATTAGTAGTACACATCCGTTTAAGAAACGTTTCGATAGTATTTTTTGTGGGACATGGGAGCACATCAGACATATCGAATTGCATTCTGAATACGAGGAATGTCCTTCTGATATCAAATAATTTTAATTTTTTGACATTCGCGAAATAACACAAATTTTATGACATATCAATATTTTAGATATTCACCAGTCCTCGAAGTAAACTTTCTAAATATAATGATATGTACTTAACGTGTATGTAGCTGGGATGAACATCCGATGATCAATTGAAAATTTTGATATTTCGTATTGAAGCATTTCGGCTTTTCATCCAGCTACATACACTTTAAGTACATATCATTAGATTTCGAAAGTTTACTTCGAGGACTGTTAAATATCAAAAAATATCAAGTTTTAATCATTTGTCATAAAATGTGTATCATATCGCGAATTAAAAAAATTCTAAATTATTTATATTAGAAGGATATTCTTCGTATTGATTGTGCTCTCATGTCCCACAAAAAATACTGTCCAAACCTTCATACCAGAGCTCTTAAGGGGGTACTACACCCCTGTGGTAAATTTGTGACTATTTTTGCATTTGCACACTCCGGTAACAAAATTGATGTATATTATTGGGGCAAGGAATCCAATTACTACACTGAAATTTCAGTGACTCAAGACAAGCGGTTCAGTGTATATGATAGGAAATGAGGTACATCATAGCGGTACCTCTTTTCTTATCATAAATAACAAACCGCTTGTCTTGAGTCACTGACATTCTAGTGTAGTAATTGGATTCCTTGCCCCTATAATATACATAACTTTTGTTATCACTGTGTTATTAGTTTTTGAGAAAAATGCAATTTAGACACCAATTAATCGAAGGGTGTAGTACCCCCTTAACAGTTTCCTCGGACCCATCATAAAACAGGGATTTGTAACGAGTTATATCCACCATGTGGAGCTCATCAAGGTCCTGTTGTGGAGCGCTGTAAGGCTAAAAAATTGTTGTCTCAAATCCCACTCGCGCGTTCGGTTTTCTTAGCGCGTCCATGTCAGCTGAAACGGCAAATTCATTTTTTATTTTCCTTTTTTTTTGCATGAAATTTGTGACGAATTTGGAAGAAAAGTTACTTTATTCAATACTAGTATTGTTTAGGTATAAAACAATCGATATTTGTATTTCAATTGTGTCAAATCAATCATAAATTTATGTGTACTTTTGAGCATACGAAAATGACATCTTAATTCAGTATTTGGTTATAAAAAATCTAAAAAAAAAAAAAAAAAAAATTATTCCGCATTCGTTTTTAAACTGCCATGGGCTTTGAGACATAACAATTTTTTAAGCTTAATGCAGCTATAATACGACGAGGTGCAATATCATATTTTAATGTTTTTTCAGGTATTTTATAAATTGTATGTAATTAAAAGGGTCAGTCAGTTTGTGATGAATGTTGACTTGTAACCCCATATATGGATAATTTTTCATGTCATTTCTCAATGATCACATAAATACTGTACCTTTGTCTTTCAGAGCATATATGTAAAAATTATATCACACACTTGATTACGTAACAGCAGTAGCATGAAATCAATGGTCTACAGACACTGGCTGGAATTGAGTCGTTTTTGCAACTTGCAAAAAGAGTACAGGTATTGGCTGCTTGTTTCAATGTTGATATATTTGTCTTTGTAGGGGTGAAACCAATGAGAATAAGATTCACCTCAGAAATCACATTGACACACAAAAAGTCCGATAGGGACCTCTAAAATTTATTCAAAACGTATAATTTTTTTCATGCGATGTTTTTTAACCATAATGTACCAAATGAGTAGGTAGCCCATTACAAGATCTAAATGTCCTTTTTTCAGATTCACTCTAATGTATATAATACTACACACATTGGAGCACTCACTGACATCACTCTCTCCAGTCGTTAAAACCACAAGGTTTTGAATTAAATCAAATACATGAACATTTTTTGCAACTTGCTACGTTGCGTCTGAAACCATCAGACTTCATCAGGCAACGGACCCGCTGATGGCCCGGTCCCTAGTACGTAGCAAGTTGCAAAAAATGTAAGTTCCAGTATATACAGTATTTGATTTAATTCAAAACCTTGTATTTCCTGTTTCATTTTGTCAAGACCATTGACTTTTTTACCCAAAGAAAAATGTCTACTATTTCATATTTAAATTTAAGTATTTTAACATTTTCATCCTCTTGTGTGACCTTTGACCTCAATAACTTTTCCTCAAGGCTGACATTTTGGCTCCCGACTGATTTTGAATCTACACACCCCTGGTTGTTACTTGCAAATTGCAATGGTCTCTATCTTCGACTACTGAGTCTGCATGAATATCCGAATCTGTACGCCCTCTGAATATGATAATCCTGAAATTATTCTCTAGCTCCTCGTGAGGGCGTTTTATGGATCTACGACCCCTTCGGGGCTGATATTTTGACGTTACCATTTAATTAACACGTAGTCATGAAATCTTTACAAACATTATTCTGAATGTGTGTTGTCAAAGCAAAATTTTATTCTAAAAATGTTCGACAACCAACTCTACTGTAAGTATATGTTTTTGAATTGTAATTATAAACAGTCTATTTTTGAACGGCCGTTCAGCCTAGTTTGTTTCGTCAGTCTCGTATGCCATGCAACGTGTGTCCTGTACCGCCTGGCGCACGGACGCCTGGGCTTATGGCCTGCCAAAAAATCTTTGCCCATCCTAGGCAAGGTTCGTTATTGTTAGGGTTAGGGTCTAAGGGTTAGGGTTAGGAGCTAGGGTTAGGCAAGGTTCATTGGGGTTAGGGTTAGGTTATTGATCGGAGATTATATAGGTATTTATTAGTACTAATATACTAGTAATAGTATGTATGTATGCACTTTATTCCGTAATCAATAAGTATGATAAACAAACACTGGCACAAAGACTCGTAGTACAGTGGTACATCATGCAGTTATTGTTAACTACATGTATGCACACAACACAGGGGCACTCACAATAGGCAATTGAACCCTACTGGTAGCGCTGTGTTGTAGCTATTGGGGATGAACTAGTTAGTATCATATATCAAAAACTATAAAAGCTATGATTTTAGTACTTGCTCTATGTTTCAATTACTTATTCTTTTCCAAATATCTGAATCTTCAACCCGGTACAAGCTTTAATAACGGGGGAACATACATTTTTATTACAAAGAAATCCTACCATCTATCCAAACTCGCCGTGTTATTCCAATGCACATTTTGCTTCACCGGGCAGCCATTTTTTGGTCGTATTTGGAAGATTGGTGTCATAAAACCGTCATAGGTACAAATTTAGTACTTTCTGTAAATCAATTATGGCTTATTCTCTACATGTCAATCTTTAAAATTATTGGCATAGTCCTTATAATAACGGTGGTCCGCCTTGATGAGTAAATGACAGCAAACAGCTGTAAACCAGTGAAAAATATCCCCAAACTCGGTCAGTGGAGCTCCGCTCGTACATGTCGAGTCATTATCGATTGGATTAGTCGTCCGTAGCGGAAAATTCGGTCGCTCATTGGATCAATATTACCAGGTGATAATAAATTTGCATTGGACTTGCTATATAATGGTTTAGTACTGCATATATCGGTTTAACAGGGTTTCAAATTCGAGGAGAACCCGAGAACCGGTTCTCCTGAAGGTTCTCGCTGGATAACCACTAGGAGAACCAAAATTGGTTCTCGTAAGCTTCCAATTTTTAGATCGCATGTTGTGTAATATTTTACCTTTCTGCAAAGGAAATTGATTTAATAATATCATTTATCCAAAAATATAATTGTGAAATGTTGGGAAAAAGGCAAAGTTTTCTTCATTTAAGCTGTCAATTTATTGTACGCAACAGTACACAGTGAAAGTTTAAACCCGATGTATTTAAGGGATCTAAAATGAGCGTTTATTGCGTTTCGACAGTATTTTTTGTGGGACATGAGAGCACCTCAGACCTATCAATTGCATTCTGAATACGAAGCATGTCTTTCTGATATCAAATAATTTTCATTTTTGAAAATCACAATATAATACAAATTTTATGACAAATTATAAAAATTTGATATTTTTCAAATTTTGATATATAACAGTCCTCGAAGTAAATTATATAAATCTAATGATATATTCTTAAAGTGTATATAGCAGGGAGGAAAAGCCGACGGTCAATTGAAAATTTTGACCTTTCATATTGAAGATATGGATTTTTTCCCAAAAAGACCTAATTTTTTTGGTGTTTTGGGAAAAAAATCCATATCTTCAATACGAAAGGTCAAAATTTTCAATTGATCGTCGGCTTTTCATCCCACCTACATACACTTTAAGTATAAATCATCAGATTTATAAAGTTTACTTCAAGTACTGTTAAATATCAAAAATATCAATTTTAATGATTTGCCATAAAATGTGTATTAAATTGTGAATTTCAAAAATCAAAATTATTTGATATCAGAATGACATTCTTCGTATTCAGAATGCAATTCGATATGTCTGATGTGCTCTAATGTCCCAAAATAAATACTGTCCAAACGTTCATACCCCAGCCCTTAATGTTAATACTTAAAAACTAATTTATAAGTCTATTCTACCATTGCTATTGTACCATGCGCATGCTTCAGTTGCCGCAAAACATGACAACAAAAGACAACCATTTTAGGGTTGAACTCTAGATTTCCATGGGAATTTCATTGCGCATGCAAGCATTACCGATATACACGATACCTGCGACTACATGAACCCAAACCGAACCCATGGTTTTGTTTGGTATCGGGAGGAAAAGAAGAAACGAAAAAGGAGAGAAGATGAACAAAGAAGTCACTTAAAAAATAATGATACAGTTTATAAGAGAAATAATCAGCCCTTTCAAGATATGGCGGACACAATAGGAGGGGCTCTGCAAGAAATGGGTAAAGTCTTTTGAATTTGCCGGGTGTTACCGATATTGAAGATTGCCCTCCTATTGTGTACGCCATATCTCGAAAAGATAGGGGTACTACACCCTCAATAAATTTAGACTATTTTGCATTTTCTCAAAACTAATAACACGTTGGTAACAAAAGTTATGTATATTATAGGGCAAGGAATCCAATTACTACACTGAAATTTCAGTGACCCAAGAGAAGCCGTTCGATACTTATGATAGAAAATGAGGTACCGCTAGGATGTACCTCATTTCCTATCATATTTACTGAACTGCTTGTCTTGAGTCACTGAAATTTCAGTGTAGTAATTGGATTCCTTGCCCCAATATACATAACTTTTTTTACCAGTGTGTTATTAATTTTGAGAAAATGCAAAAATAGTCACAAATTTACACAGGGTGTAGTACCTCTTAACTGATCTCATAGGAAATGAATCAAGGAAGTCACTGGTCACATTTATATTTCCATATGTATTGCAGTTATTGATCATGACAAATAATAGGTCCAAACAAATTTGTTCCTTATGTCCGCCCTCCCAGCTGCCAAGTGCAAATTATGCAAACTGGGGAAAATAAAACCTACTACAATGAGCTTTGGGATCTCACGTATTGTACCCTATGAGTGTGGACTTAAATTATTTTTTCAATATTTAAGCACAAAGCACAAACACCGCTAGTTGAAGCGCCGCTCTGACTCTCGTTAAAGCCATAATGGTACACCAAATGGCTTCATTGCTTTTTGGATACCAGTACAAGGGTAGGGGCCTATAGCATGTATATGTGAGAGTGATTTCCCGGGAAGGCAAAAATCTGGGGCAAAAATATTTCCAAAAGGTCGGCGTCAATAAAATTGCAAACCCCTATTTCGGCACCCCCCTCCAGGCCTCCACTGATACACATTCCCCTAAATAGCCTGAAATTGTATTAAAATCAGTCTTTTTGAATAAAATAAACACATTATCCATATGTTATCGGTGGTCATCTTGTGACTCCCTACATGTTGGTCATCAAAAATTTATGACCCCAGTATATTTGGGACCCCTTCCGAAAGAAAATGATAACCCCCAAAAGGAAGACGGAGCCGCTACACTATGTATGATTAATTGATTATTGATAATGTCACTGTTGATCGTTTGATCAATACAGGCGTTGCAAGATTGGCCGCGGGATGCTGATACTGTAGTCCGGTACTGTGGAGTCAGCTGTGGAGTTCCGGTGTCAACCATGTATTTTTATAATATATTTTTACAAAATCTGCAATATGTACACAGATTGAGAGCCACTTATTTTAATATGCATTACACATAGCCTATGACATTGGAAGTTTATTTTTAGCTAAGGCACTAAATGCTCATCAAAAGCCCGACAAAAATGTGATCAAGGGACCGTACCGTTATTAGTAGGATATGGATCAGAGCACCGTAACAGTGAGCTAAATCAGGTGCATAGTGCCATTGTACGAGTACATACCTGAAATTCAGATTCAGATTTGTGTGTAATGAAATTTACTATAAAGTAAGCAAATGTCATTTTAATATAACATGAGAAAATTTGGACAAATGATATGTAACGGTCAATTTAAAACAAGACCATAAATGAAAGGTCCATAAATCTGTTACTTCAATAGTGAACGTTTGGCCCGGCACTTTTGAAGATAATAATAGGCAAGAAACCGAGCAATTTGCTTTAAAAATATAATATTATCAGTTTAAGTGGAATTACTTAATTGTTTTTTTTCTAGCACTAACCATGTTGACACCATATGTATCTTTATTCTTTGTAAAAATTCTGGAAAATTAATTGGGACTATCATCATTTCTGTTTTTCTGTTAAATATGAAAAAACCATCAAGATTGTTGTAATAATGTGTTGATATAAACTTAGACACTAAATGAAAATTATGCTTAACATGGAAAAGGCTGGTGCAGGTATGAGTTACTCTTTATGTACTTCTGATTTCCAATTCATTCTACAAAGATCCTGGACCTAGGGCAATGGATTTCGTTGAAAGTGTCATCTATCATCTATAAATCTAAATTTATATTCGTGTAAGAAAAAGGTTTTTAAAGCGGGAACACGATATTTGTTGGTTTTGGGTGCAACCGAAAATTGGTAATATCCACAGAATGCAGGAGTGTACCATCAATGTATTGTGTGATGTTTTATTAGTGTAGTAAATGTAATCCAAAAGATGCAATTTATTGGTTTTGATCCAGATTGATACGCTAGTGTGGTTTTGATCCAGTTTGACACACTAGTCTCACTGTGGGTTTGATCCAGTTTGACACACTTGTCTCACTGTGGTATTGATCCAGTTTGATACACTCGTCTCACTGTGGTATTGATCCAGTTTGACACACTCGTCTCACTGTGGTATTGATCCAGTTTGACACACTCGTCTCACTGTGGTATTGATCCAGTTTGATACACTCGTCTCACTGTGGTATTGATCCAGTTTGACACACTTGTCTCACTGTGGTATTGATCCAGTTTGACACACTCGTCTCACTGTGGTATTGATCCAGTTTGACACACTCGTCTCACTGTGGTATTGATCCAGTTTGATACACTCGTCTCACTGTGGTATTGATCCAGTTTGACACACTCGTCTCACTGTGGTATTGATCCAGTTTGACACACTCGTCTCACTGTGGTATTGATCCAGTTTGATACACTCGTCTCACTGTGGTATTGATCCAGTTTGACACACTCGTCTCACTGTGTATTGATCCAGTTTGATACACTCGTCTCACTGTGGTATTGATCCAGTTTGACACACTCGTCTCACTGTGGTATTGATCCAGTTTGACACACTCGTCTCACTGTGGTATTGATCCAGTTTGACACACTCGTCTCACTGTGGTATTGATCCAGTTTGACACACTTGTCTCACTGTGGTATTGATCCAGTTTGACACACTCGTCTCACTGTGGTATTGATCCAGTTTGACACACTCGTCTCACTGTGGTATTGATCCAGTTTGATACACTCGTCTCACTGTGGTATTGATCCAGTTTGACACACTCGTCTCACTGTGGTATTGATCCAGTTTGACACACTCGTCTCACTGTGGTATTGATCCAGTTTGATACACTCGTCTCACTGTGGTATTGATCCAGTTTGACACACTCGTCTCACTGTGGTATTGATCCAGTTTGACACACTCGTCTCACTGTGGTATTGATCCAGTTTGACACACTCGTCTCACTGTGGTATTGATCCAGTTTGACACACTCGTCTTACTGTGGTATTGATCCAGTTTGACACACTCGTCTCACTGTGGGTTTGATCCAGTTTGACACACTTGTCTCACTGTAGTTTTGAACCAGTTTGACACACTCGTCTCACTGTGGTATTGATCCAGTTTGATACACTCGTCTCACTGTGGTATTGCTCCAGTTTGACACACTCGTCTCACTGTGGTTTTGAACCAGTTTGACACACTTGTCTCACTGTGGGTTTGATCCAGTTTGACACACTTGTCTCACTGTGGTATTGATCCAGTTTGATACACTCGTCTCACTGTGGTATTGATCCAGTTTGACACACTCGTCTCACTGTGGTATTGATCCAGTTTGACACACTCGTCTCACTGTGGTATTGATCCAGTTTGATACACTCGTCTCACTGTGGTATTGATCCAGTTTGACACACTCGTCTCACTGTGGTTTTGAACCAGTTTGACACACTCGTCTCACTGTGGTATTGATCCAGTTTGACACACTCGTCTCACTGTGGTTTTGAACCAGTTTGATACACTAGTCTCACTGTGGGTTTGATCCAGTTTGACACACTCGTCTCACTGTGGTATTGATCCAGTTTGATACACTAGTCTCACTGTGGGTTTGATCCAGTTTGACACACTCGTCTCACTGTGGGTTTGATCCAGTTTGATACACTAGTCTCACTGTGGGTTTGATCCAGTTTGACACACTCGTCTCACTGTGGTATTGATCCAGTTTGACACACTCGTCTCACTGTGGTTTTGATCCAGTTTGACACACTCGTCTCACTGTGGTATTGATCCAGTTTGATACACTAGTCTCACTGTGGGTTTGATCCAGTTTGACACACTCGTCTCACTGTGGGTTTGATCCAGTTTGATACACTAGTCTCACTGTGGGTTTGATCCAGTTTGACACACTCGTCTCACTGTGGTATTGATCCAGTTTGACACACTCGTCTCACTGTGGTTTTGATCCAGTTTGACACACTCGTCTCACTGTGGTATTGATCCAGTTTGACACACTCGTCTCACTGTGGTTTTGAACCAGTTTGACACACTCGTCTCACTGTGGTATTGATCCAGTTTGACACACTCGTCTCACTGTGGTTTTGAACCAGTTTGACACACTCGTCTCACTGTGGTTTTGATCCAGTTTGACACACTTGTCTCACTGTGGTATTGATCCAGTTTGACACACTCGTCTTACTGTGGTTTTGATCCAGTTTGACACACTTGTCTCACTGTGGTATTGATCCAGTTTGACACACTCGTCTTACTGTGGTTTTGATCCAGTTTGACACACTTGTCTCACTGTGGGTTTGATCCAGTTTGACACACTCGTCTCACTGTGGTTTTGATCCAGTTTGACACACTTGTCTCACTGTGGTATTGATCCAGTTTGACACACTCGTCTTACTGTGGTTTTGAACCAGTTTGACACACTTGTCTCACTGTGGTATTGATCCAGTTTGACACACTCGTCTTACTGTGGTTTTGAACCAGTTTGACACACTTGTCTCACTGTGGTATTGATCCAGTTTGACACACTCGTCTCACTGTGGTTTTGATCCAGTTTGACACACTTGTCTCACTGTGGTTTTGAACCAGTTTGACACACTCGTCTCACTGTGGTATTGATCCAGTTTGATACACTCGTCTCAATGTTTTGTGTTTCTATGAACTTAGGTGATGCTACACCCCTTGATAAATTTGTGACTATTTTTGCATTTTTCTCAAAAAATAAAAACACATTGGTAACAAAAGTTTTGTATATTATAGGGGCAAGGAAGCCAGTTACTTCACTGGACCACTTGTCTTGAGTCACTGAAATTTCAGTGAAGTAATTGAATACATGAATACAAAACCCACCCATGTCCATGGGGAGTAATTTTGAGAGAAAAACCTGTGTATCATTTAAATTCATTCAGTTAGATTTACCTGGTCAATATGGTAAGTTTTACGTGCAAATGAGTGGATTAACCTGTATTAGGTATGACGATTAGCATTTCATAGGTTCATTTTAAATTTTGGACTTGGGTGGTTTTTTGAATCATACACAAAGACAACAATGTTAGGATGAGATTACCACTAGTAAGATAATACAAAATAAAGCACACAGGTATGTAAAATGTTGATAAGCATTCTGCCATGTAATATAAACCACACACTTTTCCTTTATTAAACCCATTTCTTTTTCAAAAGTCACTCTCTAGCAATGAATGTGTTACAAGTGAACTTTTATACATACTGGATTTCAATCAATGTGTTACAAGACTCAAATCATGGAATTGGGTGATTCTTTCATACATGCTATTTTTCACATGTTCAATAGACACAGAGGATGAATTTGAGTTGTTCTTTCATATATATGACAGGCCTATGTATAGCAACATTTTCCCACGCTTAACTCAATTTGGCCAAAGTATGGACTTGGGTGGGTTTTGTATTCATATATTCAATTGGATTCTTTGCCCCTATAATATACATAACTTTTGTTACCAGTGTATAGTTATTTTTGAGAAAAATGCAAAAATAGTCACAAAATTTATCAGGGGTGTTGTACCACCTTAATGAACGCGAAATTGAGATGTTTATCATGTTTATGTAATCAGCAAGGAGAACAAAGGAAAATATATTGAGGCATAAGGAACATCATTGACATTTAAAAGACATATCATGAGACCAAGCACAGAATCTACAGACACGCAAATAATATGCTTCACCTTGAATCCATGTATTAAGGGTAGACGAGGTATTGTTGGTCGAAGCAGCCAAAAAATCTATTTTCATTATCTAAATCAATATATTATTGAAAAATAACACTTTGATGTTTTGCAAAAGTTCATTCTACAAATCATATACTTTTAAAACTTTATGTACGTTTTACAAAAGTGTTGTTGTTTCAGCCCTCTTAACTCAACATAACTCAAGAACCACAGGACCTACAAAGGTAAATCTGTGATATTTGAATTCTTCTACACACTCGCAATGAATTGATCAATGCAAGTTTTGCTAAAGCTCACTACCATTCGCAAGATGCTGTGAACTACCAAATCGCAACAGTTGAAAATAGTTGCTAACCTTAGGAGGTATATACAGTAAGCAAAAGAATTAAGATACCAGTTATGTTCACCCCCTGTATATCCTATTAAAACAAAGACAAATATGTCATAATTGGAACCAGAAGCCAACAGGTGAATCTTTTAGCTAGAATTTAAGACCTCATTTGAAATAAAGACACGACGATCCAAAAACCCAAGGAAGATTCCAATTTAAAAGTTGCAGTTTGTTCCATTGCATGCCATATTGATTTTGTACACAACGCGTTTGCTAACAAGAGAACTAGTGCTGTGCTTCCATTGATTAGCATGAAACTACAATGTAGCGTCGTGCTTTCATTGATTAAAACACAAAAGTGCAACTTTTGATTTCTTTTCTTCATTAGGTTTTAGATCACCGTTTCTATAATTCTCAACCAATACCAACAAATAAGGTCTTAAACCAGAGCTAATGAGTATACGTATTGGCTGTTTGTTTTAATTTTGACATATTTGTCCTTATTTAATATAATATTTTGGCTTACTGTAATAGACAACGGTGACGGGTAATATCGGTGTATACCTGTTACATAATTGCACGAGGATCCTAACATAAGTAATTTCCTACTTCCCATTTTTTGGATAAAATATTATCCTGTTTTGCCAAATGAAACATAACTAAATCCTTTAGTTACTGGCAATGAAAGTAAAAGTTTAATATATTTCTGGAAATAATGGCCAAAAACATGCATTTTAGGGTGTTTTTGACCTTTTTGTATTCTGTGACAATCAAGCCCAAAGATTTGAACAAAGACAAATTTCAAGTTATGCATTCTAATTTTTGGAAAACACATTTTCAATCTTTTTCATAACCAATTAGTATATAATATTAAAATTATGAGCTAACTCTTACCCTATACTCAAGATTTTGAATGCTTAGACTTATGCCAATTAAGTCTTACAATTTTGTGACTAAGAAAACATGCAAAATTGCATGTTTTTGGACCATATTTCCTCAAATTGCAAAAATATTAAAATTTGACTTTTATTGCTAGTTAGGACTAACTAAAGGATTAGGATTTAGCTATGTTTCGTTTGGCAAAATAGGATAATATTTTTTCAATCCAAACAAATTAGTTCTGTATTATTCTGGAATGGTGAGTAGTAGTATGGTCAGAATGTGGCTAATTGGCACCTCAATCCTACGATGGATCAGTATAGTTTTAGACAATTCAAAGACTGTGATTTTCTAATGTCAATGCTTACTTCTACATCTAGCTAAATCAATACTTAAAATCAACCACAGTAGATCTATAGAATTATAATGCATTTGGTATTACCAATATCATTTCTCTTGTGTGTCAGCTTTACATGTGTACCGGACCGCAGCAGATTGTTTTTGCTTTGATATAATTTGACTGACGTCAGCAGTAACATTTTCCAGATTTCCAGAACTAAAAAACTGAAGTATACATCCGAATATCTTGCGGTTCTTGAGTAAAGGTCAATTATATCAAAACCAAAGGGTTTTTTTTTGGGGGGTCCTTCTCCGTAAAAAATCATGCACATTACACCCCTCACACCGACATCGCCCGGTTAATAATTACATTATACAGCCAGAGACACTAAAAGGAATACCCGGGATCGATACACGTGAATGTGCTATGCACGATTGATATTCAGACTATAAATCTTTGGATACCGGGATAGAAAATGATGAATATCTCCCGTAAATGATTTCGTATAAAGGAACCAGATTTGGTTCCTTGCTCTTGAACATATATGTTCAACGGATATTATCGTCGTTAGCTAGCGTCTTGAGAAAGAAGCGAGTGTCTTGACTTCAAAACTGACAGAAATATTCTGATTTTCTGATGTGAGCGCTCACTCACATGGCGTATAAACAATGATTAACACAGAGGTCACACACAGCGTAGTGTGAGCACTCACTCACATGGCGTATACAAGCTCACCCCTAAACACAGAGAAGTCGATTACCGCGCTATTGTCAGTAGCCTTAGTCGGGATGTCCCTCGGCTCATTATGCGTCTCAAAGGTCGGAACAAAATGGCCATGCGTGGCTGTGGATTCAACCTACTTTGGCGATTTCTGCCATGAAGATATCTGTGCCCCTTATATCAAGCTTTGGTATCACCTTTGGTCTCACCCATACCATTTCTCTTGTGTGTCAGCTTTATATGTCTCAATATTTGAGTGCAAACACTCATGTTCCCATCCGGTTCCAACGCAGTTCCAAATATTAAAAAATAACATTGAACTTATTTTGGACTGGCAACAGTTAGTAACGGGCCGGCTTAACAATGACATTTGCAGACAAAACAGAAAAAACAATGTCAAAATAGCTTTCTATTTGCTCATCACGCATAGAATTTTAAATTGCTGTGATAACGTAACTAAACATTGTAATGGTACGTGTTGAAAAGGACACTTGTACCTGTAATGCATGGCATAACAAAGAGTCTCAAAGCAGCAAAAATATATTTTTCTCGTGATCAAACAAAAGACTTTGTTTTAAATGAGCCTAGCTGATACAGCAAAGCATGCACCGACGCACAGAGTATTCACAGTATAAGTTATGTTGACGTCCGACCAAATGACAGAAAGATCCACTACCATGATTTCATGATTAGATGTCATAGTGCAATGATGAAATCCTGGTGTGTAGGAGGCCACATGTCACAGGGGAAGTTGCCCAAAGGTGTCAAAATTCTCCAAAAATGTCCGAAATTTTGCAACATTTTTTAATGTTACGTAAAGTTCCCCAAAAGTGCGTGAGGTTGCATGACCTATTTGTGCTGCACTGGAAAATTTTTGACAATTTGATGGAATCCACGCTCACTTTACGCAGCTTGCGCGGGAGTTGAAGCAATTTTGAGTAATTTTGAAAACTTTTGAGCATCTTTTCAGCAACTTTAAGCAATTTAAAAAAAATGTTAAGCAATTTTGTGAAATTTTGAATAACTTTACGCGATTTTGAGAAACTGAAAAAGCAACTTTGTGCAACTTACCGCAATTTCGAGGAAGTTTTAAGCAAGTTTGTGAAACTTTGAATAACTTTATACTATTTTGACAATTCTGGACCACTTTGGGCAACTTCCCCTGTGACATAGGGCCTTGTAGGAGAGAAAGGCCTAGTTACTTTTCCACGGACAAGCTGCCCCGGGGAAAGTTGTTACACTTCTTCATTACATTAGCTTTCAAACGAAAACCACGAGCCGAGACTTGTGATCTGTAACTTTAACTAAAGTAGCATCGGCGGTTTTCTTCCACAATAATCCACATTTTCTGGAAGTATTGTATAAAGAGATCTTACTTAATAGCGCCTCAATTCCTATTAAACCCTAACACTACCAAACATCAAAAAAGGCTTAACATTAAAATGGGTCTAGGCACGTCTGTTATTTTATTCAATTGCTAGTTTAGTATCCAGCTTATCCAAGTACTGTGACCGAAGTTTGAACTTTATTTTCCACTGCATTAGGAAAAGCATGCAGCTACTTTATTGTTTACTCCTTTTTTAATATATATATATACATTGTATTATACAAGCTGTATCAAATTATTGTGTATTGAAAGCTATTGAAAAGCTTGCCTTTTCCTAATACAACATTTGATAATCTTGAAATGTCCAAAATATAAAGCTTATGATTTGTTATACAATTAATCCACAAATATGGATCTTATGTTGAATTTTGATGTGTCAGAATCATCCATTATCAATGAAAACGGCTGGGTACCAATCATAGATACAGCTTGTATAACGTCAAAGTTTTTCAAATGCGAAAGCATCCATGTATTACATGTAGAAAACTAAATAATAAAGTCCAAGAGTAAAATAAAGTGTGTATCAAAATAAAGTAAACATTTTGATAAATGCCACTAGCTTAAAAAGTACGAGGTATTTGGTCAAAATTTTGTAAAATCACTGGCGTGTAACCATTAATAAGGATTCAGTTGCTTTTGACCGAGTAAAAATGTAATTGTGCAAAGGCAACATAGTGCAGTTTTGTCCGCGGCAAATTCACCGTGACCTTTTCAGCCATAAACCCGCTTGAGATTAAACCGAAATATGCAGTACTAAACCATTATAGTAATCGATTGTCCAATGCACATTTCTTACCACGTGATAATATTAATCCAATGAGCGATCGAATTGTCCGCTACGGTTGACTAATCCAATCGATAATGACGCTATTGACATGTACGGGTGGAGCTCCACTGACTGAGTTTTGGGGATTTTTCACTGGTTTGCTATCATTTACTCATCAAGGCGCTCCACCGTTATTATAAGGGCTAATAATTTAAAGATTGACATGTAGAAAATAAACCATACTTGATTGACAGAAAGTACTAAATTTGTACCTATTACGGTTTGGTGGCACCCCTCTTCCAAACGCGACCAAGCCAGGGCTGCCCGGTGGAGCAAAATGTGCGTTGGATTAACACGGGAGTTTGGATAAGATGGTAGATTTCCTTTCTCATACAAATGCATGCTCCCCGTTATTAAAGCTTGTACCGAATTAAAAATTCAGGTATTTTGAAAAGAATAAGTAATTGACACATAGAGCAAGTACTAAAATCAGAGCTTTTATACTTTTTGATATATGACGCTAACTAGTTCATCTCCTATACCCACAGCACAGCGCTACTAGTACGGGTCAATTATAATTACCTATGTGAGTGCCCCTGTGTTGTGTTTTCTACGTTTTCTTAGTCTTCCAGATGGTCAACATTCCTCTGTATGCAGATTTCAGCTCTCCTCACCATGGCATTAAAATCACGTCTAATGAAGGTCTGTCCTGCCTGAGGATGTCAACTTGTGCAACTATGAGTCCCTGGAGTTCATCAAGGTCTGCAGATAGCGCCATAGTCAGAACATATACGTGGTGTGAACATGGTGAATGCTATGTTGAGAAGAGTTCAAATCTGCATACAGCACAGGAATTATGGGCATTTAGAAGATTAAAGATTAAAATTATTGTAAAGAAAGTAGTGAAACATGCGATTTTCATGTTATTTTGATTTTAATTGACTTTGAGCAAGTGAATTTTTACTTGGCTCGCAAAAATAGGACCTGATCCCTTATTAATTGTCATACGCCAGTGGGCAGTGATTTCACCAAATACCTCATATATATTTTTTTAATCTAGTGGCATTTTACTGTTTACTTTATTTTGATACGCACTGTGTAATATATAATTTAAACAAAATTGTGGTATTTTGGTGACTTTATTGTGTATACCAGAAAGAACTCGTAGGTAGATTATAGGTTCAATGATTTGGTATAATACAAGGCGTAAACTAGAATAAAGTAGAATAGGTAACTTATATCAAAGCATCAAAACAAATGGTTGAAAAATTAAGCTTCGCCTCAGTAAATTGTCAAATCTGTAACCACCTATCCCCGGCACATATCCCAAAATTCCTTGCACAATTTTGTCAGATGTCTGATTTTTTGAACCCCCAAAAAAAACCCCCAATATGACAGTTAAAATGGACAATAACGTATAAAGTAAACATAACCCTATCCACTAAAGAAGAATAAAAAAGGTCTGTAAAGTTTGTTCGGCTTATAATAGGCGAAAAATACCGTGTATTGATAATGAGCCCCTCAAAAAAAGAAAGTCCGCAGTTATTGCTGGTTATGTAACTCGTCCTTCAGCAAAACCTTATCTTGTATGACAATTTGATTGATAAGTTCGTGTGCATAATCTTGTTAGCTCCAATTTGATACAAAAAGTGGCTACCAAACACTCTTAAGGGGTACTACACCCATTGCATTTTTTTGCATTTTTTGCATTTTGTGAAGAAATGAGAAAAGAAATTGGACAAAGTGGTATGCAAAATGAAGGGGCAAATCTTCTCGTTCAATTGGTGGCATCAGTATCAATGAAGCGTACATGCTTCTAATGGTATAAGCCAAAAAGTGGTGCATCACTGATGTTTTAAATTCACTTCATTTTGGAAAGCTTACTATCAACGGATTTCGTTAAAATTTTGGATATGTGTTGCTAACACATTAGGGAAATAATGTTGATATGTAAAATGGGAATAAGTGGTCCCTGATTTCTTTTATGACTTCATGAACTTGGTGCTCCACAACTATCAAAAAACGAACCGGTTAAAATGCTTCTATTTTCAATGTTGAGCTATATTTTTGTATTTTGAACTTGCGACACTATTTCACTGAAACTTAATTAAGCCATAGGTAACAGGTTACCACAACCACACTACAGCAATGTTGAAAAAGATTGTATTTTGTCACCTATACCACCATATTAGGTAGTTTTCCGTAAGCTTCATTTTTGTGATTTTGGTAACTATTTTATATTTATTTGCCCAATCTATCTCAACTAGGCAATCTAAATTGTACTCACCATTTACATCCCAAGGCATTTTAGTATATCCACCTCACACATTTCCATTATATATCCAGTAACAGACAAAATATCAAAAATGATGCCTCATTATGACATGTATGATATCACAGACTATCACATGTATTCAAAATTGATGCCTGAATTTGACCTGAACCAATTGACCTATAACCTGACCTTTGATGACCTTATAGCCTTTTTTAATCTCTTTTCCTAACAACACATTATAGGAGATACATACATTGTGTAGTATTAAATTGTCTATGTGGAAGAGATTAGGCCTAGATATTTAATTTATTCAGTGTTATAATCAGTGAGTACATTTCTATAGATAGTATAACAAAGGATTTAATGTATTCTATTCATGTATTCTACTTGGAGATGTTCAATAGAATAAATTATGGTTTGTTATGAAACACTCATCTCAGTTACCATGATACAGTAAACAAAAAAATATATAGGGCTAAAATGATTTTCTAAAATGGGTTTAAATCACTTTGTAGGTAGAGATATTTTATAAGTTTAGGACATGAGATGATGAACATATTTATGTAGTTCATAAATTTGCAAGAAAAAAAAGAAGAGGGGTACTGGTGAAAATGCGGGTATTATTCCCCCTTAATTGACAAAGAATGATACCAGTATTATCAGTCAGCCACCTGGACAACCGATTCTTTAGAAATGCTTAGTCGCGCTAAAAGTCGATCGATACATGTTAAAATCAGCACAATTCAGAGATACACCTTTTTGCTATGAAATTAATTTTCTCGGTCAAATATAAAGCAATAATTTTTTTTTCTTCAGTAATGTCAGTTAAAAACTTGGTGCTTGGATATACATTTTTTTTAAAATTCTGGTGTTAAAATTAAGCATCAAATTGTGTCTTTTAGTGTGATTTTTTATATTTTTATAGGCCTTGAATTCGCCCGCGAGCTTTACGGAATTCATGTTTTAGCGTCTCAAACTAATATAGTTTGCTAAAGAAAGATATTTCCCACCTATGTAAGGCACATCGTGTGGGTCTATATGTTATGGTTTTGTCAGAATTTCCGTTTTTGTTTTACCCTTTTTCCCTTCATGCTCCGAAAATGTCAAACTCAGTACTTTTATCTCGAGAGCAACCAGCAGAAATAGTCGATATTTCCTTTGTTGTTATCCAGGTCAATTTTCCATTGAAAGCAAATTGCCCGACCAGCGATTTGGTAGCCCAAATCCCCAAATGGGTGTTCTGGTTAAACATGATCAGTAGGAGCGCTATAGGCCTGGGAATTTCTTTGCTATATTGAAGTTCTGGCAACACTATAGCCATGCCGGTATTCCTTTTAAACCCAGGGATATCGATCCACAATGCTAGTATTAGCCTTAGATTTCACGCGTTGATTTTTAAATTTTTTCAGCCGACAGTAAAAGATGGTGAAATCAAAACGGAAATTCTGACAAAACTATGATATATCGCTCACGATGATGTGCGTTAGAAAGTTGGGAAAAATCCTTCATTAGCGAACTATCTTACTTTGAAAAGCTAAAAGGTTGATCCAAAAAGGCTCGCGGGCAGAGTTTAAGCCTATCAAAATCGAAAATCTTACACTAAATGACTAAATTTCACGCCTAAGTTTAACACTAGGATTTGAAAAAAAAATACAGTATCAAGCACTACAATTTTTCCTGACATTTACTGAAAAAATGAAAAGGATTGCTTTTCATTTGGCCGAGAAAATTAATTTTACATTGAAAAGGTGTAACTCAAAATTTAGCTCATTTCAACACCAAATTCGATCGTTTGTATTGCCTCATTAAATGACTGAGTGAACCTTGCATAACAAAAGAATCGGTTGTCCAGGTTGCTGAGTGTTATGAACGTTGTTGTTGGTACATATTCAAAGTTGTAAAACAAAACGATGCACGCGGTCGAACTTGCTATTAAGCGTGGTCAAACTAATGTGCCCCTGCCGACTATCCCAAGTGGAGGTGTAACGAGCGGTTTATTCAATTGTTAATTTGAAACGCATGGATGAATGATGAGAATGAAGGTCTGGCATATCGAAAGGAACAATGCTCGAAAGCAACATGTTTATATGGTAACGGGAAATTTGATATTGTGTCCCACCATCCCAAAATGTAGCGAGGATATGTCCCCCTACCCCCGGGATTGACGGGGGTATCTAAGATACTCAACCTAAATTACCACGTAAATAAATCAATAATGATGCGACTTTATTTAACCCAAGTTATCCAGCAAACACAAAGCGTTTTGGACATCATTCGCAAAAGGTTGAAAAGGGTTGTCAGAAAACGTTAAATATCGGGTTATATAAATGGTATGTAAAGGGTATAAAACGTTTTCATAACATTAAAAAAAAACACCTAATGCAAATATTTTAACATAATGTTATTTAAGTGTTGACAAAATATTTGGCAAAAGATGTTTGCACAAAAAAATAGTTTACAATAATATTTTACAATATTTTCACGACCTTTATATAACCCGACATTTAATGTTGTAAAACGATTTTACCTAACCAAACCCAAAACATAGCTTGTTTAAAACGTTTTTGTGCTTGCTGGGTACACTCTCAGATAAAAGGGTGCTAAAAGGGTTCTTCGTTTGTCCCGTATATGGAACCCTTTATGGTTCTCAAATGAACCACTAAAGGTTCTGAAGGCACTCTGGGGAACCTTTGTGGGTTCTCTGTGCACGCTATAGAACCTTTAAGGGTTCCCCAAAGGGTTCCTGGATTTCATGGAACCTTTTTTAAGGGTTCAAGAGCTAGGGTTCCATATACGGTACTGTCGGGACAAACACAATTTTAATTTGCACCCTTTTTTCTAAGAGTGTATATCAATTTGTATGTCAAAAGAGAGCATTTCAAAAGTGTCACATTTCCACCTTCAGCATGTTTAGGGTGATTCCTATTAACTATTATAAAGAACTCATTACACCAGATCAACACTCAATCGCTGTGTTCATAACTAGCGTGTTTTGAGCGAAAAAGCCTATGTACATTTTGTTTTTTGTTGAAATGTTGTCTTTTTCATTGAAGATGGTATAATTTGGGAAACTAAAGTCGTATTGTGCCGAATAAGGTATCATTTCATTTTTACTTTTTGTGGACGTGCACTTTATAAACCCTAATACCGGAAATTTTGTTATAAAGTTGGGTGTGTTGATGGAATCCTGCATGTTTCTTGGATGTTAAAAAGATGTTTAATTATTTTCCTGACTTATAAAGAACTACTTTACTGGCATCTAGTATTTTTATTATTAAACAGTAATAATAAAAAAAGTATAAAGCCAAGGTAATGGCTTCATTTATTCTGAGCACAAATCTTTGTGCAAAACAAAGGCATAGTCAATCGAGGAAAAAAACCCACACACCCCACACACACCCCACACCCCCCCACACACAAGAAAATAACAACAACAAAAAACAACAACAACCAACCCCCCAAAAACATAAACAAAAACAAAATAACAACAACAACAACAAACCCCAAATTGAGACAAAACGCCAGTTTCGAGACAGATAATATAGGGTCTGTTTAAGTTGCCCCAAAACATCATCATTCAAGGTGGCTTCTAAAGCAGGGACTAATTTTGTTTTTTTAAGGGGCGTTCATGAAAATTTAGAAGATCCGACTCTGTAAGGGATATACAAGCCTTATTATTGAGGGACTAAAGAATCTTAGTACTGAATATTATCTCCGATGCACAATTGCCGTTTTATAGAAGATAAACACGTGAACAGCTATCTACTGGTCAAAAAGGGACGGCCAGAGACGACCTTCTAGAGTACCAACTATTCAGTATGGGTGAGTTTTAATTAAGGGAGGGGGAATATTTCCCCCGGAATTCCTCTTTTTTTTGACACACTTGATAGATTCCGCCCATATAATATTGGTGATATGCCATGTCTATGTGCATGTTGAAGTTTACTTGAAATACCCTGCTAATATCATAGAATAAAGCATGCTGGGAACATGGGGAACTTACAGTTATAACAAAAATCAGTGAACCTGACTAGGTAACAAAATGTTATTCATTACATTAGAATCCAAAATCAAGTCCGTGTCTTCTTTACATATCAATAGAGTCGATACATTCCACTCCAACCCTTTGCCAAGCCCGCTCTGTTGCAGTCAGTCATCGGCTTCGGTTGCGGGTAGCAAACCGGTTTTTGGTTTGTTCTGTTGCTTAATATCTCAAAGCCATACTGGATAATAGCTATTTTCCAAAAGGACCGAGGATTTCGCTTCTTGATGATGCCACACAAAGCGGTGATGTTGCTGGCTTTCATAGCCATGCACTCCCTCTTGTGCGAAGGTAAGTCAGTTTCTGATGCTGCAAATTTATTTAATTGCTCTTTCTGGTGTTGGAAAACTTCATTACAGCCAAACCAAGTTTAACGCCACACCTTATTCTGTATGGCTTCTGACGATAATATGAACAAGATTTGATTTCATGAACAATTATTGAAGTTGTTAGATCACTCAAGTTTTGCAGGTTTTTGATTTTATATTATAATTATTGACGTTACTATGTTTTGTTTTCATTTAAAACACATCTAATAGCCATTCTGTACACTGATTTAAGTCCGTGTTGGTATGATATGATGCTTAATTGAAGGATTTTTTTTCTGTTCTTGCTAAGCACCTGTGGAGGTTAATGTATAATCACCATTCTGATATTTTGTGCAAATCCATCATTGTGGTGACTCGCGAGTGTCTGGTTCATGATCCAAATCATATAGCTTAAGCTTGCTCAATATAGTTTTAAGCCAACAGGAACATTGTTGTTTACTGCACTAATTGGTGCTCTAAATTCTTTCAAAATATGATTTCAACATTAATTATTAAGAACCATTTAAAAGTTACGCCAGATGGATGGGGGGGGGGGGGTTAAAGTGGGAATTCAAATTTTTTTGGGTCTAGAGGGGGATTCTGATTTTTTACTTGAATCACGAGGAAGAATGTTAAGTTTAAATATAAAAAAGGGGAAAACATGAGAGGATCGGAAAATTTTCAGCGGACGCGAGGGGGAAATGTCACTTAAATCGCACTCCTCCCTCTGGGTTTAATATTGAACGGTCCCTTAAGGGTAGATGAGGTATTGTTGGTCGAAAAAACAAAAATCATCGATTCTCATTATTTAAATCAATATATTATTAAAAATAACACTTTGATGTTTTGCAAAAGTTCATTCTACAAATTATATACTTTGAAAACTTGCTTGATTTATTGCTGTTAATGAGTTCTGTACGTTTTGCAAAAGTGTAGTTGTTTCAGCCCACTTTACAATATAACTGAAGAACCACAGGACCTAGAAAAGTATATCTGTGATATTTTAATTCTTCTACACACTCGCCATGAAATGATCAATGCAATTTTTGCCAAAGCTCACTACCATTCGCAAAATGCTGTGAATTATATGCCAAATTACAACAGTTGCTAACCTTAATAACCAAATTAGGTTTCAACTATATAATTAAACTATAATTACATAATGTATGTCTATATTGGGTGGCTATTTTTTTTTAAATGTGTAAGTCAGCCTCTTACCCTAAACCACGACAGTCACGTACTTGGAATAAAATCATGTTGTAACAAAATAATAGAGGTTATCCACTTTACTCCTGTGTGACTTCTAACAAAAGGCGCTGGTTCCCGTAGTATTCCTCATTCAAACCAATTCAATGCACAACCTCAGAGTTGCCTGCATGACTTTGGCGGGCTATTTTGAAACAGTTATGGTTGAACTTCTTTTGAAAGTCCTAAACAAGGTATAGCAGTCGCTGATAGGATATGCAGCTTATAGAACATGGATAACCTTTATTGTTACCGACACATCATTTAAAAGAAAACACTAAAGCTATAGAATCGATTAAGATTGAAATGTAAATTGATGTAGAAAAAAAATTGAATTGGAAAAGGCCGCGTGGGCTTAATGTCTGTCTCCATATCAAGAGTATCGTCATGAACAAATACACTTTGTCAAGAAACAAAGATTGCTATTTCACAAGATTCAAAAATCTTGCACGATCCTCTATTTTGAGTCTGATCATGTAAGCCCACTCTTAAGAGATCTTCATTGGCTACCAGTTCATAAGAGAATCAAGTTCAAGACACTCACATTTGTGTACAAGTCTACAAGTCCCTGAATGGCCTCTCTCCTCAGTACATTTCTAACTGTCTCACGATCAAGAGCTCCATACATGCTATGAGTACTAGGTCCAGTGAGAGTGTTAATTTTGTCATTCCTCGCACCAGGAAAAGTGACTGCACAAGGTTTTGGAATGGCTTACCATCTACAATCAAGAATGCCATCAGCCTGGACTCATTTAAGTCATTGATCAAACTCACTTATTTCTTTGAATTCCTCATTTTTGAATTTTTTGGTTTTCTTTTCTCTTGCGCCTTGAGTCCCTAGGCAAAGGCGCATATATATAAATACTTGTTGTTATGTTATGTTATGTTATTTTCCAATAACATGAACATCTTGAACGGTATTTTGTTCCAAATTATTTTTAATTTAAAAAAAAATGCGCTGTATAAAATATATCCATGTCAAAAATAAATAGTAGTGTTTGTAATTGACAGATATATTTTTAAAAGTGTAAGCATGATTTTTTTAAAAATAATGTTAAAAATGATCATGTTTACGTATTTCTTCCACTGCAGTCATAAAATTCAGGATTTTTAAAAAAAATCACATTATTCTGTAATATTGTTGTTACAGTGCATGACCTAACATGTAAAATAAAGGCAACCTGTTTCCTTTTATTATCACATAGGGCCTACATAAAGCATTCCGTTAATCATATTAACCATTAACCAGTGTTTCGGATCACTGCTAAGCTACAAAAGCCAAATCACGGTACCTTGGTTATGTATGAGTATTGTTGGCATAATTGACGCGCCTCGCCTGATTTGTGTTTGAAGAAGTTCTAGTTCGGAACATCACGATAATAATAATGCACAACCATGGAAACCACTCAACTCGAAAATTCGCTATACTCGTTTTGGGTTTAAATCAGATTTGAGGGCGCTATTAATGAAATAAGGACTGAGTTTAACTTCGAATCAATAATCATATCATTTATATCCATTTGATATATTTACTTGCCAAACCTTTTTGATATGTATTATTTGGAAATAATTGTTATCTAACAAGCATGCACATTCACATATTGTACAATACTACATTCGTACAGATTGGTTCTATTTTAGAAATTATGTGCTTATTAAAAGTGTCAAGCGGCATGTTCATGTAAAAATCTGGCAACCAAATTATTTTGGTTGATTCGGATATGTTGAATTCAAAAATGTTGTCTGCCAAGCTACAAGGTACTTAATAAATCAAAACAAAAACTATAAGATTGTCGGTTCAAAGTGATAATATACCTAATCAAAATGAACAGTATGTCTCATCTGAAAGAATAGTTCGGGATCAGAAATAAATGAGTAGTATAGGGATTCTATTTGGAAAAAATAATAGTGTGAAATTAACTCTCTCATCACATGCTAACTAGGCATAACAGATAGTGTAAACTATTCCTTTTCTGAAACCTCTAGCTAGGCGAACAATTTGCCTAATTTTTTAAAACGAAAAATGGAGCAACTTTTGACCATACACAGCAAGCAAATCGGCCTTAGACCTCATAACTTCTCAAATGTATGTCGTACACGCACAAACTTTACATTTTTGGGATCCGTGGGGTCAGTCGCATAATTTGACATGTTGGGTCAGTCCATGTCAAAACAGACTGAGTGTACACCCACCCTCTTGGATTTTGCTCTCCTTTGGCTCAGGGGTACCTTTCATGGGTCCCTAGGTGAGGTCACAAGAAAAAATTTCAAATTCCATTTCGTTTGCGAATGGCAGGCCGTCAAAGTTTGGCGACCTTGACCAAAATTAGGAATTTAAGTGGTCTAAATGACAAAGTGCTCTCTTTGATGGGTATTTTCTTCTTCATTGAATCAGTTGTAACCCTCTTGTTGAATGTGGTCACTCACTGGCTGTGTCTGAAATGCCTAATGCCAAAAAAGATTGATTTTTGAATTTCGTTGGGATTTCAGGGGGGTCAAAATCGGCACTTCGTGCTGTTCAATCAAATTATATTTGATTTTGAAGGACCCATGATAATGTCACAGTGCACTTATAGGTCCTACTTATATTCAGAATGGCTTAACCATGTGCCAATGTCTATGAGCAATACAAAAGAAGATAAATTTCTAGACCCCTACAGAATTTTAGGATCTGGGTGGGCGACGTATCGTGAAAAAAAAAAGCAAATTGTGACCCCTAATAACTTTAGGTGTACACCAGATATGAATTTCTAGTCTTTTGCATCTGAAAGAATGCAGTCTAACGTTACTAGGAACATAAGATCTGTTTTGTATTTTTTGTGTTTTGATACTAAGTTGACGCTTTCAAAAATGCCAATTTTTGACTAACATATAGGTTACCATTTTGATATGCCCTTTTTTCTATTTTTGATCACTAATTATATTCAGAATGGATTAACCATGTGCCAATGTCTATGAGCAATACAAAAGAAGTGAAATTTCTAGACCCCCTACATAATTTAAGGCCCCCCTAAAGTGGTTCAGCCACAAATGGCGCCTAAAATCGGCACATTTTGACCCCTAATAACTTTAGGTGTACACCAGATATGAATTTCTAGTCTTTTGCATCTGAAATAATGCAGTCTAACGTTACCATGGCTACTAGGAACATAAGATTTGTTTTGTATTTTTTGTGCTTTGACATTAAGTTGATACTTTCAAAAATAGTCATTTTTGCCTAGCGTACAGGATGCGGGTACAAAATTCCAATTTTAGTGTGACTTTTATTTTTGGAAACAATGGAATGGAAACAATTGCAAAACAAACAAATAACACAGAAAGAGAGCATACGGAAATGTGCACTTCGTACGCATAGAGACTTGTATTTTGCATGCATGTGGTCGAATCAACCAAAAGTGTCCACGGGCCAAAATAAAAGTCCGAAATAAAAATGTCTCCACAATTTTTTCCTTTTGCCCATTGATTGATGACATATTGGCCTTATAGGAACCAAAAGTGCCATTACTAATCTTGAAAAATAAATCCAGGACGTGTGATAGTAAATGTGATATCAAAACCCAATGTTACCTACGAATACCACTAGGATGCTTTCACTATCGCAATACTAATCAACCTAAAACAAATGGACTATTCCCATTAACGCTTTTTTCGTGTAATGTAGACCACAGGGTGTCAGGAAAATGCTAGCTCAACCAGAAAATATTTGTTTTTATTTTTATAACGCGATCAATATGATCTTAGTCAATTTATGCTAGTTTATTTTTGAAAATGAAGTTTAGGTCAGTTTCTGTATTTTATTTATCAAATGAGTATGAATCAATTAACACATTGTATAAGAACGAGTAGGATATATGTTTTCAAGAATATTAGGAATTATAAGCATACACCTAACGCTTTATACAATGAAAAGGTGAACAAACCCGGGTATTCGTAGGTAACATGCGCGATTTAACAATATCTATATTGAGTTTAGAGGTTTAAAGTTTGCTATTATGGTAATGAATTAATAAAATGGTAGTTTTTAGATCTCTTTGAGATGGTACGTCCAAACGAATAAATGCTATTACCTTAGATCAAAAATGTTTTGATGCTTTTAGCAAGATTTTGACCACTTCATTTTGATATACAAGTAGTTAATCAGCAATTTTACATAATAAATAATTGTTGAATGAATCCGTATATGAGTAATAATAGTGTCCTGGGGTACCGCTTAAAGTTTTTGACAATTAATTTCCATTGGTAGCGACACTTCATTACACATGTCATGTATTATGCTGTATTCGTAAGTAACATTTCAGTATTTGTAGGTAAGAATTAGACTTTTGGTGGATATTATAAAGCACTTTGAATATATCATTTTCTTTATGTGCGTTTATTGATACTTTATACCCTATCATGTATTAATAATGTCGGTTCACAGCGGTATTGAAGTAAGAAACAAAGGCACTAAAGTGACTTTAATTTGCTTAATTGCACACAACTCGCTTAAAACCGTTATTGCAGACTTGTGAAGTCCATCTTGGAGTCAGTTACGTCTTGTGGCCTTTCGTTTGAGGGCAACTACAATTAGCTTTATATCAGGGTCCATCATTATGTTGTCTAGATCATGAGACAATGAGAACAGTCGTTTTTTTTTCATGGTATTCGTAGGTAACCTTAGCGAAAACGTCAAAAGTTACCTTCGAATAAATCAATTTGGACACAAATTACTCAGACACCAGAAGGTCGGTAAACATTTAAAATGAAGCACACATGACAGTTGACAAATCCAAGTATTTATCCCTTCTAATCTTCTTTGAATCTGATTTTTCTTTCAAATGAGCAGACCGTCGTCTATTTCAGTACATATTATTCAACAATTAAGCCGTATTCAGTTTTGCATGGTGGGCATGTATGTGAATTCGCAACTTTCATTGACATATGATTTGATAGCAAACATACAGGCCTTCGTTATGTACCAATATGGGCATTGGCATGAATGGCGGTGTTTCACAATACTGTCATGATGTCAAATTGTATTCGTAGGTAACATTCGGTTACCGAAATTTACCTACGAATACTTGCGTTTATTGTTGACATCTCAGAAATATTTAAACGCAGGCTATTGAAACTTGGTAGAAATAAAGAGTGTATTACCCTGCACCTATTGCTTAACTATTGTTTACTATTCTCTCACTTTGTGGAAATGACACAGCTTTTAACATGTATTCGGAGGTAATGCATATTTTTTACCAAACCTACCTTTGTGCCATTTAGAATTTCTGGCAGCTAAACACAATAATAAAGATGCCCGAATGCAATGCATTTCAGTATTGGACATATCAAAGCTTGTATCAATTGCGCATTTATTAGTGATTTCCATTTTTTAAAGATATATCTAGTGCTATGAAAAATTGTATTCGTAGGTAATGTAAAAAAATACCACTCAAAAATGATCACAAAAATTCATAATTATGTACAAATATGTGAAAAATTGAACAGGCAATCTTTGAATACACGCCTTTCAGGAAATCAATTTAGATTCAATCCAATGACTTCTTTTCATAACTGATTTAGACGTTTTTAAAAATACTTTAAGAAATATTTTTAAAAATGGGTAAAAATAGCATGTTTTGGGGTCTCTGTGTCTAAGTTTTTCACAGAAGGGGTCTTATTATATATGGCGCGAAGCGTATGATCAAGGCGAATAAACACAATACAAAAACGAATGCCAATTGATTAATACTTTTAAGTTATGGCCCAGAACATGCCGTGTACACTTTTCGTTGGATTCGACCATGTATGGAAGTGCCATTTTGACCCCCTTGAAAATATATACAGAGGATTTTAAATTAGCTCTTTCTCACATTTGACTCAAGAGCACCGTGAATTGTCAGGAGAAATAAAGAAATTGCAATAAAATTAAAAAACCTAGAAAAAATAGCACAGTGAAATGGGTACTTTGTACCATTACCTGAATACCTGTCATTTGCAAGTGCATCGTTGACAGGAAGCACCATTTTGACCCCCTTGAAAATCCGTACAGAGAAATTAGTTTTTTCTTATTATTTGACTCAAGAGCAACTTGAAATAACATTGCAAATAAAACAAGTTGCTATAGAATGATCAAAAATAGAAAAAAAGGGCATTTAAAAATTTGCATTTTGTACCCGTAACCTGTCCGTTAGTCAAAAATTGGCATTTTTGAAAGCGTAAACTTAGTATCAAAACACAAAAAATACAAAACAATTCATATGTTCCTAGTAACATTAGACTACATTCTTTCAGATGCAAAAGACTAGAAATTCATATCTGGTGTACACCTAAAGTTATTAGGGGTCAAAATTTGCCGATTTTAAACACCATTTGTGGCTGAACCACTTTAGGGGGGCCTAAAATTCTGTAGGGGTTCTAGAAATTTCTCTTCTTTTGTACTGCTCATAGACATTGGCACATGGTTAATCCATTCTGAATATAATTAGTGATCAAAAATTGAAAAAATGCCATATTAAAAGTGGCATTTTGTACCCGTAATCTGTATGTTAGTCAAAAATTGGCATTTTTGAAAGCGTCAACTTAGTACATGTAGTATCAAAACACAAAAAATACAAAACAAATCTTATGTTCCTAGTAACGTTAGACTGCATTCTTTCAGATGCAAAAGACTATAAATTCATATCTGGTGTACACCTTAAGTTATTAGGGGTCAAAATTTGCAGATTTTAAGCGCCATTTGTGGCTGAACCACTCTAGGGGGCCCTACAATTCTGTGGAGGGTCTAGAAATTTCTCTTTTTTTGAATTTCTCATAGACATTGGCACATGATTAATCCATTCTCAACATAATTAGGACCTATAAGTGCACTGGTACAGACACAACCAGTGAGTGACAACATTCACCAAGAGGGTCACAACTGATTCAATTAAGAAGAAAATGCCCCTCAAAGAGAGCACTTTGTCATTTGGACCCCTGAAATTCCCAATTTTGGTCAAGGTCGCCAAACGGGTCGCCGGCCCGTCATTCGCAAACGAAATGAAATTTGAATTTTGTTCTTGTGACCTCACCTAGGGATCCATGAAAGGTACCTTTGAGCCAAAGGAGAACAAAATCCAAGAGGGTGGGTGTAGACTCATTCTGTTTTGGCATGGACTGACTCTGTTGCAAGTGTTATTGGAATAAAAAACATTTCCCCCTATACGATCCTATGGGGTCATTTGGGGTCTTTTGAGGGTCACGATCTCAAAATACTGCTTGATAGATAACAGATTCGAGTTCAGCATATCGAAACTAACCAAATTTCTAACTTTTAATCAAACTTGCCGGTTGGAACGCACTAACACATTAGTCTCATCTCATTAGGTATTTTCTTTCTCCTTTTATTTCCCCTCATACTTATTTTACTTCTGTGCAACGTTTTTGTCCTTTCAGCCGTCATCCAATATGCTTTCAGTAGTCCCCAGTACACCATAGCGGAAGGTGAGACAAACAATGTCATGGTAATGTTAGAGAGGACTGGTGATCCAAGCGAATTGACAACCACCACTACAGTAGGTAAGTACTAATAAGCGTGTTAAAAATTATTCATTATAAGAAGAAAAACTCCCGGGAAAAACTTAAATCATATCCGGTTATTTTCTTGTTATCCCCTCTTTTTGACCCACATCCCATAATACCAGAGAAGAAAATAACCGGTAAACTGGATGGACCTTGGTTAGAAAATTATTTTGCTTAGGCCTGGTTTTTAAATTCAACCTGCCCATTGCCCCAAATATGTAAACTTTAGCAGTCAAGTTAACTCAATCGATAAGGCGTTCGACTATGGCGCGAAAGGTTGCGGGTTCTGGCGGTGCTTTAGTACGCTCTCGTGGACAAGGAACTCATTGTAACCCGTACGAAACCGGAGGAGCTGATCCTTGCTGCGAAGGTCAATTGCGGAATGTCTAGGATGTGCGCTTCTACATGTTCTAAGCAGCAGAGTCCCTGGGTTGTTTTTAAATGGTTTATGGAATGCTGTGGGACCGTAGTGGTCAACGACAAAGGATGATTTAAGCACTTCCCAGCAAGTCTTGCGGTTAGCACCGCTGTATGAGTGAACATGACACCACCGCCCGCCCACTGCATACACACGTGCATGGTTAAATTTGAATTTGGACAGATATATTTACAGTAAAAACACCTTCAAAAAGTTGGTCGATTTCACATTTTATGTTATCTACAGAAGGTGTGAATTATCCTTCATGCATACATCACTTTAGATCTGAAATCGACCAAGTAATAATGATACACACACGGGCAATTCTAAAACAACATCTTTTGCACAGAGTTCAATGGGATTTGAAAAGTAAAGTGGCAGTTGAAACTAACACTTTTACAGTGCATGATGGGGCTTCCTTAAATCATCCTCTGGGTCAACGACAACCTGTAAAGTGTGCTGAGGCTTATGGATCAACGTCTAGGCGTTGTGCCTATGCGTAGCGCACTGTAAATCATTGCGCTTTTTCTTTTTTTAAATTAAATACATCGGGTAGTATATATTATCAACAAAAGAAATGATAGCTCTAGAAATCAACTTTTGCTGCTTTAAAGTGGTGTAAGTTTCATAACAACTTTGAACAGGAATAAATACCAAAGAGCAGAAAGCTAAAATCATTGAGAAATTTCCACACAAAGCCTGAAATAATTTATGGAGCCCATAAGTTTAAGTTCAAATCTTGAATAAGGTCTTTTTGACATAAAGTTGAAACAGCTATTTATAGCTGGGCTAATTGGCTATTGGTAAAGGTCGCGCTCCATGAGCGCAATTTCTGTCAATCACATAATGAGCCATCTATATGCTTTAGGGACCGCTCATTATTAATGTGGGAGGGGGCCGGAGGAAATGTAGGGGGGGTTATGTGATTTTCACTTTGACAAACAGGGGGGGTTATGTAATTTTATTTTTCCTGATAGGGGGGGTCATGTGAAATTTAATAGTCAATCATACCATACATAATTGTCTAATGACTTATTCAGTTATTCACACAAAATTGTTTCAATTTTGCACCATATTTCACCATTTTAGCTTCAATAGGGCAAAACAATTGTGCGCTTCGCGCGCATTTGTTCCATATACATAGTCAACGGTCAAAATGTGCTGGATTCACTATACTTCAAGAATTTTTTTCTTTTTCCTACCCCATCCCCCCAATGTCAAAAAAAGAAATCTACGCCACTGCCAGATGCTACACACACAAACAACTCACTCCTCACCACATGACCACCCCACCTGCAAGCACACACCTATAAATTTTCTCACCAAAAGTAGGCCTAGCCCTAGATCTATAGGCGTAGATCCCAGGGATGGGTGGGGGGGCAGTAAATCCCCCAATATTTTGCCAGGGGGGATGGTCCATACAATTATTCCCCTCCAATCAGTGGCGTAACTAGGGGGCAGGGGGGCAACGTGCCCCAGGCGCCAGCCTTAGGGGGGTGCCAAATTGACCAATTCAGCATCGATTCTGTGCCCCTCCAAGCGATGAAAGTCAAAATTTATGCGCGCTTCACGCGCATTTTAGCACAAAATCAATTGAAAGAACATTTCAAGACCGATATTCAACTTCTAGTAACCATAATTAATTAGTGGTAGGCCTTTGCCCAAAATTTCGGGCGCTCCGCGCGCAATTGTTTCAAGATTTGGGGGATTATCCTTAGGTTAGGGCGCCACAACCCCTAGCTACGCCACTGCCCGCGTCTAAGATATTCTCGGGGGGGTAGGGGCACCAATTTCTTGCATGAATTTATTCCACTTTTTGCACCATATTTCATCAGTTTAGCTTCAAAATTGCCACAATTTCCACGCGCTTTGCGCGCATTTGTACAATAGACTTGTCGCCAAAAAGACATGGATTACTATGATTTTAAGAATTTTTTTCAAACCCCATCCCCCAATGTCAAAATCCCAATCTCTGACTGAATTAATAAAGTTTGCTTGAAAGGGGAGGGAGGGGGGGGGTTATGTGATTTTGTTTGATTCAATAGGGGGTTACGTGAAATTGATTCATCGCAATAGGGGGGGTTAGGTATTTTTCACCCATAAAGCTCAACATTCCTCCGACCCCCCCTCCCGCGTTAATAATGAACGGTCCCTTAAGCCATTTTGACCATAGTAGGTCATTAGGACTATTGGGGCACAAATGTTACATGATCAACGTCCGGTAAAAGGTCATGCAAAAACATGATGGCTTTCACTACAAATACTACTTTTTCCACATACATTGACATCACTTGCACATGTATCGGCATCTATAGGATGTTCATGAAATTGGGGTCAAAGGTCATTTAAAACATAGCAAAAAATATTTTTATTATTAATTGTTGTTGTTCCTCTAAATCATCTACAGTAATCAACTGCGTGTGTCCTACCGAATGCCTGACCATGCCTGGTGCAAATTTGGCCGTTGAGGGTACTTCAGCATCTGGAGCAGACTACAGCAGTTCCGGCAAAACACTAACCTTCGCTCCTGGTATCACTTCCCTGCCAGTGTCAATCAACGTGCATGATGACAATGACGAAGAATTACGAGAATATTTTTGTCTGTCTGTCGAAGATCCAAATGTTCGTGGAAGTCAGTGGTCGACTACGATTATTATTCCATGGAATGATCGTGAGAGTATTATTATATTATTATTATTATTATTATTATTATTATTATTTATTATTATTATTATTATTATTATTATTATTATTATTATTATTATTATTATTAGTGTTATTATTATTATTATTATTATTATTATTATTATTATTATTATTATTATTATTATTATTAGTGTTATTATTATTATTATTTCAAAGTTTTAGGGGCCTGAGCTTTCGATCCTAGCAGGATCTTTATCAAAGTCAAAGTGTCAAGACAACACACAAACATGCATATATATAGTGACGTGGACATAAAGGAAAGGGAAATTAGCAAGACAATAGACGACATAAGTGTTTATTGGGAAATATCAATAGGGGCAGGAAGTGGGATGTCATGAATGGAAGTAAGAGGGATAAGGATATGAATGAAAACAAAAGGCTGAATAGAAAAATGAGAATGAATGGTAAAAATACAACTACATGAACATATAACATAATGATTAATAGATGTAAATAGGAAATAAAAACTAAAATAATAAAGTGAAGGGAAAATATTTTAAAATGATTAGGGGAAAAAATTATATAAAAAAATTTATATAAATAAGGGGTGGCAAAATATTATGATGATGAAAAACAAGTTAGTCGTTTCCCTCTTGGATGTTGAGACCGTGTGGCTGGATGGTACGAAGGCGCTTCATCCAGAATTTCTCCCTGCTGGCACGGACGGTGTCGGGGCGGTTACCTAAAGACTCAATGCCCTGTAGGATCATGTCGGAGATGGAGTGGTTGGGGAGGTTAAAGTGATTACCAACAGGGGTGTCAAGCTTCTTGGTGTTGACAGTGGACCTGTGTCCATAAAACCGCCTCTTAAGTGCAGTCTTAAGGTTTCTCCCACATACTGTATACCACAAACTCTGCAAGAAATGAGATACGCTACATTAGATGTGGTGCAGGTGATGTTGCCCCTGATCCTGTGGGAGGAATTGTTGGAATTACTGGTGACAGAATCCCGTTCTTGGATATGGTCCTTGCAAACAACACACCTGTTGGAATCACATGTGAAAGTACCCTGTTGTGTGGAAGGAATAGTATCAGAAAGAGGGGGGACTTCAGCTCTCACAAGAAGATCTCTAAGATTGCGAGGACGTCTGTAGGCCAGGATGGGGCTATCGGGAACTGCTCGTTGTAGCCGATCTGAGGTTTGAAGTATATGGTGATTGTCATTTATAGTGATGCTGCGGTGAGGAGGGAGGTTAGGATGAAAAGTGACCACAAGAGGGACTCTGGTATTGGTATCCTGGCTTCTGGGCTTCTGCTTCAGTACATCTAACCTGGGAAGAGATTTGACCTTGTTGATGGCCTGCTGCACTTTGTGTGCACTGTGTCCCCTAGATGTAAGGTTCTTCTTGAGGTCCCTGGTATGCTGTGAAAAGTCAGAATCATTAGTACAAATGCGGCGGAGGCGGAGAGCTTGACTGTATGCTATACCACTTTTACAGTGTTGGGGATGGCAACTGGAAGAGTGTAGATACTGGTGACTGTCTGTGGGCTTGGTGTAGAGATCTGTGACAAGGGAGTCATTCTCCTTTCTGATGGTGACATCCAAGAAGTTGACCTGGTAGTGAGAAAGTTCAGACGTGAATTTAATTGTTCTGTGGAAAGAATTGACATGGGCAAGGAAGGTGTGAAGGCTGTCTTTTTCTCTGGTCCAGATGAAAAACACATCGTCAATGTACCTCCACCAAATCCATGGACGGCAAGGGGCAGCGTCCAACATCTGCTCTTCAAGCCTAGACATGAAGAGGCAGGCGAACGACGGAGCCATGCGGGTCCCCATCAAATACCTGTAAATAGTGATCTCCCATAAAGGTGAAATTGTTCTTAGTTAATACATGATTAATGAGAGTCTTCAGATCATCAATGGGGGGACTGGTGTGGCCACTTCTAGACAGCGCTTCACAGGTAGCTGAAATTCCTTCACTGAATGGGATGTTAGTATACAGGGATGACACATCACAAGTGCCAATGATGGCAGTGCTGGGGATCTGGTCCTTGATAGCTTCAAGCTTCCTGAGAAAGTCCGGGGTGTCGTGTATGTATGACGTAGTCTGAGAGACAAGGGGTTTAATGAAGTGATCAACATAGAGGGATATGTTCTCAGTGGGAGAACCATTACCGGATACAATGGGTGACCAGGATTCCCGGGCTTGTGGATCCTGGGGAGGAGATAAAATCGAGCAGCTTTAGAATCTGTAGGAGAAAGAAATGCATGGGCCTTGTCAGTTAATACATCACGAGCATGCATGTCATCCAGGGTGGTCTTTATCTGTTGAGAGAAAGAGTCAGTAGGATCAGAATCAACAAGAGCATAGTTAGTACGATTGTTGAGGTGCTTCATGGTCTCATCGATATACTTTTGGCGATCCATGACAACCACAGCAGATCCTTTGTCAGCAGGCTTGATGATGATGTCAGTCCTGGTTCTCAGAGACTTGAGAGCCTGGCGTTCCTCACGGGGTAAGTTGTCATGTGTCCTGTGGGGAGAATTAGCAGAATTATTAACTTGGGAACTAACAACCTGCACGTATGTCTCCATGGCTGGAACCCTGTTCTTCGGAAAGACCCAACTGCTTTTCTTGCGAAAAGGCTCAGGTTCAGATGCTGGCTCATCAAGGAAAAACTCCCGTAGACGTATGCGACGATAGTATTGAGTGAGATCCTGACTGAGTTCTACCTGGTTGACCTCTGGAGGGGTGGGACAGAACTTGAGGCCCTTGGAGAGAAGATCCAACTCAGCGGAGGAAAGAGAGGATGATGATAAGTTAACGACTGTGGAGGGAAGGTTTTCGTTATCCTGGTTAGTAGTTGCAGGGCGCCTAAACCGTCTTCTGTTGTGCTGTTGACGTTTCTCCAAGATGCCACGGATCTTCCTGTTTCTGCGATCAAGAAGTTCGGCTTTCTGTGTGGACAAACATGAATTTATCTCATTATTATACTGTTCCCATTGAACCTCTGTACAACATGATCGCAGGTCGTCTTCAAGTTCGGTGATTTCATCAGAGAAACTGTCAAGAGAAGCAGCACAATGTTCAGTTAGGATATTGATGAGACGGATAGATGTACCATATAACAGTTGATTCCACTTCTGCTGTAGAGGACCAGAGAGAGTGCCCAGCGCTGGTGTACATTTTATCTGTAGGCCTTTTTACCATTTTTACCATTCATTCTCATTTTTCTATTCAGCCTTTTGTCTTCATTCATATCCTTATCCCTCTTACTTCCATTCATGACATCCCACTTCCTGCCCCTATTGATATTTCCCAATAAACACTTATGTCTTCTATTGTCTTGCTAATTTCCCTTTCCTTTATGTCCATGTCACTATATATATGCATGTTTGTGTGTTGTCTTGTCACTTTGCCTTTGAAATTTTACTTAACAGGCTATTTTTGTGGATAAGCAGTTTACAACAGCTCACTTTTTAATATTATTATTATTAGTGTTATTATTATTATTATTATTATTATTATTATTATTATTATTATTATTATTATTATTATTATTAGTATTATTATTATTATTAGTGTTATTATTATTATTATTATTATTATTATTATTATTATTATGATTATTATTTTGGTTTCCTCTCTTATTCTTGTCATTATTATTAGAGTGTATCAGACATTTATCGGATTATGATCAAGCAGGTACCGCAGATCACACTAGCCCAGGGTATGAGATTCAAGAGTTTTATACAGGTCCGTTCAGTTATATTGGTCCTTGGGAGAATACAGCAGGACCAATAACGTTAAAGGTAACGCCACAAACATCAACTGAAACGCCAGGAGGAACCGGAGATGATATCAACATATTCTTAACAAATATAGTGAACACATTCAACGACGATTCATTTGCATGGTACGGAATACGTAAGTATTCTGTTAGTTTCTTTCTTGTTTTATTTGCTTGTTTATTTGTTTGATTGATAAGTGACCGCATACGCTCCCCGGCCGCATTCATCAAAATGGTGTGGTATCGTCAATCATTGTGTGCGGCATATAGCATTCTGATAATGCCGCCGCCCCCCGTCAAATACCTCTTGTATGGTATGGAATATGTTAGTAGTTTGTTTGCTTCTTTCTTTCTATAAAATGTTGACGCCATAAAAGGCTCACGGGACAAGTTCAGGCCTGTAAAAGACACAATTGCATGCCTCATTTTAACACCAGGATTTTTTTAAAAAGGTATAGGCCTATGTTTATAAATAATATTTTTACGAACAGATTACATTCGGGGTTAGTGCTACACCAATTTCTCTCGCCTGTGTATATACTATGTATTTAGTCATGTTTAGCTTATAAAATGCAAATAATAATAATAATAATAAATAATAATAAATAATAATAATAAATGATAAAAAAATAAAAATAAAATAAAAAGTAAATTAACTAACACAAAATAAAGATCCACATGACAATTTAGTTGGTGAGCAGAACGAGCAAAGCAAAACAAAACACCGGCGATTGGCATGTAACTGAGAAATACATCAATGGCAACAGAAGTATGGTAAGCTTACATGACATGACAACAATATGTATACACCAATCCGAGAAGCGTTTACTGTATTTGGCCCTCTATTGACGGCAACACAGATGTACCAGAGCGGGAGATTTAATTCGTAATTCAATACTCATGATTGTGTATTGAATATCACTGTGTGTATAATTCCCGGGTACAATTCTGTATAGCACACAATAAATAATGGATGGAACCCCCGACCTCGGGACACCGCAGTTTTACATCGGGGACACCGCAGTAATGGCGAAGTCGGATAGGTGTATACGATCGTATATTGTCAGTGGGTGACAACGAACTGTACATCGGCGGCTAATGTGTGCCGTTTGTGCTTACGGCTACTCAATCACACCCTTGGGTTGTATGGTAACAAAAGGTACTTTTTGTTCCAGTAGGCGCTTTCACGCGACTTTCGTTTGATCACTTATTGACAGAATGAACTCAATTTCAAATTTGTGTCACTCTCTTTTTTATTCAAATTACCATAAGTTAGGAAAATCAAGTCCTATCGTACCGAATGAGGTATCGAAATACGCAGAACAAAATCTATCGACTACTTTACTTTATAATTTAGTTTTACCGTCGTTTTATCTTTTCAGTTTCTGTTTCCGTAACCGTAATAGTTTTTGTAAGTCTTTGTTATTCTGAAGTGGTAGTCTCCCAGGTGTGGCCAATCTTTTATTCTAGCCTTTTGTTAGTTACTGAAAATTTGAAGCTCGTGAATTTCAGTTTTCGTTTTGGTAAGTTTTATAGATTTTTTACATAAAACCTTGAGATGTGCGGTTGGGTGCTAATCTAGACAAAAGAAGAGTCTAAATTTTACGGTCCTAAATTCGCGGTAAATTGTACGGCTTCAATTGACTTGTGTTTGGTGTATATGCACTTACGCCTAGACGTAAGTGGGTCGTAAAAATTGTCTTGCATTGAAATATATACTAACCATTTGCCAAGTTATAAGCAAAAGTTTTTCATATTGGCGATTAAACGAGCGTCTAAAATAGTCAAATATCTCCCAATGAGGCGCGTACAAGTGGTGATTTGGTAATCATGTTTTATATTGAAATACAACAAAAGAATTGCATTGGAGCAAAGATAATGTATTCTATTCATTCGTATCACTGGCAAGCTAATCTGATAATTGGTTGGGTCTATATGCAGATATGCAAGGCTCGGGTTTATTTTAAATGTTTATTTTTGCAGAGCTTATTTTCAGTCATGGATCATACTGATAAATTTCGCAAGGGACGGAGAGGGAGGGAGGGAGAGAGGGAAATACTTGACACTGAAGAAGTGAGAGTGGGAGGGGTGAGGAAGAAAGAGAGGAGAGGGAGAGACTGAAAGACTAGAAAGAGAAGAACTCGAGAGGAGAGAGTAGGGACTGGGGAGGGAGGTGGGAGACTGATCATGGGGGGGCAAGAGGAAGCAAAATAGGGGGGTAGACATTGGTGGAAGGGCGACACTGTGGCCATGCACACGTGATTTGGGGTTCGATAGGCTCATAAGCGGACCTTTTGTGATTTTAGGGCTTATTTGCAACGTTTTTACAGAAAAAAGTGGACTTTGTCATTCGGATTGGCATGCATTTTGTCAAATTAATATAGATTTGCCAATGTTAAAGACGAGAGGGCGCTAGGCCATTAAAAACACTGGTGTTAACATAACCTGTTCTCTCCCGATTTTATTGACATAAGCAATCACCTCTATTGAAATAAGCTGATGGGTACTTCAGAGTTAACAATGAAGTCAGATTACAGTAACTTACTGAATCCCTTGCGTTTTCGTATCTGAACAAAAGACTTACGGAAACTGAAAAGATAAAAAGACCCCATGTGTCTTTAAGGGAGGTGTAATGAGCGAACCGTGGTTTGGATTCCAGAGGGAGGGTGTCTGTAAGAGGCACAGCCATCAGAAAATGAATAACTGAGATCACGCGCCAAATAAACTTACTGCAGAAATTTTCCAGGTCTTAAAAAAATAGGCATAGGTGGGAATCGAACCCGGCACCTTCCGGTTCTTAATCAACGGATAGTATAACTAAGCCAACTTTCTATCTGCACTAAAACCTGTGATATTAATTCTTGATAATGTTTAACGGAAAAAATCAATACTAATGTACGATGTCATTCAAACTCTAATAGAAGTCCCACAACTAAAGTAGCAATCGATAAATCTGCTCACTCAATCATCAAATAATCAATCGAAAAATAAATAAATAAATAAATAAATAAATAAATAAATAAATTAATTAATAAATAAATAAATAAATAAATAATACAAAAAGAAATTATAAATAAGTTTTTCTAGGCCCTAACGTTGGAAAAATAAAGCAACATAAGAAAAGTGACAGACGCACGGTTTCGAACAAGCGACGCCAAGAACAGCAACTTAGAAACCTCAACGCCTTAGACCGCTAGGCCATAGAATCACACAGTTTCTTCGAAGTCAAAGAAATGTATTAAGCTTTAACGTTACGCAATATTGTCACATGACACGGGCACATGTCTGCGGGTAAAGATACTGCATGATAGAAAGGCGCATAAATAATCGAAGGGTCTATCCCTGAAGTTAATGGTCATTGACATGTAACCAATTCTTTGTATACCAGTGATATACCAGCTACAGTCAACATATAAAAAGAAGTATATTGTTAGGCGTAGACGCAATCATCAATGCGGGAAGTATAAAACCATAGTCGCCACTCGTGAAATTGTTTGAGTCCACGGGCATTCTATAAACAGCCTTCAACCCTGAAATCAAAGGTCGGTTTTGGGTTGTTACATGCAAATACAAACTAAATATATCATGAAAAAACCCACCAAGAGGACTACGAGACTTATTCAGAGCCAATCTACATTCTGTTATGTACAAAAGCCGACGATCAAAGTGAAATTATAAAAGGAGCAAGACCAGATATCAACGTTAAATCACGGTAAGCTTAAAATCGCATCGAAAACGCCAAAATGCAGTGACAAAATTTATAATATTACTAAATTACCAAAACGAATTGTAACGTAGGTATGCTGAAAAGAGTTGTATTAGCAATAACAAAGTATGTGCAAAAAGATTTGTCTTTGGCATGTCGCTTTTTTGAAATATCACTAAAAATATCAAATTTTGGAAAAACGCCCCAAAATTTAAAACAAACACGAACCTTCCAAAATAAATATATATTAACACTCGGCGGCCAAGTCACTACCTGTCGCTGTGATTTGGGGTAACTCGTTGCTTCCCTTCTCCAGATACCTGTACTTCAAGGTCGCTCATACCCCACGCCTTAAGAAATGGCTTTTGTTTTTAGTGTTCGGATACTTTTTGGGCGTTGTATAGATGAAAAGAGTATACATTCTCTTTCTAAAAAACCTCACATCAATCATTTTATAAAAACATTTATTACTTCTTTCAACATTTTCAAATCGTAGACATTGATGATACTGAAGCCGACCATGCCACTCACGCAACTGCCGGCGGCGAAGGCACGTTCATCGTGGAAGGAGCAGACGGTGATACTAATCCTATTGGTGACAATGTACTGGGTACTGTAGTTGAGTCGAACGATATCATAGATGCTGATAGAACGACTACCTTTGAATTAAGCTATGACCAAGGGACTACAACGCTTACACGTACGAGTCCGTCAGGGTTTACTCTAGAGGAGACCGATGCATCTCCATTAAGCATAAATCATTTATTCGTATCTGCTTCGAAAAATCAATATGCATTATGGGAAATATGTGGCATGGGTAAGTTAAGCATGATTTATTTCCACAATTATATATATCTAGCCCTTGAACTCTGGCCATTTATAGTCCAATAAAATAATGCTGGTTTGGACACTATGCGCCGTAGTCTTATTTAGGTCTACAACGTAGTCTGTACCAATACATCGATTACTTACCTGTGGCAATATATAAACATTTACCAAAAAGTAATACCCCCTTATTATGAGATAATAACCTAAAATATATGCATCAAAATTTAAAATTAAAACAAAAGTCGCAAAAAGTAGCAAAAGGAAAGCCAGTTTTATTTTGCAAATTTTGATCCCTCATTTGTCTTAATAGCCCAAAATTTGTTGCCATGGGGACCCTTTAAATGAAAAAGACCCCTATTCAAAAGATGCACCTAAACCCATTGAAAATGTTGCTTTTCTTGCTAGAGTGCCTGGTCGTTACTGGTCACCGCGAGTCCTTGACCAGTCCTGTAGAGAATATATAATGGTACACTCACTTGAGTAGCTTCTTAGTGCAACTTTCGAATATGGCTTTCCAGACAAATAATCTATCAAAATTTGCAGAATTAACTTGGGTTTGTTTTTGCTATTTCAGTTGTTTAAATTTGATGCATATTTTATATTCATGATGTTTTATCTCGTAATAAAGGGGGATAATTACTTTTTGGTAAACGTTTACTTAATTTGGCAGTGTTAAGGTACAAAATACCGTAATTCTACAAGTACAATTTATAAACCTTTTTTGTAAAACTAAGTGTGTTTGCTGGGAATTTACCATCGTTATGGGTATTCATGTTGCCTGGCAGTTAGTCGACAGTCTGAAGAAGTCACATTAGGTCAAACAAATTGTTGTGTTGTCAAATCCTGAAAAATCAGCGTCGCATTTTTTTTTGAATAAAATTTTGAATGAAATAATCAATGTTTTTCACTTTAAATTAATATTTTATTGAAAGACAAGTCTTATATATTTTGAACAAGTATTAATCATAATTAACAAATGTGCCTAATGAAAGAAGCATATATTCATGATATTTGTGGGGATTTTTAAAAACTTAAGGTAAAAACCCGACCGACCGACCCAATCTCCTAATTATTCTCACTTGAGGGCAACACAGCAATTTTTGGCCTTGAAAGGTTGTCAGGCCGTCAACGCTACCATGCAAAATCTTTTACAATCATTATATATTTCTTTTAGTTTGTCAAGTTTGTGTTTAAATGCTTTTTGATATAAACAAAATTATGAATTAAAATTTCACGTTTGTTCATACATACATGTATACAAATTATCTAACGGCGTGTGTGATTGGCAGAGAGAGCCGAACGTTTATGCCGGCTGACGTTAGAAATGTCATCATATTTCGGTATCGAAAAAAACCTGGGCAGCAAAATCACACTTGATTGACAAATGAAAATTAGTATACTTGGAAAAATATTGCATGGTTTGAATTTTAAAAAAATCACCCTAGGCATTAGTATATTGAATGCAATTGTATATATACCACTTGACATGTGACGTCATTGCCCGGCAGTATATGGGCGAATTATGGCAATAGACCAATCCCTGATGTCAAGTGGTCTATAGTTCTTTAAATGAAATAATATGTAAACTTAAACACATGGCATTATTTTATAGCAAGTTTGCAGAATTGTCAAGTTTGTCAAGAAAGAACGGAAAACATAATTAGTCTTTTTTATGTTACTTCCCTATATTTCAGAACCTAAAAAATTGCCTCGAGTTGGTGCGGCAGCGTCTGGCTTCATCAATAAATTTGGTCCTGAAAAAGCCATTGACGATGTTCTCTCGGACACTTCTTGTTTTTTCTCAGGTAACGGGTTATGGAATGTTTCAATTTGATATTTAAAATATCAAATCTTTTCACACTGCACCTAGCTATACCCAACTACATAAATATACTCTAATGCATCGATCATGGACACCCTGATTAAATACAAACTTCATGGTGATCATTGATGGACCTTCATTTTGATATGATAGCACTTGGTACAGACTATTTGGCATGGCAGCCATCTTAAAAACAAAAACGTGTGTGCAAAACGACCGGCAAAATTACATCATAAAACTTTACTTGCCCTACAATGATGGAGTGATTACTTCCCAGGATTACTTGTGGGAAATGTAGCTAATACTAGACATGATATAGTGGGTGAGCCTGCACATGTTTATAGGTTACCAATAATGGTATACACCAATCCGAGAAGCGTTTACTGTATTTGGCCCTCTATTGACGGCAACACAGATGTACCAGAGCGGGAGATTTAATTCGTAATTCAATACTCATGATTGTGTATTGAATATCACTGTTGTGTACAATTCCGGGTACAATTCTGTATAGCACACAATAAATAATGGATAGAACCCCCGACCTCGGGACACCGCAGTTTTACATCGGGGACACCGCAGTAATGGCGAAGTCGGATAGGTGTATAGCGCCGGCTCCCATTGATCACGTGCTAGCCCGTGGCACTCATGATGCTAATGGTCATTGACGTTTGAAATCATATCTATAAATCATGTTAATTATTAACATTGCATATTTCACTTGTTTGAAGTGTGTTCGTCATCAATTAAATTAAAACAACGAATCTTCACCCTATTACTTGTCCCTAAAATGAACATTTATCGATCAATCAATGCAAAGGAACAATATATCACTAGCCCTCACATGATATAACAAGAATAATTTCTCCTGTCACTCGTGTCGATATTTATTTATGCGTTTACAGTATATACAGTTGCGTACAACTTACAAAATAAGGCACTTGTCAGCTCCTATATCATATATGTGTCTCTTTTTACATACAAAACATCTCCAAGTCACGCCGTCACGGAAGTGACGTAGCTCCGGGGTCACTTATATGAAAACAAACAGTTTGACCCCTCTTTTTGTTGATGTAGCCGTTGACCGTTGAACTCAAGAACGTTACACACCAAATATTTCCTAAATCCTTATGACCGGGGAAATATATTTGTATGTTTTTAACGCAATTTGAGTTTGAAATTTGACCCTGTATAAAGTTCGTTGACACTTTCCAGCCAAAAGCTACCCGGTTAAATTGCTATCATGCATTGTAGTATCCCATGCATAATGTCAACTGTTTACTGGTAGCAGTGCAAACCCCCGGGGGTCACTCCCATTGTGGCCTGTACACCATCCGCGATAATGAAAACGCGTAAAAAGGGTAGTTTTTCGTGGATATGCACGATACGCGCGTAACGTGTTTAGGGTGTCAAAAACATGAAAAATTGGAAAAAAGGGTATCAAAATTGCAATTGCTAATACGCCGAAATGAAATTTAGGGTATGAAATTTGATGCAAGGAATAAAATCCCTGTTTAGGGTATCGTTTTAGCCAACGGTTAAATCCTTGTTTAGGGTGCTTTTCAAAAGTTGATTATCGCGGATGGTGTACAGGCCACAATGGAAGTGAACCCCCCGGGAACTGCCCCATACCAAAACCCCATTCGAGGAGTCTATAGATCACACACACAACCACTATAAGAAGTTGACGATGATTCAAGCAACTTAAAGGAAGTCTCCGGCAATCACAACATTATTCCTTATATGTTAAAAAAATAATTATCAAGCACGAATCACATGGTTTTATTTAAAACAAACTCATAGTGACCATAAAAACGAATAAAAACATCCGTTACTCAACACGCGATATTCAAAATTCCCGGGCGCCGAGTGCAATGACGTCCCAGTAATACAATGAAGGATGACGACAATTGAACACAAATAACCATTACGTCATTGCACTTAGACATTTTCGGCGCGGGAATTTTGAATATCGCGTGTTGAGAGCCGACTGTTTTTATTCGTTTTATGGTCAATATGAGTTTGTTTTAAATAAAACAATGTGATTCGTGCTTGATAATTATTTTTCTAACATATAAGGCATAATGTTATGATTGCCGGAGACTTCCTTTAATACTGCGAATGCCACGTATATGGCAAGCCAAGGGGGCCAAAAGCGTGGAACAGCTACGCGTAGCTTCTTTCTCGTTACGAGCAGCTGTTTGACCAATCAAAATAGTCAAATTTAATCACGTGGTTGGGTCGTTAGCTGCGCGTAGTATAGTTATAGATATCCTCTTTCACAATTATTATCTTGTAATTAATTTACGGAATTAGCATAGATAACGAACGGGTAAAGGAGGCCAAATCACAGCACGTGTCAAGAGAACATGTTGCTAATGCCTGGCTAAAATGACACAAAGCATATTTATTTAGTGTTTCCAAGTTTACACCGTGTTTAATAACAAGTAACTTTATACTCGGGCTGTATTAGCGGTGCAGGGGATATGAAGGTCAAACAACAACTACTACTGATGTAAAGCGCTGTGTAAAGATATTGCAGGGAAAGCGATATCACATGCCACTGTGTAAATATGGAGAGGGTAAAATGGGTCATCATTTTTTTCGGAACGGGGGGGTTCCTAAATTTACAAAAGTCGGCGTCAATAAATTGCGGCCCTCATTATTTCGGCATCAAAATGTTATGACCCCCGACTCCCACCACCGATACACCGTACCCCCTAGACAGGCTAAAATTGTATTGAAATCAGTCTTTTTGAATACAATAAACACTATCTGTAGTCATCTTGTGACTCCCTACATTTTGTCATTATCAATTTATGACCCCCCCTCCCCCTTATTTTACTTACCAAAAAAGTATGACCCCTATATTTGGGATCCCCTTCCGAAGAAAATGATAGCCCCCTAAATATAGAACAATCATCATTCTGTTCAGATATTACTTTAATAGCACCTATACCATTTTTTTTTTTTTTTTTACAGATATTTTCATTTACAAAAATTAACAACGTAATATTTGTGAGAGAGGATGTTTACATCAGCTCCACGTGTTTAAAACCGCGAATCTGATTGGTTAATATGCTGCACGTAACGAGAAAGAAGCTGCGCGTAGCTAGTCCCACGTTCTGAGCCGCTTAGCTTGCCATACACGTAGGCCTATTATTAGAATGTAAGATACTAAAAACGTAATTCGCTGTCGTAGTGCACGTTACAATATGACCGTTGCTAGGCCAACTGGATCACGCTTTCTTTGTTACGAACCACTGATCGAAATGATCACAACACAAAGCCTATGGCATATCAAAATTCGGAACAGGTGTATGAGCCCAGGCTTGGAGCAGTAACCAATGGTTACTAACGTGCACTACGACAGCGATAGCTTTGTCTTTAGGGATGAAATGATCAAAACTCGACCGGCGATTGACCGCCGGTTCAGTCCGGTTTCTATATTGTTTTATTTTTTGTTTAGAACAATTAATAGAAACATGATGGAACAGGACGGAACCGGCGGTCAACCGCCGGTCGAGTTTTGTTTTCATCCCTTAAAGATAATTGTTTCGTTCTTCTTTTTTTTTCAAACAAAAGAGGCTGATTCAAACGGAGATAACTGGATGAAGATCGATCTAGGACGGGAGTTTGACGTCAGAAATGTCATCATATACCCTGTACTTGATAGGATGGCTACTATTATTAGTAGTACCTTTAATCGTAAGTGAGACACCAATCTTACTAGACTATACTTATATTCAGTGGCCCCAATCGATTTGAAAATTTAGAATCGCAAAACTAGCTGAAAAACGGCTTGTGCCCCCCCCCCCCCCATCAGGTCGATGTCCCCAATTACCACGGAGGGGAGGGTGGGGGCACCGACCATGATTGAATTAAAAAATGCTATCAATATTTAATTTTCAGCTTATTCAGAAAGCAATTTAAGACACATTTAATGAATCAAACTTGGTTATAAATTTCATGTACATGCTTCTTCAGAGTAATGTTTTATTTTTATAACCAGATGTTTGTTTGCTTATAATGTGATGCACAGTGTCGACGCCCTATACGATAAATATAAATTCAATACTCCGTTGGTGAGCGACGTGCGAGTGGTATTTCACCGAATGCAAGAAAAGGAGTTCTATCTGATTGGCTAGCAATCGATCGCTTAGGTCGCTTAGTAGTCAACTACAAACTCAAAATGGAGCAACGTATTCAATTCGATTGAAATCGATATTCTATTATTGACGTAGATAAAGAGAGTGATAGTGTGTCAATAATGTACATTGTATTACACCTGGATTTTACATGCATTCCTTTATATAATTATTTTCTCAAAGAGTTGAATTTATCACAATTTTTACCCAGGATTTCAAATGTTTTACTGCAAAATTGCAGTTAAACATATCCACAGCAAAATACCGGTCCTCACTAATTAGTGTATTTAATTTCCAGTTAGTGTATTTAAAATAAAACCTGTGATTTACCTGACAACAAATAAAATTTTCTTGCAATAGAAATATCATATGGGATACTAATATGGTAGGCCGCAACCGCCACAGCGTGGCGCTTCTATGCGTAGCTGACTTTTTGCTAAATTGACCAATCATGTTAGAGTTTTTCATTACTCGGAGGTAAAACCAAGGGGGTGACACTAAATTCACGGTTGTTCTATTAGCAACGCAAAACCTATGGAAAATTCCGCTGGTTTACTAGCTAGAAAGTGAGGCCAGTTATCGATCCGTTATGAATAATTCATGTTCGACCCCTTGGATCATGTTAATTAATATTGGCAAATAACAACGTTGTTAGTTTTGCGAACTTTGCCTGTTCAATGAGAGTATAGCGCGCCCCCAATACATCTGGGCACAAATCACGCGAAAACGATCCAGTTTAATGAAATATGGCGGACGGGTATTCCCATCAGGCACCAGTGATATGTTCTTTCAAAGAAAGTCTACTAATTTGATATGAAATGACATTTTGCAATAGCAAAGTCAAAATTAGGACTTGAAGTCAATAATATGAAGGAAATACGTGACAGAGGCAAGGTGTGAAACACAAGTAGTATTTGAAGTTAAAATAACCTTTGATACCCGACCTGACCTTCCATAGCTTTCCATCATGGCGCCTTATTCGTCTTTATGTATTTCTATTATGCTCTCAAGTAAAATAAAATACAATCTGCACTAAGCAGACAGAATGTTACTTGGCTCCCTGCATGAATTATTGATTTTATACGGAGGTAAAGAAATACACAGTTGCCTGCAAGCCGTGTACCATACTCTAAATACTTACGGTAAATCTGAATGGTCACGTGTTGAAATATCATGTGTTCGGGAAATCACGTGGCAACATTTTAAGATTTCAGACTTGTTTACTAGTTAAATTGACATTTGTATTATTGATTATTTATCTTTCCTAATTAATATATCTTTTAAATGCTGATAAATCGTGGTTGGCTGCCCATATTATATGTTAAATTCAATGTTTTATGAATATAATTCTACCACGCAGATGGGGTCACACAGCATAATTTCACACTACACGATTTAGCTAGATTTGGAGCTCTGCACTTCAAATTCACGTCAACTTCAAAGTTTATACACTTAATATATTTAATATAATACTTATTTTTGGTTATAACAAACTGGAACACGAAATATACTAGCTTATTACCTATACAGAAAGGGGATTTATACACATTCACTCAGCAATTTGACATGCCTGGCGCATCAAGACATTCTCTGTCTGGATAACATGACTGTCGCCCTCAATACGTCTGGGCGCAAATTTAAATAACAATACGCTATTTACATATGAATGCGGCTTCATGCTAATTTCTAGTGCCGCTTCCAGGCCTATTCCGTGGTAAAACTGACCAATCAAGTACGACTTACTCATTACGTGAAGCGAATTTATTCATTAAGAATTTGCCAGACGAGCTTCACGTAGTTGCAAGATATCATCGGTCACGAAAGTTATGATTCAAAAAGTAGTTTATGAAAAGTACGAACCGACTTATTATTAAGATGGACATGAAGTCATAAAAAAGTCATACAGTATTGTACATTTTTTTATAGCTAGGCAGAGTGGTGGTAAACCATGCACACAATTCTGCGATTTGCAGTGTATCGCCGGGAGCTAATTTGTACAACTTGCGCGGCGTGGCCTGCGGAATTCGACCTTCAGCAAACCAGTTCGGATTTACTTTATATACTAGTAGTAGGCCATACATACTGTAGTTACTGTCCGTTTTCCTATACACAATACTCAGTGCGCTCACCATTGACGCGTGACCTCTACAAAATAATAGTGTATGTTAGAAGTATAGGCCATTGCCTAGTTGCTTCACTGTGTAAAAAATAACCGGCCAATATTTAAAGTATTCTCTGAAATTCTAGAAAATATAGTTTTGTAACATGTCCTAAATTTTTAGCTAATTTAGGTGTTTGGAAATATTGGTACTTTTGTGTTTTAGGAAGGATATGTAAACGACAGATAACACCAAAAAATATTATTTCTAAACCGTGTTAAGTCTGCAAACCATTATGCTTCTCATTTTCAAGAACGCTGTTAACAATAAGCAGACTATTGTCTCATTTCGTAAACAAAAGCCCACACAGTATTGTTACCTTGCATTCGCTTTATAATCGTTCACCCAACTGAAACTATAATACCAGCTCATTGCACAGGTAAAACAGACACAAGAAGTGCAGTGTGTATTTAACCAGAGAAGATCTGATGTAACATAGTTGAGCTGTTTTCATTGAGTGTTATCTTGGTTTAATAGCTTTTAATGGGTTTTAAGTCCTTCAAAGGTCGTGGTGAATTCTACTGTAGACATGACTGCATCATGATTATTTTAAAGTCAACAACATTCAACAATATGATCACCGTGATAGTATGACAGTATCAGTACCGTGGTGGGTGTCAGTGATCCTGGCCTGACACAGTAGACAAACAAACAAACAAACAAACACCCCACACACATGACACATGCATGCAAGGTAACATTGACTATACACTAATCAAACAATGGTATTGATCCTGTACAACTGGTCGTGGTTTATTTACATTCGATTCATTTAAAATCCCCATAGTAAACATTAATTTTGGCAAGAGTTTTTTCTCTCTGGAACGAGGATGCATCCACTGGCTCCGCGTAATGAAAAGATCTAACATGATTGGTCAATTTAGCTCCGCGAAGCGAAAAGTAAGCTACGCGTAGCAGCTCCACGTTGTGGCGGTTACGGCCAGCCATATACTGATCATGCGAAAATCGTAAAAACATAGAATAGAAACAGTGTGACAGGCTCTCAAAATCTCAAATTGTATGCTTAGCCTGAGTCGCTCGGCCTATCTCGAACAAAATCACCATGCGTAGCTGTTGAAAAACGTGAGGATTCATCGTACTATCACGGTATTTTTAACACGAAGATATAGGGACGATGACGGTGTGTGCTGCGATCAAACAAAATCAGTCGGAAATCGGAAATATTGATTTTGAGATATAGCCAAACAAAGGAAATATTTCCTTTTGTTTCCTGTTGTTTTGGAAACTCTTGAATTGATCATAGCTTTGGAACTGGTTGTTCAATTTCAATGGGGTTTTTTGTGCAAAATGTAGCTTATTAAATTCTTTTTACTATCCTATAAGAAACTGAAAATTTAATATTTCCTAGTTCCGACTGATTTTGCTTGATCGCATAACATTACATTTATACTGATATTGTTCATGTTTATGTCGTGTCATTGATGTTTGATTCATATGAGGTGACGTAAACATTAAAATAATCTTGTTTGTGATAGTTGTTTAAGAGGATTACCGCTTCTGGCCTCAAGGCTTATTGAAGTATGGCGGGCACAAAAGGAGAGGGCGTACTTTGATTTGGGTAATCTTTTGTATGCTTTCTCAGCTGACAAATGATCACCCAAATCACAGTACGCCCTCTCCCTTTGTGCCTGCTATACTCAAAAAGGCTTATTGGCCTTTAATCATCTCCTCCGGCATGTCATTTTACTTGTCATTTTGTTTGTTTCTTTCGTGTATTTTCATATACTTATATTTTGTTGTTGTTTGATGTTGATGATGTGGAAAAATAAAGATTCACGATTTAAACTTTAATTATATAACAATAATAGCATTAATGAAATATTAATTTGCGCATCTTTTTTTAAACACAGCGGACACGTTGAACAATGCCCGCGTGTATGTTGGCTCATGTAGACAGGACGACATCACAAGTAACCATGTATGTGATGCAGACATCGAAATGGTTAGCGACATCGGAAACGGCAACGATCAAGACAACTTGATTGAGGTAACATGTCCTCCGGGTACTTACGGCCAATATGTGTATATACTACCAGATAATGATGCCACTGAATTCTATTTGTGTGATGTGACGGTATTTGGAGATGATGGTAACTATATGATTTAATTTAACTATATAATCGAGTATTTCAATATTATAAAAATGCTTGTTATGTTGTCTTTGTCTGTGAAAAGGAGTGATCCTTTGATTGTACTATAAAAATGCTACAGTGGACAGCATACAGGTTTATAGTTCACGTTGCTTGTGAACTGACCAGTGTCCTAAATTCAAGATAACATGATTTCAATAAACAGACGAATAGCTATTCGGCATTCATCAAAAATGATAACGAGTATGCAAAGTAATTTAACAGAAAAATATTTTACACCAAGAGTAGAACATGATTAGTAAGTTTACAACGAAGCACATAATTAGTATGTTACCCGGGTCACTTTTATTTCAACATGTATTATCCACGTACAAAAAAGGGGCACTTGAAATTGTTCATGGTTATGCAAAATACATAAATTTACATTGTGTCATTATTAGTGCTATATGGCTATATTGAACTATGAACAATTGCTGATTAAAAGAATTAACTTCAACATATTTGAAGAGAGTCCATACCGGCATTTGAAATAATCCATTTTAATGATTTTAACCGGCTTTATTTTGTAGTTCCAATTGATCAGGAAACTAAGGTGTATTTTACCAACGAGCAACAGTCAGTCGTGGAGGATGTTAGCACTGGTGATGTGACGCTTTCCTTAACACGAACAGGAAGTAGAAGGACATGTACTTATGTAGGTAAGATACGAACACAAAAGATATTTTGTAACCCATTGATTCGTGGTATAACCAACCCACCATGTTAAAACATATTTGGATATCTGAGGTTTGTATCGATGCACGTGTTGGAAAGAAAATATCGGATACCTGATGGTATAATGAAACTCAGAAATAAAAAAAAAAGTTAGCGTCTGGCGATCCTGTCAATCAAACTCCAACGACTCGTGATTGGTTAGCATCGCGTAACTAGGGCGGTGTTTTCCTTAGTTACGCGATGATAACCAATCATGGACGGAGCCGTATTGGAATTTGAATTGACAGGATCGTCAGACGCGAACTATTGTTTTTTGTTTCCAACTTTCATTATAGTTACTATTTAGGATGATTATCCAAGGATTGAAGTTTTTGTTTCAAAAGATTCGCTTTGATTGATTGAACAGTTTACCGAATGCAAGATTGTCGAGATTCCTATCCCAGCAAACACAAAATGCGTGACAAAATGTTTTCGCCATCATTCACAAAAGTTTAGAAAAGTTTGCCATAAAACGTTTAAATGTCGGGTTATAAAAAGGGTATATAAAGGGCATAAAACGTTTTCATAACATTTAAAAAACATTTTTGATAACTCACTGAAAATATTCTAACATAATGTTATTTAAGTGTTGACAAAATATTTGGAAAAAATGTTTGCCAAAAATATTTTAGAATAACATTTTGAAAACATTTAAAAAATATTGTTGCAGGGTGTTTTCATACAAAACTTTTTAAAACATTTTCATAACCGTTATATAATCCGACATTTAATGTTATTAAAATATTTTTACCAAAAACAAAACCCAAAATACAACCTGTTGAAAACGTTTTTAAAACGTTTTGTGTTTGCTGGGATGGCACTTAACAAAAATTACCATACGGCTACGGCTACGTTCTCTACGATTTTGGATTTCGCAGGTCCGAAAGACCCCCTTAATTTGAACAAAACAGAGCTCCGAAAAATCCACGACTTTGATAATTTCACCACTAAAAGGCCCCTAAATAGCCCATTCCTCACATTTCTGGGGTTTTCAGGCAATTTTCAACCAGAAAGCCAAGAAATACTCTTGATTTTGACTGTTTGCAGCTCCAAAAGACCTCCTTTTACTTGTTGGCAGCACCAAAAGAGCCCCTTTTACCAGTACACCGTCAGCTCACAAAGACCCACCACCTCAAAATTCCGGGGGAACATACCCACCGAAAATTTATGATGTACCCCCGGCCCCGGGTATAAACATACCACTGACAAAGTATCATACCTGCTTTCCCGAATCTTGACTTAAAGTTTCGGTATGCTATCACCGAGAACACAGTAGGTTCAGTTTTGAAATTTGTTTTACAGATTATTACACTGACCAGACTCGTGGCGACTTTACTGCAGTACAGCCAAGTGTTGCTAAGGAAATCAAGATCAGTGGAACTGATACCCAATCGGACACAGTCACTGTCCAAATTACCAATGATAACATTTGTGAATCTACTGAATCCTTCAACGTCTACCTGACTAATATTGTTGGTGGTATTTTAGACACTCGGTGCTCAACTACGGTTGAAATAGAGGATGACGATGGTATGTGCATATTATTTGTTTGCATTACGTTTCACTACCTGAAGAGAATTGATCAGAAATTGGATACCTGAGGTTAGTATCTGTCAATGAATTGACCAGATCACCAGGCTGTCATTATAGCTAGAGGTAGTATATGACACACATGGCTCACAGAGTTACATAAAAATGACCTTGTGTAGTTCCTAGGAAGTGAGTATTGCCTGGGGCAATTTGTTGTTAAATGTTGATCTCTCACTATAAGAGTTATTACCGTCGAATTGGTCGAAAAAGGAGGTGAGACATGATCAATTCTGTTCAGGCAGTGAAACCTAATGGCTAAAGCAAGCTAGGCAACAAGTCAGAACACACAATTTGGGCATTTAAATCATGCGGAAAAGCTTTCACTTAGCAGGCCAGGGAACTCACATGATACCCCAATAATACGTACCTGCCATGTACAAAAACGAAACATCATGGTCTTGGCCAGCTTTGGCCCCTGATACACATTGGATTTGATGTTTAGGCCTCTAAAACTACGGGTTGGTTACGTAAAATTTGTGTTGCGAAACACTAAAACATAATTGTACTTATTCTATTGGAAGCAAGTCTGCCATCGTAACTATATTATTGTATTGAATAATTACCTTCTTGTGTTGTTGTGTTACTCAGAGCCCCAGACATCAAAAAAAGTTCTAAAACTGGAGGTTACCTTGAAAGAACTTTTTAAAACCAATTCAGTTTTAAGTTTTAACATGTTTTAAAATGAAGGATAATGATGCTAGCTATCTTTTTAAGCATTAAAAAATAGTTCGGACAGTTGGAGTCGGGATTTGATGACGTCATCATATTTTGTCCAATAGAGGTCATAATTGTGTATATTTTGAAATCAAATATGTCTTTTCTTACTTAGAACATCTACATGTATAAGAAAATAGTTAAAAAGATTGATCATTTGGTTAATATATTAGGTATACCAGAGAAAATAGCCAATGTTTTAAGTCTTGAAAAAAAAAACCCAGAAGTCAACGGGGAAAATAAAATTAAAAGCTCCTTAAAAACAAAATTGGTGTATCACATTGGTTCCAAATTAATTGGAATGGAAAGATAAATGTTTTATCCTTTCCAATATGTAAGAAACAAAAATGATGAATTTTGATTTTTTTCACCAACATTTGATGACGTCATCATTATTGGGCCATATCTATTTTATTTTTTTGGCAAACTTGCCGAAAAAGAAGACTAAATTCATAATCCTGAGGTTCCAGACTATCAATATCTACTGGTTCACAAAAAGTTCTTTCAAGGTAACCTACCTCAATTTTTTGGGCTTGGGGCTCTGACTAATGGGGGTAGTAAAACAGGCATCACTCAATGTTAATCAGACGTATAATTAATAATCTGTGCGTGGGCGAGCCGGACAAAGGGGTGGTAGCTCAAGAATTATTCATTGCAGAAAATCGTAGTCTCGTGAAGCCGCAAGCATCTCCAATGTAATATATAAATTAAAGTTTTATACCAAACGCACCAATTTTATTGTAAAACTTGTATAAGACATGAATTTTCTCAGAGCTATCCTAATTACGATTATTTACGAAAATACACACATCTTGTAAGATCTATAAGAAAATGATTTTCTTTCTTTTAAAGGTGTGTGACCCGATTGACAGCCTCATCCTTCCTCCACTTTATAACCCATCAAAATGCAGGTGGTATAAAAACCAGAGAGTAGTTTGGTGCTTACCACCCCGCAAGTCATGTACTCTTTTACGAGCCTATGTGATACACAAGTCATGTTTGCTTCTAGAATCCAAAGCGCTGGAGCAATTTAACTAAAAAAAACTTGGAATAAAAATGTTTGGGTCCTCATGTAGAAAACATCATGTGTTACCACCCATCTTTAATATTGACATTAACAGTTTTATTAACATGGAAACTTTAACTTCTGAACAGCCGTGACATACTCCATATCTACACCTGCAACTACCAACATCGATGAGGATGACGGACCACTGAATATCCAGGTGGTTAGAACGGGAGAAGGCACCTCACAAGATGGAAGCGCTAGTAAGTATTATATGACTTATACATATCTACACATGTGACTACCATCAATAAGGGTTTTATACAGATGGACAGAACTGGTGAAGGCGTGTCACAACTTCACAAGATGGAAGCGCTAGTAAGTAAATTTATTATATGACTTAACCTTATACATATATATCTACACATGTGACTACCATCAATGAGGGTTTTATACAGATATGGATAGAACTGGAGAAGGCATCTCACAAGATGGACGAAGCGCTAGTAAGTGTTATATCACTCATACATATCTACACCTATGACTACCATCAATGAGGGTAATGGACCACTGAATATTGAGGTGGTCAGAATGGAAGCGCAAGTAAGTATTATATTACTCACACAATTTCTACACCTGCGATTACCATCATTGATAAATGGAATACCTAATAATCCAAAGGGACAGAACTGGTGAAGGCGTCTCACACGATGGAAGCGCTAGTAAGTATTACCGTAAAGATTCGCATTATGGCGTACATGGGCTCCTTTGCATTAGGGTAAATTCATAAAAGACTCCTTCCTCTGATAATCCCAACAAGAATTAAGGGTCCGTGCCCTTATATACTGGTCATTTGTGCCTTACATTCCAGTTATGTCAAGGGAGCCCATATGCACCATTAGGCGAATCTTTACTGTATATCACTCATACATATCAACACCTGCGACTACCATCAATTCCATCAATGAGGGTAATGGCACAGGTTAACAGAACTGGAGAAGGCCTCTGCCTTAGTAAGTATTACATTTATACAATACCTACACCTGCGACTACCATCAATGAGGTACTGGACCACTGAATATCCAGGTGAACAGAACTGGAGAAAGCCTCTGACAGGATGATAAAGCCTTCAAGGTATTCTCTTTACCAAAAGCCAAACCATCTCCGCATGTGTTAGACGATTTCTTGCACTTCCATTATTGTTAGCTCTTGTAGCTTGAGTATATTACCACCAAATTGAACAACTTTTCGCCGTGTAAATAGGCTAATATCAACTGTTTCATGGAAGGAATCTTGACATACATAATGTAGAATCGTTAGGATGTTGCAATACTTATGTTTAGCGTGTCTAGTTGGAGAGAAATGTCGATTTGAAAAAAAAATTTTCATTGGTTTTTGACATCGAAGTTTTTGGGGAAAAGCGTTAATAAGCACAATATTCTAATCCTTTAATTCAATGTAACTGGTAATAAAGTTACAATTCATAATCCACAAATGTTTTTAAAAAATGGCCAAAATAGACATCTTAGGATTTTTTGTTTATGCTAGAACAACCACATCAAATATTTTTACAGAGACTAATTTCAGTCATGTCAGTCTATGCTTTCTGATTCTTGCTTTTATTCCCAGGGAATTATGATTGAGGTACGTTTCAGCTGGCAAAACAGAACAATATTTTCAACACGTAATTCAAAGTATCTAGTTCTGTATTTCCTGACATCGAGAGTAAATTGTGTACTTGTGCGACGTTTGTTTCAACCCGTTACCTCTTGTATACTTTCTAATTACTATAACTTGTCCTCACTTATTAACATTTACCAAATTTATAGCTCATTTTCATTTGTCGATGCTGATGCAACTTCTGCTGACTACAACAATTCTGGCCAACAATACCATTCTATTCGTCCACCAATACTCAGAACATGCTACTACCTCCATGCTCAGAACACTGTGACATTCATAGACCATATGGACGATCTTGAGTCACACTGAACAACTTGAAATTTAGTTAGTGTGCGATGTGGTTTTTGTTTCATGCCATTTGTCAATTTTTATCCCAGTGTTAGGAGGGTAAATTTCTTTTCCTTTCGTAGTTAGATGAATCATTATTTGATAAGATAGTGCAAAACACAAAGTTATTGTTTTATTCAACAATAAAAAAGGTTGAAAAATAATACTATCATGATTTTTAAAACTCTTCGTTTCCCTTGGATTGTTTCTTGCAGCTCTTACCTTCACCGATACTGCGCAAAATGGAGCCACATCCTATGACTACAGCAACCTTGCCACCACATTGCAATTCTCGTCAACAACCAATTCTCAGACTCATGCCGTGTCTATCAATGATGATGAATGTTTCGAGCAATCTGAGACATTTCAAGTCACTTTGGACCGACTTACACCTGCTGCATGCAGCGGAGTAGGTGCTGGGTTACCTCTGACGATGACTATAACAGATAACGACTGTAAGTATCATTAATTTCAGTCTGAAATTAATATCCATCTTCATTTGAACAAAAGAAAGCTTACTTAGTTATCCGAGATACGAATTTCCATTCATTTAATGCAAATATAGTTTAATTATTCACCAAACAAATAAATACATTTCTCCGTTAAATGTTAATTTAACGTCGCTGTGCACTCTAGAAATGCATTTATTAAATTAATGTGCTTCTTAATTATTCATGCAAGATTTTAAAAAAATAGTGCTTTTTTTGGATATTGGCCTTAATTTTTGAAATATTGTTTTGACCAAATAAAGCCAATTATTGACTAAAAATTACCCTTTTTAAAGCTAAAAATGGTAAAAAGATATTTTTTGGCATTATTTGGTAGATAATGCAAATAGTAAAGTCTATATACAAAAACAAAACAAAATAAAAACAAACCGTCCCTGTCTACATTATGAAAGAAAATAATTGTCCCTTTTCTATAGTTTTCTATAGAGGAATTGACTCAGCAAGTTTAAGCTTATCATAAACAAATAGTATCTGTTATTACTATTCATGACGATGCGATGTAGAATTGTCTCATTGTCAGTTTATTGTTTTTTAATCGATAGCCAAATTCAATTGGGACATCGCTACTGATGTTATCTTAATCTTAGAAGAGGGATCTGGTCCCAGAACAATCGATATTATCAGGGAAGGAACAATGCAAACTAAAAGTCTTGGTAAGAATTTTCATTATATTTAACATTTATGCACTCAGAACGCTAGTTAGTCGATGGATATTGTTATAGATCGCCCTGCACTACAACGTTCACGCGGTACCGTAGCATTGAACCATAGATGTCAAAAAGTGTTAATCTCTCGCACCTGTAAGATTAGTATCTTTGAAAAAAGCGGCATTGTATTCAATCTATGATTGCAGACATACACAGGTGGTGAGTGCAACCTGCGTGTAGTGCAGGGCGATCTATTCAAAAATTGTATTCATCTATTGCTATGGTAGTTAATCCGATTATTACATCACTTTGACGGCCAATTGGCTTGGTTTACCAGTGCAAAAGTGAGGGTTCTGTGTTGAGCAGCTCCTCCAAATGGTGCGAAATGATACATTAATAGTATCTTGAGCTGCAGTGATCAGCAATATCATGCTGGAATATGCTGAAACACGTCGGCTTGGCGTAGCAGGCCCGTAGCCAGGCTTCCAAGATAAAGGTTCGACTCAAATAATTATCCTTACAAGAATGGTATAGGTATTGGGTAGTGCGCTTGTTGATGGGGTTAATCGGCGCGAAGCAGCGCGCATTATTTGCACTTGTGCAACTGCTCATTATACGATTATTACGTTTCAAAAAATGTACAATAACTGCAAAAAGACCTCCTTTGTCATTTGCGATAGTTCAGGCATTAGTAATTGTTCATACATACTCACGATATAAGAACGTTTCTGATTGGATTTGGGACGTTTATTACTGGTCATAAATTCCGTTTATGACCAGTACGCAGGGCATAAACAAGCTGCGTCACGCAGCGTTGAAACCTAATTAACAAGATCCACGATTTGCTGGTGTTGCGTACACGCGCATCACCGCGACCATCTCACGCGGAGCGCAAACGATGAACGCGTAACTCCCGGCCGTTGACCTCATGAGCCGAGCTGCTTCCTGCAAGTATGTCTACTCATTTTCTCCCAATTTTTGAAGGAAAACGGTATGGAAATGTTATTTAAACTTGTAAACCCTTGTTATTGTTATTTGTATTGAATTCCTAAAATTTTTCAGAATGTTGGGTATGTATGAACGGGGTTCATTCATAGGATTTCGGGCATGATCATTGATTTATGCCCTCGGCTCACGCCTCGGGCATAAACAGCGATCATGCCCTCAATCCTATGAATGAACCCCTAATTTATGTTTGCTCTTTTAATATTGATTCTTTTTCCGTTAAAAAGTTAGTGTTACTTATATTCAGGATGCTGTTGGGATGCCATTTTGCTTAACATTGTCTGTAATAGTCGCGTGTTGCAGTTATGTGCACACAAACATAATTGTTTAAATATTTTTACGAACTCAAGGGTTAAGAACCAGAAAGCCGTAACTCCGCTCTCACAAAATGAGCATAAAGTTGGCTCCATACTTTGGTCTTCAAAAATCAATATTTCCTCCACATTGTCTTTTGTTTTGTATTGAATTTTGTCATGATTAATGGACTGTATCTTCTATAGTGCCCTGGCGACTTTATGTTCATTTTGTGGTAGCAGGTGATTGTGAGTTGAGGCTTTCTGGTTCTTAACCCTCGATTACTGTTTTATTTCAGAATTTGATGTTACTTACGACACTGCACAATCTAATGATTTCTCTATTACACCAAGCAGCAGCAATTCAGTGACATTTCCTCCTGGTATTTCCTCTCAACCTATCACTATAACTATTAACGATGATGATAAGGTTGAAGGTCACGAGGCTTTCACTCTCACTTTGAGAGATCCTAAAGGGGACGACTGCCCCAATGGTAATAGAGGAGAGAATTATCAACTCCATATAAGGATTAGAGATAATGATGGTGAGTTGCAAAGTTGAACATGAACATTTTTTTCATTATTTAAATTTATTTTAGGCGCCAAGATTCTCACAAACATATTGAAGCAGCTAGAGATACTAAGAAGTTCTATACAGAAAATGGTAAAATCTTTTAACTTTCTCTGTAAGTCACAAACATTGTTTTAAACACGTTTTAAAACACATGTTGTTCCAAAAATGTATTATTTTTTATTTGCATAAATGTGTACTACATATTATTCGGGTACCAATAACACTGATATAATCGATGCCGGATCTAAGTAATTAAAAGTAATTAAATGAGTTAGCTTATACAGGTAATTATTTACCAAAGCAGTACACATCATTTTGAAATAAAAAGATAAAAATGTATTATATTTTATCATATTTATTAGGTGTGGTCAATTGGGAAAACACAGCTTGCACTGCTATGGAAAGTGACGGTCAATGTGAAGTATGTTTAACCAGAACCGGGGATCTGACAGACTCTCAAACCGTTCGTAAGTACTGCAAAGTGATCTGATAACATCTAATTCCGATAGAATCAGGAATGTGATAAACGCCTGAAGTTTTTTGATATAATTAAGAAAAGAATACCAGATAAAGAATTTAAAAAAAATGATACCAATCAACAGAAAGACTTTCAGCTTTATATTTGCAACAAATTTAGTTTTCTATGACAAGCTGATTAATGTACATTTAAAACGATGATGTAATTGATGGAAACTCCCACAATTGTAATAAGCTATCATCATGATCTATTCTGATAAATTTCCTAGTAACCCATCTATTTGACATTCACCATCAGAATAAAATGGTGGCAGGTACTGGTACCACATCCCTCGCGTCGCTTTTATGCTAGTGATCTGGAGTTTTGCCATTTTCCCTGTAACCCTTCTCCTCCTGGTGGTGTATGTGATTATGAGCCATTATGAAATACCAAATCCAATGCTAGGATATCAATCACAAAAATGTATAGGGTTTTTTTTTTATGGAAAGACTGAAATAAACAGTGACTGGTAAATTCCCGGGGAGGGCACTCACTAAAAATTGGTGACGGGGATGTGCGGCCACATTGACCCCAATTTTTCAACTCCCTCTCACCCAATGACCCCCTTTTTTGTTTGACTGAACTCCCTCGCATCAAATGACCCTCTTTTTGTTTTCCTCTCACCGACTGACCCCGTTTTTTTCATTATTTTTCTTCAAAAAAAATTTCAAATTTTGATGACCTTCTGACAATTCTATTTTTAATATTTTTTTCTAATTTTATATTTCGACCCAAAATTTTACCCAGTTTCACAGAAAGACCCCCTTTTTGGTAAGATTTTCCCCAGTCTCACGAAAAGACCCCCTTTTTGAGGGCCCTCTCACCGAAAGACCCCCTTTTTTGGTATCTAGGCTCTCACCGAAAGACCCCTAGTTTCGAACTGCTGTCCGCACATCCCCGTCACTATCAAAGTCCAGTGCACCCCGGGGGGTAAATATAGACATGTTTTTACATACAAAATCGAAACAAACTTCTATCTTAGTATGAGATTTATTGTGAAATCTTCTGGATTTTGTAGGAAGCGTCAAAACTGATTCTAAAAATATATACTTATTGTTATCGCAAATCAGGTTTGAGATGATTTTATGATGAAACTCTACTTTTTTTGCTCAGTAATATCGGCAGTATCCAATTCAGCACTTATTGGCTCAGATTTCACCGACATCAGAGAGATACGATTTGAAGAAGGGGATGCAAGAGTATGTGTTCACGTTCAGATTACACGTGATAGCATTGTTGAGTCAACTGAGACATTCACTCTGACCATCACCCCAGGACAAGGAATCGACATTGGTTCCCAACATACCACTACAGTGACTATCATCGACGATGATGGTAAATGTATATTTTTCTAAATGCTTATCTAAAATGATCAACAAGTATCAATAGGTACATTTTATCAAACATTCATAACCTCATGAATATACGCGATGCGTGTGATCCGATCATATTTTATTATTTGTGGACGCGTACGCAAATGAAAGTCATTAATTAATATCTTACAATTGATCGCAAAGTAACATTGTTCCAATCCGGCCCTCATGAATATGCGACTCGCAGCATATAATGAACCAGAGGACGTTGACTTAGTCTGTATTAGCCTATGCCCAAAACCTAATTTCACGCAAACTATTTCATAGACTCATTATGTAAGCATTAATGTCTATCATTAGCGCAGACTGTTCTCGTTCGTATGTTAATCATGGTTCAGGGTACGCTAGTTTTGTCCTACATCAGAGGTCGACAACTCATATTAATGTGGATGTCAGTTGGCGTGTTACCATGTTCATACGCAAACGCACAAGACTCGGAATTGACTATAACATGTGGCAACAGTTGTCAAGGGGCATATTCACCCCAGAGCCCTATAGGATGCTGGCCACCAACATATTTTTTAGAATTTGAGGCGTTTTTGACCATTTGGTCAAATCTAGCCCCTTCAAAAAACCCTTGACATCCTGGCTACACCACTGCGTAAACGATAGACTAACGATGCTCATCAGACATGTATTTTTTACGTTTAATATCAATTTGTTTTGTTTTGTCAAACAGCTAGAGATCAAGTAGGCTGGGAGCTACCGTTTTACGTGTTTAGTGAAGCGGTGGGTAGCAGTGCAACAGTGTACATCACACACACCGGCAATAATGATATCAGCGTCAGTGAGTATGCAACTTGACATTCACACTCATACTGACCATCCCTTAACATACTATTTCATCCAATATAAACACCATTTAAATTAAAAGCAAATGTTCCCAGGATTCATAGTGTTATCAGTTTGCCACCCAATTGTCAAAAGTGTTCACACTTGCAGTTACTGATACATCATCTAAGGGTAACGACAATTCTTAAATTGAGTCCTTATAGCACGCGTCTCATAAAAGTGATAACCGAACAAGTGATTATATTATTGTTCATTAATAATGTAGGGAATTACAGATTTTGTGATCACGATGTCCATTTTGGGGTTAATTATTGAGCTGAATTTGTCATCTTATGGTGCATTTCAATACCTTGAACATGATGATGCAATAATGCACTGCAAAGTTGACATCTATTTGAATCACCTATTTGAATCAATGATATTCTAATTATTATAAGGATATCATGTGCCGGAATCATATGATATGATATACATATAATTATGATGTGGTTATGATATGATATGATATAATATAATATGATATGATATAATATGATATGATAATGATGTTTACTTGATATGGTGTTTACTTGTTTAATAAATAGGTGTGACTTCAAGCTCTGGCACAGCTACATCAGTGGTAGATTTCACTCCAGTCTCAACCAGTTTCCCCATCCCACAGCAAACAACGCGATACCGTCTACAACTCCAGATCATAAATGACGGAGTAGATGAACCAGACGAAAGCTTTGTGTTGACTCTGCGGTCTGATACAGATTCTGTTTCTGTTACGCAAGCACAAACCACCATTACAATTACAGATGATGACCAAGCTACTACTCCACCTCCAACTCGACCTCCACGAAGTAGGTTGAAAATGAACTTATCAGGAACATGCAAACAGTATTGTAATTATATATTCCAAACATACCAACATAAGTAAAGAACAGATATTGGATTCCAATATCTGTGAGTAAAGAGTGTCATCAGTTTCGCCGCCGGAACATATTATAAAGGAGGAAAATAGGAAAAAGGATGCCACCCGGAAGTTGAACTTATGACCTAAGATAGCTTCGTGATTGGGCAAACTGTATATAAGTGGTCACTTAGTATTTGAATGTTTCACACATTAATCATTTTCAACGATATTCCAAACATGCCAACATAAATAAAGAGATGTCAACAATTTCGCTGCCGGAACATATTATAAAGGAGGAAAATAGGAAAAGGGATGCCGCCCGGACCTAAGATAGCTTCGTGATTGGGCAAAACTGTAAATCCGATATATAAGTGGTAACTTAGTGTTTGAATGAAAAAAAACCCTGCACGACCTTTATTTATGTAACACCCAAAAAGCGTTTGCAGGTGCTTGCAGGAAATATTTGAAAGAAGCGTTTGGCAAAAAAGATAACAACTAGAATAATCCAGTCATATACACGCATTTATTTTTAAATTTCTTTACAGGTTTAAGTGGTGGAGCAATCGCTGGGATTGTCATTGGTTCCATTATCGGTGCCCTCATTCTTGCCATTGTTGCAGGAGTGCTGTTTTGGTTCTGTATTCGAGGAAGAAGTGCGCTTCCTGTTGCTGGTAATATGGGTGTTGCCACACCTGCGCCACAACCAGGCCAATTACAGCTGGTTCCACTTGGTTACGGTGGTAATGCCTTTGGTGTTCCAAGTAATGGATTTGGATACCCGTATAATAGTTTTGGGCTCCCAAACAATGGGTCTGGATACGATAATTTCTATGGGGTAGGTATGAGCTTAAAGTCATAATGTACGATTTCCGTCGTATATTAATTTGGTTATTCTTCACCCAAAATGCTAAAAATAATATTAGTATTAACTGCCAGGAAGGGTTACTGTTCATTTTAAGCCTGGCTATTTTGGACGTTTAACATGGATTTCTAAAAAATCATAGTATGACTTTATGTCAAAATTGCTCTGTTGACCTACAAACACAACCAATTTGGCTGATTCCATTAGGCGTTAGTTGGGATGTGTAAACATTACAAATATGCCAAAATATTAATATCATAAAAGCTTTAATGTGCTTGAGAGGTATTTTAGGGATTTTTATATACTCGCCTTTGTATGTTTAGCCGTAAAAGTTTATCTGTTCTTAATTTGACTGAAACTGGTTATTATGTTATAAATCTTAAAATAGCATGTTAAGCACGCCAATTCTTATTGATACAATAATTATATTGATATAGCTGATATAGCTATGTATGCAATATGAAACAAGTATATGATTGGAATCTTCATTTGTTTGAAGGAATTTCCAGGAGGAATTTGTCGGATTAGGAAATTATTTTGTCTTATTTGACTTATCACAAAAACAACATGATACTTTTAGTGAAAAGTGTATAATTTAAATTTGTGGACATCTGTGATTGTGAATTTTTGATAGAAATGTCCTGTAAATAAATAAACGAATCATATATGCTTTCTCTTCAATGTTACATTTACATATTAATTTATTCATTGCCCAGTGGATATGTTAAACAATGTTAATCTTTTATTATTTTTTATTACAGAATACTGCATATGGCCGCAACCCTTATGGTTTTGGATACCCATAGATCCGATGACGGTGGATTAATTGAATACATGAATACAAAACCCACCCAAGTCCATGGAAAGTGATTTTGGGAAAACTGAAAAACAAATGTGTATCATACACGCTGAGCATTGGGTTCAACTTTAATACATATGATATGCCTATGTATAAGCAACAATTTCCCATGCTTAACTCAATTTGGCCAAAGTATGGACTTGGGTGTGTTTTGTGTTCATGTTTTCAATTCTGAAATAGCTCTCTATTACACATAGGAGCAACGTGACTTATAATCTACAGTACAATGTCAGAGAAAACTGTTCGAATACTTCAATTATAAATGATCCTCACCTATAATCGAAGACCGAATTAAAAAGGCTAGTTTGCGTATGACATCCTGTCAACCAGACCAAAAATGCAGTACTGCACAGGTCAGCAACCAATCACGTCGCGTCTTTGCCCTGACGTCGGACGCAAGCAAGTCTTTTTTGCATAATATACTCATCGTCACCATTATGTCCTCCCAACAATGATTGGTGGAGAAAGGGGACGGCATCTGTGAAGGAGGAACACTATAATTCTTAGATTCAATTCACTCAAATAGCACAGTGTGGTCAGAAGAGCGCGAATTAGGGCAGTGTTCGAACAATTTTTATCTGAGACTGTAGCTTGTAATAATAATTTTCTTTAAATTAAAAAACTATATTAAGGCTATAATTATCGTAGTTTGCTTTAAGATTATATAGATATGTAATAATTATCTACTGTAAGACTGTATTATACCGGAAATTCAATTTTGTCGTACTTTTAAGCTTGACTTACAAAAACAAACAACTTCGGCCTTTAAAACATGCAATATATTTAAAATTCATTGTGTTTTTTCAAGCGTAAATTACCCGTTTTTTGTTTGTTTGTTTGTTTTGTTTTTATTTTTTGTATTTTCTCTAAAAAACTGTTAAAGACGATATTAAATAATTAATGCTATAAAAAATAACAACAACAAACCGTTTGATTACATTTCTGATGTATTTGGGTTTTATATGGCACCCGATAAGAAGAATCCAATGGAATAGCAAAGTTTCTAATCCATTTCATAGATTGGTTCCATATCTATTCAACATGTGCGACAAAATTGGATTTGAGCGGTCCCACTTTATAGCAGGGACCTATTAGCGAATAACAGGGAAGGTGTATACAAATATTGTATAGCTTTTAAAGCTTTGTTAAGGTTATTATCCCAGACCCGGGCGTCTCTTATAAGCAGTGTATTGATATGCGGTTCATTTAGTAAGAACAGGAACGATGGTCCCTTATAAACCAAAACAATTGTGAGAAATGCTTCACTTTACCATGTTTGAGACAATTGTATTGGTGGACCAGTGGGTATCATGTCTTAGTTTAGTAGTACAAGTAACTATAGGAAAGAGATGTTTTTTTTGTTTCAACAGGAATAAAGAAGCTAAAATTAAGAAACTCCGTTAAGGGCTCTGGTATGAACGTTTGAAAATTATTTTTGTGGGACATGAGAAAACATGGGATGACATGGGATGTAAGAAACCCCGGTAATTAGGTGTGTGGTATGCATATATTAATTTCACAATTTGTAAAAGCAGCGTAAAGGATTCTACGTAGTATTGTAAATAGTAGATAATGTATTGGCGCCATATAAGCCTAACTAAGTTAGTTTAGAGAACCAAACAATGCCACTGAAAGATGATTCTTGCAGTTTCGGCCTCATAGCTATTCAGTGCCCCTTGTCATGCTTGCTGGAGCACATCCATCCCGACTGGGCGGTCTCAAAGGCAATTCATATCCAGTACCGTTTAAATCCGTCCTAGATCGGAATTGATTTGTTGACATTTTAAGTGGTGTGGAAAAACTACACATTTTGGTGCTTCCCAGAAATCTTAGGCAATTATTTCCGGGAAAATTATTTGAATTAACGGCTCTAAAATATAGGGAAACATGATTTAAAGACAGATTTTGATTGTTTATGGTAGTATTAAATGGTCTATAACATACGAAACCAACTAATTTTCAGTTATAATAAAACGTAATTTAAATTAGCATTTAAGCATAGCATTTTGAGGAAAGTAATTAAAAACCATTTTGAGTGGCGATCAGTACGGGAATCAAATTTCATTATAAAGGTTTTTTAGGGAAAGGGTCCAATTGCTTGCCTGTATATCTGCTTAAATAATCGATCAAACATATATTGAAATTAAAACATTTTAAGGCTGGCAAGTTTGACCAACCGTTTTGTTTGAGTACAAAACTGTATCCAAAATACAACATGAATAGAATTAAGAAAGTTTTAAATAGGCCTATTAGACTAAATTGTCAAATTACAAAATGTGTTTTTCAGAAAAAAGTTTAAGAGCAAACAGAATCACTTTTGTACATAAAGTTTACTTTCACCTTTATGTTTGTGGAATGTTTGTTTGTCTGTAGTTTAATAATTATTGTGATCTGCCGTTTTGGTGAGTTACATTCTAGGAAGAAAAATGCGGCATGTTTTCAGTCAAAAGAAGGGTTAGGAGGTAATTTGTTTAACCCCTTAGCACTCCCTATCGATCTAACATTCTCTCTGATTGGTCAATTACATGATATCTTCATTTAAATCACCAATCAGAATGGAGCTTTGAAAATAATTCACCCTAATTTTTTTGCGTGGTGAGATTTCAACAAGGTTGCTTATTGGTCCAATTGATAATGAAAACTTCTTTTTGACCATTCGGCAGGTAGTTCTCATGGGGTTAAAAGAGTTGCTACAAATGTTATCCTATAGCTGCACATTAAAATGTCGTGTTTTTGTTTATGTAAACTCAGCATTTCGTAAATCACTAATAAGAACAAGTCATTAAATGTGAATAAAGGTTTACATAGGAACGATTAATAAATATTATGTTTTTATTCATAACAAAATACAATATGAAATAACAAGTACATTTTAAGAACTTTTTAAGAATATTTTTATATATTCGTATAATATATAGCTATATCTTGCCAATTCTATCATATTAATGCAATAAAGTATCAAGTGATTTCCAGAAACTTGCCTTTTAGTCATGTATATGGTCGAATCCAACGAAAAGTGTACACGGCATGTTCAGGGCCATAACTTAAAAGTATTAATCAATTGGCATTCGTTTTTGTATTGTGTTTATTCGCCTTGATCATACGCTTCGCGCCATATATAATAAGACCCCTTCTGTGTAAAACTTAGACACAGAGACCCCAAAACATGCTATTTTTACCCATTTTTTCAAAATATTTCTTAAAGTATTTTTAAAAACATCTAAATCAGTTATGAAAAGAAGTCATTGGATTGAATCTAAATTGATTTCCTGAAAGGTGTGTATTCAAAGATTGCCTGTTCAATTTTTCACATATTTGTACATAATTATGAATTTTTTGTGATACTTTTTTGAGTGGTATTTTTTACATTACCTACGAATACAATTTTTCATAGCTCTAGATATATCTTTAAAAATGGAAATCACTAATAAATGCGCAATTGATACAAGCTTTGATATGTCCAATACTGAAATGCATTGCATTCGGACATCTTTATTATTGTGTTTAGCTGCCAGAAATTCTAAATGGCACAAAGGTAGGTTTGGTAAAAAATATGCATTACCTCCGAATACATGTTAAAAGTTGTGCCATTTCCACAAAGTGAGAGAATAGTAAACAAAAGTTAAGCAATAGGTGCAGGGTAATACACTCTTTATTTCTACCAAGTTTCAATAACCTGCGTTTAAATATTTCTGAGATGTCAACAATAAAAGCAAGTATTCGTAGGTAAATTTCGGTAACCGAATGTTACCTACGAATACACTTTGACATCATGACAGTATTGTGAAACACCGCCATTCATGCTAATGCCCATATTGGTACATAACGAAGGCCTGTATGTTTGCTATCAAATCATATGTCAATGAAAGCATGCAAAACTGAATACGGCTTAATTGGTGAAAAATATGTACTGAAATAGACGACGGTCTGCTCATTTGAAAGAAAAATCAGATTCAAAGAAGATTAGAAGGGATAAATACTTGGATTTGTCAACTGTCATGTGTGCTTCATTTTAAATGTTTACCGACCTTCTGGTTTCTGAGTAATTTGTGTCCAAATTGATTTATTCGAAGGTAACTTTTGACGTTTTCGCTAAGGTTACCAACGAATACCATGGAAAAAACGACTGTTCTCATTGTCTCATGATCTAGACAACACATTGATGGACCCTGGTATAAAGCTAATTGTAGTTGCCCTCAAACGAAAGGCCACAAGACGTAACTGACTCCAAGATGGACTTCACAAGTCTGCAATAACGGTTTGAAGTGATTTGTGTGCAATTAAGCAAATTAAAGTCACTTTAGTGCCTTTATTTCTTACTTCAATCCTCTTTCAACCGCTGTGAACCGACATTATTAATACATGATTTCATTTCTATTGTAGATGTTACATGTCATATGGATTTCCAATACTGGTGAATAAAAATGTCATAGCACAACTCTAAAATATAAAAAAATGGCAATTGGAGATAATACACGTTCCTCAACTACAATTCAAATTTCTTTATGCAAATGAGATTACGTAATTAAAGGTACTCTGATACTAAATTGTTGTGTGTTTTGAAAGACAAAGGTACAAACTTTATTGATCGTAAGTAACAGTCATCTAAGTCATGCATGAGCGGAGATAAATAATGGTTGCGGGATATTATTGAACAACCCTCGTATAGCTATATCTTGCCATTTCTATCCTATTAATGCAATAAAGTATCAGGTGATTTCCAGAAACTTGCCTTTTAGGCATCTATATAAATCTTGATCAAAGAAGTTTGCTACAGAAGAAACTGGAAAATGATATGCAAAATGCATAAAATATTTTGTTATTACATTTTTGGCACTTTTGGTGATACCAGTATTTCTGGATTTTTTTTCTGTAGCATGAAAATCTTAAAAGCTACGTGCGTGGTCTTTTGAGATCTTCTTTTTTGCCTTATATCATTAGCCTACTACGATAATTGCCCTAGTCCTTTTTGTAATTTTGAGTATAAAGTACAAATTATGGCTCAAGCATGCATTTGTGGTGTGATCAAGCCAAACCAGTCTGAAGTCGGACATATTGAATTTTCAGTTTCCTTAAGGGAAGGGGTATGAACGTTTGGACAGTATTTATTGTGGGACATTAGAGCACATCAGACATATCGAATTGCATTCTGAATACGAAGAATGTCCTTCTGATATCAAATAATTTTGATTTTTGAAATTCGCAATGTAATACACATTTTATGGCAAATCATTAAAATTGATATTTTTGATATTTAACAGTACTTGAAGTAAACTTTATAATTCTGATGATTTATACTTAAAGTGTATGTAGGTGGGATGAAAAGCCGACGATAAATTGAAAATTTTGACCTTTCGTATTGAAGATATGGATTTTTTTCCCAAAACACCAAAAAAATAGGTCTTTTTGGAAAAAAATCCATATCCTCAATATGAAAGGTCAAAATTTTCAATTGATCGTCGGCTTTTCCTCCCAGCTACATACACTTTAAGAATATATCATTAGATTTATAAAATTTATTTCGAGGACTGTTATATATCAAAATTTGAAAATATCAAATTTTAATAATTTGTCATAAAATTTGTATTATATCGTGAATTTCAAAAATGAAAATTATTTGATATCAGAAAGACATGCTTCGTATTCAGAATGCAATTCGATACGTCTGAGGTGCTCTCATGTCCCACAAAAAATACTGTCGAAACACCATAAACGCTCATTCCAGATCCCTTAAGGGGGTACTACACCCCTGGCCAATTTTGTGCCTATTTTTGCATTTTTCTCAAAAATTATAGCACATTGGTGGCAAGTAAGATATGTATATTATAGGGGCAAGGACTACAACTACTGTACTGAAAATTCAGCAACTCAAAGCAAGTAGTTATTGATTTATTGATCAAATATTGGTTTTCCCTCATTTTTGACTGTAACTCCACAACTGTTGTCTGTGCTGAAATAAAATTTCTAGTGCAGTAGTTGTAGTCCTTGCCCCTATAATATACATATCTTACTTGTCCCCAATGTGCTATAATTTTTGAGAAAAATGCAAAAATAGGCACAAAATTGGGCAGGGGTGTTGTACCCCCTTAAAACAGCATAATTATGTAAAGCTACATTTTTCAGAATATGTCATTGAATTTGGACAACCAGTTCAAAAGATGTTAGCAGTTTCCAAAACAATAGGAAACAAAAGGAAACACTTCTATTGTTTGTTTGGCTCCTGGGTTTGCATGTTTGGCTATATCTCAAAATCAATATTTCCGATTTCCAATGATGTCCAAAACGTTTCGTGCTTCCTGAATTCTGGGTACTGCCTTTTCAAACTTGTTTTTAAAACGTTTTAAACATGTTACATTTTGGGGTTTGATTGGATAAAAAGTTTTAATAATATTAAATGTCGGGTTATATAAAGGTCATGGAAACTTTAAAAAAATGTTTTGTATGAAAACACATTAAAACAATATTTTTAAAATGTTTTTACAATGTTATTATTAAAAATGGGGGGGGGGTCATAAAATTTTGATGACCAAAATGTAGGGAGGCACAAGATGACCACAGATAGTGTGTTTATTTTATTCAAAAAGACTGATTTCAATACAATTTTAGCCTGTTTAGGGGGTAAGGTGTATCGGTAGTGGGGAAGGGAGTTGATAATTTTCAAGAAGTTGGCCTAGGGTAATGAATTTTGTTGCAAGTGTCATCCTTTGTTGCCTAGAGAACACGATATTTGCAGGTTTTTGGTTCATGATATAGGATGCAGGAATATACCATCAATGTAATGTGTGATTAAAATGGGCTCGTGTTTTGTAAGTGTAGTAGCAAAATAGAAGGAGACATATTTTGAGGCATAAGGGGGTTGGCATTTTCTTCGGGGGGGGTCCCAAATATACTGGGGTCATAAATGTTAGGAAAGAAAAATGGGGGAGTCATGAAATGTTGATGACCAAAATGTAGGGAGTCACAAGATGACCACATATAGTGTGTTTATTTTATTCAAAAAGACTGATTTTTGTTGCCGAAATAGGGGGGGGGGGGGTTGCAATGCGCTTTTATAAATACGCACGTGACTCATAGGCACGACATACCAAGACCAGCAACCGTGACCAAATCCTCCTGCATTGACCACTATACAGAAAAGCATAGGAACTATGTAGATACATTTGCTGCGATCAAACAAAATCAGTCGGAATTCGGAAATATCAAATTTTCAGTTTCTTATGGGATAGTAAACAACATTTTACACAAAGCTTCCTTTTGCAGAAAATCCCTTTGAGAATGAAAAACCAGTTCCAAAGATATGAGCAATTAAGGTTACACAAAGAAACATATAAAAAACGTATAAAAGACGTATAAATGTGTTCTCTAAAACTAAGTTTTCTCAGCAATCACATATCGTAGTGAGACAAATGTTGGTGCATGGATGTATCTTTACATTATTTTTGTGTGTTACTTATACATATTTTTAGAATCCGTTTGAAAATCCTTCGTTTAAATCCTTTTTACGCACCATAAAAAAAACATCAAAAACGCGTTCCATGCTGTTTTTTTTTTTCAAATGCGCGCCCCGTATAAAACCACGCCGAGTGATTGTTTTCTCCTTTTTTGTATTGTACTAAAATCGACCAAAGTAATAATGTTGCCATTTAACAGAACCAAATGCGGTACCGATTAATTTTTAGAAGACCGTTTTGAAAAGATAAATAAATAAATAAATAAAAAAATAAATAAAGAAATAAATAAATAAATAAATAAATAAAATAATAAATAAATAAAATAATAAATAAATAAATAAATAAATAAATAAATAAATAAATAAATAAAGAATAGACCAGTTATTTTAATATCAATCTTTTTTTCCAAATAGAGACGTAACAGTTTGTTTCAAAATCTCAACTTGTATTTAAATTTATTTGATTATTTTCCCCTTTCTCGAGTATCTCCAATTTGAGCCCTAAATAAGAATCTACTTCTTTTAATTCCACAATCTATTCCATTAACCCTAACCGCCTAAGGGCTTTTTGGCGACGGGAAGGGAAAGAAGGAAGGAATAAAGAGAGAAAAGAAGTAAAGAAGTTGTTTGCTCTGGGTGGGATTCGAACCCGAGATCCCTCGCATGCCAGGCACTGGGTCGGCGACACTTTGCCACGTGTCTTGGGCTTCGCTGGCCAGCGAAACCGAGCCTATATATCACTTAGGGCGATTGCGTCATCACACCACGTGGGATGCATGCACGAACAGCGTATATCAAGTAGTATTTTGTAGTATACCGTCCTGTTAGGGTTAAGCAATATCAAGGATTAATGTTACACGTCTCATAACAGATGGATAGTTAGCTTTGTGGTCTTATACAATGCTTTACAACTGGGAGATACCGAGATCGATTCCCACCTTTGCCTACTCTTTTTTTTTTTTTTCAAGTCTGGGAAATAATAAGTTTAGTTTGACTTGCCCAACTTGGTGGTGTAAAGTGCTATGAATATGAATTAATAACACAATAGCTAATTTAAATAAGAATGCGGTACATGCTAATGAGCTATTGCCATTTCCAGGAGATTATTCCATGTTGAAAGGTACATACGACAGCTGCATGCTATCGTTAATCCTTCCTAATGGTGCTAATTTCTCGTAGGCTTAATCGCCGTAGAAGTAGTGACGTAACAGGATTAATTACTATAGCGATAGGTGAAAACATTTTTTAATGTATTGCCCTGCGCTATAAGTAGGCTACACTCATTACCTCATGTATGTGTATGTGTACGATCATAATCATAGATTGAACACGATACCGCTCTTTTCGAAGACACTAATCGTACAGTACAGGTGCGAATTTCCATAAAATTACGATCAAACAATTACAATGCAAATTAATTGATGATGCATTTCAGATAATTTTGTTGAAGTGTCAATCTACACCAAAATAATGTGGTCAGTGTTAGTAAATGTCTTCAATGTTCGTTGAACTGTCTATTATAAAAATGGCCATTCTACACATTATCAAAAACAATGGTCAGTAAATTAAAAATTAATATAGATAAGTGAACAAATAAAAAATATACAACGTAGGATACTAGATTCTGCACGAGTTATCCGAATCTGTACGCCCTCGGAATATGATAATCCTGATAAACTACTCTCTAGCTACTCATGAGGGCGTTTTAAGGATCCACGACGTTAACATTTAATCAACAATCTATACCAAAATAATGTGGTCAGTGTTAGTATAATTTCTTCAGTGTTCGTTAAACTGTCTGTTATAAAAATGGTCATTCTACACATTATCAAAAACAATGGTCAGTTTATAAAAAATACTATAGATAATTGAACAAATGAAAAATACTAAGTATACAACGTATACTGCGCCAAGAAAGTATCCTTACACTTGGAAAAATAATCACAATTTCAAAACTGAACCTTAGTACTTTCTTAGTACTTAGTACTTTTCATTTGTTCAATTATCTGTAGTATTTTTTATAAACCGACCATTGTTTTTGATAATGTGTAGAATGACCATTTTTATAACGGCCAGTTTAACGAACATTGAAGAAATTTAGTAACACTGACCACATTATTTTGGTCACAAATGTTAACGTCAAAATAGCAGCCCCGGTGGTCGTGTGTCTTTAAAACGCCCTCATGAGTAGCTAGAGAGTAGTTAATCAGGATTATCATATTCCGAAGGGCAAGGCGTACAGATTCGCATAACTCATGCAGAATCTAGTATCATATACTGCTCCAAGAAAGTATCTTTACACTTGTAAAAATAATCACAATTTCAAAACTGAACCATATTGGGGTAAATTTGTTTTTTGTAATAGATGCACTATCTAATCCTGCACATTAGGACACCACATTGAATCCAATGTGACCTCAAGAAGTAAAGTTACAAGCAATTGAATAGACGACGGTCCCGGTTTAAAAGTGACAAATTGGCCTACACAAGGCGCAAAAAAAGATTCCAACAAGCGCAACAAAGTCTTAAGAGACTACACAGTGTATTCAATAAAGCCTCATTTAAAGCAGTATTTATTTCAGTTTTTACTTCTCTGTACTTTTCATAACTTGCATTTTATTTGTTAGCTCTGTTTTCATTTTTCTTTTGTTCCTTTTGTTTTAAATTAAAGGCACACACAAATTAGCCATTTACCACTCTCAAACCAGATGTCTATAGTCCGTGGAGTTTTGAATAGGCCAGTGTGTCACTTTTAAAACTGGACCTTCACCATCCCGGGCCAGGGTATACTTAGTAATTATTGCACCACCCCGTACATCACACCACCGTCAATAGTTAGGTACACTCAGTGTTACAAGACTCAGGTCCGGACACGGACTAAGTCCGCTTTCAGTGGACTCGGGACTTGACTTGGACTTAACTTGGACTCTGCTGGAGTCAGACTTGACTTGGACTCGGGACTCTGTTGGACTCTAAATTAAAACCGAGTTCGCCTCAAGTACAGCGATATTTTTCGGCCATGATGATGACTTTTAGCATTCATGTTTGCCCTGGATGATGATAATATTATGTGTATACTGTAGACTGTGCAGCAGTATAAATCAGTGCGTGTTTGACTCTCCATAATCAGGAGCTTCACAGAACACTCAAGTGAATTTATTTATAGTGAAAGTCATTTTGACAATACTATGCTCAATTATTACTTCTTCATGTTTCCCATATTTCAACGTTTATTCACGGCATAAAACACCAACAAAATTGTCCGGGAAGGGGGGGGGGGCACTCGACTTTGGAAGTAACGGGGATGTATGGAGAGCAGCGTCTTTCGGTGACACCAAAAAAGGGGATCTTTCGGTGACAAGGCCCCCAAATTGGGAGGTATTTTGTTGAGACTGGGGGAAATCGTTCTTAAAAAGGGGGTCTTTTCGTGAGACTGGGAAAAAGTAAAAAATAATTACAAAAGTTTCAATAATATATCAAAATTTGAAAATTTTTGAAAAATGTCATCAAACTTTGATTTTTTTGTTGAAAAATTTGAAGAAAATAATGAAAAAACTGAGTCATTCTACAATTCTTTAAAAAATGGGGTCTTTTGGTGAGAGAAAAACAAAAAAAGGGTCATTGGGTAAGAGGGAGTTCAGTAAAACCAAAAAAAAAGGTTTATTGGGTGAGAGGGGGTTGAGTTGAAAAATGGAGTCAATGTGGCCGCACATCCCCGTCACCCATATTTAGTGAGTGCCACCCCTCCGGGGCAAAATGGTAACTCTTAAACATTTGTAAAGACTGTAAGCATGGTAAATATAGTTGTACATCGGTTGGTCATAAAGTTTTAATTTATCCAAAGCAGGCAGTCCCTTTTTCCTGTACGAGGGAATGTGTTGTGTTTTTTGGAAGGGCATAGTTGAGTTGAATTGTTAATCAAAGATTTTCAAATTAATCTAATTAAGGTTATACGAGGTATTGTTGGTCGAAGCAGCCAAAAAAGAAAATCGATTTTAATTATCTGAATCAATATATTATTAAAAAATAACACTTTGTTGTTTTGCAAAAGTTCATTCTACAAATCGTATACTTTGAAAACCTGCTTAATTTATTGTTGTTAATGAGTTATGTACATTTTACAAAAGTGTTATTGTTTCAGCCCTCTTTACAACATAATTCAAGAACCACTGAACCTACAAAAGTATATCTGTGATATTTGAATTCTTCTACACTCTCGCTATGAATTGAGCAATGCATATTTTTGCTAAAGCTCACTACCATTCGCAAGATGCGGTGAACTACATTGTTTTGTTGCTGCTTCGACCAACAATACATCGTATACCCTTAACATAAGTTATTGTTTATTGTCCCAATGATGAGAGTAGTTTGAGAAATCTCACTAAAATACATGAACGTGAAGGAAGCTGCTTTGAAAAACGATAAATGAATAGAATTAATTAGCTGTGAAATCTACTTTGAGTTTGTCAATTTAAATCTAAAAATAAAATAAAATTGAATATGTGTTATTATTGGGACCACACTACATATACACTGAAAGTTCAAACCTGATGTATTCAATGTGAATACTTTGAAAAGAATATAGGTCTATTCTAATTGTACCATGCATCGGTTACCGCAAAACATGACAACAAAAGCCATAATGTTAGGGTCAAACTGTAAGGAATTTCATTGCGCATGCAAGCATTACCGATAGTTTTGTTTAGTATCGGAAGGGGAAGAAGAAATGAAAAAGGAGAGGAGATGAACAAAGAAGTCAGTTTCCTTAAAATAATAATATAATTTAGAAGAGAAATATATTGATCTTATATGAAATGAATCAAGAAATGTGTTAAGGGATGGGGTATGAACGTTTGGACAGTATTTATTGTGGGACATTAGAGCACATCAGACATATCAATTGCATTCTGAATACGAAGAATGTCCTTCTGATATCAAATAATTTTGATTTTTGAAATTGCAATGTAATACACATTTTATGGCAAATGATTAAAAATTGATATTTTTGATATTTAACAGTCGAAGTAAACTTTATAAATCTGATGATTTATACTTAAAGTGTATGTAGGTGGGATGAAAAGCCGACGATCAATTGAAAATTTTGACCTTTCGTATTGAAGATATGGATTTTTTTCCTAAAACACCCAAATTTTAGGTCTTTTTGGGAAAAAAATCAATATCTTCAATATGAAAGGTCAAAATTTTCAATTGATCGTCGGCTTTTCCTCCCAGCTACATACACTTTAAGAATAAGTCATTAGATTTATAAAATTTACTTCGAGGACTGTTATATATCAAAAATGTGAAAAATATCAAATTTTAATAATTTGTCATAAAATGTGTATTATATCGTGAATTTCAAAAAATGAAAATTATTTGATATCAGAAAGACATTCTTCGTATTCAGAATGCAATTCGATATGTCTGATGTGCTCTTATGTCCCACAAAAAATACTGTCGAAACGCTCAAAACGCTCATTCCAGATCCCTTAATACAATACAAAAGAAATTGGTTATTCAATATAATACATAAGAAATTGAACATTAAGCAAAGTGATGAAAACGATTCTCATAAATTTCCTATTTTTTAATACAATACAAAAGATATAGGCTATTCAATAGAAGTTGAAGATTTTGCGAAGTGATGAAAATGATTCTCTTAAATTTCCTATTTTTTTTAATAGAATACATAAAATAGGTAATTCAATAGAATCCCCCCAATCATGTTCGGTGCCCCCTCCAATATAATGACCCACGCATGATTTCATGATTATAATTTATTTTGTGTTATAGGGCAATGATTATCCTGGTGTGTAGGGGGGTATACTACTCTCGGGAGAGAAAGAGCTGGCTAATTTTTAAACGGACAAGCTGCCGCCCCGGGGAAAGTTGTTGCAATGTCAACTTCTTTAATACAATGAAAACCACGAGTCGAGACTTTGTGATATGTAACTTTTACTAAGTAGCATCGGTGGTTTTATTTCACAAAAATGCATATCGTACATGTAAAGAGATTTTAATTAATAACGCCTCAATTCCCCTTCATTCAGGTTTATATTATTAACCTTAACACTACCAAACATATTTAAGGTGGTACTACACATCCTGATAAATTTTGTGACTAAAGTTGCATTTTTCCCAAAAAATATCTACAGACTGGTAAGGCAAGGAATCCAATTACTTCACTGAAAGTTCTGTGATTCAAGACAAGTGGTTCTTTATGTTAAGAAATGAGGTACATTCTAGCGGTACCGCTTCTCTTTTCTTAAATAACATACCGCTTGTTTTGAGTCACTGAAATTCCAGTGTAGTAACAGGATTCCTTGCCCTTATAATATACATAACTTTTGTTACCAGTGTGTTATTATTTTTTGAGAGAAATGCAAAAATAGTCACAAATTTATCAAGGGGTGTAGTACCACCTTAAAGGTGTCCAGGCTCGTCTGTTACTATTAACATGCTACATATAGTATCCAGCTTATTTAAGTATCATTGTATGACCTAAGTTTGAACTTTATTTTCCCCTGCATTTATGAACAAGACCTGTCTTTAAAAAAGTCTTGGAATGCTAGAAATTTGTTGTGTAGGACATAACTAACTGGGAAATATCAGTATTTATTGGTAAATACCATCAATGACGTACTTGGAAATATTCAAGAACTTTCATGTTGAAAGCTGAATTGAAAAATTGTGCTAAATAGGTCTACATTTAATTCATAACAAAGTGCTCAATGGAAATCACATCCATCGAGTTTCACGACAATCCAACAGTTTATATTTCGACGACATTAAGAATGTTTGCTGCTCAAGAGTGATCATATCAACTAAGTTTCATGACAATCCAAATATCTATTATCAGTAACTGGTATAACCTTCATATGACCTTGATCCGACAATCAATACTCAGTTGACATAATGACCTTGACACGACTTTGAACATACTGACAATCCACAATATATACTTAGTCGACATCAAATGACCTTTAATAATTTTGGCGCAGCATGTTGTGATCGAGGACGGCCGCGCACACTGTACTTTCAGTATGTCCAGCACCTCCTGGGAGATACTATTAAAGGGGATGGTGCAGCTAAACAAAATATTGTTTCTCGCTATGAGTTTTAAAATATTGGACTCGACTACGTCTCGTCCAATATTTTAAAACGATGAATATGGGCTCAATCAATCCAATTTTATGTCATAATTGTATAAAATGTTAGTTGAAAAAAAAATCAATACGAAGGCCCAATTGAAGCAGTTTGCGGTTCATTTCAAGTGCATGTCTGGCCTTTTTTGTCGGGGGGGGGCAAAGAAAACAAAATTACCCAGCGAGCATAATTTCGATTCGATTTGCTGCTTGGATATATGCGCACGCAGCACTCAAAAATGTCATTTCATACTACCCCCCGTGTTTGACGCCCATGCTTACTAAAGCAATATCTAAGATACTCAACCTAAATTACCACATAAAGTAATCACTAGGTGGAAAATTTTGTTATGGGTATTTTGGTACCTCATTCGGCGTAATGCGACTTTATTTAACCCTGCATGTTTCTTGGATGTTAAAAAGGTTTTTAATTAATTTCGTACTTCGAACGTCAATTCCTGACTTAACTACTTTACTTGCATCTGTAGTATTATTAGTAAACAGTAATAATAAAAGAGTAAGGCCAAGTTAATTGTTTCATTTATTCTGAGCACAAATCTTTGAGCAAAACAATCGAGAAAAAACAAAAACAAAACAACAACAACAACAGCAACAAAATTTTGGCAAAACACCACTTCCGAGACAAATAAATTATAGGGTCAGCTCGACTATGAGTTGCCCAAAAAACATCATCATTCAAGGTGGTTAAGGGATCTAGAATGAGCGTTTATGGCGTTTCGACAGTATTTTTTGTGGGACATGAGAGCACCTCAGACGTATCGAATTGCATTCTGAATACGAAGCATGTCTTTCTGATATCAAATAATTTTCATTTTTGAAATTCACGATATAATACAAATTTTATGACAAATTATTAAAATTTGATATTTTTCAAATTTTGATATATAACAGTCCTCGAAATAGATTTTATAAATCTAATGATATATTCTTAAAGTGTATGTAGCTGGGAGGAAAAGCCGACGATCAATTGAAAATTTTGAACTTTTATATGTGACCGTACACCACGAATGAGCCGTAAATGTCCTCAATTGTATTCTGAGTTACAGTGTAAAATGGGCATGAAGGTCGTATTCATAGGTACCTCAATTTGGTGCTACGTGTACCTCATTTAATGAGATACACGTAGCACCAAATTGAAATACCTATGAATATGACCTTCATGCCCATTTTACACTGTAACTCAGAATACAATTGAGGACATTTACGGCTCATTCGTGGTGTATGTCACATATTGAAGATATGGATTTTTTTTCCCAAAAGACCTATTTTTTTGGTGTTTTAGAAAAAATCCATATCTTCAATACGAAAGGTCAAAATTTTCAATTGATCGTCGGCTTTTCATCCCACCTACATACACTTTAAGTATAAATCATCAGATTTATAAAGTTTTACTTCAAGTACTGTTAAATATCAAAAATATCAATTTTTAATGATTTGCCATAAAATGTGTATTACATTGCGAATTTCAAAAACAAAAAATCAAAATTATTTGATATCAGAAGGACATTCTTCGTATTCAGAAAGCAATTCGATATGTCTGATGTGCTCTAATGTCCCACAATAAATACTGTCCAAAAGTTCATACCCCTTCCCTTAAGCAGGGACTAATTTCGTTTTTTGAATGGGGCGCTCATGAAATTTTAGAGGACGGTGGTGCCCCTATCCATCTGTACGGCAAATAAAAGCCAATAATTAAGGCACTAAAGGATCTTAGTACTGAAGGTTATCTCCGATGCACAATTGCAGTTTTATAGAACATGTAGAAGATAGACAACGTTGGAAAAGCTCATCTACTGGTCAAAAAGGACGGTCAGAGACGACCTTCTAGAGTGCCATGATGCAGTCATGTCTACAGTAGAATTCATCTCGACCTTTGCAGGACTTAACCCCATTAAAAGCTATTAAACCAAGATAACACTCATTGAAACAGCTCAACTGATTAAATCGGATCTTCTCTGGTTGTGCACAAGTGACTGTTTTCATGTGCGATATCGCAATAAAGCTGGTATTCATAGCTTCAGTTGGGTAACCGATTATAAAGGAAACGAAAGGAAACAATGTTATGTGTGGCTTTGTTCACGAAATCAGACAATGTCGTGCTTTTTGTAAACCAGCATTCTTGAAAATGAGCAACATAATGATTTTTGACTTAACACGGTTTAGAAATAATTTCTTCATATTTTTGGTGTTATCTGTCGTTTACATGTCCTTCCTAAAACACAAAAGTACGACCCTCTCCAAACACCTAAATTAGCTAAAAATTTAGGACATGTTACAAAACTTTATTTTCTAGAACCTATTTAGAATAATTTAAATGTAGCTTTTACCGGTTTTTTGTGGCATCCTTCAGAAGTGAGCGGTCCGATACCAATATTTTCGGTCAAATCTCCATTCAAATAACACGGGGAGTTGGCTAGCTATGCCTTGCCCTCACTCATATTTTACAAAAGTGCGACCATTTCTGAACATCTAACCTAGCTGTAATTTTAGGTCATGTTAGAGAAATATATTTGCTAGAAGTTTTGGAGAATAAATAAAATATTGGCTGGTTATTTTCACACAGTGATGTTAACTAGGCAAGTGTCCATTCTCCCAACATACATCATTTGTAGGGGTCACGCGTCAATGGTGAGAGCACTGTGTATTGTGTATAGGAAAACGGACAGTAACTGCAGTATGCCAGGATGATGTAAAAAAAAATCGCGGCCATCACGTCGCGCTTGTGTGACGCAGGGGGGTTGTATGAGGGTGGATGTGCCCCCCTCAGAAGTGAGAAACTTTTGCAAACTGAAGGCCCAATTGAAGCCATTTGGTGGACCATTCTGGCACTATTATTGTGTACAATTTTAGTTTGAAAAATCCGAAATTGGGTTAAATGAAGGCCCAAATTGAAGCCATTCGTGGAAAGTTTTCACTATTATTGTATAAATTATTGCTTTTAGTGTGTGGTGTCCAAAGTAGAAGCGAAAAGGGAAATTTGTTTATTCATAGGCCTACACACTGTGTATTAACACAGGGGAGTTGGGAATTTTTGCAAAATGAAGGTCCAATTGAAACCATTTCATGCATCATTTTTACACTTTCTTTAAGCATGTTAAGGGTCTAGAATAGAGATTTCATTATTTATGTTCACCCAGACATGTTACACACAGGACATTATGGGTTAAAAAAAAGGGGGGGGGGGGAGACCCCCGGTCAAAAAAGTGGAGGGGCCACTGGCCCCCTGGCCCCTGGTTCCGCCGCCGATGGTGCCAATTAATTAACGGAGGGAGCATTTCCACAAGTTTTCTCTTTTTTGACACATCTGATAGTTCCCATATAATATTGGTAATAATTATGCCTTGTCAATGTGCATGTTGAAGTTTACTTGAAATGCCCCGCTGTTATCATAAAATACAGCATGCTGGGAACATGGGGAACTTACAAAAATCAGTAAACCTGACTAGGTAACAAAATGTTATTCATTTGAAAATCAAATTCCGTGTCGTCTTTACATATTACAGTTGATACATTTCACCCAACCCTTCCCAAAGCCTGCTCTGTTGCAGTCAGTGTGGTCGGCTTCGGTTGCGGATAGCAAACCGGTTTTTGGTTTGTTCTGTTTAGTTGCTGAATATCTCAAAGCTACTGGACAATAGCTATTTTCCAAAAGGACTTAGGATTTCGCTTCTTGATGATGACTCACAAGGCAGTGATGTTGTTGGCTTTCATAGCCATGCAGTCGCTCTTGTGCGAAGGTAAGTCAGTTTCTGATGCTGCAAACTTACTTATTTTGCTCTTTCTGGTGTTAAAAAACTTCATTTATAGTCAAACCAAGTTTTAAAGTCACACCTTATTTTATTTAATAATAATAATAATAATAATAATAATAATAATAATAATAATAATAATAATAATAATAATAATAATAATAATAATAATAGTAATAATAATAGTAATAATAATAATAATAATATACACTTATAGAGCGCGTTAACAAAACAGTTTCTCAATGCGCTTTACAGAAAAATCTTAACTACAAGATATACTACAAATTTAAAAGCCCAATAGAGCAAAACAAGATAAAGTCAAGCAAGATTATTTACAACACAGCATAATTAAGAGAAAAACGAAATCACAACCACCACCAGACGTGCTTTCGTAGTGTTGAACGGGGGGAAAAACAACGCAAGCAGCGGCCGCGAAACACCCGGAGACACCAGAAAACACGCCAAGTGGTTGAAGGAAAAGTTAAACAATTAATGATGCAATAATAAAGCCAAACAAAAATACATTAAAGAAAATGAAATGAACAAAATTTGATTTCATGAACAACAATATTGTTGAAGTTGGTACATACACTCACGTTTTGCATGTTTTGGATTTGATATTTTAATTATTGAAATGGCTCTGTTTTAAAAGAAATTTAAAACACATCTGATCGCCATTCCTTACACTGATTGAAGTCCATGTTTGTATGTTATGATCAGGGGCGTGGCAAGAGCCTCGGGGCCCATGGACAAGGAGCAATGCGGGGTCCTTTTAACATCTCCTTTATTAGCCTTATCCCTAAGGGAACAACCTGAAAGTTCGATGAAGTCCCATCTCCCCACCTCTAACGTAAATTGAATTATTCCAATACTAAGTGGCCCAAACTTATATGGTTTAATTAGCCATAGATTGGCAAACGGCCATTTGCGACTCACTTTTCTATATTTAATCTTGAATATACATGAATTTTAAGACCGCTGTTAAATAGACTAACATTTTCATACTATACATTAAGTAATTAACACACAGGAAAAGAGGCAAACATTTTGAATCTTTGTTGTTGGTTTATTGTATGACTGGGAATGATGTTAACGTATTTATTCATCTGTCATTGATGATGACATTGTCATCCTCATCCATCTAAAGCAGAGGTAGACCACCTTTTTAACTCGCCGGGCTAGAAATAAACAATGAAAAAACTGCATGGGCTGCACATTTTTATTTTTAAAGTGCATTATTAAAATCATTTACAATTTAATTTGCTACCTACTTTATCGGAATTAATTTTGTAAACTATATGTAAATTAATTCGCATGTTTTCAAGTTTGCTATTAGTCTCAATCCTTGGCCAAAATGTATGGTTAGTCATGGAAGTCATTTCATATTTTTATCATCGTAACAAGAAATTAAATAGTCCTAAGTCTACCTGTAACATATGCAATGAACTTTATTCTTAGCTGTACAGAATTCACAGGTCATTTGATCATTATGAAAATTATTGATGTGTCATCTCATGAATCAAGTAATCATGGAAATATGGAAAACATTAGGTCAACGTATCCTAAAGAGTTTGAAAATTTTTACCCTCGATTAGCCAGTAAAAGGGGGTAATAAATTTTCTTTCTCTGATCTTATTTTCACATTCCACTGTCAGCAGGGGAGCTCCAACCATGAAGGTAGTAGAGAAGGAGTGAGCTCGCGTTAAGCTCATTACGTAAATCCTATTGTAAACACAATAGAGACAGATATACCTTTGATCTAATGATCATTGCCGATAATTTCTGCAATGACTCCGTCTCATGGGGGTTCATATTTAGTGCCAAGTAAATCACGTATGCGCAAAACATGTATTATGGATGCGCATACATTCACTTAGCTGCTGAACTTGAATATTCATATTTCATTTGATATAAGATGTTATTTTAGACTAATAAACTGCTCAAATAAAGAAAGTCCGCAGTCATGTAACCCGTCCTACACCAAAATCGGATCTTGTTATGATAACTTGAATGATACGGACGTGTGTAGAATCTTGTTAGCTCCAATTTGATACCAAATTTGCTACCAAATACTCAAAGGTGACAAAGATTGATACCAGTTTATGGCATTTGGTGCATTTTCAAAAGTTGCAAATCAAAACGAAGCACGCGGTCGAAATTGCTTAGCGTGGCAATATGGTCAAGCTTGCTTGCCCACGACGGGCCCCTGTCGACTATCCCAAGTGCGCGCTTTATTCAATTGTTAATTTAAAACGCATGGGATTGCTACAGTGCTTTACAGATGAATACTTGGGCACGATGCGATCGATATGACCCAGCGGTTGTTTCGGGCTATGTCAATGGTCGCGCTCTAACATTCACCTCTACATGTCCGCGTGGTCCGTTTTTAATTTGCAACTTTTGAAAATGCACCAAATTTCATATACTGGTATCAATCTCTGTGAATTTAGAGTTTTTGGTAGCAAATTTGGTATCAAATTGCAGCTAACATGATTCTGCACACGACCTTTTCAATCAAATTGTCATAACTAGATCAGGTTTTGGTGTAGGACGGGTTACATGACTGCGGACTTTCTTTATTTGAGGTGTTTATGTTGAAACATGTTGTTCCAGAATGTTTCTAAACAGTTTATTATTGAATGGTGCAGTTCACAACATTTTAAGGACGGGTGGGGATCTAAAATGAGCGTTTATTGCGTTTCGACAGTATTTTTTGTGGGACATGAGAGCACCTCAGACCTATCGAATTGCATTCTGAATACGAAGCATGTCTTTCTGATATCAAATAATTTTCATTTTTTGAAAATCACAATATAATACAAATTTTTATGATAAATTATAAAAATTTGATATTTTTCAAATTTTGATATATAACAGTCCTCGAAGTAAATTATATAAATCTAATGATATATTCTTAAAGTGTATGTAGCAGGGAGGAAAAGCCGACGGTCAATTGAAAATTTTGACCTTTTATATTGAAGATATGAATTTTCCCCAAAAAGACCTAATTTTTGTTGGTGTTTTGGGAAAAAAATCCATATCCTTAAGCCTTATTTTGGGACATTAGAGCACATCAGACAGATCGAATTGCATTCTGAATACGAAGAATGTCATTCTGATATCAAATAATTTTGATTTTTGAAATTCGCAATTTAATACACATTTTATGGCAAATCATTAAAAATTGATATTTTGATATTTAACAGTACTTGAAGTAAACTTTATAAATCTGATGATTTATACTTAAAGTGTATGTAGGTGGGATGAAAAGCCGACGATCAATTGAAAATTTTGACCTTTCGTATTGAAGATATGGATTTTTTTTCCCAAAACACCAAAAAAAAAATTAGGTCTTTTTGAGAAAAAAATTCATATCTTCAATATGAAAGGTCAAAATTTTCAATTGACCGTCGGCATTTCCTCCCTGCTACATACACTTTAAGAATATATCATTAGATTTATATAATTTACTTCGAGGAGTGTTATATATCAAAAATTTGAAAAATATCAAATTTTTATAATTTGTCATAAAATTTGTATTATATTGTGATTTTAAAAAATGAAAATTATTTGATATCAGAAAGACATGCTTCGTATTCAGAATGCAATTCGATAGGTCTGAGGTGCTCTCATGTCCCACAAAAAATACTGTCGAAACGCAATAAACGCTCATTTTGGATCCCTTAAGTTGAGGAATTCTCCCATCAAACGAGATGTATCTCAGTGTTGCCCGGTACTGCCCGGGTTGGTCCGATTTTATGTGTTTACCCAAAACATTAATAATTGTTCCTCCCCCGAGGTTTCAAAATAAACCGCGTCCTGAGCCCTCTTTTTAACTAGCCAATGAAAGAGATATAAAACATAATGTGCATCATTTTCATCAAGTTAGAATGACTTATGCTGTTTCATCATATTTATAGCGCACACAAGTGTGCGACCATGCATGTATACAACACAAAAGATCATAAGTGATAATCGTGTTACATAATCAAAACGTTGATCTGGAAACCTCAAAGGGCGGCAATTATGTTTTTGTCATTATTATTGTGTCAAATTTTAGTTTGAAAAAGCCTAAAATTTGCGAAAAGACAGCCCCATTGTAGCCATTTCATATTTGTGGAAAAGTTTTGACTTTTTTTTAATTGTCTGAATTATTGCTTTATAATTATGTACCCATAAAGTTGCATATGCAGGAGGTGTCTGAGTGGGATGTTCGCCCTCAGAAGTGAGAAAAATTTGTAAAATGAAGACCTATTATTGAAGCCATTTGGTGGAGTATTTTTGCACTATTATTGTGTACAATTTTATGTTTGAAAACGCCGAAAATTTGCGAAACGACGGCCCAATCGAAGTTCATACTTTGTGCCGGATGCCGAATTTGCACTATTTTGCATGAAGTTTGACCTCTATTGAATTAGTGCGCCCACATGATCCCACTATTTTTTTACTTGTTATCAGTTATACATAAGCCCCTTTATCCAATCATCCAAAAAAGGAAGATGGGATCTTGTTGGCGCACATTTTTATTGCGGGTCAAAGTTCCACTTTTGTGCTGCACATAGGCAAAATAATGCCAATTCGGCACAAAGTATGAACTTTGACCTTGTTTTATACACTCGTCTCACTGTTTTGTGTTTTTATGAACTTAATGAACGTGAAATTAAAGGAGAATATTTTGAGGCATAAGGAACATCATTGACATTTAAAAGAAGTTCATTCATTCATTCATTCATTCATTTATTTCCATATATAAAAATATACAACTACATCAAAAATAAAGAAACACAATATGGCGGAAAAGACAGGAAGGCCAATAAGGCCTGAGAATTGCCTTTCCCTGACGAAAAAACAAAACAAAGATTATGAAATCAACAAAAATAAATAAAAATGACTAACAGACATGACAAATTACAGTGCTCGAGAATGGCCTAATTGTACTTAGAGATAAGTTTTTGTTTAAGGTGTTTGCGGAAATGTTTTATGGACTTTGAGTCTTTAATTTTTTTATCTAGAGAGTTCCAAAGTATGGGCCCGCTCGTTCGAATGGATTGGTCGGAAAAAACTCTTTTATTTTTTGTTAACTGGAGATCATTATTTCGTCTTGTCTGGTAGTCATGGATGTCAGAACGTTTTGTAAAATACTCATTAAATGAATTGGGTAACTCATGTATGGAATTCTTGTACATAAATACACCAAGTTAAAGAGAATACATATCTTCTATATTTAAAATGTTGTATTTGGCAAATAAAGGTCTGGTATGACTTCTATAATGACTATTAGAAATTGTTCTTATTGCCCATTTTTGGAGTTTGGTCAGTTTATCTAAATAAAGTTTACATGTATTACCCCAGATTAGAATTCCATAATTGAGGTACGGCAAAATAAAAGTACAATATAAGGTATATAATATTCGATCAGGAATAAAGTGTTTTAATTTGTTCATGATACCAATATTTCTCGACAAAGTTTTGGAAACGCAGTCAATATGACATTTCCAGGTGAGGTTTTCATCTATTAAGACACCTAAAAATTTGGTATGTTTCACTCGGTCCAATAGTGTGTTGTTTAGGACGATGTTTAAATCTTGCTGCACTTTGACTGATGTCATATGAGGCGTTCCTAATAACATATAATTTGTTTTGCTTGCATTAACTGATAACTTGTTTGCTCTAAACCAATTGCTTACTTCTTTCAATTCAGCATTCACGACATTTGTTTGATTCTCAATATTTTCATGCGAGTAAAGGATAGTGGTATCATCAGCAAATAGTATAAAATCCAGAATATTAGAGGTACTAGTGATATCATTAACATATAATATAAAAAATAGTGGACCTAATATTGATCCTTGCGGAACACCACATACAATATCTTTAAGTTGTGAGTCACACGTGTTGTAGGATACATATTGCTTTCTATTACTTAGATAATTTGTAAACCATTCCAATACCACACCACGAAATCCATAATGCTCTAATTTATGAAGAAGTATTTTGTGGTCAATTGTATCAAACGCTTTTGATAAGTCTAAGAAAATTCCAATAGTTGCTTTATTTTTGTCCACTGCTGTATTAATTTTATCCACCAGCTGTAATATAGCCATATAGGTAGAGTGGTTGGATCGAAATCCAAATTGGTAAATGATCAGTTATATCGGTAACTATTATGGAGGATTTAATAATATTTTCATCATTGGTTAAAATATTATCAATTATTGTTGCAGTAGTTTCAGTAATCCGTGTTGGTTTGTATATCGTAGGTAATAAGGAATAGGAATAAATGAGTTCAAGATAATCATGAGTAGGTCTATGGGTATCTACCTTTAAAAGGTCAATGTTAAAATCTCCCATGATATAAACTGATTTTTTCTCTGTATTCAGTTTCTTAAAGACGGGCTCAATATCTGTCATGAAGTCATCAATAGACGTATGTGCTCTATATACAACTCCGACTACAATGTTCTTAGCATTATTACATTCAATTTCAATAAAACAGGATTCGTAATTACAGTTTGCAATACAAAGATCTTTTCTTAGTTTATAATTAATTTTGTCAGATACATACATGCATACGCCACCTTTCTCTCTTGCAATTCTATTTGTATATTCTACTTTATACCCAGATATGTTATAAAAGTCATTTGGTTTGTCTTTAAGGTGAGTTTCTGATATCCCAATTACACTAAAGTCATTTTTCAATATATATGAAAAAGTATCACGGGGCCAAGCATAGAATCTAGAGGAACGCAAATAATATGCTTTACCTTGAATCCGGATTTAAGGAGGTATACATGTATAATAGACAACGGTGATGCAATTTCTAGTAGTCAGGGGTCAGGGTACCTCAATCCTGCGATGGATCAGTATAGTTTTAGACAATTCAAAGATATCTGATTTTCTAATCTGATTTTCTAATGTCAATGCTTAGTACCGTACCGCAGCATGTTTGTACATTGATTTTGTTTTGATTTGACTGACGACAGCAGCAACATTATTCCTTACTTCCAGAACTATAAAACTGAAGTATACAGAATGAATTATACCGGGAAAGGTGGAATTATTTAGGTATGAACGGCATTTCTATTGGTCACATTGTTTTGCATTTTAAGTTTTACATATATTTAGCTTTTTCAGATGTTCTATTCTTGCTTTGGAGGCAGTTTTGAAGCCAATTATTGCGGTGTGTGAGTTTCATCATTTGAAATGCCGGCAGCGATGGATTTTCATAAAAGTATAGAGAAGTTTCGTCCTTAGTGTCACAGCATGCATTTATGTCCACAGTATATTGGCAAACTCACAGCTACGTGACGAAGAAGATTAAAATTTACTGCGGAGGATGTTTGAGGAAGTTATATCCTCTGTAATAATGATATTTTTGGGTAAAAATTGGGGTAAAAATCACATAAAAAGTATGTTTTTCAACCTAAATATCTGATGTCATATTGAAATGTTTCACTTAATCCCATATCAAGAATTATTTCTATAGGTCTTGCGGTTCTTGAGTTTATTTGGGGTGGGGGGGGGTGGGTTCCCTCTCCCGCGAAAAATCATGCACATTACACCCCTTATATCAAGCTTTGGTATCACCTTTGGTATTACCCATACCATTTCCTTTGTGTGTCAGCTTTATTTGTCTCAATATTTGAGTGCAAACACTCATGTTTCTATCCGGTTCCAACGCAGTTCCAAATATTAATAAAAAAAAACCTTTAAAAGGGTTAAGCAGCGCCAAAGATTTATCATTTAAATATTGGTCCAATGCAAAACCCTTCCATATACCAAAATCGCTGAAAAGGTACCCTAAAACCGTGGCACATCCCCGCATACCTCCAACCAGGGAGACCCCCTCCCCACGTATATTTTGTATCGTGTATGATCATGAGAATAATTGAATGTTTCAGATGACCTTGCTTTTCCTTGTGTTTATAACACTTTTTAATCAAAGTCTTTTACTGGCGGCACGATAAAATAACATTTAACCTAGTTTTTGACCCCATCGTCTCCATCAAACTACAATCATGAGCCCTCATGAGCACCCCTATACACATTTAACCTAGTTTTTGACCCCATTGTCTCCATCAAACTACAATCATGAGCCCTCATGAGCACCCCTATACATCAATCATCCGAAGATTGAAGAATGCTTTGCCAATTGATAACCAAGGCATTCGTTTCCTAGGCCTACTTGACAACATTTTAGGGCAGAACAAGTTTATTTGGTGCTCAATCTGGCTAACATGCATGACCATATTATTGTCGACTCCAATTCGTTTATTCCACTCCACTGAATACCTGCGGTGAACTACAACAGGCCTATACCAGGGGGGTGACACTAAATTCACGGCTTTTGTTTAGCCACGCAAACCTATTGCAAATTTTGTTGGCTTGCTCTCAACAAAGTGAGGCAAGGTATCGATCGGTTATGAATAATTCACATCAACTCTTACTCAGCCCATGTGATTGAGGTCACCACATAAAGGTGTCGTAAGTTTAGCGAATCGAACCTGATGAAGATAGTAAAAAGCGCCCCCAAGCAAGGTTAGACCGGGCGGAAGTGGGTCAACTACTATGATCCCATCAGGCCACAGTGATTTGTTTCTGCTAGAAAGTCTTTTAATTTGATTATTGATATAGTAATGTCGAAATTGAAACTAACTACCGTATCGATAATAGAAAGGAAATATACGACAAGCATAAAATATGAAATACAGTGAGTATTTGAAGTCAAAAAATCATTTGACACTTCACGTGACCTTCCAAAATGGCACCCGCGGCAATAGTTTTTGCCATGTGCTTCCTCCCTGTGGAAAAGTATCCCGAAAAATATCAATCTGCACTAATACACTTATTGGTGTAGCCTGCCAGTATGAATTATTGTTGAAAAGTAGAATAGCACCGTATACATTTTGACATTGAATTGTATACCGCCACAATAATCCAAAAATCCGATCTTTATTCATCACGTCTATTGGCTCATTTTCTTACATTGAACTATTATAGGCACTTCAACATCGATGATAATCAGCGTACACCACAGAACCCCAGAAAAAAAATCATAGGCTCACGTCAAGCCGTCTGTACACCTGTCTTCAATCATATAATAGATTGAATACAATGACCGTTCTTTTCAAAGAGACTAATCTTACAGGTGCAAGTGATTAGCATTTCTTTGACATCTATGGTTCAATGCATCGGTACCGGGTAGGTCCTACTGCATGAACGTGAGTGCGGGCGATATAGTCAAAATTGTATTCATCTATTGTTATGGTAGTTAATCCGATTTAAGTACGTCACTTCGCCAGCGTGCCTATAAACGTATTCTGTTAGGGAGTAGCCTACATTAAACAATTACAATAATATTCCAAACTTTGTGATTGGCAATACGCCCCTATACCGGTAGGCCTACATTAAAAGTTTGCATGGGTGGTGACACCCAGGAGCGATTATAGTATTTGTTTCCTAGCTACATCATATTTTGATTGTTTAAGTTTGCCATAATTTAACACAGAATAAAAGCAAAACTCACTGAAAAATAACATTTGCTGAAAAATCAACTAAGTTTAGGGAGTGTTCAGAAATACTTTGGTGGGGTGACAATATATTTTTTCGTATTACAATTTTTTTAACCCCCCATCCCCTCTTCGTGAACCAAAAACTTTGTTGACCCCCGGTCTCACAAGTTAATGGACCTAAAACTGTTATGACCCCCACCCTCATATTTTAATATTTAAAAGTAGGCTTACAAAACTACTAAAACTTGTATTCATGTCAGTGTTGTGAGTCGGTAAATTACCGGTTAATTTACATGGTAATTTAGTAAAATAGGGTAATTTTTTTAAATTAAAACTTCAAATAATATTGTTTTTGTTAAAATGTACGTTCGGCACATAGGCCTACGCGTCATGGCCTACTCTGCCTGGCAAAGCAAGTCTGGTCGGAATGTGCATAATAATTATGTTTCGTTCGGTAGCCGATACAAACGGAAACTACTCTGTCCCTTGATCAAACGTCTATTATATTAACGCCCTCTGGCCAGGTCAGACCATCATTTTAATAACAATATGCTATTAACATATGAATTGGACACATGCAAATTACGAAGTGTCACATCCTGATTTAATAATCCTTGCCTATACTCACACGCAAAATACGGGAGTTGTGAGAGATAAGACTGTTTATTCGCCACTTGCACGGTTCCGCCATTATGCACTATGTGCGGGGAGAGCCTCGAACTGGCAGCATACATGAAAGGAAGAATTACGTAACCTTACACAGAATGTTATATGACTGGTTCAATTCCCATTCATGTATGCTGCCAGTTCGAGGCTCTCCCGCACATAGTGCATAATGGCGGAACCGTGCAAGTGGCGAATATCAACTGACCATGCTGATAACCAACATCAAAATGATGACGTAACTACGGAAGTAACTAAGGGCCACGTGAGTTCGCTTTGTAACGCAAGAAGTCAGGATCTTGTGATCACAAATTCCGACTTCTTGTGTTCCTGACTTATCCAGTTTGAAATAAAGAGATAGTAAAGATATCAAAAAAAGAAATAGTTAAGACAACTCAGGATCTCAAGAACTCATGAAATCTGTTCAATTTTCACGGCGTTAGTAGTTTAATTGTAAGCCCATCCACTTTAGTTATCTCGAGATCCTATTTTCTTGACTTAAAGTCAAGAACTCGTGAACTCAAGCCACGCTTGAGTTCCTGACTTCCTGACTTCAAGTCAGGAACACAGGATCACGAGATCCTGACTTCATGACTTTAAAGTCAGGAAGTCGTGAACTCAAGCGCGCTTGAGTTCTTGAGTTCCTGACTTCATGACCTTAAAGTCAGGAACTCGTGAACACAAGCCGCGCTTGAGTTCACGACTTCCTGACTTTGAACTCAGGAACACACGAACTCAAGCGCCGCTTGAGTTCACGACTTCTGACTTTGAACTCAGGAAGTCACGAACACAAGAACACAAGCACGGCTTGAGTTCGTGAGTTCCTGACTTTAGCACGTGTGTTGCTAGCGCCATCATTTGATATTATATGTATGCATTTAGGCTCACTCAACTGGTAGGTGACACCGAACTAAACTTGTCATATACTCGGATACCACTTAGATGAGAACAATTATTTATTTAATCTATTTTTTTCATTTCAGCTTAATCATTGTTAATTTAGCAGTTATGTTTGTAATTGCAATTAGAAACGTTGTAATAAAACATGATTTTAAATATTTATAAATTAATTTTCTCTGAGGACTGGTGGTGTGTCTAATAATCAGGTAATGATGGTGATGATGGTGATGACTGATGATGATGATGGCGACGACGACGACGACGACGACGATAATAATGATGATGATGATAACTCGATGATGGTGAAAACGATAAAGAGAAATAAACATGCCTGGCATATACTACATGTATATTTATATTCTATTTTTAACATGGACAAATTTGACCTCTTGGCTCCTTGCTTTTAATATGCATTGTAAAAGTCGGGTTGGCCTTGAAGAAAATATGTTACATGCTGTTCGAAATATAAAGACATAGTCGGGTTGACCTTACAATGTTTGTGCACTCATAAATTGACCTCGAAACGCATTGGATATAACACATCATACTCCACAACGTTAGGTTAACTTTCTTGTTGAATGGAGGCCTCGAGGTCACTGAACTGTGTCTTTGGAAATGATGTCCTTTTTTTAAACCGTAGCAAATGATAGTACTAGGCTATATTAAATGTGTATGCAAAATCATAGGTGAGCAGGGTAGATGACACCTGCTCTTTGTTCAAATATTAAAAGTATTAAACATTATTGGCAAACATTAGCGTTTCATATTGCTTGCCCCGCCCCATATAGGCTTGGCCCCCTGGAAAAATCCCGGCTACGCCGCTGGTGGGTGCAGGAGGGGGGAGCGAAGATTGCATTGTTAAAATTACTGAAATCCCTCATCACTACCACCACGATCATAGTAATCATCTGACATCATCAGTATTATCCATCATCATCATCATCATCATCATCATCATCATCATCATCATCATCATCATCATCATCATCATCATCATCATCATCATCAACAACAACATCAACATCATCAGCAACAACAAGTGACATCATCATCATCAACATCATCATCATCATCATCATCATCATCATCACTGCGATCATTAACATCATCATCATCATCATCATTACCTGATAAACTAGATACACCATCACTCACTGATCGCACCAACAAAAGAGTTGGGCGATATTCGATACTGCAAACGAGCCATTTCTGGATCACTTTCGTTCATTTTTCGTTCATTCTTTAAATCAAAATACCGGGCAAGTATGTCGGTAAATGTGTCTATTTCATCTTTCATGTATTGTTTGTGCTAATTTTATTACAAAATATTTGATATCAATTACTATAGTTGCTAGATCCCCCCATTCGAGTATATGACAAGTTTAGTTCGGTGTCACCTACCAGCAGGGGCTATTTTAACGTGCCTCCTGGCACGTTTGTGCAGTGAGATTAGGAATCCGTGCAGTGAGAATTCGAAATCCGTGCTTAAAATTTATATACGCCATTAAGAGTCAACACTGTGTTTGGGCCAAAATAAAGTAAAATTGCTAAATTTTGCACGCTTCGCGCACATTGCTGGTCCATAATACCAGTCGTCACCTTCCCTCTAAATATTAATGCTTCAGCATCTTATTATGTTACGGTTTGAGGCCAGAATCATGACAATTGTTCAAATTTTTAAACCCATTTTAAAGAGCACACCACTAAATTAATGCGCCATTCGTGTAACCCTAGTGTTTTGAGGTATTTTGGGCTGCTCATTGGACTAATAACCAGAGAGAGTAGCGTGTTATGGCTTTAAAAAATATATAAGTGTAAAGCCTATGCATGAATTTGAATCGCTATCGCCAAAGTCGCATTTGTATAATTTATTTAAAAAGTGGGCAGAAACAAGTTTGCAGCCTTGAGAGCAAGCCAAAAAAGCGAGGGCGTTGCGGGGCTCGTACCCGGAAAACGAGGCTACCCATGCATTGCAACATAATGTAAAACTTTCATCGATTTGTAATCGACTGGTTATTAACAAATATTTGAGATATTGCCCAAAAGGCCTCAAAACGAGCGAAGAAAACTAGAATTTTAGTGTATTTCAATGGGGGCGATTATTTAGTAGTGTGCTCCCATTAGTGTCAAAAATCAATTTTTGCGCGTATTTGTCCCGGTTAAGTAATTTTAGTTCATGTAGCAGGTCATTGGGTCGGATTTTGACATTTTATTGTGCTCCCCTTGGCCCGACGACCCGACGAGAGTCCAAAAGCAAGGACGCAGCCTGGAATGGCATGTAGGCGATAATGAGTCAAATTGATAACCCTTCCGCGTAAGAGTGAGGAAAGGCGCATTTGCCATTAATTTAAATTATGTTAAGCCTTTTTCACACCAAGTTTTCCATAATTATGGTGAATGTTTGTCATAGGCCTAAATGAGCTTAAATGGGCCTAAAAGATTTATTGATATTGTCCTGATATTGAGCCGGAATTCTTATGCTCAGGGGCTATTGTAGTGGGGAAAAGACAATGCACGTTGGCAAATGGAAAGTTCTGGTTACATGTACTTTACAATGCCCAATCGGGCTATACTCTGATCAGCTCTTAATATTTTTTTTATATGGAGTTTACACTGATATTTGTTAACTCGTTTATCTGTACTTTTAATTGGAACACATTAGGTGGGTTAAACCGTCCTTTACTCTTATTATATTTAAAATTCAGTTTCCTCTTGTATCATTTATGATCCCAATGTGTTTGTTTGTTCCAGTACACAATGCGTAACTTTATTTCTTGCTTTGAAAAATACCTTACTAATAATATTATTATTGTTAAATGTATTATTATTATTTTATATATACTAAAAAGGGTCCAAGAATTCAACCTTGGTTAAACTAGTTTTGAAACTTTGACTTTGAACATTTAATATCATTATTTATATTATCTGCAATTCTCATTTACAATTTTTCAAAATGTTGGCGTATCAGGACGTGTTGTTGTTACTAAGAAAATTTTACATGATTGATCACACGATTAAGAATATTGCAAATAATAAGCATATTAACCAAACGGTTCCGTAGTCCACCATTCTCATTATTTTGTGATGCGACGTTTTTTCTGCCAAAACTAAATATCTACAAAAAATATATAGACTTTGAAAGCGCATTTGATTTGATTCGATTTATTTTTAATTTTTAAACGTAGCTACAGCTCGATGAAAGTACACACCTGGTTCATTAATATCAAGTTAATGCTATTATGTTTTATTTTGTTATGTGTTATTCAGAAAATATATTACTGGGAGTTATTTAAATAGGTAGGTTTTCATTCAAAATGTAAATCCATTTTATGATGAAAGTACACACCTGGCCCACTAATGTTAAGTTAACGATATTATGTTTAGAAAATGTTTAAAAACGGTATGTTTTATGTTCATCGTATAAGAAATTGGTTGGATAGTGTTTTTAGATATCTGTAACTTTCGCAACTTTAGTGACATGCAAAGGTGCATATAAGGTATCTGCAAATTATATACAAAAATATTACAAAAAATTGTTGCAAATTTATAAAGTATATAAATATGTTCATCATCTCATGTCCTGAACTTATAAAATATCTCTACATACAAAGTGGTTTTAAACCATTTTAGAAAATCATTTTAGCCCTATATATTTTTTTTGTTTACTGTATCCTGGTAACTGAGATGTGTGTTTCATAACAAACCATAATTTATTCTATTGAACATGTCCAAGTAGAATACATGAATAGAATACATTAAATCCTTTGTTATACTATCTATAGAAATGTACTCACTGATTATAACACTGAATAAATTAAATAGGCCTAATCTCTTCCACATAGACAATTTAATACTACACCATGTATGCATCTTCTATAATATGTTGTTAGGAAAAGAGATTAAAAAAAGGCTATAAGGTCATCAAAGGTCAGGTTATAGGTCAATTGGTTCAGGTCAAATTCAGGCATCAATTTTGAATACATGTGATAGTCTGTGATATCATACATGTCATAATGAGGCATCAATTTTGATATTTTGTCTGTTACTGGATATATAATGGAAATGTGTGAGGTGGATATACTAAAATACCTTGGGATGTAAATGGTGAGTACAATTTAGATTACCTAGTTGAGTTGGATTGGGCAAATTAAATATAAAATAGTTACCAAAATCACAAAAATGAAGCTTACGGAAAACTACCTAATATGGTGGTATAGGTGACAAAAAATACAATCTTTTTCAACATTGCTGTAGTGTGGTTGTGGTAACCTGTTACCTATGGCTTAATTAAGTTTCAGTGACATAGTGTCGCAAGTTCAAAATACAAAATATAGCTCGACATTGAAAATAGAAGCATTTTAACCGGTTCGTTTTTGATAGTTGTGGAGCACCAAGTTCATGAAGTCATAAAAGAAATCAAGGACCACTTATTCCCATTTTACATACCAACATTATTTCCCTAATGTGTTAGCAACACATATCCAAAATTTTAACGAAATCTGTTGATAGTAAGCTTTCCAAAATGAAGTGAATTTAAATCATCAGTGATGTACCTCCTTTTGGCTTCTATCTTCAAAAGCATGTAAGCTACATTGATACCGATGCCACCAATAAAACGAGAAGATTTGCCCCTTCAACAGGGAGGGCGAGTTAGCGCAGCGGTAGTTCCCTCGCTTTGCACCACTGAGGTCCCGGGTTCAATCCCCGGCGCGGCCCAAGGACTCATGTGCACTTGGTTTATCCCGATTCCATGCTCGCTCTCGCAGGTTTTCTCCTGTATCGCAAAAATCGGTGATTAGTTGTTTGGTTATCAAAAACTTCCTTCACCCAATGGAATTTGGGGAGCTGCACAGAAAATTGGCGGATGTTACAATATAAATGCGGATAGGTGTGCGCCGTTCAGCAGCAACCTAGTTGATGCGATCTGATTGTGATGATTCATCATTGCAGCGAAATTACAGCGCTTTGAGTCCTCTAAGATCTGGAGAAAGGCGCTTTATAAATCCAAAATTTATTTATTTTTTATTTTGCATACCACCTTGTCCAATTTTTTTTCGTAATTTCTTCACAAAATGCAAAAAAATGCAAAAAAAAAATCAATGGGTGTAGTACCCCCTTAAGATGTTAAATTGTCTACAAGCAATACACAAAAAGGTAATACCCAAATGATTTGTTGAGTTTATCATTTATATAGTGTTCAGGAGCGTCCACCAGACAATTCAATGTGGATTGGAGACTTAACTTAAAATATCGGCAGTAAACCTAAAACGTTCGTGAAAATTCCAAAACCATAAATGTGACCCGGCAGCACAAACGAGCCGTAAATTCCCTAAATTGTATTTTGTGTTACGGTGTAAAATGTGTACGAAGGTCGTATTCATCGATAACTTAAGCTGGCCCGACATCCGTCTTATTTTGATAGTCAAAAACTAATCAATAATCCTATTGTTGAAGTGGATAATAAGCTTCTACCTTAGATGGCCGGCTATAGAACTTTTAATAGCTCTGGTCTTCGTTTGCTTTTGCTAAATCCTGTTCAAGTGGTGGGTTACCAGGCATTGTATTTTGTACAGGTATGCATAACCAACAATTAACAATGAGAGAACTTTCTTAAACCTCGTTGACTTGGGGATGATTTGAAATGACCGCCATATGACTGTTTGATATATATTGCCAGCAATGTGGAAAAAGAGACACATGTAAAAACGTAAAAGCTATAATTTTGTTGAAGGAGCAAAGTTTAACAAACCATAACCCCGCTTCTGGATATCGTTTGAAGTCAAATGATATACCATTTTAAGTTTATGATGTTTATTTTTAAACACGAAATAAAACAAAATTGACCGGGGAGGAATTTACGGCTCATTCGCCGTGGACGGTCACAAATGTCTTCTTTACAATGTTGCAAAAATCATCAAAATCATTGATCTGCGTGTCCCGAGGCTTATCCTTATGAGTGACCAAAATATCATGGAGTAAAAGGCGTTGTACGGCAATAATATTGCTTGATTTTTTTTTCGCAAAATGAATATATGACTGATTACCACAAGCTATACCCATTATGTAAGAGGACTTGATCATCGTACTTTGTAAAGGAACTTCTTTAATATCCTGGTCATTTGTCGGGTTGAAACTTGAATTGTATATAAATATTTAAGCACGGATTTTTAATTCTCACTGCACGGATTTTTATCCTCACTGCACGAACGTACCAGGAGGCACGTTAAAATAGCCCATGACTTATGCTCGAGAAATCCCATTTGAAGAAAATATACACATATTGAAAAAGTGAAAGATTTTGTTAATGCGCAAATTTACCCACCTTATTGCCATATTAAATTTAGTATTAAAGTGTGGGAAGTTTCGAGCGCTACTCGCGTAATGAATTGTAGGGTATGAGCCTCCGGCACATGTGTTAATGGATTCATTACGGGCTCCAAGACAAAAATTAACCAAAAGCTGTAATGTGCATCTTTCTTTGGCATGGTTTTAGGCCACAATAATTGTCCACATTTGGGTCATTTTAGCATTAAATTTACAAATTTTCGCGCATTTGTCCTGGTAAACTTAATGTTAGTGGGGGTATTTAGCGGGTCAATTTGAAAATCCCCACCTGGCTGGTCCACCTAAAAGAAGTCTACTTGAGGTCACAAATGTGGCCGGTCTGCCTAAAAGAAGTCTACGTCAGGTCACAAATCTGTCACCCAAATGAGCGATTTTAAAAATCTGGAGCATAGGCAGCGGAAGCGGGGATGGGGACTTCCCTAAACATAAATAAAAGAAAAATTAAAGTAATATTTTCCCTGTGCATCTTCTGTTTGAGTCCGAAAAATGCTGTGTTTGGGGCCAAATATAGGGTAAAATTGAAAAATTTTGCGCGCTTCGCTTGCATTGGCCCACAATACCAAAATTCACACCTTCATTTGGGGCTGATATAGTGTGAAATTAAAAATTTTGACGCGCAAATGTCCCAATCAAATCAGCACAAAATATGCTTGCACCTCAAAATTTTAATGCTTCCGCCACCACTGCTCGAAGGGGATACCCCCTTGGCCCTCACTCCGAAGCCCACTGTCGCAAAAGTAATTAAACTTGCCAACGTGCAGTGACTTTTTACGCCTAAAATAGCCCCTGCCTACCAGCTGAGAGAGCGTAAATGCATCCATATAATATCAAATGATGGCGCTAGCAACACACATGCTAAAGTCCAGGCAAAGTCAGGAAGTCACGAACACAAGCCGCGCTTGTGTTCGTGACTTCCTGAGTTCAAAGTCAGGAAGTCACGAACACAAGCCGCGCTTGTGTTCGTGACTTCCTGAGTTCAAAGTCAGGAAGTCGTGACACAAGCGCAGCTTGTGTTAACGAGTTCCTGACTTTAAAGTCGTGAAGTCAGGATCTCAAGCGCGGCTTGTGTTCACGAGTTCCTGACTTTAAAGTCATGAAGTCAGGAACTCAAGAACTCAAGCGCGGCTTGAGTTCACGAGTTCCTGACTTTAAAGTCATGAAGTCAGGATCTCGTGATCCTGTGTTCCTGACTTGAAGTCAGGAAGTCAGGAACTCCAGAGTTCCTGACTTTAAGTCAAGAAAATAGGATCTCGAGATAACTAAAGTGGATGGGCTTACATTTGAAATACTAACGCCGTGAAAATTGAACACATTTCATGAGTTCTTGAGATCCTGAGTTATCTTAACTATTTCTTTATTTTGATATCTTTACTATCTCTTTATTTCAAACTGGCTAAGTCAGGAACACAAGAAGTCGGGATTTGTGATCACAAGATCCCGACTTCTTGCGTTACAAAGCGAACTCACGTGGCCCTTAGTTACTTCCGTACGTAACAGCTGTTGCTCCAGTCGCTAGTATGCTTGACTCGTAATGCATTATGGGGGTTTCACTCTCATGTAATCTCTTTCTCAGTCAGTTACCGACATGTATAACAAACCCATGACAAATAGAAAGTGGGCATGCGCCTACGCTGCATAAGGTACCAGATCGTGCTAAAAGCTCGCCGCTGTGCATTGTCAATGGTGTATCATAAAGTTGCGGGATATAGCCAAAATCGTATGTAAGCCATTTCGGTGAAATTAAATAGGGAAGCATCGCCCGGGGGCGCTGCTTCAAAAAATACCATTGAACCTATTTTGGACTGCAACAGTTAGGAACGTGCAGACTTAGCGATGACATTTGCAGGTTAGACAGCAAAAACAAGGTCAAACTAGAAACCACAGTTGTGTTTGACCAAACACGAATATCTATGCCCGTGACCACACCTAACCCCCCTTCCCCTATTCACAAACGAAAACTTGGTGAGCACCATGTGAAACCCCTTGTTTTAAACTTTCATTTGATATACATGTAATGCTCATAACACTAGACTGGACCACACTCTCTCTAATACCCTACCAAGCCTTCACTCTCATTTATACCCCACCAGACCATCACTCTCTCTAAAACACCACCAGACTGGACCACACTCTCTCTGATACCCCACCAGACCCTTACTCTCTCTTATACTCCACCAGAAACTCAATCGCTCTAAAACACCACCAGGCTGACCCATACTCTCTCTAATACCCCACCAAGCCTTCACTCTCTCTTATACTCCACTATACACTCACTCTCTCTAAAACACCACCAGACTGGCCCACACTCTCTCTTATACCCTACCAAGCCTTCAATCTCTCTTATACCCCATCAGACCATCAATCTCTCTAAAACACCACCAGACTGGACCACACTCTCTCTAATACCCCACCAGACCCTCACACTCTCTTATACTCCACCAGACACTCACTCGCTCTAAAACACCACCAGACTGGCCCACACTCTCTCTAATACTCAACCAGACCCTCACTCTCTCTTATACTCCACCAGACCATCACTCTCTCTAAAACACCACCAGACTACACACACTCTCTCTAAGTATGAACCATGAGGGCGCTGTAGTTCTTGAGCTGGAGATGTTTGAAATTTTATACATATTGCTCCCTGTAGCCCATGACCTTTGACCTCTGGGGTCGATGTTACTGCAGAAAATATCTAAGGGTCATGGGTCATCATTGTACCAAGCATGAACCCTGAGGGCGCTATAGTTCTTGAGCTAAAGCAGTTTTAAAAATTTACACATATTGCTCCCTGTAGCCTGTGACCTTTGCCCTCTGGGGTCGTGGCTACCATAAGTTACTTCTAGGGGCCATGGGCCATCATTATACTAAGTATGAACCCTGAGGGCGCTGTAGTTCTCGAGCTAGAGCTGTTTGAAATTTTACACATATTGCCCCCTGTAGCCCATGACCTTTGACCTCTGGGGTCGGGGGTACCCTAGGATGATGCTAGGGGTCATGGGCCATCAGTATACCAAATATGGGCCCTGAGGCTACTATGGTTCTTGAGATAGAGGAGTGCAAAAAAGTGGTCTTGAGAAGAAGAAGGAGGAGAAGGAGACGGAGAAGACTAAACACAACAAATACAATATCTATGCCACCGTTCCACGGGCATAGATAAATAGCTTTCTATTTGCGCATCACGCATGAAATTTCAACTTGCTGTGATAACGTAAGGCGCTGTGCAATAATTATGAGCCGGGGTGGGGGGGGGGGGTAAATTTCCAAACGGCTCGCCAAAAATTGCTTGCCCCCCTCTCGGCCCTCCAAAAAATGCTTGCCCCTCTCTCGGCCCGCCAAAAATTCTTTGCCCCCCTTGCACATGCCAAATTTTGGGGATCCCAATTTACAAACCTTAAATGGTCCTGATATATATGTTGTGAGTGCAGCGAGCAGGAAAATGAGCATATTTAAGCGTTTCTGTACCGTTTTCCTAAGCCTTTTTTAGTGCGTTTTATTAAAAAGGCACCCCATGAATGTGTGCCAAAAATCGCTTGCCCCCCCTCTCGAAATTGCCTTCCCCCTCCTTTTGGCTCGCCAGAACTTTCTTGCCCCCCCCCCCCCAATTTTACCCTCCCCAGGGCTCATAATTATTGTACAGCTCCTAACTAAAGATTGTAACGGTGCGTACGTGTTAAAAAGGACACTTGTACCTGTAATGCATGGCATAATAAAGAGTCTCAAAGCAGCAAAAATATATATTTCTCGTGATCAAACAAAAGACTTAGTTTTAAATGGGCCTCGAATACAGCAAAGCATGCACGGACGCACAGACAATTCACGGAATAAGCTGTGTTGGCGTCCGACCAAAATGACAGAAACACCCACCACCATGATTTCATGATTAGATGTCATAGTGCAATGATTAAATCCTGGGGGAGAGAAAGGCCTAGTTACTTTTCCACGGACAAGCTGGGAAAGTTGTTACACTTCTTCATTGCATTAGCTTTCAAACGAAAACCACGAGCCGAAACTTCGTGATCTGTAAACTGTAACTAAAGTAGCATCGGTGGTTTTCTTCCACAATAATCCACACTTTCTGGAAGTATTGTATAAAGAGATTTTACTTAATAGCGCCTCAATTCCTATTAAACCCTAACACTACCAAACATCAAAAAAGGCTTAACATTGAAATGGGTCTAGGCACGTCTGTTATTTTATTCAAATGCTAGTTTTATAGTATCCAGCTTAATATCCAAGTACTGTGACCGAAGTTTGAACTTTATTTTCCACTGCATTTAATAGGAAAAGCATGCAGCTACTTTATTTTCTACTTTTTTTAAAATATATATATACAAGCTGTATCAAATTATTGTTTATTGAAAGCTATTGAAAAGCCTGCCTCTTCCAAATACAACATTTGATAATCTTGAAATATCCAAAATATAAAGCTTATGATTTGTTATACAATTAATCCACAAATTATATGGATCTTATGTTGAATTTTGATGTGTCAGAATCATCCATTATTATGATTATCAATGAAAACGGCTGGGTACCAATCATTGATACAGCTTGTATAACGTCAAAAGTTTTCAAATGCGAATGTCGCCAATGTATTACATTACTAAATAATAATGCCCAAGAGTAAAATACAGTGTGTATCAAATAACAGTTTGAAAAATGCCACTAGCTTAAAAAGTATGAGGTATTTGGTCAAAATACTCTATTTGATAGCTACATGATACATCAACATCTTGACTACAGCCGTACGCCAGAGTTTCTAGAATACTGCTAAAATAAGAATTTTTTTTGCTAATTTATTGCACATTCTAGGGAAGCGTGATTACCTTTTGAAATCGCCGAGTGGGAGGGGTTTCAATGAATTATTTTTTGTGTTAAAACTGAAGCATTCTATGTATAAAAGAATATATGAATATTAACTGCACATCATAATTTATTATAACGATTCGTGATAACCAATCGTGCTAAAATTTATGTGGTTTAGGAGGCAGAGAATTTTATTTCAATTTTATATACGCCAAAATATTTTCTGAATTTAGTCAAAATTAACACTCAATTGATACAGAATCGAAACAACATAAATTATAAACCACAGTATTTTTTGTTGACAATCTTAGTCTTTTAGATGGTCACCATTCCTCTGTATGCAGATTTTAGCTTTCTTTAGGGATGCACCATTAGATTATCAGGGGGGGGGGGGCATGGGAGTTTGGGTCAGGCAGAATTTATTTTTTTCGCCTCCGAGAGCACCAAATTTTTTTTTTCGCAGCCTTTGGCGGCGAAGTATTTTGTTCAATTTTAATGTAAATTTTTATACAAAGTTGGGTGGGGAAATTTTTTTTACTCATCAGTGAGGCAAATTTTTTTTTTCGTCTCACTAGTGGGTAAATTTTTTTTTTTCGTCTCACTGGTGGTCGAAGTTTTTTTTTGCAAAAAACTCCCATGCCCCCCCCCCCCTGGAAATCTAATGGTGCGCCCCTTACAATGGCATTAAAATTACGTCTTATGAAGGTTTGTCCTGCCTGAGGATGTCAACTTGTGCAATTATGCGTCCCTGGAGTTCGTCAAGGTCTGCAGACAGCGCCATAGTCAGATAGACGTGGTGTGAATGTTATGTTGAGACAAAGATTCTATAAGGGGCGCACCATTAGATTTCCAGGGGGGGCATGGGAGTTTTTGAAAAAAAACTTCGCCCACTAGTGAGACGAAAAAAAAACTATGCCCACTAGTGAGACAAAAAAAAAATTGCCTCAGTGATGAGTAAAAAAAAAATTTCCCCCACCCAACTTTGTATAAAAATTAACATTAAAATTGAAAAAAAAATAACTTCGCCGCCGAAGGCGGCTAAAAAAAAAATTTGGTGCTCTTGGAGGCGAAAAAAAAAAAATCCGCCGCCTACGGCGGCGAAAAAAAAAATCTGCCTGACCCAAACTCCCACGCCCCCCCTGAGAATCTAATGGTGCGTTTAGAAGATTAAGTCTGTCAATTATTGTAAAGAAAGTCATGAATCATGCGGTTTTCATGTTGTTTTGATTTTAATTGACTTTGCGCAAGTGGATTTTTACTCAGCTCGCAAAAATAGGACCTGAGTACTTTTTAATTGTTATACGCCAGTGATTTCACAGTTGTTGGAGGACAAACTGTTGATTCAGATATCAACTAGAGCATTTTCACCAAATACCTCGTAGGCCCTACTTTTTAATCTAGTGGCATTTTACTGTTTACTTTATTTTGATACGCACTGTGTAATAATATTTAAACAAAATTGTGGTACTTTGGTGACTTTATTGTGTTTACCAGAAAAAACTAGTAGGTAGATTAAAGGTTCAATGATTTGGTATAATACAAGGCGTATGCTGGAATAAAGCAGGATAGGTAACTAATTTCAAAGAATCAAAACCCAATGGTTGAACAATTAAGCTTAGCCTCAGTAAATTGTCAAATTTGTAACCACCTATCCCCGGCACATATCCCAAAATTCCTTGCACAATTTTGACAACCAATATGACAGTCAAAATGGACAATAACGTATAAAGTAAACATAACCCTATCCACCAAAGAAGAATAAAAAAGGTCTGTAAAGTTGGCTTATAATAGGCGAAAAATACCGTGTATTGATAATAAACCCCTCAAATAAAGAAAGTCCGCAGTTATTACTGGTTATGTAACTCGTCCTCCAGCAAAACCTTATCTTGTATGACAATTTGATTGATAAGTTCGTGTGCACAATCTTGTTAGCTCCAATTTGATACAAAATGTGGCTACCAAACACTAAATTGACAAAGATTATACCAGTATTATGAACGTTGTTGTTGGTACATATTCAAAGTTGTAAATCAAAACGATGCACGCGGTCGAACTTGCTAAGCGTGGTCAAACTACGTCGTAATGTGCCCCTGCCGACTATCCCAAGTGGAGGTGTAATGAGCGGTTTATTCAATTGTTCATTTGAAACGCATGGATGAATGATGAGAATGAAGGTCTAGCATATCGAAAGGAACAATGCTCGAAAGCAACATGTTTATATGGTAACGGGAAATTTGATATTGTGTCCCACCATCCAAAAATGTAGCGAGGACATGTCCCCCTACCCCCCGGGATTGACGGGAGTATATAAGACACTCAACCTAAATTACCACGTAAATAAATCAATAGATGGATAATTTTGTTCTGCGCATTTTGGTACCTCATTTGGCATGATGCGACTTTATTTAACCCAAGTTATCCAGCAAACACAAAACGTTTTGGACATCATTCGCAAAAGGTTGAAAAGGGTTGTCAGAAAACGTTTAAATATCGGATTATATAAATGGTATGTAAAGGGTATAAAACGTTTTCATAACATTAAAAACATTTTTGATAACCTAATGCAAATATTTTAACATAATGTTATTTAAGTGTTGACAAAATATTTGGCAAAAGATGTTTGCACAAAAAAATAGTTTACAATAATATTTTGAAAACATTTTGAAAATATTGTTGCAGTGTGTTTACATACAAAACGTTTTAAAACATTTTCACGACCTTTATATAACCCGACATTTAATGTTGTAAAACGATTCTACCTAACCAAACCCAAAACATCGCTTGTTTTAAACGTTTTTGTGTTTGCTGGGTATACTCTTAGATAAAAGGGTGCTAAAAGGGTTCTTCGTTTGTCCCGTATATGGAACCCTTTATGGTTCTCAAAGGAACCACTAAAGGTTCTTAAGGCACTCTGGGGAACCTTTGTGGGTTCTCTGTGCACGCTATAGAACCTTTAAGGGTTCCCCAAAGGGTTCCTGGATTTCATGGAACCTTTTTTAAGGGTTCAAGAGCTAGCGTTCCATATACGGGACTGTCGGGACAAACACATTTTTAATTTGCACCCTTTTTTCTAAGAGTGTATATCAATTTGTATGTCAAAAGAGAGCACTTCAAAGTGTCACATTTCCACCTTCAGCATGTTTAGGGTGATTCCTATTAACTATTATAAAGAACTCATTACACCAGATCAACACTCAATCGCTGTGTTCATAACTAGCGTGTTTTGAGAGAAAAAGTCTATGTAAATTTTGTCTTTTGTTGAAATGTTGTCTTTTTCATTGAAGTTGGTATAATTTGGGAACTAAAGTCGCATCGTGCCGAATAAGGTATCTATCATTTGGTAAGGATCTTTAAGATCTTGCTTTTCTTTTAAGTGTAAGGATACTTTTTGTGGACGTGCACTTTATAAACCCTAATACCGGAAATTTTGTTATAAAGTTGGGTGTGTTGATGGAATCCTGCATGTTTCTTGGATGTTAAAAAGGTCTGTCATTAATTTCGTACTTTGAACGTCAATTCCTGACTTATATAAAACTATTTTACTGGCATCTAGTATTATTAGGAAACAGTATTAATAAAAAAAAGTATAAAGCTTCATTTATTCTGAGCACAAATCTTTATGCAAAACAAAGGCATAGTCAATCGAGGAAAAAAACCCCACACACCCCACACACCCCCACACCCCCACACACAAGAAAATAACAACAACAAAAAACAACAACAACCAACCCCCCAAAAAACATAAACAAAAACAAAATAGCAACAACAACAACAAACTCCAAATTGAGACAAAACGCCAGTTTCGAGACAGATAATATAGGGTCTGTTTAAGTTGCCCCAAAACATCATCATTCAAGGTGGCTTCTAAAGCAGGGACTAATTTTGTTTTTTTAAGGGGCGTTCATGAAAATTTAGAAGATCCGACTCTGTAAGGGATATACAAGCCTTATGATTGAGGGGCTAAAGAATCTTAGTACTGAAGATTATCTCCGATGCACAATTGCCGTTTTATAGAAGATAGACAACATGCGAACAGCTATCTACTGGTCAAAAAGGGACGGTCAGAGACGACCTTCTAGAGTACCAACTACTTCAGTACGGGTGAGTTTTAATTAAGGGAGGGAGACTTTCCCCCGGAATTCCTCTTTTTTTTGACACACTTGATTCCGCCCATATAATATTGGTGATATGCCATGTCTATGTGCATGTTGAAGTTTACTTGAATACCCTGCTGATATCATGGAATACAGCATGCTGGGAACATGGGGAACTTACATTTATAACAAAAATCAGTGAACCTGTAGTAACAAAATGTTATTCATTACATTAGAATCCAAAATCAAAGTCTGTGTCGTCTTTACATATCAATAGAGTCGATACATTCCACCACAACCCTTCGCCAGGCCCGCTCTGTTGCAGTCAGTGATCGGCTTCGGTTGCGGGTAGCAAACCGGTTTTTGGTTTGTTCTGTTGCTTAATATCTCAAAGCCATACTGGATAATAGCTGTTTTTCCAAAAGGACTTAGGATTTCGCTCCTTGATGATGACACACAAGGCAGTGATGTTGTTGGCTTTCATAGCCATGCAGTCCCTCTTGTGCGAAGGTAAGTCAGTTTCTGATGCTGCAATTTTTTTTCTCTTTCTGGTGTTTAAAAACTTCATTATAGCCAAACCAAGTTTAAACGTCACACCTTATTTTCTATGGCTTCTGAGCTCTTCTGACGATAATATGAACAAGATTTAATTTCACTCAAGTTTTGCAGGTTTTGGATTTTATATTATAATTATTGAAGTTGCTATGTTTTGTTTTTATTTAAAACACATCTAGTAGCTACGGAAGCATATTAGTGCCAAAAAAAAAAAAAAAAAAATGGAAATATTATTGCGAATATTCGCAATGTTATTGCGAATATTCGCAATGTTATTGCGAATATTCGCAATGTTATTGCGAATATTCGCAATAATTATTGCGAATATTCGCAATAATTATTGAGTATAAAACTATCGACAGTAGATAGCTGGTGCAAAGTGTGAACATACCACTATCTAGAGTAGATAGTGTGTGAGTAAAAACCTTTCTAAAGTAGATAGCAAAGTATGAATAAAACTATCAACAGTAGATATCAGGTTATAAGTATGACAGTAGGCCTATATATAGCAGATATCAGTGTGTGGGAATAAAAGTATCTTCAGTAGATAGTAGGTGTGGTTATAAAACTATCTAGAGTAGATAGCAAAGTGTGAGTATAAAAGTATATTCAGAAGATAGCAGGGTATGAGTGTAAAACGAGCTAAAGTAGATGGCAGGGTGTGCGTATAAAAGAATCTTAAGTAGATGACAAGGTGTCTGTGTAAATATATCTACAGTAGACAGCAAAGCATGAGTATAAAAATATGTAGAGTAGATAGCAGGGTGTGAGTACAAAACGTTCTAAAGTAGATTTCAAAGGGTGAATAAAACTCCCAACAAGTAAAAATCAGGGTGTGAGTATTTATAGTAGATATTAGAGTTTGAGAATAAAAGTATCTTCAGTAGTTGGCTGTGAGTATAAAAGTATCTTCAGTAGATTAGAGGGCGTAATTATAAAACTATCTAGAGTAGATAGCAAAGTTTGAGTATAAATGTATCTTCAGTAGATAGCAGGGTATGAGTGTAAAACGAGCTAAAGTAGATGACAGGGTATGCGTATTAAAGAATCTGAGGGTGAATAAAACTCCCAACAAGTAAAAATCGGGGTGTGAGTATTTATAGTAGATATTAGAGTTTGAGAATAAAAGTATCTTCAGTAGTTGGCTGTGAGTATAAAAGTATCTTCAGTAGATTAGAGGGCGTAATTATAAAACTATCTAGAGTAGATAGCAAAGTTTGAGTATAAATGTATCTTCAGTAGATAGCAGGGTATGAGTGTAAAACGAGCTAAAGTAGATGACAGGGTATGCGTATTAAAGAATCTGATGTAGATGACATATCTAGAGTAGATATCAGGGTTTGAGAATAAAAGTATCTTCAGTAGATTGCAACATGCAAGTATAAAACTATCTTCAGTAGGTAATAAAGTGTGAGTATCAAACTATCTATAAAGTTATAGAACCGTGACGCCGAAGCATGAAACACCGATTGCATTAATAAGTAGGCCTACATAATCAAACTGGTGGTGTGATTATTGCGAATATTCGCAATAATTATTGCGAATATTCGCAATAATTATTGCGAATATTCGCAATGTTATTGCGAATATTCGCAATAATTATTGAGTATAAAACTATCGACAGTAGATAGCTGGTGCAAAGTGTGAACATAAAACTATCTACAGTAGATAGTGTGTGAGTAAAAACCTTTCTAAAGTAGATAACAAAGTGTGAATAAAAGTATATTCAGAAGATAGCAGGGTATGAGTGTAAAACGAGCTAAAGTAGATGGCAGGGTGTGCGTATAAAAAGAATCTTAAGTAGATGACAAGGTGTCTGTGTAAATATATCTACAGTAGACAGCAAAGCATGAGTATAAAAATATGTAGAGTAGATAGCAGGGTGTGAGTACAAAACGTTCTAAAGTAGATTTCAAAGGGTGAATAAAACTCCCAACAAGTAAAAGTCGGGGTGTGAGTATTTATAGTAGATATTAGAGTTTGAGAATAAAAGTATCTTCAGTAGTTGGCTGTGAGTATAAAAGTATCTTCAGTAGATTAGAGGGCGTAATTATAAATATGTAGATAGTTTTATACTCACTTAAGCAGAGATTGAATAAAAACTTCATCAGTAGATATCAGGGTGTGAGTATGATAGTATCTATAGTTCTATAGTAGATATCAGAGTGCGAGAATAAAAGTATCTTCAGTTGAAAGCAGGGCGTAATTATAAAACTATCTACAGTAAATCAAAAAGTGTGAGTATCAAACTATTTGCTATTGACGTACGTTCAAATCCGTTATCATTGCAAATACAGGTAGCTACCAAAATACCATCTTTTGCACTACACTGCGTTAATAGGTTCAACGTATTTGTTATTGACGTACGTTCAAATCCGTTATCATTGCAAATAAGGATAGCTACCAAAATGCCATCTTTTGCACTACACTGCGTTAATAGGTTGAACGTGTTTACTATTGGCGTACGTTCCAATCCGTTATCATTGCAAATACAGGTACTACCCAATTGCCATCTTTTGCACTACACTGTGTAAATAGGTCGAACGTTTTTTTGCTTTTAAAGCCTGTGAACTTTTACCTCTGGGGTTGCGGCTACCATAGGATACATCTAGGGCCATGGGCCAATATTTTATCAAGTATGAACCCTGATGGCGCTGTAGTTCTTGAACTAGAGCTGTTTGAAATTTTACACATATTGCTCACTGTAGCCCATGACCTTTAACCTCTGGGGTCAGGGCTACCCCAGGAAATTTCTGGGGGTCATGGGTCATCATTATAACACGTATGGGCCCCGAGCCTACTTTGATCTTGAGAAAAGCTATTGGAATATTTGCAAAGTTATTGCGAATATTCGCAATAACATTGCGAATATTCGCAATAATTATTGCGAATATTCGCAATAATGTATGGGTGGCCGATAGCGACAAAACACGCCTAAAATTCTACGCCTAACCATGTACGTCCAAGATTGCATCTTGAACCTCCAATAATTTCGCGGCAGACATAAATCGACGAATCACAGGGTCAGAAATCTACTGTAGATAGTTTTATACTCACACTTTGCTATCTACTGTAGATTCTTTTATACTCACAGCATGCAATCTACTATAGCTCCTTTTATACTCACACCCCGCTATCTATAATCCTATATACTCACACTTTCATATCTACTGAAGTTACTTTTGTAGTAACACTCTGGTATCTACTGAAAATTGTTTTTATACTCACACCTGATATCTACAGTAGATAGTTTTTATTCGCATCCTGCTATCTATTGTAATTTTATACTCACTTAAGTAGAGATTAAAGTGCGACAGGGTCGGAAATCTACTGTAGATAGTTTTATACTCACACTTTGCTATCTACTGTAGATTCTTTTACACTCACACCATGCAATCTACTGTAGCTCCTTTTATACTCACGCAAAATGCCATCTTTTGCACTATACTGTGTTAATAGGTCGAACGTCTTTGCTATTGACGTACGTTCAAATCCGTCATCATTGCAAATACAGATAGCTACCAAAATGCCATCTTTTACACTACAATGCGTTAATAGGTTCAACGTACGACTCGTATTTGATATTGACGTACGTTCCAATCCGTTATCATTGCAAATACAGGTAGCTAGCCAAATGCCACCTTTTGCACTACACTGTGTAAATAGGTCGAACGTTTTTTGCCTTTTAAAGCCTGTGAACCAACATTTTACCAAGTATGAACCCTGAGGGCGCTCCGTTATCATTGCAAATACAGGTAGCTACCCAATTGCCATCTTTGCACTACACTGTGTAAATAGGTCGAACGTTTTTTGCTTTTAAAGCCTGTGAACTTTTACCTCTGGGGTTGCGGCTACCATAGGATACATCTAGGGCCATGGGCCAATATTTTATCAAGTATGAACCCTGATGGCGCTGTAGTTCTTGAGCTAGAGCTGTTTGAAATTTTACACATATTGGTCCCTGTAGCCCATGACCTTTGACCTCTGCCGTTTTTATTCGCATCCTGCTATCTATTGTAGATAGTTTTATACTCACTTAAGCAGAGATTTGTGTATAAAACTACCATCGCATAAAGTTCTAGAAACGTTTGTCACGGTGGTTTATTCCCACTTGGTCCAATCCCATTTGGTCCAATTCCACTTCGTCCAATCCCATTTGGTCCAATGCCACTTGATCCATTCCCACTTGGTCCAATCCTATTTGGTCCAATCCCACTTCGTCCAATCCAACTAGGGCCATGTCCCACTAGGGTCATGTCCCTCTTGGGTCATGTCCCACTAGGGACATGTCCCACGTGGGTCATGTCCCACTAGGTCCATGTCCCGCTAGGGCCATGTTCCACTAGGGCCACGTCCCACTTAGGCCATGTCACACTTAGGCTATGTCCCATATGGACCAGTACATACTATTAGGCATATTTTTTTTTTTTTGGGGGCCAGCTTGGGGCAAAAAAGAGAAGAGAAGAGAAGAGAAGAGAAGAGAAAGAAGAGAAGAGAGAAGAGAAGAGAAGAAGAGAAGAGAAGAGAAGAGAAGAGAAGAGAAGAGAAGAGAAGAGAAGAGAAGAGAAGAGAAGAAGAGAAGAGAAGAGAAGAGAAGAGAAGAGAAGAGAAGAGAAGAGAAGAGAAGAGAAGAGAAGAGAAGAGAAGAGAAGAGAAGAGAAGAGAAGAGAAGAGAAGAGAAGAGAAGAGAAGAAGAAGAGAAGAGAAGAGAAGAGAAGAGAGAGAAGAGAAGAGAAGAGAAGAGAAGAGAAGAGAAGAGAAGAGAAGAGAAGAGAAGAGAAGAGAAGAGAAGAGAAGAGAAGAGAAGAGAAGAGAAGAGAAGAGAAGAGAAGAGAAGAGAAGAGAAGAGAAGAGAAGAGAAGAGAAGAGAAGAGAAGAGAAGAGAAGAGAAGAAAAGAGAAAAAAGAAACAGAAGGAAAGAGAAAGAAGAAAGAAAATCACGCATATCACCTATATTGGTGTCACATTTAAGTAGGGTGGTGTGTAATCAGGCAATAATAGGAGAGAGCGAGCACTATTAGGCCTACAGGGTGGCACATACAAGGAGGGCGGCTTATGGGGCGACATACAAGGGTGCACTGACTCCAGAGCGACTCAGTTCTTCAAAACTTACCCTTTCTGCAAGTTGAAGGTCAGATGAAGACATCCATTGTAGAAATTATATATGTAGTCCAGCATTTTTTCCCAGAAAAATGCCGACTAGATCACCATATAGCCCATGCAGCCTACGCCACCTTACGAATAGCTTGGTGTTTCTGAAATGTAACACATTTTGAAAGTTTAGTCAAGGCCTAAATGAGGATTAAATATGAATCAGGGCCTAATAGTTGGGTTTTAAGCCTTTTCTAATGTATTTAATTTAGTCGTTTTTGCACGATTCCTCGTTTGAAACACTGATTTTTTTCCTCCCAGGGTGTAGGAGACTTGTATTTACATGGTGTGCACTCACAAGAAGAGCGGTACAAGGAGGCTGGCTTGTGAAAAAACGCGTGTCAGTCACCCATAAAGGGCGGCACATGGTAAACTTATAACCAAGAGAAAAGAGGGGATGGAAAAGTACAACAAGCGTTATAACTATACCGTAATATGCCTACAGGGTGACCTATAACAAGGAGGGCGGCTTGTGACGGGCAGCACATACAAGGAAGGAAAAGATAGATCACACGTTTAACTATGGGCCTGCACTACAAGGAGGGTGGCTTGTGGGGCAGCACACAGAAGTATGGGGGCTTTTGGGCGGCACATACATGTACAAGGAAGGCGGCTTGTAACAAGGAAAAAAGTAAGAGGTGAAGAGAAAAAACTTATCAGCCACCTATTTATAGGGCCGCACATGTTGGCTTGTAACCAAGAGAAAGGGGCGGTGGAAAAATACAACAGGCGTTATAAATATAGGTGAAAGCTGGTGAAGAAGGGCGGCCTGTGAGGCGGCACATACAAGGAGGGCGACTTGTAACAGGACAAAAGTAGAGGGAGGGAGGAGAGAAAAACGCTTGTCAGTCGCATATCAATGGCGGCACGTTGTTTTTAACCAGGAGAAAAGAGGGAGTGGAAAACGGTATATCACGCTGTGTTACTGTAATGGGCCTACGTCGTGAAACATAGAAGGAGGGTGGCTTGTGGGCGGCACTACATAAAAGGCCCTAAGGTGGCTTATGGGGCGGCACATACAAGGAAGATGGCTTATAACCAGGAATAAAGCAGATCATGAAGGAGAGAAAACCACATATTATATATGATGGCTTTCAACTACAGCGCAGGGTACCGACGGGCGGAGTGCGAGCATCGGCAAACATTGCAAACAGTGTGGTTAACCGTGCAGGTGCATCTCATCGGAGGCCTATTTTCCCCAATTTCAATACGGCACACGTACAGAAGCCATACAGTAGACGTATATTATCATAGTAGTTTCAAAGGTCAGGGTAGGTAGGCCTATATGGGTAACGGGTGTTGGGTAATTAGAGATAGTCCTGTCACGAGAACCACCCAACCCGAGAACCGCGAAATCTAGTTGTAGATAATTTTATACTCACAACCGTATATCTACTGTTAATAGTTTTTATTCACACTTTACTATCTACTTTAGAAGTTTGATACTCACATTCTGCTATCTACTGCAGATAGTTTTATAATCGCATCCTGCTTTCTACTGAAGATACTTTTATTTTCGCACTCTGATATCTACTATAGAACTATAGATACTTTCATACTCACACCCTGATAGCAGGATGCGAATAAAAACTATCTACTGTAGATATCAGGTGTGAGTATAAAAACAATTTTCAGTAGATACCAGGGTGTTACTTCAAACGTAACTTCAGTAGATAGGAAAGTGTGAGTATAACAATTAACATTATAGATAGCGGGGTGTGAGTATAAAAGGAGCTACAGTAGATTGCATAGTGGGAGTATAAAAGAATCTACAGTAGATAGCAAAGTGTGAGTATAAAACTATCTACAGTAGATTTCTGACACTGTGATTCGTCGATTTATGTCTGCCGCGAAATTTTGGACGTCCAAGATTGCATCTTGATCAGGCGTATAATTTTAGACGTGTTTTGTTGCTATCGGCCACCCATACATTATTGCGAATATTCGCAATAATTATTGCGAATATTCGCAATAACTTTGCACAATATCTAAAGTAGGCTTGGGGCCCATACTTGGTATAATGATGACCCATGACCCCTAGAAATTTCTGCATGGGGTAGCCCCGTGGCCCCAGATGTATCCTATGGTAGCCGCAACCCCATAGGTCAAAGTTCACAGGCTTTAAACGGCAAAAAACGTTCGACCTATTTACACAGTGTAGTGCAAAAGGTGGCATTTGGCTAGCTACCTGTATGCATTTGCAATGATAACGGATTGGAACGTACGTCAATAGCAAATACGAGTCGTACGTTGAACCTATTAACGCATTGTAGTGTAAAATATGGCATTTTGGTAGCTACCTGTATTTGCAATGATGACGGATTTAAACGTACGTCAATAGCAAAGACGTTCGACCTATAAAAACAGTATAGTGCAAAAGATGGCATTTTGTGTGAGTATAAAAGGAGCTACAGTAGATTGCATGGTGTGAGTATAAAAGAATCTACAGTAGATAGCAAAGTGTAAGTATAAAACTATCTACAGTAGATTTCCGACCCTGTCGCACTTTAATCTCTACTTAAGTGAGTATAAAATTACAATAGATAGCAGGATGCGAATAAAAACTATCTACTGTAGATATCAGGTGTGAGTATAAAAACAATTTTCAGTAGATACCAGGGTGTTACTTCAAAAGTAACTTCAGTAGATATGAAAGTGTGAGTATAGGATTATAGATAGCAGGGTGTGAGTATAAAAGGAGCTACAGTAGATTGCATGGTGGGAGTATAAAAGAATCTACAGTAGATAGCAAAGTGTGAGTATAAAACTATCTACAGTAGATTTCTGACACTGTGATTCGTCGATTTATGTCTGCCGCGAAATTTTTGGACGTCCAAGATTGCATCTTGATCAGGCGTATAATTTAGACGTGTTTTGTTGCTATCGGCCACCCATATAATTATTGCGAATATTCGCAATGTTATTGCGAATATTCGCAATGTTATTGCGAATTATTTTTCGCAATAACTTTGCACAATATCTAAAGTAGGCTCGGGCCCATACTTGGAATAATGATGGCCCATGACTCCTAGAAATTTCCTGGGGTAGCCCCGACGCCAGAGGTCAAAGGTCATGGGCTACAGGGACCAATATGTGTAAAATTTCAAACAGCTCTAGCTCAAGAACTACAGCGCCCTCAGGGTTCATACTTGGTACAATGATGGCCCATGGCCCCAGATGTATCCTATGGTAGCTGCAACCCCAGAGGTCAAAGTTCAAAGGCTTTAAAAGGCAAAATAGGTACAACCTATTAACACAGTGTAACGCAATAGGTAGCATTTCGTTAGCTACATGGGTTTACAATGATAACGGCCTGAATCGTACGTCAAGGAAATTGATCACTTGACAAAAACTCCCTTAAAAGGGAATGTGTAGGCATTTTGATATTGGTGCCTTGGACCACCTCAAAGGTTGTCATTGTGGGACATGGGGTGTGGTTGGTTAATGGGTGTTAGGAGGGTAAAGGGTTGTCAAGGTTTGTAAGGGGGGTGAGCAAGGGGGTGGTCACCAGTTTTTTAGATTTGGCGCCCAATTGGGCACTTTTTTAAAATTTTAAGTGCTATGAGGATGATACTTATATCAATTAAAGGTTCGTTCATACTACCACCGCATTTGCGATGCGTTGCTTTGCGATGCCGATATATCGATTACTTTTGCCGCAACTCAACGCAACTCGTCGCATTTCCAGGTTAAAATGTATTTAACTTTATTGCGATATCGCAATGCAGTAGATGCGGTGCGACAACGCACCGCATCGCAAAGCAACGCATCGCAAATGCGGTGGTAGTATGAACGGACCTTTAAGCTTATAAAAAGGGCTTCAACATGATGGTTACCAACTTTTGGTTTTGGCGCCCAATTGGGCGCTTTAAAATTTTTTAGGTGCTATGAGGATGATACTTATATCAATTAAAGTTTATAACAAGGGCTTCCAAATGGTGGTCACCAATTGTTAGATTTGGTGCCCAATTGGGCGCTTTTTATTTTAGGTGCTATGAGGATGATACTTATATCAATTAAAGTTTATAACAAGGGCTTCCACATGGTGGTCACCAACTGTTGGATTTAACGCCCAATTGGGCGCTTTTTTATTTTAGGTGCTATGAGGATGATTCTTATATCGATTAAAGTTTATAACAAGGGCTTTCACATGGTGGTCACTAACTGTTGGATTTTGCGCCCAATTGGGCGCTTTTTTATTTTAGGTGCTATGAGGATGATACTTATATCAATTAAAGTTTATAACAAGGGCTTCCACATGGTGGTCACCAACTGTTGGATTTAACGCCCAATTGGGCGCTTTTTTATTTTAGGTGCTATGAGGATGATACTTATATCGATTAAAGTTTATAACAAGGGCTTTCACACGGTGGTCACTAACTGTTGGATTTTGCGCCCAATTGGGCGCTTTTTTTAATTTTAGGTGCTATGAGGATGATACTTTTATCGATTAAAGTTTATAACAAGGGCTTTCACATGGTGGTCACTAACTGTTGGATTTTGCGCCCAATTGGGCGCTTTTTTATTTTAGGTGCTATGAGGATGATACTTATATCAATTAAAGTTTATACGCTGGCGAAGTTACGTAATTAATCGGATTAACTACCATAGCAATAGGTGAAAACAATTTTGAACATATCGCGCTGCACTACAAGCAGGTTGAACTAATCACCTGTGTATGTCTGCAATCATAGATTGAATACAATACTGGTCTTTTCAAAGATACTAATCTTACAGGTGCAATTGATCACCACGATGCGGTTCAATGCAGAGGTACCGAGTGAACGTATCAGTGCAGCGCGGTATATTCAAAAATTGTTTTCACCTATTGCTATGGTAGTTAATCCGATTATTACGTAACTTCGCCAGCGTATAACAAGGGCTTCCACATGGTGGTCACCAACTGTTGGATTTGACGCCCAATTGGGCGCTTTTTTATTTTAGGTGCTATGAGGATGATACTTATATCGATTAAAGTTTATAACAAGGGCTTCCACATGGTGGTCACCAACTGTTGGATTTGACGCCCAATTGGGTGCTTTTTAATTTTAGGTGCTATGAGGATGATACTTATATCAATTAAAGTTAATAACAAGGGCTTTCACATGATGGTTACCAATTTTTGGAATTGGCGCCCAATTTGGCGTTTTTTATTCTAAGAGCTATGAGGATGATTCTGATATCAATTAAAGCTTTTAACAAGGGCTTTTACATGATGGTCACCAAGTTTTCGTTTGTGAGCATAGGGGGGCCACGGGCATATATATTCGTGTTTGCTCAAACACAGCTGTGACATCTAGTTGCTTTTCTTTCCCTGGACAACATCCCGGGACAACATCAACGGGTTGCCATGGTGGGTCAAGAGGGTGTGGTTGCTTTAAGGGTCTTAGGGTGGGTTAAGGGTTGTCACGGTGGGCAAGAGATGACATGATGGTCACCAATTTGTGACATAATCAAGGTGAATGAGTCGGATGTCGTTAATATTGTTTTTGAGATATTGGCAAAAACAGTGTTCCAATTCATTTGTTTTATATTTTTTCAGCCATTGGTACTCAGTAACCAGATGTCTGATTTTGATGGGGTTTGCACCAAAATGTAGCATTCATAAACTGCCAGAAAATGATGTAAAAATAAAACTTCTAATTGAAAATTGCCGACATGTGACTCATTCACCTTGATCATATCACATTTTTGATTTGGCTCCCAATGGGGCGCTCTTTTATTGTAGTTGCTGTGAGGATGATACTTATATCAATAAAAGCTTATAACAAGGGATCTCACATGGTGGTCACCAACTTTTGGATTTGGCGCCCAACTATTTGGCGCTTTTTGTTCACGGAGTGAACATTTTCCCCACTTGAACCCATATCTCATATGCACAGTTTATCCCTTATATACACTGTGTGTTAAATAGCTATTGTAGCCCAACAACCCTGTGGTTAAGAGGCTAGGAAATAATTCCTAATGTCTCATACCCAGGTTTGTATCTAATCTTTATCTAATCCTGCCCCACATGATAAGGACTTTTTAGCACATCTTATCTTGTATTGAGACAATGGCAGCCAAGACTATTTTTTTGCTTTTTTCTAAGCATGTTCACGATTGGATTGAGCCATCACATGATTATAATAGGCTTTACTGATTGGTGGGTAAGGTCAATGCTATTGTTTATTTTGTGATAAGGCTGAGCATATTACTGCATGAAAAATACACTACTATTTTGATACAGGCGATTTACTCAATTCCTTCCAACTGACAAAATCTAGTTCCTGTTATCTACCCAGTGGTGTTTGCTTATCATAATTGGATCCCTAATAATTATTGGGCCAAGGTTATTATCTGTATGGTATATTTATTGAATTTCAATAGGCCTATGATAGTGTAAGTGATTTGAAAGTTTCTATTTCAATGAGTTTCTTGCTGGATGGAGAGTTATATAAGCTAGAGTCAGGATGTAGGTATCATTATGCGTCAAATCACTAATTTATTGTAAGATCAGTGCAGAGTAGGTTAGATATTAAAATGAAAAGTTAGAACAAATTACTATGACACCTGATCCGTGAACTGTGTCTTTTGAAAGACTCTTCTTGTTTATTTTAGGTGCTATGGTCATGAGATATATATTGAAAAGACAGAAAGACAGAGCTTCTCATTGATACTTTGCAAATGTTTCTATAACTTCATAGATAGCTTTATACTCACACTTTGTTATCTACTGAAGATAGTTTTATACTTGCATGTTGCAATCTACTGAAGATACTTTTATTCTCAAACCCTGACATCTACTCTAGATTTGTCATCTACATCAGATTCTTTGATACGCATACCCTGCCATCTACTTTAGCTCGTTTTACACTCATACCCTGCTATCTACTGAAGATACATTCATACTCAAACTTTGCTATCTACTCTAGATAGTTTTATAATTACGCCCTCCAATCTACTGAAGATACTTTTATACTCACAGCCTACTACTGAAGATACTTTTATTCTCAAACTCTAATATCTACTATAAATACTCACACCCCGATTTTTACTTGGGAGTTTTTATTCACCCTTTGAAATCTACTTTGGAACGTTTTGTACTCACACCCTGCTATCTACTCTACATATTTTTATACTCATGCTTTGCTGTCTACTGTAGATATATTTACACTGACACCTTATCATCTACTTAAGATTCTTTTATACGCACACCCTGCCATCTACTTTAGCTCGTTTTACACTCATACCCTACTATCTTCTGAATATACTTTTATACTCACACTTTGCTATCTACTGTAGATAGTTTTATATCACACTCTCCTATCTACTGAAGATACTTTTATTCCCACACACTGGTATCTGCTATATATAGGCCTACTGTCATACTCATAACCTGATATCTACTGTTGATAGTTTTATTCATACTTTGCTATCTACTTTAGAAAGGTTTTTACTCACACACTATCTACTGTAGATAGTTTTATGTTCACATTTTGCACCAGCTATCTACTGTCGATAGTTTTATACTCAATAATTATTGCGAATATTCGCAATAATCACACCACCAGTTTGATTATGTAGGCCTACTTATTAATGCAATCGGTGTTTCATGCTTCGGCGTCACGGTTCTATAACTTTATAGATAGTTTGATACTCGCACTTCATTACCTACTGAAGATAGTTTTATACTTGCATGTTGCAATCTACTGAAGATACTTTTATTCTCAAACCCTGATATCTACTCAAGATATGTCATCTACATCAGATTCTTTAATACGCATACCCTGTCATCTACTTTAGCTCGTTTTACACTCATACCCTGCTATCTACTGAAGATACATTTATACTCAAACTTTGCTATCTACTCTAGATAGTTTTATAATTACGCCCTCTAATCTACTGAAGATACTTTTATACTCACAGCCTACTACTGAAGATACTTTTATTCTCAAACTCTAATATCTACTATAAATACTCACACCCCGATTTTTACTTGTTGGGAGTTTTATTCACCCTTTGAAATCTACTTTAGAACGTTTTGTACTCACACCCTGCTATCTACTCTACATATTTTTATACTCATGCTTTGCTGTCTACTGCAGATATATTTACACGGACACCTTGTCATCTACTTAAGATTCTTTTATACGCACACCCTGCCATCTACTTTAGCTCGTTTTACACTCATACCCTGCTATCTTCTGAATATACTTTTATACTCACACTTTGCTATCTACACTAGATAGTTTTATAATCACACCTACTATCTACTGAAGATACTTTTATTCCCACACACTGATATCTGCTATATATAGGCCTACTGTCATACTCATAACCTGATATCTACTGTTGATAGTTTTATTCACACTTTGCTATCTACTTTAGAAAGATTTTTACTCACACACTATCTACTCTAGATAGTTTTATGTTCACACTTTGCACCAGCTATCTACTGTCGATAGTTTTATACTCAATAATTATTGCGAATATTCGCAATAACATTGCGAATATTCGCAATAACATTGCGAATATTCGCAATAACATTGCGAATATTCGCAATAATTATTGCGAATATTCGCAATAATATTGCGAATATTCGCAATAATATTCGCAATAATATTGCGAATATTCGCAATAACATTGCGAATATTCGCAATAATTATTGCGAATATACTACTGAAGATACTTTTATTCTCAAACTCTAATATCTACTATAAATACTCACACCCCGATTTTTACTTGTTGGGAGTTTTATTCACCCTTTGAAATCTACTTTAGAACGTTTTGTACTCACACCCTGCTATCTACTCTACATATTTTTATACTCATACTTTGCTGTCTACTGTAGATATATTTACACGGACACCTTGCCATCTACTTAAGATTCTTTTATACGCACACCCTGCCATCTACTTTAGCTCGTTTTACACTCATACCCTGCTATCTTCTGAATATACTTTTATACTCACACTTTGCTATCTACTCTAGATAGTTTTATAATCACACCTACTATCTTCTGAATTATACTTTTATACTCACACTTTGCTATCTACTCTAGATAGTTTTATAATCACACCTACTATCTACTGAAGATACTTTTATTCCCACACACTGATATCTGCTATATATAGGCCTACTGTCATACTCATAACCTGATATCTACTGTTGATAGTTTTATTCACACTTTGCTATCTACTTTAGAAAGGTTTTTACTCACACACTATCTACTCTAGATAGTTTTATGTTCACACTTTGCACCAGCTATCTACTGTCGATAGTTTTATACTCAATAATTATTGCGAATATTCGCAATAATTATTGCGAATATTCGCAATAACATTGCGAATATTCGCAATAACATTGCGAATATTCGCCATAATTATTGCGAATATTCGCAATAATTATTGCGAATATTCGCATAATTATTGCGAATATTCGCAATAATATTGCGAATATTCGCAATAACATTGCGAATAATTATTGCGAATATTCGCAATAATTATTGCGAATATTCGCAATAATCATACCTCCAGTTTGATTATGTAGGCCTACTTATTAATGCACTCGGTTTTTCATGCTTCGGCGTCACGGTTCTATAACTTTATAGATAGTTTGATACTCACACTTTATTACCTACTGAAGATAGTTTTATACTTGCATGTTGCAATCTACTGAAGATACTTTTATTCTCAAACCCTGATATCTACTCTAGATATGTCATCTACATCAGATTCTTTAATACGCATACCCTGTCATCTACTTTAGCTCGTTTTACACTCATACCCTGCTATCTACTGAAGATACTTTTATACTCACACTTTGCTATCTACTCTAGATAGTTTTATAATCACACCTACTATCTACTGAAGATACTTTTATTCCCACACACTGATATCTGCTATATATAGGCCTACTGTCATACTCATAACCTGATATCTACTGTTGATAGTTTTATTCACACTTTGCTATCTACTTTAGAAAGGTTTTTACTCACACACTATCTACTCTAGATAGTTTTATGTTCACACTTTGCACCAGCTATCTACTGTCGATAGTTTTATACTCAATAATTATTGCGAATATTCGCAATAATTATTGCGAATATTCGCAATAACATTGCGAATATTCGCAATAACATTGCGAATATTCGCAATAATTATTGCGAATATTCGCAATAATATTGCGAATATTCGCAATAACATTGCGAATATTCGCAATAATTATTGCGAATATTCGCAATAATATTGCGAATATTCGCAATAACATTGCGAATATTCGCAATAACATTGCGAATATTCTCAATAATTATTGCGAATATTCGCAATAACATTGCGAATATTCGCAATAATATTGCGAATATTCGCAATAATATTGCGAATATTCGCAATAATTATTGCGAATATTCGCAATAATCATACCACCAGTTTGATTATGTAGGCCTACTTATTAATGCACTCGGTGTTTCATGCTTCGGCGTCACGGTTCTATAACTTTATAGATAGTTTGATACTCACACTTTATTACCTACTGAAGATAGTTTTATACTTGCATGTTGCAATCTACTGAAGATACTTTTATTCTCAAACCCTGATATCTACTCTAGATATGTCATCTACATCAGATTCTTTAATACGCATACCCTGTCATCTACTTTAGCTCGTTTTACACTCATACCCTGCTATCTACTGAAGATACATTTATACTCAAACTTTGCTATCTACTCTAGATAGTTTTATAATTACGCCCTCTAATCTACTGAAGATACTTTTATACTCACAGCCTACTACTGAAGATACTTTTATTCTCAAACTCTAATATCTACTATATATAAATACTCACACCCCGATTTTTACTTGTTGGGAGTTTTATTCACCCTTTGAAATCTACTTTAGAACGTTTTGTACTCACACCCTGCTATCTACTCTACATATTTTTATACTCATGCTTTGCTGTCTACTGTAGATATATTTACACGGACACCTTGCCATCTACTTAAGATTCTTTTATACGCACACCCTGCCATCTACTTTAGCTCGTTTTACACTCATACCCTGCTATCTTCTGAATATACTTTTATACTCACACTTTGCTATCTACTCTAGATAGTTTTATAATCACACCTACTATCTACTGAAGATACTTTTATTCCCACACACTGATATCTGCTATATATAGGCCTACTGTCATACTCATAACCTGATATCTACTGTTGATAGTTTTATTCATACTTTGCTATCTACTTTAGAAAGGTTTTTACTCACACAATATCTACTCTAGATAGTTTTATGTTCACACTTTGGACCAGCTATCTACTGTCGATAGTTTTATACTCAATAATTATTGCGAATATTCGCAATAATTATTGCGAATATTCGCAATAATATTGCGAATATTCGCAATAACATTGCGAATATTCGCAATAATTATTGCGAATATTCGCAATAATATTTCTATTTTTTTTTTTTTTTTTTTTTGGCACTAATATGCTTCCGTAAGTAGCCATTCTTTACACTGATTTAAGTCCATGTTGGTGTGATATGATATGCTTAATTGAGGATTTTTTTCTGTTCTCGCCAAACACCAGTGGAGGTTAATGTATTATCACCATATATTCTGCTATGCTGTGCAAATCCATAATTGTGATGACTCACGAGTTTCTGGTTCATGATCCAAATCATATAGCTTGCTCAATATAGTTTTAAGCCAACAGGAACATTGTTGTTTACTGCACTAATTGGTGCTCTAAATTTTTTCAAAATATGATTTAAACATTAATTATTTAGAACCATTTAATAGTTACGCCAGGGGGATGGGGGGGGGGGGTGTTAAAGGGGGGATTCAAATTTTTTGGGGTCTTGAGGGGGATTCTGATTTTTTACTTGAATCACGAGGAAGAATGTTAAGTTTAAATATAAAAAAGGGGAATACTTCATGGATACCGGGGTAGAAATGATGAATATCTCCCGTAAATGATTTCGCATAAAGAAGCTAGATGTGGTTCCTTGCACTTGAATATACGTGTTGAACAGATATGATAGTCGGGGATCGGAAAATTTCAGCGGACGCGAGGGGGAAATGTCACTTATATCGCACTCCTCCCTCTGGGGTTAATATTGAACGGTCCCTTAAGGGTAGATGAGGTATTGTTGGTCGAAGCAACAAAAATCATCGATTTTCATTATTTAAATCAATATATTATTAAAAAATAATACTTTGATGTGTTGCAAAAGTTCATTTACAAATCATATACTTTGAAAACTTGCTTGATTTATTGCTGTTAATGAGTTATGTACGTTTTGCAAAAGTGTTGTTGTTTCAGCCCTCTTTACAATATAACTGAAAAACCACAGTGATATTTGTTATCTTCTACACACTCGCCATGAAATGATCAATGCAATTTTTGCCAAAGCTCACTACCATTCGCAAAATGCTGCGAATTACCAAATCGCAACAGTTTTAAATATACTGCTCCAAAATGTATCCTTACACTTGGAAAAATAATCACAATTTCAAAATTGAACCATATTGGGGTAAATTTGTTTTTGTAATAGATGCACTATCCGGCACATTATGACACCTCATTGAATCCAATGTGACTGCAAGAAGCAAAGTTACAAGCATTGATTAGACGAAGGTCCAGTTTTTTAAGTGACAAACTGGCCTATTCAAAACTACACGGACTAGACATCTGGTTTGGGAGTGGTAAATGGCTAATTTCTGCATGCCTTTATTTTAAAACAAAAGGAACAAAAGATAACTAAATCAAAAGAGCTGACAAATAAAATGTCTCTTTGTTGCGCATGTTGGCATCTTTTTGCGCCTTGTATAGGCCAGTTTGTCACTTTTAAAACGGGACCTTCGTCTATTCAATTACTTGTAACTTTACTTCTTGAGGTCACATTGGATTTAATGTGGTGTCATAATGTGCAGGATTAGATAGTGCGTCTATTACAAAAACAAATTTACTCCAAAGTGGTTCAGTGTTGAAATTGTGATTATTTTTGCAAGTGTAAGGGGAATAAATATCTATTGTACAGTCGGGTTATCTTGCTGTAAAACTCACCGGTCCTCACAACTTCCATCGGTACGCGGTTGGGACAGTCGGGCTAGGTAAAATGGAGCCCTGTATAAACAATTTTATGGATATTTTGGGGCTTAATATTTCAGATATTTATTATGATTTATCCGAATCAACAATTCAACTATAACTACATAATGTATGTCTATATTGGGTGGCTAGTTTCTTTAAATGTGTAAGTCAACATCTTACACTAAAACATGACAGTCACGTACTTGGAATAAAATCATGTTGTAACAAAATGATAGAGGTTATCCACTTTACTCATGTGTGACTTTACAAAAGGAGCTGGTTCCCATCCTCATTCAAACCAATTCAATGCATAACCTCGGAGTTACCTGCATGACTTTGGCGGGCTATTTTGAAACAGTTATGGTTGAGCATGCAGCGGGTACTTCTTTTGAAAGTCCTAAACAAGGTATAGCAGTCGCTGATAGCATAAGCGAATGAATTTGGAGAAAACCTTCTGATAATTACAAACACTCGCTGAGCAGCAAGACCTTCCTTCTGAGCTTTTAATCCGATAAGCTGATTATCTATTTGTTTTCATGAATTGGAAGACATTCTTTGATGTATTACTGAACTCAATCATCTGAAATTACTGGAGCGTGAGCCACCCAGGCTGATGGCTCAGCATAGTATTTTATTGTCAGAAGGTTTTCTCCAAATTCATTTCCTAATGGGATATGCAGCTTATAGAACATGGCTAACCTCTATTGTTACCGACACATTATTTAAAAGAAAACACTTAAGCTATAGAATCGATTACAATTGAAGTGTAAATTAATGTAGAAAAAAAAATTGAATTGGAAAAGGCCGCGTGGGGTTAAAATGTCTGTATCGATATCAAAAGCATCGTCATGAACAAAATACACTTGGTCATGAAACAAAGATTGCTATTCCACAAGATTCAAAAGTCTTGCACGATCCTCTATTTTCAGTCTGATCATGTAAGCCCACTCTTAAGAGATCTTCATTGGCTACCAGTTCATGAGAGAATCAAGTTCAAGACACTCACGCTTGTTTACAAGTCCCTGAATGGCCTCTCTCCTCAGTACATTTCCAATTGTTTCACGATCAAGAGCTCCATACACGCTACGAGTACTACAATGCTAGACAAAATAGGTTGGAATGAAAAATAGAATGTGCACCTTGTTATGGCCATATTTTCGTTATTTCTAGAGTGATGAAATGGCACTTTCTTGAGTGTCAAGTCTAAACATTACCCGCACCCCCAATACCTCCCCCTGCCCCACCAATCAATGTTGGGTACTACTGAGCGCACATGAACAAAATGTCAGGATTCAACATTGATCGGGGGAACGGGGGCTCATTTGCAAAACAGTAATAATTTCATTCCAACCCTTTTGTCCAGGGTTGTCTCTAAGGCTACCCGAAATTACACAATGATACATGTTTTATAGCTATAGTTTTTTTTTATTCTTCGTCCGATTTGCATGAAAATCTACATCAAAATAAAAAAATTATTTGTCTTTTCCTCAATGCCAAAACCAAAATTGATTTAGTGTCACTAGTGTAAGGGAGCGGTCAATTTATGTACATGCAGCCTTTAATTTGAAGTTCATGCAATTCAACTAAAGTACCTCATATAACGTCATATATTGCATCATAAGTGTTGTACGTCCAAGAAATGTTCATTGTACCCTTTACTTGTAAATGAAATATTAAAAATGCAATTCATGAAAGTATAATCTTAGAAACAGAACATGAAAAAATTAAATAAATGTTTTTGAAGTTAAAAAATATACAAAATACATAGAAAATCATTATTTCGTCTTCAGTAGATAGTTAACATGTGTAGTATATTTTACAGATTTATAGCTATATTGTTCCTATTGTAAGTCTGTAGAAAAGAAAATTAAAATCAAATGTTCATTACAAAAAACGAAGCATTTAATTTAATTTTTATTCATAGGCAAAAGCAAATTAAAACAAAACAAATTTAAAACAAAATGCCGGGAATTGAACCCAAGCCCTTCCGTTAACTGCCAGTCGCCTTATCCACTAAGCTACTTTTGTACTGTAGATCCTTTATAAATGAATAAAAAGTGTTTTAAACTAATCCACTTGTTTTATGCAATAATAATTGGCTTATTGAATAGAGAACCACGGTACTCAGACCTGTTCTTCACAAATTAGATTCCAAAACTTGACATAAATAGAAAAATGCACGGTATGCAAGCCTGTTTAACAGTATAGATAAAGGTGCGATGATGGTTATTTAGCGCGTTAGCGCTGCTCACTAGCAAAATTGCAAATTGCGCGGTATTTGCAATTGTCTGGTTTTTCCACGTTAATAGCGCCAATGCCGCCTATAGCGTGATAATAGCAAACTAAACACTTCAAGTGAGCTCCAATATAAAAGGGCCCCGCAGGGCAATAAATTTAGTGTGACCGCTGTCCCCAACATCAACAAAAACATCAAGGCCGCAGGGCCGGCAGGCCCGCGGCCGGTGACTCCCATACGATAACTAAACACTCCAAGTGAGTTCCAATATAAAAGGGCCCCGCAGGGCAAGAAAGCTAGTGTAACCGCTGTCCCCACCATCAACAAAAATATCAAGGCCGCACGGCCGGCAGGCCTGGGGCCGGAGACTCACATACGACAACTAAACACTCCAAGTGAGTTTCAATATAAATGGGCCCCGCAGGGCAAGTAACTTAGTTTGACCGCTGTCCCCAACATCAACAAAAAACATCAAGGCCGCAGGGCCGGCAGGCGCTAGGCCCGAGGCCGCTGACTCCCATACGACAACTAAACACTCCAAGTGAGTTCCAATATAAAAGGGCCCCGCAGGGCAACAAAGCTAGTGTGACCAATGTCCCCACCATCAACAAAAAAAACATCAAGGCCGCAGGGCCAGCAGGCCTGAGGCCGGAGACTCCATACGACAACTTAAAACTCCAAGTGAGTTCCAATATAAATGGGCCCCCGCAGGTCAAGAAACGTAGTGTGTTTGCTGTCCCCAACATCAACAAAAAACATCAAGGCCGCAGGGCCGGCAGGCCCGAGGCCGGTAACTCCCATACGACAACTAAACACTCCAAATGAGTTCCAATATAAAAGGTCCCCGCAGGGCAAGAAATTTAGTGTGACCGCTGTCCCCAACATCAACAAAAAACATCAAGGTCACAGGGCCGGCAGGCGGCCCGAGGCCGGTGACTCCCATACGACAACTAAACACTCCAAGTGAGTTCCAATATAAAAGGGCCCCGCAGGGCAACAAAGCTATTGTGACCAATGTCCCCACCATCAACAAAAATATTAAGGCCGCAGGTCCGGCAGGGCCGAGGCCGGAGACTCCCATACGACAACTGAACACTTCAAGTGAGTTCCAATATTAAAGGGCCCCGCAGGGCAAGAAATGTTGTGTGACCGCTGTCCCCACCATCAGCAAAAAACATCAAGGCCGCAGGGCCGGTGACTCCCATACGACAACTAAACACTCCAAGTGAGTTCCAATATAAATGGGCCCCGCAGGGCAAGAAACTTAGTGTGACCGCTGTCCTCAACATCAACAAAACATCAAGGCCGCAGGGCCGGCAGGCCTGAGGCCGGTGACTCCATACGACAACTAAACACTCCAAGTGAGTTCCAATATAAAAGGGCCCCGCAGGGCAAGAAAGCTAGCGTGACCTCTGTCCCCACCATCAACAAAAACATCAAGGTCGCAGGGCCGGCAGGCCCCAGGCTGTTGACTCCCATACGACAACTAAACACTCCAAGTGAGTTCCACTATAAAAGGCCCCCGCAGGGCAAGAAACCTAGTGTGACCGCTGTCCCCACCATCAACAAAAAACATCAAGGCCGCAGGGCCGGCAGGTCCGAGGCCGGAGACTCCTATACGACAACTAAACACTCCAAGTGAGTTCAAATATAAAAGGGCCCCGCAGGGCAAGAAACTTAGTATGACCGCTGTCCCCACCATCAGCAACAAACATCAAGGCCGCAGGGCCGGCAGGCCTGAGGCCGGTGACTCCATACGACAACTAAACACTCCAAGTGAGCTCAAATATTAAAGGGCCCCGCAGGGCAAGAAACTTAATATGACCGCTGTCCCCACCATCAGCAACAAACATCAAGGCCGCAGGGCCGGCAGGCCCGAGGCCGGAGACTCCCCATACGACAACTAAACACTCCAAGTGAGCTCAAATATAAAAAGGGCCCCGCAGGGCAAAAAACTTAGTATGACCGGTGTCCACGCCATCAGCAACAAACATCAAGGCCGCAGGGCCGGCAGGCCTGAGGCCGGAGACTCCCCATACGACAACTAAACACTCCAAGTGAGTTCCAATATAAAAGGGCCCCGCAAATCAACAAAGCTAGTGTAACCGCTGTCCCCACCATCAACAACAAACATCAAGGCCGCAGGGCCGGCAGGCCCGAGGCCGGTGACTCCATACGAAACACTCCAAGTGAGTTCCAAATAAAAGGGCCCCGCAGGGCAAGAAAGCTAGTGAGACCTCTGTCCCCACCATCAACAAAAAACATCAAGGCCGCACATTTAGCACAATTGCATATGACGTGCTATTAATTGCTATAAGCGCTATTAGCGCTAATAGCACGCTTTCCCTAGACTTAGAATCTTTTTAGATTGAGCACAATTGCATATGACGTGCTATTATTTGCTATTAGCGCTAATAGCGCTATTAACGCTAATAGCACGCTGTCTCTAGACTTTAAATCTGTTTACATTTAGCACAATTGCATATGACGTGCTATTAATTGCTATTAGCGCTAATAGCGTTATTAGCGCTAATAGCAGGCTTTCCCTAGACTTAAAAACTTTTTAGATTTAGCACAATTGCATATGACGTGCTATTAATTGCTATTAGCACTAATAGCGCTATTAGCGCTAATAGCACGCTTTCCCTAGACTTAAAATCTTTTTAGATTTAGCACAATTGGATATGACGTGCTATTAACTGCTATTAGCGCTAATAGCGCTATTAGCGCTAATAGCACGCTGTCTCTAGACTTTAAATCTTTTTACATTGAGCACAATTGCATATGACGTGCTATTAATTGCTATTAGCGCTAATAGCGCTATTAGCGCTAATAGCACGCTTTCCCTGAGACTTAGAATCTTTTTAGATTTAGCACAATTGCATATGACGTGCTATTATTTGCTATTAGCGCTAATAGCGCTATTAGCGCTAATAGCACGCTTTCCCTAGACTTAGAATCTTTTTAGATTTAGCACAATTGCATATGACGTGCTATTATTTGCTATTAGCGCTAATAACGCTATTAGCGCTAATAACACGCTTTCCCTAGACTTAGAATCTTTTTAGATTTAGCACAATTGCATATGACGTGCTATTATTTGCTATTAGTGCTATTAGCGCTAATAGCACGCTTTCCCTAGACTTAGAATCTTTTTAGATTTAGCACAATTGCATATGACGTGCTATTATTTGCTATTAGCGCTAATAGCGCTATTAGCGCTAATAGCACGCTTTCCCTAGACGTACAAACTTTTTAGATTTAGCACAATTGCATATGACGTGCTATTAATTGCTTTTAGCGCTAATAGCGCTATTAGCGCTAATAGCACGCTTTCGCTAGACTTAGAATCTTTTGGATTTAGCACAATTGCATATGACGTGCTATTATTTGCTATTAGCGCTAATAGCGCTATTAGCGCTAATAGCACGCTTTCCCTAGACTTAGAATCTTTTTACATTTAGCACAATTGCATATGACGTGCTATTATTTGCTATTAGCGCTAATATCGCTATTAGCGCTAATAGCACGCTGTCTCTAGACTTAGAATCTTTTTACATTTAGCACAATTGCATATGACGTGCTATTAATTGCTATTAGCGCTAATAGCGCTATTAGCGCTAATAGCACGCTTTCCCTAGACTTACAAACTTTTTAGATTTAGCACAATTGCATATGACGTGCTATTAATTGCTATTAGCGCTATTGACATATTTGCAAATGAGGCACTAATAACTGCTAAAACGCTAAAAGTGGTTTGGTAATAGCAGTTTTAACGGATTTTTCATTAGCGTTGCTATTAGCGCTATAATGCATAGAGATAGCATACTAATTAAATGCTAATAGCATCTGTAGCATAATAGCGCTAATTCTGCTATAAGCCATCATCGCACCTTCCTCGAGGACAGTATAGAGACACAGTATTAAAATCTTTATTGTGTCTGCATACCGTTAAACTAATACATTGATATGGTCTAAATTATCGCAAACAAATTGAGTAACATTAAATAGCTCCATTGGTAGAGCGCGTACCAGTTAAACGGGCAGATTTAACCGCACGGGTTCGAATCCCACATGGTTGGTGTTTTATTTTGATCCCGATATTTTAATTTTTCCTTAGTATTTATTTTTACAGAATAGATTTCAGATTTTTGTTGATCTAAATAATGTTTTACACGTTTGTAGATTTATTTTTTTGGCATTTAAAGTGATCAATTGTGTTTCTAAACAGGGCCAAAAATAAGATATTAGGAATTTTAGTGACCAGTCCCTAAATATGACAGATTAGCCATTGTTAATTTTTGTGATAAAGGAAAATGATAAGAGCTGCTTAGCCTCCTAATTGTAGGTCCATATCTTATTTCCTTTTTATTTTATGGCCAAAAAACCAAAATTAGATGATTTTTTTTTCAACTTTTCAATGTCTCTAAGGCTACCCGAAATTACACAATGACCCATGTTTTATAGCTATAGTTTTTTTATTCTTCGTCCGATTTACATGAAAATTTACATCAAAATAAAAAAATTATTTGTCTTTTCCTCAATGCCAAAACCAAAATTGATTTAGTGTCACTAGTGTAAGGGAGCGGTCAATTTATGTACATGCAGCCTTTAATTTGAAGTTCATGCAATTCAACGAAAGTAGCTCATATAACGTTATATATTGCATCATAAGTGTTGTACGTCCAAGAAATGTTCATTTTACCCTTTACTTGTAAATGAAATATTAAAAATGCAATTCATGAAAGTATAATCTTAGAAACAGAACATGAAAAAATGAAATAAATGTTTTTGAAGTTAAAAAATATACAAAATACATAGAAAATCATTATTTCGTCCTCAGTAGAAAGTTAACATGTGTAGTATATTTTACAGATTAATAGCTATATTGTTCCTATTGTAAGTCTGTAGAAAAGAAAATTAAAATCAAATGTTCAGTACAAAAAACGAAGCATTTAATTTAGGGATTCAATCATGTTTCACCGTTGTTCATCACCGTTTAACAACGATGCGGCCGCGTCGTCTGCGTGGCTGCCCGAGCGAAGTAAACCACGCAGACGCGCCGGACGCGAGTTGTTAAACGGTGATGAACAACGGTGAAACATGATTGAATCCCTTTCAACGAAAAGAAGCTAAATATCGTATAATTCACGATTATTTTACGAGGAATGTCAGTTAATCATTGCCACTCAGCCTTACAAAAACTTCGATGATTTCTCTTTTGATATCAGTAATAAAACTACAGAATAAAACGGCAATGTTTAGCCGCTACCTGAAAAATACTGAATTCAACTTGTAAGCTGGCATACGCACAAAGGTTCCAGGCATGACGAATTTTACGCGCTCTCGCGTAACGCGTGGTGTCGCTCGCGTTCGCGTATACGCTACAGTAAAAGTGTGGGTTCATCACGGTTTAACAACGGTTGGCTCCTGTACAAAAGTATAGGAAGAGTTGTTGAATTAATTTTTATTCATAGGCAAAAGCAAATTAAAACAAAACAAATTAAAAAAAAATGCTGGGAATTGAACCCTAGCCCTTCCGTTCACTGCCAGTCGCCTTATCCACTGAGCTATTGCGGTGTTGTAATTCTACGTGTACTTTTGTACTGTAGATCCTTTATAAATGAATAAAAAGTGTTTTAAACTAATCCACTTGTTTTATGCAATAATAATTGGCTTATTGAATATAGAACCACGGTATTCAGACCTGTTCTTCACAAATTAGATTCCAAAACTTGACATAAATAGAAAAATGCACGGTATGCAAGCCTGTTTAACAGTATAGAGACACAGTATTAAAATCTTTATTGTGTCTGCATACCGTTAAACTCATACATTGATATGGTCTAAATTATCGCAAACAAATTGAGTAACATTAAATAGCTCCATTGGTAGAGCGCGTACTAGTTGAACGGGCAGGTTTAACCGCACTGGTTCGAATCCCACATGGTTGCCGTTTTATTTTGATCCCGATATTTTAATTTTTCCTTAGTATTTATTTTTACAGAATAGATTTCAGATTTTTGTTGATCTAAATAATGTTTTACACGTTTGTAGATTTAATTTTTTGGCATTTAAAGTGATCAATTGTGTTTCTAAACAGGGCCAAAAATAGGATATTAGGAATTTTAGTGACCAGTCCCTAAATATGACAGATTAGCTATTGTTAATTTTTGTGATAAAGGATAATGATAAGAGCTACTTAGCCTCCAAATTGCAGGTCCATATCTTATGGACCTTCGGATATGTACGAGTATTGTTGGCATAATTGACGCGCCTCGCCTGATTTGTGTTGGAAGAAGTTCTAGTTCTGAACACCATGATAATGATAATGAACAACCATGGAAACCACTCAACTCAAAAATTCTCTACTCGTTTTGGTTTTAAATCAGATTTGAGGGCGTTATTCATGAAATAAGGGCTGAGTTTAACTTCGAATCAATATCATATCATTTGTATCCATTTTATATATGTGACCCCTCGGCACAACTGAGCCCTGAAGTCGCCAATCATCATTTTTGAGATATTCAACCAAAATATTCTGCTTGAAATTAGCTTTAAAATTATGTATATCATGTCTATAGTACTTGACATTTAAGTAGTGAAAAATCAATAAAACAGTCAATAAATCCTTTGTTTCCTATTGTTTATTGTTAAGTTCGATGGAGCATATCTCAATAGTGGCACTGGCGACATCCGGGCTCAGTTGTGCCGAGGAGTCACATATTTACTTGCCAAATATAAACCTTTTTGATATGTATTATTTGGAAATAATTGTTATCTAACAAGCAATAAAAAGTGGAATGTTAAATGCACATTCACATACACCAGGCACAAAAAGAAACTCGTCAGTTATATTCATCCTTGCTGTTCAATAACTTGATAATTTTGGATTATTCTGAAATATACATTTTGTTAATTGGACTTTTCTTTCTCATTTGATACCCTGTTCGTGGACATTGAGCAAGAATTGACCAAGATATGCGCCTCCGAACTCTCAAACCCCAAAATGAAAAGTTGCAATTTTAACGATTCAATTAATTACGCCTGTTACACTGTGTGCTTTATTGATTGGCCCGTGGTGTTTGTGTGCAATACAACGATGCGTTCCCATTGAAAATCGTTGAAAATGCAACTTTTGATTTTGGGGTTTGAGGGTTTATCAAGTCAAAATTATCAAGTTATTGAACAGCAAGGATGAATATAACTGACGAGTTTCTTTTTGTGCCTGGTGTATGTGTATGTTATCACACGAGTTGGGCGCAGCCCAACGAGTGTGATAACACTTTATACATTGGTTACAAACATATATCAACTTGTACCCCCTCATTATCACTGTAATTGATGTTATGTCTTGAAAATCATAACATTAATTCACAGGTGGTCTGACAGTTCCGTGTGTTCCCTGTCGTGTGCACCCAACGAATATTGCTCTGGAGTGGATTATTATGCTTTAACTGACATTATACATTGGTATGCGGTGTTTTGTGATATGAACGGAGGAAAATCACTCAAAGAGGGTGCTGAAAGTTGAGGGAATATATCTGATATCATGTATGTTTCCACCAAAGCTGGTTTTGTTATGAAACATCACACTGTTTTGTAAATACAAGGAAGGTAGAAATAAAGCATACACTGTAATACCTTAGGACCTGTAGTCCAAACATGGAACACAATTAGAAGAAAACATTGAACTGTTTTGTAAATAAAAAAAGTCAGGAGATACATGTACAAACCAAAACAATTAGATGTGAAAAGTTCAATGATACCAAGTGAAATGTGGGTTTACAAAACATCAGGGTGAGATTTCAGATGGAAATTCTTTGTTTTAATGCCTCCTGTGCAATTAATGTTATGATTTTCAAGACACAACATCAATTACAGTGATAATGAGGGGGTACAAGTTGATATATGTTTGTAACCAATGTATAAGTGTGTTATCACACTCGTTGGGCTGCGCCCAACTCGTGTGATAACATACACATACTACACTCGTACAGAATAGAAATTATGTGCTTATTAAAAGTGTCAAGCGACATGTTCATGTAAAAATCTGGTAACCAAATTATTTTGGTTGATTCGGATATGTTGAATTCAAAATGTTGTTAAATCAAAACAAACATTATAAGATTGTCGGTTCAAAGTGATAATATATATCTAATCAAAATGAACAGTATGTCTCATCTGGAAGAATAGTTCGGGATCAGAAATAAATGAGTAGGGATTCTATTCAGAAAAAAATAATAGTGTTGTGTGAAATTAACTCACTCATCACATGCTAACTAGACATAACAGATAGTGTAAACTATTCCTTTTCTGAAAGCTCTAGCTAGGCGAACAATTTGCCTATTGTTTTAACGAAAAAATGGAGCAACTTTGACTTTTGACCATACACAGCAAGCAAATCGGCCTTAGACCTAATAACTTCTCAACTGTATGTCGTACACGCACAAACTTTACATTTTTGAGATCCGTGGCGTCAGACACATAATTTGACATGTAATGTTGCAAGTGTTATTGGAATAAAATTTTTGCCCCCCCTACGATCATATGGGGCCATTTGGGGTCTTTTTGAGGGTCACGATCTCAAAATACTGCTTGATAGACAACAGATTCGAGTTCAACATATCGAAACTAACCAAATTCCCAACTTTTAATCAAACTTGCCGGTTGGAACGCACTTACACATTAGTCGCATTGGGTATTTTATTTCTCCTTCTATTTCATATCTTACTTATTTTACTTCTGTGCAACCTTTTTGTCCTTTCAGCCGTCATCCAATATACTTTCAGTAGTTCCCAGTACACCATAGCGGAAGGTGAGACAAACAATGTCATGGTAATGTTAGAGCGGACTGGTGATCCAAGCGAATTGACAACGACCACTACAGTAGGTAAGTACTAATAAGCGTGTTAAAAATTTATTTATTATAAGAAGAAAACCTGAAATCATATCTGGTTATTTTCTTGTTACCGCCTCTTTTTGACCCACATCCCATAATACCAGAGAGGAAAATAACAGGTAAACTGGATGGGCCTCGGCCAGAAAATGATTTTGCATAGACTTTAATAAATTCAAACTGCCCATTGCCCCAAATATGCACACTTGAGCAGTCAAGAAGGCTCAATCGATAAGGCGCCTCGACTATGGCGCGAATGGTTGCGGGTTCTGGCGGTGCCTTAGTACGCTCTCGTGGACAATTTGAGTTAGCTTGAAATTTCACTTGGACAAGGAACTTATTGCTAACTGTCTCATTGTAACCCGTACGAACGAAACTCGGGGAGCTGATCCTGACTGCGAAGGTCAATTGTGGTATGTCTAGGATTTGCGCTTCTAAGCAGCAAAGTCCCTGAGTTGTTTTTAAATGGTTTATGGAATGTTGTGGGCCGTAGTGGTCAATGACAACCTGTAAAGTGTGCTGAGGCTTATGGATCAACGTCTAGGCGATGTGCCTGTGCGTAGCGCACTGTAAATCATTGCGCTTTTTCTGTTTTATTAAATTAAATCGGGTAGTATATTATCAACAAAAGAAGTGACAGCTCTAGAAATCAACTTTTGCTGCTTTAAACAAAACATCTTTGAACAAAATACCAAAGAGTAGGAAGCTAAAATCATTGAGAAATTTCCACAAAAAAACAACCTGAAATAATTCATGGAGCCCATAAAGCCCATGAACAAATTCATCAGGACCGTTCCCCCCGGGGGGGGGGGGGCATATCAAAAATATTTGGTGGGTATGTTCCCCCGGATTTTGAGGTGGTGGATCTTTGGGAGCTGACGGCGTACCGGTAAAAGGGGGTCTTTTGGAGCTGCGAACAAGTAAAATGGGGACTTTTACACGTTACTGTTTGCCTTATACTCATGTTTCATATCTTATCTATGGGCTCAATATGGAAATGAAGGGAGAAACGACTCGTGTATTCCATTTTTTTGATGTTTTCTGAAAAACCGTACTTGTCACCTGATTTTCAACATTACGTTACGTAACAGCAGAGGTCACGCCGGTAAAAATTACCGGAAGTGAGCTAAGTTGCTGTCGTGCTGATTATCAGTGCACAAACTTAATTGAGGCTACTTTATTTGCTGAAAAACGGCCGGCCCTTTGTTTTAACATTTGGGTTCATGGGCCCATAATATTTGACCTATGGGGCTCATGTACACACGTTAGGTAAAATGCTCAAGCGCTATCAGTATACCAACTCAGAGCATTATATAACTATTATACCCGCATGCAGAGCATGCAGGGTATTTTGCCATCCTTATACCCGCATGCGAAGCATGGACGGGTATATTGTTATCCTGTGGTTTCTTCTTCTCCTCCTCCTCTCCTTCCATCAAACACATCATTCTGTCAAGGCTAGAGCTAAAACTACAAGGGCCCCAGGGCCCATATGTGGTACACTTATGGGCCCTACCCCGTAGATGTGCCTTTTGCCCATCTTGGCCCCAGAGGTCAAAGGTCACAGGCCCCAGGGGCCCAAATGTGAAAATACAAAGCATGCCATTTCTCATCAAATGAAGCAGCCTCAGGGCCCTGAGTTGGTACACTGATAGCCCCAGGGGTTCTCTATGATTACAAATATACAAGAGCCCCATATGTTATATATTATGGGCCCCAGGGACCCAAATGTTAAAATATGGTGCAACAGATTGACAAGCCTATAGCTCTAAAAGTACAAGATCACTAGGGCTCATATGTGGCGTATGTATGGGCCCTAAGTTGTAGATGTGCCTTTTGCCCATTTTGGACCCAGGTGTACAAGGCTAGGGGCCCCAGGGGCCCAAATGTTAAAACAAAGGGCCGGCCGTTTCTCAACAAATAAAGAAGCTACAGGGCTCAGATTTGGTACACAGATAGGTCTTCAGTATTATATTGTCATATGTATATATGACCCCCATATGTCATATAATATGGGCCTCAGGGCCCCAAACGCTAAAACATAGGGCCGGTCGTTACTCTGTATATAAAGCAGCTACAATGCCCAGCTTTAGTCTACTGATAGAACTAGAGAACTACTTCAACATATGTACATGAGCCTCATAAGTCAAATATTATGGGCCCTAGGGCCCCAAATGTTAAAACAAAAGGCCGGCCGTTTCTCATCGAATAAAACAGCTTTAGGGCTCAGAGTTAGTACACAACTTGCAGGTGAAAATTACATTGTTATATGTACATGTGAGCCCCATATATTACATTATATGGGCCCCAGGGCCCCAAACGCTAAAACATAGGTCCGGCCGTTACTCAGTAAATAAAGCAGCTACAGTGCCCAGCTTGAGTCTACTGATAGCACTAGAGAATTGAACCTCAACATATGTCCATGGGCCTCATAAGTCAAATATTGTGGGCCCCAGGGCCCCAAATGTTAAAACAAAGGGCCGACCGTTTCTCATCAAATAAAGCAGCTTCTGGGCTCAGAATTTGTACACAGTAGCACCTGAGAGTTATATTGTTACTAACACCCACATACCCACCCACCCCACACACGTAGGACTAAACAGACATCTCCGTATTATAATATAATAATTGGAAATACCAGCGTGAAGCGTTAAGGCTGTTCCAGTTAAATTAAATACCCATTGGCTGTTCCATTTAATTTACATACTCCCTCTGAAATGGCCCCAAAATAGACTGTTCCGTTTAATTTACATACTCCCTCTGAAATGGCTGTTCCATTTAATTTACATACTCTCTCTGGAATAGTTTTCCCCTAATCACATTGCATAGCCTCACTGTGAATAAGAGAGACTGACAACAGCAATCTATGGAGAGACGACTCCCCTGTGAGGGGACTTTTTACAATTTCTTTATAAGTGCTACGAGAGTGCAACCTGCATTAAATTAAAGCTTGTGACTTAGACTTTCACTTTTTACACCTTTTTCCACCCAGTTGGGCGACTTTTTACAATTTTAAGTCCTCAGCAAATAAGGACTGTAAGTTTGGGTACACCGATAACATGCGGGTATAGCCGTATTTGTGAACAAATATAAGGCCTTCTAGTGTGGTTTCTTCTCCTCCATCTCCTCCTTCTCCTATCAAACACATCATTCTGTCAAAGCTAGCGCTAAAACTACAAGGGCCCCAGGGCCCGTATGTGGTACACTTATGGGCCCTGCCCCGTGTGCCTTTTGCCCATCTCGGCCCAAGAGGTAAAAGGTCACGGGCCCCAGGGGCCCAAATGTAAAAACACAAACCATGTCGTTTTTCATCAGATGAAGCAGTCTCAGGGCCCTGAGTTGGTATACTGATAGCCCCAGGGGTACTCTATAAATACAAGTATACAAGAGCCCCATATGTTATATATTATGGGCCCCAGGGCCCCAAATGTTCAAAATAAGGGGCAACAGATTGACAAGGCTAGCTCTAAAGCTACAAGGGCACCAGGTCTCATATGTGGCACATGTATGAGCCCTAAATTGTAGATGTGCCTTTTGCTCATTTTGGCCCAAGATGTTCAAGGCTAGGGGCCCCAGAGGCTCAATTGTTAAAACAAAGGACCGGCCTTTTCTCAGCAAATAAAGTAGCTACAGGGTTCATATTTGGTACACTAATAGGTCTTCAGCATTATATTGTTATATTTATATATGAGCCCCAAGCATCAGACAATATGGGCCCCAGGGCCCCAAACGCTAAAACATAGGGCCGGCCGTTAATCAGTAAATAAAGCACCTACAATGCCCAGCTTGAGTCTACTGATAGAACTAGAGAATTATACTTTAACATATGTACATGAGCCGCATAAGTCAACTATTATGGGCCCCAGGGCCCCAAATATTAAAACAAAGGGCCGACCGTTTCTCAACAAATAAAGCAGCTTTAGGGCTCAGAGTTTGTACACAGATTGCACCTGATAATTACATTGTTACATGTACATGTGAGCCCCATATATCACATTATATGGGCCCAGGGCCCCAAACGCTAAAACATAGGGCCGGCCGTTACTCAGTAAATAAAGCAGCTACAGTGCCTAGCTTGAGTCTACTGATAGCACTAGAGAATTATACTTTAACATATGTACATAGGCCTCATAAGTCAAATATTATCGTCCCCAGGGCCCCAAATATTAAAACAAAGGGCCGGCCGTTTCTCATCAAATAAAGCAGCATCCGGGCTCAGAATTTGTACACAGATATCACCTGAGAATTATATTGTTACTAACACACACCCACCCATACACGTAGGACTTAACAGACAGATCAGTATTATAATTAGGTGATGGTAATTGGAAATACCAGAAGCGTTAAGGCTGTTCCAGTTAAATTACACATCCATTGGCTGTTCCATTTAATTAACATACTCCCTCTGCAATGGCCCTAAAATAGGCTGTTCCGTTTAATTTACATACTCCCTCTGAAATGGCTGTTCCATTTGATTTACATACTCATTTTACCCCCTAATCATATTGCATAACCTCACTGTAAATAAGAGAGACGGACAACAGCAACCTATGGAGAGTAAGAGCGACGACTCCACTGGGAGGGGGCCCGGGGTCGGATGACTTAACGAACATAAACTTCTTGCCAGGATAGAACTACACCCTCCCACCGAGTCTAAGCCCCGCACAACCTACTACGGCCTTACAAATCTACAGACAAACCTTCAGACAGATCTGCAGAGAATATCGTATTATTACTTAGTATATAGATATGTACATTATAATTATATGACCCCCATATGTAGCATATTATGGGCCCCAGTTTCACTATTTACACATTTTTTCGCCCAATTGGGCGACTTTTTAAAAATTTCTTTATTATCTGTGGTTCAAGAGTGCAAACTACATCAAAATAAAGCTCGTGAATTGGACTTTCAATTTTTCCACATTTTTTGCCCAATTCTGCGTCTTTTTACCATTTCTTTAATTTAAGTGCTACGAGAGTGCAACCTACATTAAATTAAAACTTGTGACTTGGGCTTTCACTTTTTACACATTTCCCGCCCAATTGGGCGACTTTTTACAATTTCTTTATTTTAAGTCCCATAAGGACTGTAAGTTTGGGTACACCGATAACATGCGGGTATAGGCGTATTTGTGTACAAATATAAGGCCTTCTAGTTTTATTTATTATCATGTCACTGATTCCACTAGCTATTATAATACGGGCTATTTGCGAGGAGCAGATACGTTTAAGTGACCGCTTATAGGTTCGAATCTCAACCAACCTAATCATGAAGGCCCCGTGGTCGAGTTTTTTTTTAAAGCCACAGGTCTCGTAAACCTAAAGTACTGGGTTCGATTCCCAGGCGGGTTCACTTTTTTATTGTCTCCTTACTTGTGCACACATTACGCTGCAAAATGACGTCACTTGTACATATGCATCGCCTATAGCCAGCGTTTAGGTAAAAGGTCATCCAAAAAACATTATGATTTTCCACATACAATGACGTCACTTGCATGTATCGGCTTCAACCAGTATCTATAGGGTGTTCACAAAATTGAGGTCAAAGGGCATTTAAAAGATCTTTTCTGGTATGGGCCAAATATAGGCTATAAAGCTGGGCTAATTGGCTACTGGCTATGGCTAAGAGTCGCGTACACATGTGTTATTATTGTTATTATAATTATTATTTTTATTATTAATTGTTGAATTGTTGTTGTTCCTTTAAATCATCTACAGAAGTCAATACAGAGTGTCCTGCCGAATGCCTGACCATGCCTGGTGCAAATTTGGCCGTTGAGGGTACTTCAGCATCTGGAGCAGACTACAGCATCGTCAGTCCCACCAGCAAAACACTAACTTTTTCGAATAATATCAATTCCCTGCCCGTGTCTATCACCGTGCATGATGATAACGTCGAAGAATTCCGAAAATATTTTTGTCTGTCTGTCGCAGATCCAAATGTTCGTGGAAGTCAATGGTCGACTACGATTATCATTCCATGGAATGATCGTGAGTATTAGTGTTATTATTATTATTATTATTATTATTATTATTATTATTATTATTATTGTTATTGTTGTTGTTGTTGTTGTTGTTGTTGTTGTTGTTGTTGTTATTATTATTATTATGATTAGTGTTAGTGTTATTATTATTATTATTATTTTATTATTATTATTATTATTATTATTATTATTATTATTATTATTATTATTATTATTATTATTATTATTATTATTATTGATTTTGATTTAAACTTTTGATCAAACACAAAGAAATATTCCTACCTCGGAATTTTCAGATGGTACTCCATCTTTCATCAGCGAGTGAGTGACTGTATCAGGTCGCGATTTTCTTGACCTTTGACCTGATAACAGACTCGTAGACTCCTGAAAGTTTGAACCGGCCCCGTCTTTGTTGAGAGTCTTTGTTATGGCGTTAGCGTATACTTCAAACCCACTCGCACGCTATGACAAATCCTTGTGTCTCCCAAGGACAAGACAGACAAGAAAGACATTACAGGTCCGGTATACTACATCCCGTGCCAGGGCAAAACTGTTACCGGTACCGGAGAGTGCGAAGAAGTCTATATTGGCGAAACTGAACGCTCTCTGAAAACACGTTTCAATGAACATAGGAGACCCAGTAGTACAGCATCAGAGGTCTCAAACCACATTCACATCGAGTCTCCGGGACATTTTGTTGACTTGACCATAGTGACCAGGACCATTGGGACACAAATGTTACATGATTAACTTCCGGTAAAAGGTCATCCAAAAATACGATGATTTTCACTACTAATACTACTTTTTCCACATACAATGGCGTCAATTGCACATATGTATCGGCTATAACCAGTATCTATAGGGTGTTCACAAAATTGGGGTCAAAGGTCATTTAAAAGATCATTTCCGGTATGGGTCCAAATACGTCTTAAAATTATTTTCTGCCACAAATTACATGAGGTCTCTTTTGCATATACATTGTAAATACTGTGGTATTTCGCCCATGCATGGATCCTACATTACCGGGGCTGCAATAATGAGTCCTAGGTCAAAGGTCAATCAGGGGTTACTTGCGGTTTGCAATACTCGACAGAGACAGCAGGTGGTTCCAACGTGGAGTCAAAGAAGCAGTTCACATCAAAGCCAACCAACCATCTCTCAACAAAGACGGGGGCCGGTTCAAACTTTCAGGAGCCTACGAGTCTGTTATCAGGTCAAAGGTCAAGAAAATCGCGACCTGATACAGTCACTCACTCGCTGATGAAAGATGAAGTACCATCTGAAAATTCCGAGGTAGGAATTATTTCTTTGTGTTTGGATCAAAAGTTTAAATCAAAATCATGATTTATACCAACACAGATGAACTTTCATGAAATATTATTATTATTATTATTATTATTATTATTATTATTATTATTATTATTATTATTATTATTAGTGTTAGTGTTATTATTCTTATTCTTATTTTAATTCTTATTATTGTTGTTGTTGTTGTTGTTGTTATTATCATTAGTATTATTATTATTATTATTATTATTAGTGTTAGTGTTATTATTCTTATTCTTATTCTTATTTTAATTCTTCTTCTTCTTCTTCTTTTTCCTTTTCTTTTTCTTTTTGTTGTTGTTGTTGTTATTATTATTATTATTATTATTATTATTATTATTATTATTATTATTATTATTATTATTATTAGTGTTATTATTATTTTTATTATTATTATTAGTGTTATTATTATTTTTATTATTATTATTATTATTATTATTATTATTATTATTAATATTATTATTATTATTATTATTATTATTATTATTATTATTATTATTTTGGTTTCTTCTCTTATTCTTCTCATTATTATTAGAGTGTATCAGGCATTTATCGGATCATGACCAGGCAAATCCCGAAGATGAAACTAGCCGAGGGTATGAGATTCAAGATTTTTTTACAGGTCCGTTCAGTTATATTGGTCCTTGGGAGAATACAGAAGGACCAATAACATTAAAGGTAACGCCTCAAAAATCGACTGAAACACCACCAGGAGACGATGATGATATCAACATATTCTTAACAAATATAGTCAACACATTTAACGACGCTTCATTTGCATGGTATGGAATACGTAAGTATTTCGTTACTTTCTTTTTTGTTTTATTTGCTTGTTTATTTGTTTGTGTTATGATTGACAAGGGGCTGTGCAATAATTATGAGCCCTGGGGGGAGGGTAAAATTGGCGAGCCGAAAGGGGGGCAAGCAATTTTTGGCAAGCCGAGAGGGGGGGCAAGCGATTTTTGGCACGCATTCACGGGGCGCCTTTTTAATAAAACGCTCTAAAAGGCTTAGGAAAACAGTACGGAAACGCTTAAATATGCAAATTTTCCTGCTCGCTACGCTCGCAACATACATCTAGACCATTTAAAGTTTGAAATTTGGGATCCCAAGAATTTTTGGCGGGCCGAGAGGGGGGGGGCAAGCGATTTTTGGCGGGCCGAGCCGATTTTTGGCGAGCCGTTCAGAAATTTTACCCCCCCGGGGGGGCTGATAATTATTGCACAGCCCCTAAGTGACCGCTTAATTATTCATCAAAATGGTGTGGTATCGCCAATCATTTTGTGCGGCAAACGATATTCTGATACCCCCCCACCCCCGTCGACACTCCTCTTGTATGGTATGGAATACGTTAGTAGTTTCTTCTTTCTTTCTATAAAATGTTGACTCCATAAAAGGCTCACGGGCCAAGTTCAGGCCTGGCAAAGACACAATTGCATGCATCATTTTAACACCAGGATATTTGTAAAAAGGTATAGGTTTTATCTGACATTACTGAAAAAAATACAATTATTGTTTTTTATTTGACCGAGAAAATGATTTTTAAAGCAAAAAGGTGTATCTCAGAATTGTGTTGATTTCAACATGTATCGATCGACTTCTAACTCGTAACGACTATGCAAACAATAGAGGGTGTAACATGTCTTCGTTATTTTATTTATCCCATTTTGTTTCCAGTAATGTTTAAGTTCTAACAAGTGTTTGATGATGTAAAATCGATAATAAATTATGTTTTGTAGAATGCCTGATGGAAATATATTATCGATTTTACGTCATCAAACATTCATTAGAACGTAAACATTACTAGAAATAGAATGGGAACTGAATAAATAACGAAGACTTGTTACATCGAATATTCTAAAGTCCACTAAAAAGTCTGTAGCGGCCTTTAGGACCGTTTACACACTTGGTTTATAATATTCTGCTTAAGGATAGTCAGAGAAGTTGTTCTCTAAAACCACTTTTCTCAGCAATCAAATATCGCAGTGACAAAAATGTTGGTGCGTTGGATGTATGTAGCTTTACATTATGTATGTGTGTTTATACAAATTTTTAGAATCCGTTTGAAAATCCTTTGCATATATCCTTTTTACGCACCATTTTCACAAGATCAAAAACGCGTTCCGTGTTGTTGTTTTTTTCCAAATGTGCGCCCCGTATAAAACCACGCCGAGTGATTGTTTTCTCCTTTTTTGTATTGTACTACAAATCGATCAAAGAAATAATGTTGCCATTTATCAGAACTAAATGCAGTACCGATTAAATTTTAGAAGCCCGTTTTGGGGGATAAAGCTTAACGGATGAACGCTCACTCCGCTGTGATTAATATCTGCATCTGAGGGAAAGGTCAATGCAAATATTTGTCACTCTCTTTTTTAATTTAAATTGCTATAAGTTAGGAAAATAAAGTCGTATCGTACCGAATGAGGTTTTAAAATACACAGAACAAAATTCTCTATCTATCGACTACTGTATTTTAGTTTTAGTGTCTTTAAGAAATGGCTTTTGTACTTTGGTACTTTTTGGGCGCAGTATAGTTGAAAAGAGTACATACTGCAGTTACTGTCCGTTTTTCTATACACAGTGCTCTTACCATGACGCGTAACCTCTACAAATAGTGTATGTTAGAAGTATGGGTAATTGCCTAGTTAAGGTCGCTGTGTGAAAAATAACCGGCCAATATTAAAAGTACTCTTCTAAAATTCTAGAAAATATAGTTTTGTAACATGTCCTAAATTTTAGCTAATTTAGATGTTTGGAAATATTCGCACTTTGGTGTTTTAGTGTATGTAATAAGTAGTAGTCCATTCCCATCTTACCATCTCTGTTTAAAAATAACCGGCCAATAATAAAAGTACTCTTCTGAAATTCTAGAAAATATAGTTTTGTAACATGTCCTAAATTTTTAGCTAATTTAGGTGTTTGGAAATATTCGCACTTTGGTGTTTTAGGAAGGATGTGTAAACGACAGATAACACCAAAAAATATGAAGAAATTATTTCAAAACCGTGTTACAGCCCACAGCCATTATGTTTCTCATTTTCAAGAATGTGGTTAACAATATGCACAGTATTGTCTCATTTCGTGAACAAAGGCCACACAGTAATTGTTACCTTGCGTTTGCTTTATAATCGTTCACCCAACTGAAACTATAATACCAGCTCATTGCTCATTGCACAGGTAAAACAGACACATTTAACCAGAGAAGATCTGATGTAACATAGTTGAGCTGTTTTCAATGAGTGTTATCTTGGTTTAATAGCTTTTAATGGGGTTTAAGTCATGCAAAGGTCGTGGTGAATTCTACTGTAGACATGACTGCATCATGATACATCAAAACATTTATTACTTCCTTCAACATTTTCAAATCGTAGACATTGATGACACTGAAGCCGCCGATGGAACTCACGCAGGTGCCACCGCAGAAGGCTCGTTCATCGTGGAAGGAGCAGACGGTGATACTAATCCTATTGGTGACGATGTACTGGGTGCTGTAGTTGAGTCGAATGAGGTCATAGGCGCTGATACTACAGCTACCTTTGAATTAAGCTATGACCAAGGGGCTATAACGCTTACACGTACAAGTCCGTCAGGGTTTTCTCTAATGAGGACAGATACTACCTCTCCATTAAGCATCAATCATTTATTCGTATCTGCTGCGAAAAACCAATATGCATTATGGGAAATATGTGGCATGGGTAAGTTAAGCATCATTTATTTCCACTATTATATCTAGCCCTAGAACTCTGACCATTAGTCTAATAGATTCCCATAACCATCGTGTAAATCATGTTCATTTCCCCCTGAATTTTCCAGTATTTGTCAGAGATATATACTTACAGCGCTGATCAATAGCTATGGAGGCATTTCAACCGTTCCTTTATTTGGTGGGTAAAGGTCATTGAACTTTAACACAGGGGTCAAGTTCAAAATTGCACAGACTTTGTTAAAAAATACTTATGCGTTCCACTAGTCAGAAGGATTCAGAAAAAAGTATAGTTTGCCCTATCTACGACGTTATGGGATTATGCGTAAAAAGGCAACATTTTGACGTCATAGGTCTAATTTTGGCTATATGGAACGAAAATGACAATTGCTCCAATTTTTTTGAAAATTGTCTCAAATTATTTGCCTTTCCATGATAAATCCGAAAAAGAATAGTTTCTGTGGATGTTTTATTATTTTGGTAACACATCAAAATAGGACGATACCCAATGAGATAAATTATATTGAGTTTATTTGACCTTGACAATTGTTGTGTTACCTGGATAAGACAATACCCTAGATAGTTAAAACTATTCTATTTCTGATTTCTTGCAACAAGACAAATAATTTGAAATATTTTCATCAAAATCATAGCAAATTTATCACCCCCCCCCCTGCGGGGGCAAAATCAGACCTATGACATCAAAATTTGACTATTTTGCCCATAGCCGCACGTCATGGATAGGTCAAAATATACTTTTTCTGAATCTTATATTGCCAGAGGATTACGGTGGTGATAGTTTTGAACAAGTTTGAGCAATTTTGTACTTGACTCTCTGGGACAAGTTCAATATGGGGTACTGTTGAAATGCCTCTATAGTCTAGATTAATCGGTACTAATAAGTACTATTACTCTGTCAAATATGAAAACTTTATTACTGATTTGCACTGTTGTAGTGCATGACTGAAATCTCTTACGTATATAGTTTTCAAAGGTCGTACATTTTCTTGTGGGTAATGGCGATCCTGCTGCTCAAAATTTCGTGCAATCACGCATTATGAAAAAACAAACGTTTCCGCGGACATGCAGTACAAAAGGAGAAGTAGAATATAACAAAAACCTGAAAATGTTGTGTTTATTCCTTTGTTTGCAAAAAAATAACAAATTTGGTCAAGATTGAATAGCCATTTTACGTATAAATAGCACGGACATTAAGCAAATAATGTGGGCATTAATACGATGGTGACATAAGACGGGAAATCTCTACGTCTTAATGTTCTGTGCAAGTTGTTTTTGAAATAGCGTCAACAATGGTTGGTAGTTCATAGTAAAAACGGTCTTCTTGACTGAAAAGGGCATGGAATGGTTTTTGAACCATTTTTTGTGTATGTACCTAGGCAAAATATAAAATTAACATAAAATGTTTGTTTTTTCGATGGATCACAAAAATATTTTTTCATTTGTTAAAATGACGTCAGTCATTTATTAGGGGGGAGTCACTAAAATGGGTGACGGGGATGTGCGGCCACATTGAGCTCCATTTTGGTTGGCAATTTAATTTTTGAATCCAAAAATAACAGAACATATTTAACTAGGAATTCGTGCAAATATATGTCATATTTTAAATTTCAATTATTTTGTTTACTTTATTATTATTTTGTACTCACTTTTGTGCACAAATTAATTTACTGCGTGGGTAGTTGTGGGCAAATGGGATGGCTGAATATCCTGGATGTGCAAAATAATACCCGAGCCACCCAGTTATTTACAATAGTCAGGGGTATTCAAGTTGCACCTGGTGGGCAGTTTGAAGTCACTTTAGAAAGGTTGCAAGGTTCCGCTTAGCCGTAACACCAAAGCCACCATGCAAAATATTTTACAATCAGTACGTTAGACTTCTTAGTTTGTCAAGTTTGGGTTAAAATGTTTTTTTGATAAAAAACAATCATGAATTAAAGGGGGGTAACCCTATCGGTTTAGGATATGGATTCTCTTCAAACTTACATACAATGTCAAATATCGCCCCCTTTATGCATGTTAGAAAACGGGAACAATTTCAGTGTAAATTTGAACAATTAGCATAATTAGCAAGCCAATACGTTGGTACGCGTGAATAGCATTCTGGTCAGGCCTTCCGAAACAACACTGCACTCAGTGCCGTATGGTCGAGTGCGTGTCCCGATGGAAACTAGACTGTCCCACAGTCTGGGTTCCATCTGTGGGTAAAAGAGCAAAGAGCTAGAGCTAAAACCACCTTCTCCTTCACTCTAAAGATTAAAACAACACACCACTAAGCCCTAATTATAAATGACAACAAAGTTATAGTGCTCCTAGAGCACTGTGTGTCGACGAAAACTCAATTAATCTACAGACCAACTTGTTTATTTTTTTTTATATAATAGCTCTCCTTGTATCGGGTAATCGGGTTTATTTAATGTTGTATAATCTGCATTACCAGTCGTTCTCTATGGACCCGAGGGAGGGTCTAGATGGAAACCGGAAGTGTTTCGCCGTGGCACTGACAACCAGCCCGCCCCCGTACACTTTTATACAGGTCATTCATACTAATTAATCTTAAATATCATTACATATTACTGCGCCCATTATCATTCTTGACAAGATAGCTCATGCTGTATTTATTTCGCTTAACTATTTCTATATTTCTAGGAATATCATGCACATTTTCACATATTTATGATTTTTCTTTGTTTAATTTTTTAACTAATTCTCTAATGGGGGAAGGCGATCTCATACTTTTTTTCATATTTCTCGTATCATGCTTGAAAATATACGAGGGTCATTCAAAAAGTTCTACCTCCATCACCACATCTCTGTTATCTTATGTGTCAGGATATTGAAATTACCCATTATTCTATGCTTAAATCTTGGATAAAAAATTGAACTTTGAGTTATTTGATGAAAATGTGATTTTTAGTTGTTTAGATATGTTGGTTAAAGCGAATACAGATTTGGTACGTCGGAAACGGTTAAAAACGGAAGCCAAAAGTTTAGTAAGCATCATATTGTAGCTTTGGATAATGTCCATAAAAATGTTTTTAGGATGCGGCTGTCCACCTGCTTACTCCGGATTAATCTGTTGTTACTATTTGAGGTCCCTGACATGCCTTGTGACTTAAAAACAAAATAAAACATGTTTTATACGAGAAGAAAACATCGAAGGGTTCAACAGACACACAAATGTTAGTGAAATTATTCCGATTTAAACTATACTACGGGTTGGGGGTAATTCGTAATTACCTCCTTATCAACCAATGGATGCATCTTGATGTGGAAATTAGATGAGCAGTTTGTTAATAACCTTATATAGGCCTATACTTCAAAAATACAACAAAATGTGCTACGACTTGATTTAACTGATGACCCAATTAATACGACTTTAACCAACAAGTGCTCACCGGTCGAAGTCAATAACCTATGTAAAAGGGTCAATATGAATGCTATTCTGAACAGGTATCGGATTTGTTGTGCAAAAGACACGATAGCCAGTAAAACTGTACTATCTGCAAGCATTAGATATTGATTAAATTATTTGAGCAAAAATAAAGCAATTTAATCATTTTTTAGAAAGAAATATATGATTTCCATGTGGGCAACCTTTTAAATCGAAATTAGCCTTTCCTTTCAGACCGTTTCCGACGTACCAACATCTTAATAACCAAATATTACATTACAATATTAAAGTATTATTCAGATTTCCTTTTACAAATTAAGCGTAGGCCTACTGCTAGCCGTCCAGCGCGTATTATTTTGCACAACTTCCAATGCACGCGCTTGACGTCGCGCACGTATACGCGATGGTTAATTTGTAAAAGGAAATCTGAATAATACTTTACCTTCCGAATTTATACCGATTTCATTCTATGACTACCCAAAACTCCCCGTGTGTAAAATTTCGATTAAGTGGTATACCACCAGCAAGTTGTTTTTTCAATATTTCTTAGGAAATACATCGATTTGAAGCGTCAAATTGCAGGATGGTAATGTCGGAAAAATACTATCCATTTTTAGATATCAAAAACTCATCAACAATGAGAAAAACCGGGGGGATGATGCTGTTGATCGGGTTACGGAACTTTAAGAATTTCATGTTTGTTCATGCATGTATACGCATTATCTAACGGCGCGTGACGATTTCGGTATCGAAAAAACACAAGAAAATCACATTTGATTGACAAATAAAACTTGGAAAAATATAGTTTGAATCCCTAGGATTTGATATATTTAAATGTAATTGTAATTCTTTAAATTAAATATGTATATACAAAAACTTTTACACATGGTGTTATTTTATCGCAAACTTGTAGAATTGTCACGGATATAATTCGTCTTTTTTGACGTTACTTCCCTTTATTTCAGAACCTAAAAAATTGCCTCGAGTTGGTGCGGCAGCGTCTGGCTTCATCAATAAATTTGGTCCTGAAAAAGCCATTGACGATGTTCTCTCGGACACTTCTTGTTTTTTCTCAGGTAACGGGTTATGGAATGTTTCAATTTGATATTTAAAATATCAAATCTTTTCACACTGCACCTAGCTATACCCAACTACATAAATATACTCTAATGCATCGATCATGGACACCCTGATTAAATACAAACTTCATGGTGATCATTGATGGACCTTCATTTTGATATGATAGCACTTGGTACAGACTATTTGGCATGGCAGCCATCTTAAAAACAAAAACGTGTGTGCAAAACGACCGGCAAAAATGGTGGTAATTACATCATAAAACTTTACTTGCCCTACAATGATGGAGTGATTACTTCCCGGGATTACTTGTGGGAAATGTAGCTAATACTAGACATGATATAGTGGGTGAGCCTGCACATGTTTATAGGTTACCAATAATGGTATAACGCCGGCTCCCATTGATCACGTGCTAGCCCGTGGCACTCATGATGCTAATGGTCATTGACGTTTGAAACCATATCTATAAATCATGTTAATTATTAACATTGCATATTTCACTTGTTTGAAGTGTGCACGTCATCAATTAAATTAAAACAACGAATCTTCACCCTATTATTTGTCCCTGAAAATGAACATTTATCGATCAATCAATACAAAGGAACAATATATCACTAGCCCTCACATGATATAACAAGAATAATTTCTCCTGTCACTCGTGTCGATATTTACTTATGCGTTTACACTATATACAGTTGCGTACAACTTACAAAATAAGGCACTTGTCAGCTCCTATATGTGTCTCTTTTTACATACAAAACATCTCCAAGTCACGCCGTCACGGAAGTGACGTAGCTCCGGGGTCACTTATATGAAAACAAACATTTTGACCCCTCTTTTTGTTGATGTAACCGTTGACCGTTGAACTCAAGAACGTTACACACCAAATATTTCCTAAATCCTTATGACCGGGGAAATATATTTGTATGTTTTTAACGCAATTTGAGTTTGAAATTTGCCGGGGAAATTTGACCCTGTATAAAGTTCGTTGACACTTTCCAGCCAAAACCTACCCCGGTTCAATTGCTATCATGCATTGTAGTATCCCATGCATAGTGTCAACTGTTTACTGGTAGCAGTGTAACTGCCCCATACCAAAACCCCATTCGAGGAGTCTAGATCACACACACAACCACTATAAGTAGTGGACGATGATTCAAGCAACTTTTACTGCGAATGCCACGTATTATTAGAATGTAAGATACTAAAAACGTAATAGGCCTAAGTAAGCTTTGTCTTTAGGGATGAAATGATCAAAACTCGACCGGCGATTGACCGCCGGTTCAGTCCGGTTTCTATATTGTTTTATTTTTTGTTTAGAACAATTAATAGAAACATGATGGAACAGGACGGAACCGGCGGTCAACCGCCGGTCGAGTTTTGTTTTCATCCCTTAAGGATAATTGTTTCGTTCTTCTTTTTTTTCAAACAAAAGAGGCTGATTCAAATGGAGATAACTGGATGAAGATCGATCTAGGACGGGAGTTTGACGTTAGAAATGTCATCATATACCCTGTACTTGATAGGATGGCTACTATTATTAGTAGTACCTTTAATCGTAAGTGAGACACCAATCGTACTAGACTATACTTATATTCAGTGGCCCCAATCGATTTGAAAATTTAGAATAGCAAAACTAGCTGAAAAACGGATTGTGTCCCCCCATCAGGTCGGTGTCCCCAATTACCACGGAGGGGAGGGTGGGGGCACCGACCATGATTGAATTAAAAAATGCTATCAATATTTAATTTTCAGCTTATTCAGAAAGCAATTTAAGACACATTTAATGAATCAAACTTGGTTATAAATTTCATGTACATGCTTCTTCAGAGTAATGTTTTATTTTTATAACCAGATGTTTGTTTGCTTATAATGTGATGCACAGTGTCGACGCCCTATACGATAAATATAAATTTAATACTCCGTTGGTGAGCGACGTGCGAGTGGTATTTCACCGAATGCAAGAAAAGGAGTTCTATCTGATTGGCTAGCAATCGATCGCTTAGGTCGCTTAGTAGTCAACTACAAACTCAAAATGGAGCAACGTATTCAATTCGATTGAAATCGATATTCTATTATTGACGTAGATAAAGAGAGTGATAGTGTGTCAATAATGTACATTGTATTGCACCTGGATTTTACATGCATTCCTTTATATAATTATTTTCTCAAAGAGTTGAATTTATCACAATTTTTACCCAGGATTTCAAATGTTTTACTGCAAAATTGCAGTTAAACATATCCACAGCAAAATACCGGTCCTCACTAATTAGTGTATTTAATTTCCAGTTAGTGTATTTAAAATAAAACCTGTGATTTACCTGACAACAAATAAAATTTTCTTGCAATAGAAATATCATATGGGATACTAATATGGTAGGCCGCAACCGCCACAGCGTGGCGCTTCTATGCGTAGCTGACTTTTTGCTAAATTGACCAATCATGTTAGAGTTTTTCATTACTCGGAGGTAAAACCAAGGGGGTGACACTAAATTCACGGTTGTTCTATTAGCAACGCAAAACCTATGGAAAATTCCGCTGGTTTACTAGCTAGAAAGTGAGGCCAGTTATCGATCCGTTATGAATAATTCATGTTCGACCCCTTGGATCATGTTAATTAATATTGGCAAATAACAACGTTGTTAGTTTTGCGAACTTTGCCTGTTCAATGAGAGTATAGCGCGCCCCAATACATCTGGGCACAAATCACGCGAAAACGATCCAGTTTAATGAAATGGCGGACGGGTATTCCCATCAGGCACCAGTGATATGTTCTTTCAAAGAAAGTCTACTAATTTGATATGAAATGACATTTTGCAATAGCAAAGTCAAAATTAGGACTTGAAGTCAATAATATGAAGGAAATACGTGACAGAGGCAAGGTGTGAAACACAAGTAGTATTTGAAGTTAAAATAACCTTTGATACCCAACCTGACCTTCCATAGCTTTCCATCATGGCGCCTTATTCGTCTTTATGTATTTCTATTATGCTCTCAAGTAAAATAAAATACAATCTGCACTAAGCAGACAGAATGTTACTTGGCTCCCTGCATGAATTATTGATTTTATACGGAGGTAAAGAAATACACAGTTGCCTGCAAGCCGTGTACCATACTCTAAATACTTACGGTAAATCTGAATGGTCACGTGTTGAAATATCATGTGTTCGGGAAATCACGTGGCAACATTTTAAGATTTCAGACTTGTTTACTAGTTAAATTGACATTTGTATTATTGATTATTTATCTTTCCTAATTAATATATCTTTTAAATGCTGATAAATCGTGGTTGGCTGCCCATATTATATGTTAAATTCAATGTTTTATGAATATAATTCTACCACGCAGATGGGGTCACACAGCATAATTTCACACTACACGATTTAGCTAGATTTGGAGCTCTGCACTTCAAATTCACGTCAACTTCAAAGTTTATACACTTAATATATTTAATATAATACTTATTTTTTGGTTATAACAAACTGGAACACGAAATATACTAGCTTATTAGCTAGTCAGAATGGGGATTTATACGCATTCAGTCAGCAATTTGACATGCCTGGCGCATCAAGACATTCTCTGTCTGGATAACATGACTGTCGCCCTCAATACGTCTGGGCGCAAATTTAAATAACAATACGCTATTTACATATGAATGCGGCTTCATGCTAATTTCTAGTGCCGCTTCCAGGCCTATTCCGTGGTAAAACTGACCAATCAAGTACGACTTACTCATTACGTGAAGCGAATTTATTCATTAAGAATTTGCCAGACGAGCTTCACGTAGTTGCAAGATATCATCGGTCACGAAAGTTATGATTCAAAAAGTAGTTTATGAAAAGTACGAACCGACGTATTATTAAGATGGACATGAAGTCATAAAAAAGTCATACAGTATTGTACATAACTATATAGCTAGGCAGAGTGGTGGTAAACCATGCACACAATTCTGCGATCTGCAGTGTATCGCCGGGAGCTAATTTGTACAACTTGCGCGGCGTGGCCTGCGGAATTCGACCTTCAGCAAACCAGTTCGGATTTACTTTATATACTAGTAGTAGGCCATACATACTGTAGTTACTGTCCGTTTTCCTATACACAATACTCAGTGCGCTCACCATTGACGCGTGACCTCTACAAAATAATAGTGTATGTTAGAAGTATAGGCCATTGCCTAGTTGCTTCACTGTGTAAAAAATAACCGGCCAATATTTAAAGTATTCTCTGAAATTCTAGAAAATATAGTTTTGTAACATGTCCTAAATTTTTAGCTAATTTAGGTGTTTGGAAATATTGGAACTTTTGTGTTTTAGGAAGGATATGTAAACGACAGATAACACCAAAAAATATTATTTCTAAACCGTGTTAAGTCTGCAAACCATTATGCTTCTCATTTTCAAGAACGCTGTTAACAATAAGCAGACTATTGTCTCATTTCGTAAACAAAAGCCCACACAGTATTGTTACCTTGCATTCGCTTTATAATCGTTCACCCAACTGAAACTATAATACCAGCTCATTGCACAGGTAAAACAGACACAAGAAGTGCAGTGTGTATTTAACCAGAGAAGATCTGATGTAACATAGTTGAGCTGTTTTCATTGAGTGTTATCTTGGTTTAATAGCTTTTAATGGGTTTTAAGTCCTTCAAAGGTCGTGGTGAATTCTACTGTAGACATGACTGCATCATGATTATTTTAAAGTCAACAACATTCAACAATATGATCACCGTGATAGTATGACAGTATCAGTACCGTGGGTGTCAGTGATCCTGGCCTGACACAGTAGACAAACAAACAAACAAACACCCCACACACATGACACATGCATGCAAGGTAACATTGACTATACACTAATCAAACAATGGTATTGATCCTGTACAACTGGTCGTGGTTTATTTACATTCGATTCATTTAAAATCCCCATAGTAAACATTAATTTTGGCAAGAGTTTTCTCTCTCTGGAACGAGGATGCATCCACTGGCTCCGCGTAATGAAAAGATCTAACATGATTGGTCAATTTAGCTCCGCGAAGCGAAAAGTAAGCTACGCGTAGCAGCTCCACGTTGTGGCGGTTACGGCCAGCCATATACTGATCATGCGAAAATCGTAAAAACATAGAATAGAAACAGTGTGACAGGCTCTCAAAATCTCAAATTGTATGCTTAGCCTGAGTCGCTCGGCCTATCTCGAACAAAATCACCATGCGTAGCTGTTGAAAAACATGAGGATTCATCGTACTATCACGGCAATTTTTAACACGAAGATATAGGGACGATGACGGTGTGTGATGCGATCAAACAAAATCAGTCGGAAATCGGAAATATTGATTTTGAGATATAGCCAAACAAAGGAAATATTTCCTTTTGTTTCCTGTTGTTTTGGAAACTCTTGAATTGATCATAGCTTTGGAACTGGTTGTTCAATTTCAATGGGGTTTTGTGCAAAATGTAGCTTTGTAAATTCTTTTTACTATCCTATAAGAAACTGAAAATTTAATATTTCCTAGTTCCGACTGATTTTGCTTGATCGCATAACATTACATTTATACTGATATTGTTCATGTTTATGTCGTGTCATTGATGTTTGATTCATATGAGGTGACGTAAACATTAAAATAATCTTGTTTGTGATAGTTGTTTAAGAGGATTACCGCTTCTGGCCTCAAGGCTTATTGAAGTATGGCGGGCACCACACGAGACGGCGTACCTTGATTTGGGTAATCTTTTGTATGCTTTCTCAGCTGACAAATGATCACCCAAATCACAGTACGCCTCCCTCTCCTTTGTGCCGCCATACTCAAAAAAAACTTATTGGCCTTTAATCATCTCCTCCGGCATGTCATTTTACTTGTCATTTTGTTTGTTTCTTTCGTGTATTTTCATATACTTATATTTTGTTGTTGTTTGATGTTGATGATGTGGAAAAATAAAGATTCACGATTTAAACTTTAATTATATAACAATAATAGCATTAATGAAATATTAATTTGCGCATCTTTTTTTAAACACAGCGGACACGTTGAACAATGCCCGCGTGTATGTTGGCTCATGTAGACAGGACGACATCACAAGTAACCATGTATGTGATGCAGACATCGAAATGGTTAGCGACATCGGAAACAGCAACGATCAAGACAACTTGATTGAGGTAACATGTCCTCCGGGTACTTACGGCCAATATGTGTATATACTACCAGATAATGATGCCACTGAATTCTATTTGTGTGATGTGACGGTATTTGGAGATGATGGTAACTATATGATTTAATTTAACTATATAATCGAGTATTTCAATATTATAAAAATGCTTGTTATGTTGTCTTTGTCTGTGAAAAGGAGTGATCCTTTGATTGTACTATAAAAATGCTACAGTGTACAGCATACAGGTTTATAGTTCACGTTGCTTGTGAACTGACCAGTGTCCTAAATTCAAGATAACATGATTTCAATAAACAGACGAATAGCTATTCGGCATTCATCAAAAATGATAACGAGTATGCAAAGTAATTTAACAGAAAAAATATTTTACACCAAGAGTAGAACATGATTAGTAAGTTTACAACGAAGCACATAATTAGTATGTTACCCGGGTCACTTTTATTTCAACATGTATTATCCACGTACAAAAAAGGGGCACTTGAGATTGTTCATGGTTATGCAAAATACATAAATTTACATTGTGTCATTATTAGTGCTATATGGCTATATTGAACTATGAACAATTGCTGATTAAAAGAATTAACTTCAACATATTTGAAGAGAGTCCATACCGGCATTTGAAATAATCCATTTTAATGATTTTAACCGGCTTTATTTTGTAGTTCCAATTGATCAGGAAACTAAGGTGTATTTTACCAACGAGCAACAGTCAGTCGTGGAGGATGTTAGCACTGGTGATGTGACGCTTTCCTTAACACGAACAGGAAGTAGAAGGACATGTACTTATGTAGGTAAGATACGAACACAAAAGATATTTTGTAACCCATTGATTCGTGGTATAACCAACCCACCATGTTAAAACATATTTGGATATCTGAGGTTTGTATCGATGCACGTGTTGGAAAGAAAATATCGGATACCTGATGGTATAATGAAACTCAGAAAAAAAAAAAAAAAGTTAGCGTCTGGCGATCCTGTCAATCAAACTCCAACGACTCGTGATTGGTTAGCATCGCGTAACTAGGGCGGTGTTTTCCTTAGTTACGCGATGATAACCAATCATGGACGGAAACCGTATTGGAATTTGAATTGACAGGATCGTCAGACGCGAACTATTGTTTTTGTTTCCAACTTTCATTATAGTTACTATTTAGGATGATTATCCAAGGATTGAAGTTTTTGTTTCAAAAGATTCGCTTTGATTGATTGAACAGTTTACCGAATGCAAGATTGTCGAGATTCCTATCCCAGCAAACACAAAATGCGGGACAAAATGTTTTCGCCATCATTCACAAAAGTTTAGAAAAGTTTGCCATAAAACGTTTAAATGTCGGGTTATAAAAAGGGTATATAAAGGGCATAAAACGTTTTCATAACATTTAAAAACATTTTTTGATAACTTACTGCAAATATTCTAACATAATGTTATTTAAGTGTTGACAAAATATTTGGAAAAAAATGTTTGCCAAAAATATTTTAGAATAACATTTTGAAAACATTTAAAAAATATTGTTGCAGGGTGTTTTCATACAAAACTTTTTAAAACATTTTCATAACCGTTATATAATCCGACATTTAATGTTATTAAAATGTTTTTACCAAAAACAAAACCCAAAATACAACCTGTTGAAAACGTATTTAAAACGTTTTGTGTTTGCTGGGATGGCACTTAACAAAAATTACCATACGGCTACGGCTACGGCTACGTTCTCCTGAAAGATTTTGGATTTCGCAGGTCCGAAAGACCCCTTTAATTTGAACAAACCAGAGCTCCGAAAAATCCATGACTTTGATAATTTCACCTCTAAAAGGCCCCTAAATAGCCCATTCCTCACATTTCTGGGGATTTCAGGCAATTTTCAACCAGAAAGCCAAGAAATACTCTTGATTTTGATTGCTTGCAGCTCCAAAAGACCTCCTTTTACTTGTTGGCAGCACCAAAAGAGCCCCTTTTACCAGTACACCGTCAGCTCGCAAAGACCCACCACCTCAAAATTCCGCGGGAACATACCCACCGAACATACCCCCGGCCCCGGGTATAAACCCAACCACTGACAAAGTATCATACCTGCTTTCCCGAATCTTGACTTAAAGTTTCGGTATGCTATCACCGAGAACATAGTAGGTTCAGTTTTGAAATTTGTTTTACAGATTATTACACTGACCAGACTCGTGGCGACTTTACTGCAGTACAGCCAAGTGTTGCTAAGGAAATCAAGATCAGTGGAACTGATACCCAATCGGACACAGTCACTGTCCAAATTACCAATGATAACATTTGTGAATCTACTGAATCCTTCAACGTCTACCTGACTAATATTGTTGGTGGTATTTTAGACACTCGGTGCTCAACTACGGTTGAAATAGAGGATGATGATGGTATGTGCATTATTTGTAATTGCTAAAGCAAGCCAGGAAATAGTCAGAAAACTCAGATCACAAAATCTGGGCATATAAATCATGCGGAAAAGCTTTCACTCAGCAGGCCAGGGAACTCACATGATACCCCAATAATACGTACCTGCCATGTACAAAAACGAAACATCATGGTCTCGGCTGCTGGTACACGTTGGATTTAATGTTTAGGCCTATATGAAAACTACGGGTTGGTTACGTAAAATTTGCGAAACACTAAAACATAATTGTACTTATTCTATTGGAAGCAAATCTGCCATCGTAATTAAAAGCTCCTTAAAACAAAATTGGTATATCACATTAGTTCCAAATTAATTGGATTGGAAAGATAAATGTTTTATCCTTTCCAATATGTAAGAAACAAAAGTGATGAATTTTGATTTTTTTTCACCAAAATTTGATGACGTCATCATTATTGCGCCATATCTATTTTATTTTTTTGCAAACTAGCTTAGCGAAAAGGAAGACCTCTAAATTCATAATCCTGAGGTTCCAGACTATCAATATCCACTGGTTCACAAAAAGTTCTTTCAAGGTAACCTACCTCAATTTTTTTTATACCAAACGCACCAATTTTATTGTAAAACTTGTATAAGACATGAATTTTCTCAGAGCTATCCTAATTACGATTATTTACGAAAATACACACATCTTGTAAGATCTATAAGAAAATGATTTTCTTTCTTTTAAAGGTGTGTGACCCGATTGACAGCCTCATCCTTCCTCCACTTTATAACCCATCAAAATGCAGGTGGTATAAAAACCAGAGAGTAGTTTGGTGCTTACCACCCCGCAAGTCATGTACTCTTTTACGAGCCTATGTGATACACAAGTCATGTTTGCTTCTAGAATCCAAAGCGCTGGAGCAATTTAACTAAAAAAACTTGGAATAAAAATGTTTGGGTCCTCATGTAGAAAACATCATGTGTTACCACCCATCTTTAATATTGACTAGACTGCTGCCCTCAGTCGTCAACCATCTGGATTGACGACTGAGAAAACTACGTGGAAAAAAAGTTTCGGATTTTGCAACAGGATTCCTGTGGCATAGAGCGTGCGCAGTTGTGTCCAAATTGACCTTTTGACCGAGTTTGTTGTTTTTAGAAGTTCAGAGCGCGATCTTGTCACAGCGGCGCGGTACAGCGACGCGGTATACGGGCGCCGCTAGTCAGTCGCGCTACGGCGCACAACCAAAGTCGCATTGAATAGTTTTCAGAAGTCCGTCATGATATGGGCTGTAAGATAATCAGTCGTCACTACGAAGCATGCGAAGTGTAGACGGCTGATTGGAATTAGTCTAAATATTGACATTAACAGTTTTATTAACATGGAAACTTTAACTTCTGAACAGCCGTGACCTACTCCATATCTACACCTGCAACTACCAACATCGATGAGGATGACGGACCACTGAATATCCAGGTGGTTAGAACGGGAGAAGGCACCTCACAAGATGGAAGCGCTAGTAAGTATTATATGACTTATACATATCTACACCTGTGACTACCATCAATAAGGGTTTTATACAGATGGACAGAACTGGTGAAGGCGTGTCACAACTTCACAAGATGGAAGCGCTAGTAAGTAAATTTATTATATGACTTAACCTTATACATATATATCTACACATGTGACTACCATCAATGAGGGTTTTATACAGATATGGATAGAACTGGAGAAGGCATCGCACAAGATGGACGAAGCGCTAGTAAGTGTTATATCACTCATACATATATACACATGTGACTACCATCAATGAGGGTTTTATACAGATATGGATAGAACTGGAGAAGGCATCTCACAAGATGGACGAAGCGCTAGTAAGTGTTATATCACTCATACATATCTACACCTATGACTACCATCAATGAGGGTAATGGACCACTGAATATTGAGGTGGTCAGAATGGAAGCGCAAGTAAGTATTATATTACTCACACAATTTCTACACCTGCGATTACCATCATTGAGGGTATAAATGGAATACCTAATAATCCAAAGGGACAGAACTGGTGAAGGCGTCTCACACGATGGAAGCGCTAGTAAGTATTACCGTAAAGATTCGCATTATGGCGTACATGGGCTCCTTTGCATTAGGGTAAATTCATAAAAAACTCCTTCCTCTGATAATCCCAACAAGAATTAAGGGTCCGTGCCCTTATATACTGGTCATTTGTGCCTTACATTCCAGTTATGTCAAGGGAGCCCATATGCACCATTAGGCGAATCTTTACTGTATATCACTCATACATATCAACACCTGCGACTACCATCAATTCCATCAATGAGGGTAATGGCACAGGTTAACAGAACTGGAGAAGGCCTCTGCCTTAGTAAGTATTACATTTATACAATACCTACACCTGCGACTACCATCAATGAGGGTACTGGACCACTGAATATCCAGGTGAACAGAACTGGAGAAAGCCTCTGACAGGATGATAAAGCCTTCAAGGTATTCTCTTTACCAAAAGCCAAACCATCTCCGCATGTGTTAGACGATTTCTTGCACTTCCATTATTGTTAGCTCTTGTAGCTTGAGTATATTACCACCAAATTGAACAACTTTTCGCCGTGTAAATAGGCTAATATCAACTGTTTCATGGAAGGAATCTTGACATACATAATGTAGAATCGTTAGGATGTTGCAATACTTATGTTTAGCGTGTCTAGTTGAGAGAAATGTCGATTTGAAAAAAAAAAAATTTCATTGGTTTTTGACATCGAAGTTTTTGGGGAAAAGCGTTAATAAGCACAATATTCTAATCCTTTAATTCAATGTAACTGGTAATAAAGTTACAATTCATAATCCACAAATGTTTTTAAAAAATGGCCAAAATAGACATCTTAGGATTTTTTGTGTATGCTAGAACAACCACATCAAATATTTTTACAGAGACTAATTTCAGTCATGTCAGTCTATGCTTTCTGATTCTTGCTAAAGGTGCCTTGTGATAAAACATGTGAAATAAGGGATTTGGCTCTCTAAACTGTTTTATTATAGACTTTTATAACTTTTATTCCCAGGGAATTATGATTGAGTTACGTTTCAGCTGGCAAAACAGAACAATATTTTCAACACGTAATTCAAAGTATCTAGTTCTGTATTTCCTGACATCGAGAGTAAATTGTGTACTTGTGCGACGTTTGTTTCAACCCGTTACCTCTTGTATACTTTCTAATTACTATAACTTGTCCTCACTTATTAACATTTACCAAATTTATAGCTCATTTTCATTTGTCGATGCTGATGCAACTTCTGCTGACTACAACAATTCTGGCCAACAATACCATTCTATTCGTCCACCAATACTCAGAACATGCTACTACCTCCATGCTCAGAACACTGTGACATTCATAGACCATATGGACGATCTTGAGTCACACTGAACAACTTGAAATTTAGTTAGTGTGCGATGTGGTTTTTGTTTCATGCCATTTGTCAATTTTTATCCCAGTGTTAGGAGGGTAAATTTCTTTTCCTTTCGTACTTAGATGAATCATTATTTGATAAGATAGTGCAAAACACAAAGTTATTGTTTTATTCAACAATAAAAAAGGTTGAAAAATAATACTATCATGATTTTTAAAACTCTTCGTTTCCCTTGGATTGTTTCTTGCAGCTCTTACCTTCACCGATACTGCGCAAAATGGAGCCACATCCTATGACTACAGCAACCTTGCCACCACATTGCAATTCTCGTCAACAACCAATTCTCAGACTCATGCCGTGTCTATCAATGATGATGAATGTTTTGAGCAATCTGAGACATTTCAAGTCACTTTGGACCGACTTACACCTGCTGCATGCAGTGGAGCAGGTGCTGGGCTACCTCTGACGATGACTATAACCGATAACGACTGTAAGTATCATTAATTTCAGTCTGAAATTAATATCCATCTTCATTTGAACAAAAGAAAGCTTACTTAGTTATCCGACATACGAATTTCCATTCATTTAATGCAAATATAGTTAATTATTCACCAAACAAATAAATACATTTCTCCGTAATGTTAATTTAACGTCGCTGTGCACTCTAGAAATGCATTTATTAAATTAATGTGCTTCTTAATTATTCATGCAAGATAAAAAAAAAATAGTGCTTTTTTTGGATATTGGCCTTAATTTTTGAAATATTGTTTTGACCAAATAAAGCCAATTATTGACTAAAAATTACCCTTTTTAAAGCTAAAAATGGTAAAAAGTAATTTTTTTGGCATTATTTGGTAGATAATGCAAATAGTAAAGTCTATATACAAAAACAAAACAAAATAAAAAACAAACCGTCCCTGTCTACATTATGAAAGAAAATAATTGTCCCTTTTCTATAGTTTTCTATAGAGGAATTGACTCAGCAAGTTTAAGCTTATCATAAACAAATAGTATCTGTTATTACTATTCATGACGATGCGATGTAGAATTGTCTCATTGTCAGTTTATTGTTTTTAATCGATAGCCAAATTCAATTGGGACATCGCTACTGATGTTATCTTAATCTTAGAAGAGGATCTGGTCCCAGAACAATCGATATTATCAGGAAGGAACAATGCAAACTAAAAGTCTTGGTAAGAATTTTCATTATATTTAACATTTATGCACTCAGAACGCTAGTTAGTCGATGGATATTGTTATAGATCGCCCTGCACTACAACGTTCACGCGGTACCGTAGCATTGAACCATAGATGTCAAAAAAGTGTTAATCTCTCGCACCTGTAAGATTAGTATCTTTGAAAAAAGCGGCATTGTATTCAATCTATGATTGCAGACATACACAGGTGGTGAGTGCAACCTGCGTGTAGTGCAGGGCGATCTATTCAAAAATTGTATTCATCTATTGCTATGGTAGTTAATCCGATTATTACATCACTTTGACGGCCAATTGGCTTGGTTTACCAGTGCAAAAGTGAGGGTTCTGTGTTGAGCAGCTCCTCCAAATGGTGCGAAATGATACATTAATAGTATCTTGAGCTGCAGTGATCAGCAATATCATGCTGAAATATGCTGAAACACGTCGGCTTGGCGTAGCAGGCCCGTAGCCAGGCTTCCAAGATAAAGGTTCGACTCAAATAATTATCCTTACAAGAATGGTATAGGTATTGGGTAGTGCGCTTGTTGATGGGGTTAATCGGCGCGAAGCAGCGCGCATTATTTGCACTTGTGCAACTGCTCATTATACGATTATTACGTTTCAAAAAATGTACAATAACTGCAAAAAGACCTCCTTTGTCATTTGCGATAGTTCAGGCATTAGTAATTGTTCATACATACTCACGATATAAGAACGTTTCTGATTGGATTTGGGACGTTTATTACTGGTCATAAATTCCGTTTATGACCAGTACGCAGGGCATAAACAAGCTGCGTCACGCAGCGTTGAAACCTAATTAACAAGATCCACGATTTGCTGGTGTTGCGTACACGCGCATCACCGCGCCCATCTCACGCGGAGCGCAAACGATGAACGCGTAACTCCCGGCCGTTGACCTCATGAGCCGAGCTGCTTCCTGCAAGTATGTCTACTCATTTTCTCCCAATTTTTGAAGGAAAACGGTATGGAAATGTTATTTAAACTTGTAAACCCTTATTATTGTTATTTGTATTGAATTCCTAAAATTTTTCAGAATGTTGGGTATGTATGAACGGGGTTCATTCATAGGATTTCGGGCATGATCATTGATTTATGCCCTCGGCTCACGCCTCGGGCATAAACAGCGATCATGCCCTCAATCCTATGAATGAACCCCTAATTTATGTTTGCTCTTTTAATATTGATTCTTTTTCCGTTAAAAAGTTAGTGTAACTTATATTCAGGATGCTGTTGGGATGCAATTTTGCTTAACATTGTCTGTAATAGTCGCGTGTTGCAGTTATGTGCACACAAACATAATTGTTTAAACATTTTTACGAACTCAAGGGTTAAGAACCAGAAAGCCGTAACTCCGCTCTCACAAAATGAGCATAAAGTTGGCTCCATACTTTGGTCTTCAAAAATCAATATTTCCTCCACATTGTCTTTTGTTTTGTATTGAATTTTGTCATGATTAATGGACTGTATCTTCTATAGTGCCCTGGCGACTTTATGTTCATTTTGTGGTAGCAGGTGATTGTGAGTTGAGGCTTTCTGGTTCTTAACCCTCGATTACTGTTTTATTTCAGAATTTGATGTTACTTACGACACTGCACAATCTAATGATTTCTCTATTACACCAAGCAGCAGCAATTCAGTGACATTTCCTCCTGGTATTTCCTCTCAACCTATCACTATAACTATTAACGATGATGATGAGGTTGAAGGTCACGAGGCTTTCACTCTCACTTTGAGAGATCCTAAAGGGGACGACTGCCCCAATGGTAATAGAGGAGAGAATTATCAACTCCATATAAGGATTAGAGATAATGATGGTGAGTTGCAAAGTTGAACATGAACATTTTTTTCATTATTTAAATTTATTTTAGGCGCCAAGATTCTCACAAACATATTGAAGCAGCTAGAGATACTAAGAAGTTCTATACAGAAAATGGTAAAATCTTTTAACTTTCTCTGTAAGTCACAAACATTGTTTTAAACACGTTTTAAAACACATGTTGTTCCAAAAATGTATTATTTTTAATTTGCATAAATGTGTACTACATATTATTCGGGTACCAATAACACTGATATAATCGATGCCGGATCTAAGTAATTAAAAGTAATTAAATGAGTTAGCTTATACAGGTAATTATTTACCAAAGCAGTACACATCATTTTGAAATAAAAAGATAAAAAATGTATTATATTTTATCATATTTATTAGGTGTGGTCAATTGGGAAAACACAGCTTGCACTGCTATGGAAAGTGACGGTCAATGTGAAGTGTGTTTAACCAGAACCGGGGATCTGACAGACTCTCAAACCGTTCGTAAGTACTGCAAAGTGATCTGATAACATCTAATTCCGATAGAATCAGGAATGTGATAAACACCTGAAGTTTTTTGATATAATTAAGAAAAGAATACCAGATAAAGAATTTTAAAAAAATGATACCAATCAACAGAAAGACTTTCAGCTTTATATTTGCAACAAATTTAGTTTTCTATGACAAGCTGATTAATGTACATTTAAAACGATGATGTAATTGATGGAAACTCCCACAATTGTAATAAGCTATCATCATGATCTATTCTGATAAATTTCCTAGTAACCCATCTATTTGACATTCACCATCAGAATAAAATGGTGGCAGGTACTGGTACCACATCCCTCGCGTCGCTTTTATGCTAGTGATCTGGTGTTTTGCCATTTTCCCTGTAACCCTTCTCCTCCTGGTGGTGTATGTGATTATGAGCCATTATGAAATACCAAATCCAATGCTAGGATATCAATCACAAAAATGTATAGAGTTTTTTATTGAAAGACTGAAATAAACAGTGACTGGTAAATTCCCGGGGAGGGCACTCACTAAAAATTGGTGACGGGGATGTGCGGCCACATTGACCCCAATTTTTCAACTCCCTCTCACCCAATGACCCCCTTTTTTGTTTGACTGAACTCCCCCTCATCAAATGACTCTCTTTTTGTTTTCCTCTCACCGACTGACCCCGTGTTTTTCATTATTTTTCTTCAATTTTTTTTTCAAATTTTGATGACCTTCTGTCAATTCTATATCAACTTTTATATTTCGACCCAAAATTTTACCCAGTTTCACAGAAAGACCCCCTTTTTTGGTAAGATTTTTCCCAGTCTCACGAAAAGACCCCCTTTTTGAGGGCCCTCTCACCGAAAGACCCCCTTTTTTGGTATCTAGGCTCTCACCGAAAGACCCCTAGTTTCGAACTGCTGTCCGCACATCCCCGTCACTATCAAAGCCCAGTGCACCCGGGGGGGGTAAATATAGACATGTTTTACATACAAAATCGAAACAAACTTCTATCTTAGTATGAGATTTATTGTGAAATCTTCTGGATTTTGTAGGAAGCGTCAAAACTGATTCTAAAAATATATACTTATTGTTATCGCAAATCAGGTTTGAGATGATTTTATGATGAAACTCTACTTTTTTTGCTCAGTAATATCGGCAGTATCCAATTCAGCACTTATTGGCTCAGATTTCACTGACATCAGAGAGATACGATTTGAAGAAGGGGATGCACGAGTATGTGTTCAGGTTCAGATTACACGTGATAGCATTGTTGAGTCAACTGAGACATTCACTCTGACCATCACCGCAGGACAAGGAATCGATATTGGTTCCCAACATACAACCACAGTGACTATCATCGATGATGATGGTAATGTATTTTTTTTCTAAATGTTTAACTAAAATGATCAACAAGCATCAATAGGTACATTTTGTCAAACATTCATAACCTCATGATATACGCGATGCGTGTCTTCCAATCATATTTTATTAATTGTGAACGCGGACACAAATGAAAGTTCTTAATTGTGGTATGATCAAGCAAAATCAGTCTGAAGTCGGGCATGCTCATTTTTAATTTTTCTACTTATGTATAAAATATTTGAAAAAGCTACATTTTGCAGAAAACCCCATTTAAATTGAACACTTTGTTCCAAAGATTCAAGCAGTTGAGTGGTTTTAAAAACAATAGGAAACAGAAGAAATTATTTTCATAGTTTGGCTATATCTGAAAATCAATATTTCCGGCCATCATGAATATGCGACTCACAGCGTACGGTATAATGAAAAAGAGGACTTTTACTTAGTCTGTACTATTAGCCTATGCCCAAAACAAACCCCTCTAATTTCACGCAAACTATTTCATATGTATAAGACTCATAATGTAAGCATTCGCGTTCGTATGTTAACCATGGTTCCTGTATTTGACGCTTTTGTCCCCGGCCCCCGCACTCCGTGCATCCGCGGGCATTCATGCTTGTCGGTGAACTTTAAAACCACCACCTTTTGCATCCCATTTCGCGAAGTTTTTAGCGGGTAAACATTCCCATTTTAGCGATTTCGCGAATTATTTGCCCTTCGACCATACCCCTATTTTCCCTAAAACGCGAATGAAATTTCTAATATACCCCGTGAATATACCCTTTTCTGGCAGAAACGCGTAGGCTGAAAATACCCTTTTTTCAATTTCGCGAACACGTGGTTTGAAAAAACACCCCTTTTTTGTGTGTTTTTCGACGAGCATGAATACTCGCGGATGAACGGAGTGCGGGGGCCGGGGTTTTGTCCTACATCAGAGGTCGACAACCCCCGGGGGCACTCACATGTAAAGGTGGTACGGGTATGTGCGGCGGTCAAGCGTCCCTTTTTCAGACTCTCCGATAGTTCCTTAAGCCCCACATTTGCAATATGCTCCAGTTCATTGAGCCTCAAACTCTGACAATTGTAGCTCTTTAGCTGAAATTTGGAAAAATTTGGAAATCCTTAGCTCCAAAGCCTATAATTTGGCCGATTTTAGATCACAGAGCCCCACAAATATATCAGAAATTTCAGTTCATCAAGCCCCTATTTTGATCCAAAATTAGTTCTTAGTTCCCAAAGTTCGGCGCTCCGCGCCGCACACCCCTACCACAATTTTAGTTGAGTACCCACCCGGGTCGACAACTCATATTAAGGTGGATGTCTGTTGGCGTGTGAGTAACCATGTGTATACGCCAACGCACAAGGCGGCTCGGAATGGACGATAACATGCGGTAACGGTTTTCAAGGGGCATATTAACCCCAGGGTCCTATAGGATGCTGGCCACCAACATATTTCTTAGAATTTAAGGCCTTTTTGACCATTTGGTCAAATCTAGCCCCTTCAAAAAACCCTTGACATCCTGATTACACCACTGCGTAAACGACAGACTAACGATGCTCATCAGACATGTATTTTTACGTTTTTTTAATATCAATTTGTTTTGTTTTGTCAAACAGCTAGAGATCAAGTAGGCTGGGAGCAACCGTTTTACGTGTTTAATGAAGCGGTCGGTAGCGGGGCAACAGTGTACATCACACACACCGGCAATAGTGATATCAATGTCAGTGAGTATTCAAGAACATTCACACTCATGGTTGAGGTGGGGAAGGTTTCCCATACTGACCATCCCTTATTATACTATTTCATCCAATATAAACACCATATTGTAACAAATTATAGGTCATTTTAATTGAAAGCAAATGTTTCCAGGATTCATAGTGTTATCAGTTTGCCACCCAATTGTCAAAAGTGTTCACAGTTGCAGTTACTGATACATCATCTAAGGGTAACGACAATTCTTAAATTGAGTCCTTATAGCACGCGTCTCAGAAAAGTGATAACCGAACAAGTGATTATATTATTATTCATAAATAATGTAGGGAATTACAGATTTTGTGATCATGATGTCCATTTTGGGGTTAATTATTGAGCTGTATTTTGTCATCTGGTGCATTTCAATACCTTGAACACGATTATGCAATAATGCACTGCAAAGTTGACATCAATTTGAAACATCTATTTGAATAAATGATATTCTAATCATTATAATGATATCATATGATATGATATAATACCAGGGAATGCCTTTTGAGGATGAGAGCGAGAGCAATCGCTCTCTACTGCTCTCCGTAATTAAATCTGATATAGGAGAGTAATTTTAGCTCTTCTAGCTTGACCATTATCTCCTTACATTGTATTTTATGCTCTAAACAGCTCTCCTTGAGAGCTCTAGAGAAGCTATTTTAAATGTTCTCCTGCAAATTCCAAAAGACAGTTCCTGTAATATGATATGATATGATATGATATGATATGATATGATATGACATGATATGATATGATAATGAGATTACTTGTTTAATAAATAGTTGTGACTTCAAGCTCTGGCACAGCTACATCAGTGGTAGATTTCACTCCAGTCAGCTCAACCAGATTCAGCATCCCACAGCAAACAACGCGATACCGTCTACAACTCCAGATTATAAATGACGGAGTAGATGAACCAGACGAAAGCTTTGTGTTGACTCTGCGGTCTGATACAGATTCTGTTTCTGTTACGCAAGCACAAACCACCATTACAATTACAGATGATGACCAAGCTACTACTCCACCTCCAACTCGACCTCCACGAAGTAGGTTGAAAATGAACTTATCAGGAACATGCAAACAGTATTGTAATTATATATTCCAAACATACCAACATAAGTAAAGAACAGATATTGGATTCCAATATCTGTGAGTAAAGAGTGTCATCAGTTTCGCCGCCGGAACATATTATAAAGGAGGAAAATAGGAAAAAGGATGCCACCCGGAAGTTGAACTTGTGACCTAAGATAGCTTCGTGATTGGGCAAACTGTATATAAGTGGTCACTTAGTATTTGAATGTTTCACACATTAATCATTTTCAACGATATTTCAAACATGCCAACATAAATAAAGAGTATCAACAATTTCGCTGCCGGAACATATTATAAAGGAGGAAAATAGGAAAAAGGATGCCACCCGGAAGTTGAACTTGTGACCTAAGATAGCTTCGTGATTGGGCAAACTGTATATAAGTGGCCACTTAGTATTTGAATGTTTCACACATTAATCATTTTCAACGATATTCCAAACATGCCAACATAAATAAAGAGTGTCAACAATAAAGGAGGAAAATAGGAAAAGGGATGCCGCCCGGACCTAGGATAGCTTCGTGATTGGGCAAAACTCTAAATCCGATATATAAGTGGTAACTTAGTGTTTGAATGAAAAAAAACCTGCACGACCTTTATTTATGTAACACCCAAAAAGCGTTTGCAGGTGCTTGCAGGAAATATTTGGCAAAAAGATAACAACTAGAATAATCTAGTCACATACACGCATTTATTTTTAAATTTCTTCACAGGTTTAAGTGGTGGAGCAATCGCTGGGATTGTCATTGGTTCCATTATCGGTGCCCTCATTCTTGCCATTGTTGCAGGAGTGCTGTTTTGGTTTTGTATTCGAGGAAGAAGTGCGCTTCCTGTTGCTGGTAATATGGGTGTTGCCACACCTGCGCCACAACCAGGCCAATTGCAGCTGGTTCCACTTGGCTACGGTGGTAATGCCTTTGGTGTTCCAAGTAATGGATTTGGATACCCGTATAATAGTTTTGGGCTCCCAAACAATGGGTCTGGATACGATAATTTCTATGGGGTAGGTATGAGCTTAAAGTCATAATGTACGATTTCCGTCATATATTAATTTGGTTATTCTTCACCCAAAATGCTAAAAATAATATTAGTATTAACTGCCAGGAAGGGTTTCTGTTCATTTTAAGCCTGGCTATTTTGGACGTTTAACATGGATTTCTAACAAATCATAGTATGACTTTATGTCAAAATTGCTCTGTTGACCTACAAACACAACAAATTTGGCTGATTCCATTAGGTGTTAGTTGGGATGTGTAAACATTACAAATATGCCAAAATATTAATATCATAAAAGCTTTAATGTGCTTGAGAGGTATTTTAGGGATTTTTATATACTCGCCTTTGTATGTTTAGCCGTAAAAGTTTATCTGTTCTTAATTTGACTGAAACTGGTTATTATGTTATAAATCTTAAAATAGCATGTTAAGCACGCCAATTCTTATTGATACAATAATTGATATAGCTGATATAGCTATGTATGCAATATGAAACAAGTATATGATTGGAATCTGGATTTGTTTGAAGGAATTTCCAGGAGGAATTTGTCAGATTAGGAAATTATTTTGTCTTATTTGACTTATCACAAAAACAACATGATACTTTTAGTGAAAAGTGTATAATTTAAATTTGTGGACATCTGTGTTTGTGATTGTGAATTTTTGATAGAAATGTCCTGTAAATAAATAAACGAATCATATATGCTTTCTCTTCAATGTTACATTTACATATTAATTTATTCATTGCCCAGTGGATATGTTAAACAATGTTAATCTTTTATTATTTTTTATTACAGAATACTGCATATGGCCGCAACCCTTATGGTTTTGGATACCCATAGATCCGATGACGGTGGATTAATTGAATACCTGAATACAAAACCCACCCAAGTCCATGAAAAGTGATTTTGAGAAAACTGAAAAACAAAATGTGTATCATACATGCTGAGCATTGGGTTCAACTTTTATACATATGATAGGCTTATGTATAAGCAACAATTTCCCATGCATAACTCAATTTGGCCAAAGTATGGACTTGGGTGGGCTTTGTGTTCATGTTTTCAATTCTGAAATAGCTCTCTATTACACACAGGAGCAACGTGACTTATAATCGACAGTACAATGTCAGAGAAAACTGTTCGAATACTTCAATTATAATCGAAGACCTAATTAAAAAGACTAGTTTGCGTATGACGTCCTGTCAACCAGACCAAAAATGCAGTACTGCGCAGGTCAGCAACCAATCACGTCGCGCCTTTGCCCTGAGGTCGGACGCAAGCAAGTCTTTTTTGCATAATATACTCATCGTCACCATATGTTCTCCCAACAATGATTGGTGGAGAAAGGGGACGGGATCTGTGAAGGAGGAACACTATTATAATTCTTAGATGTAATTGACTCAAATAGCAGTGTGGTCAGAAGAGCGCGAATTAGGGCAGTGTTCGAACAATTTTTATCTGAGATTGTAGCTTGTAATAATAATTTTCTTTAAATTAAAAAACTATATTAAGGCTGTAATTATCGTAGTTTGCTTTAAGATTATATAGATATGTAATAATTATCTACTGTAAGACTGTATTATACCAGAAATTCAATTTTGTCGTACTTTTATAAGCTTGAATTACAAAAACAAACAACTTCGGCCTTTAAAACATGCAATATATTTAAAATTCATTGTGTTTTTTCAAGCGTAAATTACCTGTTTTTTGTTTGTTTTGTTGTTTGTTTGTTTTGTTTTTATTTTTTGTATTTTCTCTAAAACTGTTAAAGATTATATTAAATAATTAATGCTATCAAAAATAACAACAACAAACCGTTTGATTACATTTCTGATGTATTTGGGTTTTATATGGCACCCGATAAGAAGAATCCAATGGAATAGCAAAGTTTGTAATTCATTTCGTAGATTGGTTCCATATCTATTCAACATGTGCGACAAAATTGGATTTGAGCGGTCCCACTTCATAGCAGGGACCTATTAGCGAATAACAGGGAAGGTGTATACAAATATTGTATAGCTTTTAAAGCTTTGTTAAGGTTATTATCCCAGACCCGGGCGTCTCTTATAAGCAGTGTATTGATATGCGGTTCATTTTGTAAGAACGGGAACGATGGTCCCTTATAAACCAAAACAATTGTGATAAATGCTTCACTGTACCATGTTTCAGACAATTGTATTGGTGGACCAGTGGGTCTCATGTCTCAGAGTTTAGTAGTACAAGTATTATACGAAAGAGGTGGGTTTTTTTGTTTGAACAGGAACATAGAGGCTAAAATTAAGAAACTCCGTTAAGGGCTCTGGTATGAACGTTTGAAAATTAATTTTGTGGGACATGAGAAAACATGGGATGACATGGGATGTAAGAAACCCCGGTAATTAGGTGTGTGGTATGCATTAATTTCACAATTTGTAAAAGCAGCGTAAAGGATTGTACATAGTAGATAATGTATTGGCGCCGCGCCATATAAGCCTCCCTAAGTTTGTTTAGAGAACCTAACAATGCCACTGAAAGATGATTCTTGCAGTTTCTGCCTCATAGCTATTCAGTGCCCCTTGTTGGAGCACATCCATCCCGACTGGGCGGTCTCAAAGGCAATTCATATCCAGTACCGTTTAAACCCACCCTAGATCGGAATTGATTTGTTGACATTTTAAGTGGTGTGGAGAAACTACACATTTTGGTGCTTCTCTGAAATCTTAGGCAATTATTTCCGGGAAAATTATTTGAATTAAATGGCTCTAAAATATAGGGAAACATGATTTAAAGACAAATTTTGATTGTTTATGGTTGTATTAAATGGTCTGTAACATATGAAATCAAATTAATTTTCAGTTATAATAAAACGTAATTTAAATGATCAAAGGGAAAGTTTCGAAAAGTATAGCATTTTGAGGAAATTAATTAAAAACCATTTTGTTAAGAACGTAAATGTAAAAGATGTTTTTATATTTCACGATAAAGTGGCGATCAGTACGGGAATCAAATTTCATTGTAAAGGTTTTTTAGGGAAAGGGTCCAATTGCTTGCTTGTATATCTGCTTAAATAATCAATAAAACATATATTGTAATAAAAACATTTTAAGGCTGGCAAGTTCGACCAAATTTTTGTACAAAACTGTATCCAAAATTCAACATGAATCGAATTGAGAAACTTTTAAATATTAGACTAAATTGTCATATTACAAAAATGTGTTTTTCTGAAAAAGTATAAGAGCGAACAGAAGCACTTTTGAACATAAAGTTTACTTTCGGCCTGATGTTCGTTAAATGTTTGTTATAGTCTGCAGTTTAATGTGATCTGCCGTTTTGGTGAGTTTCATTCCAGGAAGAAAAATGCGGCATGTTTGTAATCCAAAAAAGGGTTAGAAGGTAATTTGTTTAACCTCTGAGCACTACCTGCCGATCTAACATTCTCTCTGATTGGTCAATTACACGATATCTTCATTTTAATCACCAATCAGAATGGAGCTTTGAAAAAAATTCACCCCAAATTTTTTGTTTGTCATTTCGTAAAACACTAAATAAGAATAAGTCATTAATCAAAATGTGAATAGAGGTTTACATAGAAAAGATTAATAATTATGTTTTTATTCATAACAAAATACAATACATTATGAAATAACAAGTAAATTTTAAGAACTTTGATATTATTTTGTTACTTTGTTATCTTATATTTTTTATATACTCGTATAATATAGCTATATCTTGCCATTTCTATCATATTAAGGGGGTACTACACCCATTGATTTTTTTTTGCATTTTTTTGCATTTTGTGAAGAAATTACAACAAAAAATGGACAAAGTGGTATGCAAAATGAAGGGCAAATCTTCTCGTTTTATTGGTGGCATCGGTATCAACGTAGCTTACATGCTTTTAAAAGTAGAAGCCAAAAGGTGGTACATCACTGATGATTTAAATTCACTTCATTTTGGAAAGCTTACTATCAACGGATTTCGTTAAAATTTTGGATATGTGTTGCTAACACGTTAGGGAAATAAAGTTGATATGTAAAATGGGAATAAGTGGTTCCTGATTTCTTTTATGACTTCATGAACTTGGTGCTCCACAACTATCAAAAAAGGAACTGGTTAAAATGCTTCTATTTTCAATGTTGAGCTATATTTTGTATTTTTAACTTGCGACATTATTTCACTGAAACTTAATTAAGCCACAGGTAACAGGTTACCACAACCATACTACAGCAATGTTGAAAAAATTGTATTTCTTGTCACCTATACCACCATATTGGGTAGTTTTCCGTAAGCTTAACGTTTGTGATTTTGGTAACTATTTTATATTTATTTTTGAAATCCATCGCAACTAGGCATTCTAAATTGTACTCACCATTTACATCCCAAGGTATATTAGTATATCCACCTTGCCCTTCTCGATATATATCCAGTTAAAGACAGAATATCAAAATTATTCCTCATTATGATATCACAAACTCTCACATGTGTATTCAAAATTGATGCTTAAATTTGACCTGAACCAATTGACCTATAACCTGACATACGGTGACCTAATAGCCTTTTCTTCTCCTAACAACACATTATAATATTATTGACTAATGACTATACATCCATTGTGTAAGTGTTTATATATTTTGCATGCACCACTAGATTTTCTATATAGAGAGTATAACAAAGGATTTAATGTATTCTATTCATGTACCCTACTTGAACATGCTGAATAGAATAAATCATGGTTTGTTATGAAACACGCATCTGAGTAACTAGGATACAGTAAACAAAATATATATAGGGCTAAAATGACTTACTACAATTGTTTAAAAGCACTTTTTTCTTCTTTTTTTCATATTTTTTTTAATTTCACATGATCCGTGCATATATCGCCTAGCTATAAATGAAAAAATATTTATTTAGACCAATCAAACCAATATATGGGTGTAGTACGCCCTTAATGCAATAAAGTGTCAGGTGATTTCCACAAACTTGCCTTTTAGTCATGTATATAAATGTTGATCAAAGAGGTTTGCCACAGAAAAAACCGCACAAAAACACGCTTTTTATTGTTGGAACAGGCTATGCCAAATGCATACATTTTGTTATTGTATTTTTTGGCACTTTTTTGTGTTTTTTCTGATTTTTTTCTGTAAAATGAAAACCTTAATATCTACGCGCGTGGGCTTCTGAGATTTATCGATAATAACAGTTATTTTTTGTAATTTTGAGAATAAAATACAAATTATGGTTCAAGCATGAATTTAAAAGATATTTATTCACCAATCTTTGCACAAGAACAAATGATAATGATACAAATAAAAGTGAAAAGTCCAAAATAATCAAGGTGACTACGTACCATATTTTGTACTTTGTTCTCAAAATTACAAAAAAATGGCAATTATCGTAGTAGGGTGACTATATAAGTAATAAGTTATAATTGTCATTAAATCTTTTGTGGTAGGTACATCATTTATCCGTGTCAGTGTTATTGTGTTCATTGCATTTGTTGTATCTGGATAAATTTTGTTATACAGTGGTCTCATGCATGCCGTAACAGATGTGTCTTCTATAGATATGCCATGTCGAACATCGAACATGTCGAAGCCAGACTTTATGGACCCAGTGACACTCGTTCACATATGATACGGGGATACGGGGTCTGGAAATATTAGGGCCCTTCCGGGGGTCATTTGGTGACACCAAACAACAAAGTAGTACCAAACAAGGGTCTTGTGGTTCAAATTTTGTATTTTGTGGGAACACAGAGATCTGTAAAAATGGACACAATGGGATTTTTTTTTAAAAATCATTGTCCGTGTAAAAAGTCATAAAATAAGGTCAATTTTTTATTCATTCTTCGGGCTCCATTTGTTACACAAATCATTTAGTTGTGCACGTCACGGTCAACCTAGGGATAGGCTCCATTCTAACACAATTCTTGTTGCTTCTTCGTTGTTGTCATTTCCCCTTTTTTCTGGAAAATATCTAGGGTACCGGAAAGAGGAATCTGCCGTCAATGATGATGGCACATAAGGCAGTGATGTTGCTGGTTTTCATAGCCATAAACTCCCTCTCGTGCGAAGGTAAGTCAATTTTGAGGATACAAGCTATTGAGGGGTTTTTTTTGTTAATTTTTTGTAAGTAGGTTAATTGGTTTTAAGTACATGTACTATAAAAAGATCAGTTTTGCTGGAGAGTAATGTGGCTTATGATTCCTATTCCTAGGATATTGGCTCTACCTTCATGTATAAAGCATCATTGTTTGGTTTTAGGGTTTAGGGTTAGAGTTTAGGGTTAAGGTTAGGTTTCAGGGTTAGGGCTATAGTTCGGGATATAAATATTCCGCCATGCTTACATGGAGGAAAGACCAGGATAGTGGTCTGTACGGGGTTTATGACTTAAATCATACTATGAAGTGGAAAGATCTGCTTGTAATTTTAAAATACTTTTCAAAATGCTGCTGTTTAATCCAATTATTTCGGTAGGTTAGACTGACACTGCTGCATGCGTCCAACTTTATATTAGCCGATTTAGCAAGTTGTTCTTTACACAAGTTATACATATTCAAATAATGTTCCAGATAAATAATAAGCTATTGGGAGTAAAGTGATTCCTTTGTTTTTGTCATAATTAATATATAACATTAGGTATATCAGAAAGCATATCCAGACTACTTGTAGGATGTTATATGCTGATTACACATGTTACACTCAGGCCCGTACGCACAGTGACATCGCCCCGATATCTTCATAGTAGAAATCGCCATGGTAGGTTGAATCCACAGCCACGAAAGGTCATTTTATTCGGACCTTATGAGATGCATATTATTAGCGAAGTGACCTGACTAAGGCTACTGACAAAAGACGGGGTAATTGATTTTTCGCTCTGTGAGCAAGCTTGTATACGACATTGCGGTCAATGGTTATACTCTCTCCACTTGAGTGATCGTGAGTGCCGCTATAGCCTGCTGGGCGCTGTAGTCCATATACAGGACCAACGCAATATAAAATTGATAGTTTTGGTGAAATTTCGAGTTCAAAGCGCACGGCCAATTTTCAAAGCGCACGCTAACGACTATAATATCTGTTCAACACGTATTTTCAAGTGTATGAGACCACATCTGGTTTCTTGAGAAAAATTCATTTACGGGAGATATTCATCATTTTCGAACCCAGTATCCGAAGATTTTCGTCTGATATCAAAATCGTGCATAGCAATTCACGTGTATCGATCCCGTGTATTCGTTTTAATGTCTCTGCTGCACCAAATAATTATTAGCCAGGCGATGTCGGTGTGGGGGGGTGCGACCGCACCTCCCCAAATTTGCAAAAGTATACAAAAGGTCCCAAAATTGAAGAAAAAAATCGTTGGATTCGTCTATAATAGATCTATACTAGGCAATAAACCAACCGGAACAGTATTTCAATTGAAATGGCAGCCATGTTTGAGGACAGGTATGATAAGGATAATGAACTGAGTGCAATGCATTAGTCAAGATAATCACACGCGCCGCGCCGTGGAGTTATTGCATTTAGCTCGAGAGCCGATAGGCTCAAGAGCTAAATGCAATAACTCCATGGCAAGTGCGATTATCTTGACGAATGCATTTGCACAAGTACATTATCCGTCATATACTTTGAGTGTATTAAAACAATAGGCAATATTTATTGCTGCACTCATTATATTAGTTTGAATATTAGGAAAATATCTGAAATTTTAAAATCACCGTCAGGTCAATGACCAGGTAGCATTTACTAGTAACTGGTCAAGAAAATCAATCACTGTATAAGTTAGCTATCAATGGTATCGATTGCGCCATACGTCATACTTTAGTAACTTATTCACGCATGGTTTGTAACCAATTGACTTTATGTTGTGAATGTGATCATTTAATATCGTGGTTCCGAACATAGAGAGCACTGAAGCAGTTGACCTGGAAACAATCGATTTTGACGTCCCACTACATGTAGTACTACGGTGATTGGAGATAAACTTATATACCAATATCAACTGGACTTTATAGTTCTACAATTTGAACTTTAAAATCTACTAATATTGTTAAAACACACGACAGTGGAATTTTTCAATTTGCTCAGTATTATAAAGCATGATCATGATATTATACGCTAGTGTGTGTTTCCCGGGCGTGTTTATGTTATCTTAGATATAGGCCTACATGTAATTCATTTGTAAAATGCTGAATATTTTGTAATGGTGTCATCTTGTATAATTATGGTTCACCTGTTTTTAGCCCTTTTTAATTAATAGAAGCTCGATTATTCTCATTTGATGTTTGATTTATTTGAGTTCATTAATCATAATTTATGGCAATGATAGTTGCAAAATAGAACAGTTTGTAACCTATGATTTACAAAGTGCGCATGAAAAAATACCATACCTATAACTATTTTAACACCACAGAATGTATATTCGTACTTTTTTGGTGGTATATATATCGAACATAGTTATATAAGTTATATAGTAATGTGAAAGTAGTATTTCTAGTATTTGAGCGTGCACGTATTATCTGAAATCTATTGTTTAGCGTGCGGGTTTTAGATAATGTATTGTTTAGCGTGCAGGTTTATATAAACCTGCACGCGAAGTAGTTCGCGAAAATAATGCACGTGAGAAGAATACATAACGATGAATAGAAACGGGCACTAGAAGTATATATACTGCGCCAATAAAGTATCCGTACACTTGGAAAAATAATCACAATTTCCAAACTGAACAATATTGGCGTAAATTTGTTTTTTTATCAGATGCACTATCTAATCTCGCACATTATGACACCACATTGAATCCAATGTGAACACGAGAAGTAAAGTTACAAGCAATTGAATAGACGAAGGTCCAGTTTTAAAAGTGACAAACTGGCCTATACAAGGCGCAAAAAGATTCCAACAAGCGCAACAAAGAGACAACACTGTTTCTTCAATGAAGCGTTATTCAAAGCAGTTTTATTTCAGTTTTTACTTCTCTGTATTTTTCATAACTTTCATTTTACTTGTCAGTTCTTTTGTTTCAGTTTTCTTCTGTTCCTTTTGTTTAAAATTAAAGTCAAACGCATAAATTAGCCTCTCAAACCAGATGTCTAGTCTGTGGAGTTTTGAATAGGCTAGTTTGTCACTTTTAAAACCGGACCTTCGTCTAATCAAATGCTTGTAACTCTGCTTCTTGAAGTCATATTGGATTCAATGTGGTGTCATAATGTGCAGGATTAGATAGTGCATCTGATAAAAAAACAAATTTACCCCAATATTGTTCAGTTTGGAAATTGTGATTATTTTTCCAAGTGTAAGGATACTCTATTGGCGCAGTATAGATGCATCACAGACGGTCACGTCCCTAGATCAATTCCACAACCATTCATACATATTTTATTATATTATCATGGAAAATTCCAATTGGGACCCCATTATTGGATTGATCATTATTGATTATTTTGTCATTATGGGTGACGTCGTATTGTATTACTCTCTATACGTGCCAAGCACAGCCTGATATAATCATGACAATACTTTATTCACACAAAAATCCTATACTCCAGTCGCTTGTATATAACAAGCTATTGAATTTGGACCGAAAGTGTTATCACGCAGAACGTTAGTAAGTCGATGGCTATTGTTAAACAAGACCCACGTAGTCACTTAATCAGTCAAAATTAATGGATACATTTTCACGGGACATTTTTCTGGACACGTGACACCCATGGGCGCAGACATTAGCATTATAGAATGTGACCCGGATCACAGCGGGTGATCTACCAATGTATTTGAATAGGAATAATTTCTCTCTTGATGTAAAAAATAAGTTACTTGTCGCAAGTTGATAATATTATGGTAATATTTTCCGTAGATAAATATTTTTTCCGTAGGTAGATATTTTTTTAAATTACGTTTTGATGATATTGTGAAGAAATCAAGGGCTGGGGTAGCGACGTTCTTTAGGGTAGACCCTGTTGAAAAGTAAACATGACCTACACCTACTATTTAGTGTGAGAAGTGCCATGGGTCAGTACATGACATGTGTACTCTTTTTGGGGCAAATTAGTGAAAAATCGGTTTTTTGTACATTTTTCAAACAAGAGAAATGTCAGACACAATCGCTTTTGGACATTTGATATACATACATATACACAAAATTTCAGTATGGTTTTAGCAGCTGTGAGTTTCCCAATTTACTGTTACACGTTGATTTGACTTCCCATTTCACTGTTTTCTGACGGTTTTACACGTGTACTTGAATTAAGAATCATTTTTCACAATGGCATGCTCAAAATTTTGGTTTGACCGTCGGAAATTCTTGAAAACATTATGTTGACTACATGCGCATTTATTTTAAATCACTCTCAAAGTGCACTTTGGTTGTTATCGAAGTTTGCAAGTGATAAAAACAACGAGTACAAGCTATAACATCATATTTCGAAATACCCGAGGTTGTACTTATTGGATTAAAACATCGATTTCTGAGGCCAATTTGTTTATTCGCGTTTTTTTACTTACCCTGCTGTTACTGCATGAAACGAGGAATCTTGCGATTATTTCATTTTATGATTTGACTTTGCCTTTTGCCCTATTTGGAGGCTAATCCTTGTCGGGAAAACTGTCCACAATGTTTTGAACACCACGCCATTATCCACTTTTCATGCCAGGCCAGATTCGATGAGACTTGCTTCTCTATTGGTCAATTTGGTTAATTTAGGAAATATTCCACCAATCATATTTCTTCTTCTATCTTCTTCTATATCGATATACCGTCCCCCAATTTGGTTATAAAATTAGTCTCGTGTATACGCTAGTTTATAGCCGTCCTGTGATTGACGACTATCTATAGCTTACGTCCATATGAGTGGACCGTACAATTGAAATACTGGAATGAGGTGGACGACTAATTTATGAATTTTATGCTGATTGACCCGGAAGTGGGAAACAGCTGGATTGTGTTTACAAAATTCACAGAGCAAATTCCCCGGCAAATTCATGATGTGCCGATCAGATGGTGAGATGTCACGTTGCACAATGGAAAACCGTCCATATTATGAAGAAAGCTTTAAAAGCAGACGGGAAAAGCAGTAAAGTCATGTGCGCATAGTCTTTTAAATTAGACTTTACTGTTAATGAAGCTAAATATTTAAATATTATGCTGTCAATCAAAAATTCACAAACTTTCAAGTATGGCAAGCCATTCGATCCAAAACGCGTTAGTGCAATTGAAAGAGATGAAATTGGCATTTTGGGGAGGACATTTCCAATGTTATCTGGTTGACCCGATAGCTTACAATTTCTTTCATCAATATATGACCAAATAATTTTTTTGGACAAAATTATTGGGGTCTTGGAGTCTGCCTATTCCCCTTCCCTTAAGATTGCATAATATTCAATAAATTTGCAATGCACGAATTTCTATCGAAACTGCGGCAAGACAAAATTTTGAATTTATTACAATTAAAATTGTAAATCAACTTATAAAATATCTATGTTTTTGTTTTGATTTTGACATAAATCAAATCTCACAGTCCAACCTTTCTGCCTATTTATAGAGGTGAAATGGTAGCAGTAATTAAACTGTTACCATAACCAAAAGAACATTCTGTAACACCAGACTTACCCTCATTAATCCTCATTTAAATAATGGGGTCCACACATAACGCTAGTCAGTCGATGGCTATTGTTAAACAAGACCCACTCAGTCATTAAAGGGGCATTGAGAGATATCGCGCACAGAACGCCCTCAATTTCGGTCAAACTAGCTCAAAGTCTGGTTTTTTACATATACGTAATGGTTATCTACCAAAAAACGTTGACAACGTAAAGAAATCAGCAAGTTTAAAAAACCCACCTCGGCTCACTTTTTGAAACTTGGTCCCATTTGTAAAAGGTACTGATTTAAACTTTATCATATTTACATCAATTTAAAACATTTCCAGAAGTGTTATGTATCTTTAATATGCAGATGCGATATTAATTTGTAAGCTTTCTGGAACGACCTGAACGGTTATTATCTTGTTCTTGCATGTTAAGCCAATATCTTTTTGTGTTTTGTTTTATAATATCATGATTAATGATTGAATCAAACGAATAACAAGTAGGCTTGTATGTAATCTTGTTGGAAACGCTGTATTCTGTTGAAATAAAATAAAAACACTGATTTGCTGTTGGTGTTCAAATGGGACCAAGTTTCAAAAAGTGAGCCGAGGTGGGTTTTTTAAACTTGCTGATTTCTTTACGTTGTCAACGTTTTTTGGTAGATTTCTTTTCTTTTTTATGAATGTAGCCAAGCAGCTCCAAGCTTGGAAAGTCAGGTTATGAAGTGCACCATAAAACGAATAAAACGAAAAATGGATGTTTGAAGTTGCCATTCTTGATTCATGACAATAAATAATTAAACAAAACTTTATCAGTCGTTTATTTTTAAAACTTGCTCGTCACGCGTGACTGTAATGTTCAGAGGCGTACACAATGATCAATAAACATTTTAATATACTTTAATTATTCAAGGCTACGTAAATATGTAAATAAAATGTAAATATGAACAACACACACCCAATGTTGACAATGCCAGAGAGAAACACATAGAGTTAATCCGATTTAGGCCTACTTCATGTCGGAACTGGTAAATGCGCATATATTTAAGCCTATACTACGGAAGCGTCTAAATGCCCCAGATAATCGTGTTTTAATGTTGGTGGTTCTTTGTAGCCCTGCGAAGGGCAATCTACTTGGCTATCCGAATTTCGCGGTTTGTGGTTCTTTGTAGCCCTTCGGGGCAACCTAGTTGAATATTCCTATTAAGCGGCGGTTGTCGGCGATCTTTCGTGGTTTGTGGTTTTCATCAAGCCCTGCACTCTATAGGGAGGTAATTTATAGTTTAAGCTTGTTGAATATCCATATTTCGTGGTTTGTGGATCTTTGTAGCCCTGTGGGGCAATCTAGTTGCATATCCAAATTTCGCGGTGTGTGGTTCTTTATAGCCCTGCGGGGCAATCTAGTTGGTATCAATATTAAGCGGCAGTTGTTGTTGATCTTTCGCGGTTTGTGGTTCTTTATAATCGAATAATCGAGAGGCCTGCGGGCAATCTAATTGGATATCACAATTTCGGGGTTTGTGGCTCTTTGTAGCCCAGCGGGGCAATATAGTTGAATATCGTGGTTTGTGGTTTTAATTTCCCTCATCAAGCCCTGCCCTCTATCGGGAGCTAGTTTATAGTCTAAGCTTGTTGGATATCCGTATTTCGTGGTTTGTGATTCTTTATAATCGATAGGCCTGCGGGCAATCTAGTCTTTCGCGGTTTGTGGTTCTTTGTAATCTTTCGTGTTTTGTGGTTTTAATTTCCCTCATCAAGTCCTGCTCTCTATCGGGAGCTAATTTGTAGTTTAAGCTTGTTGGATATCCATATTTCGTGGTTTGTGGTTCTTTGAAGCCCTGTGGGGCAATAGTTCCATATCCAAATTTCGCGGGTTGTGGTTCTTTGTAGCCCTGCGGGTCAATCTACTTGGATATCAATATTGAGCGGCAGTTGTTGGCGATCTTTCGCGGTTTGTGGTCTTAATTTGTTGGATATCCATATAATCGATATGCCTGCGGGCAATCTGGTTGGATATCCAAATTTCGCGGTTTGTAGTTCTTTGTAGCCCTGCGGGCAATCTAGTTGGATACCCCTATTAAGCGGCGGTTGTCGGCGATCTTTCGCGGTTTGTGATTTTAATTCCCTAATTAACTCCTGCCCTTTAGCCCTGTGGGGAAATCTAGTTGGATATCAATATTCAGCGGCAGTTGTTGGCGATCTTTCGCGGTTTGTGATTTTCATTTATAATATTTATATCAAATATAATTTCAGTCTGAGCTGTGAACAGAGCCACTGATAAATAAATAATAAATAAATTTCGGTGTTTTAAATGACGAAGATGCCATGATAGTCAGGCAGGGTGATAGCATCTGGATGGTGAAAGTAGGCCCAAGGCCTAGGCCTAAATGTGAATTAAAAATCAAACATGTTTGTTTGATGAAAAAATAATAATATCACAATAGCAATGGATGTTCGAAATGGTGTTATTCTTGATTTACGACAATAAATTGATTAATAAAACATTTAAAAAAAAGTGGTGGGAAGTTTCGAACTTGAGCAAAAATTCATAAATGGATTTGAAGTCCATGGCCTTAACCACTTCGCCACGGGGACGTCCCGTTATTACGATGTGTGAAAGTGGAGTATTTATTAATATGAATATTATGCTGTGGTCCGGAAAGAATAAAAGAATTGTGAAAAACTTGATTTTTTGGCGAATGGGGTCCAGAATTTGTATGTAGGGTATCCAGGAAAATGCCTGGGTATATTTGAAAATGAATCTGAAAAATTAGTGCGACAGTGACAGCCATGTATGGCTGTAGCAGTGTCGAAAGATTGTGGATATCAGTATGATTAGCTATGATTTGCCACTAATTTTGGCTATGAAATACCGCGTGAAATACAGCAAGAATGTTTGTTTATTATCAAACAATCGGATTGACTGTAAGATTCGTGTAACTTTTTGAAATAAAGAGTTATTAAAATATGACACTTTGGATAGTAAATACGATTTAGCATGGTTTTAGATATATTTTGTACCCAGCGAAAAATATCATAGAACAATAGCGTTTTGTTCCGTGTAAATATAGTCTCGCGGTGCATCTGTTTATTCTTCTTTATCAGTCGTTTTTTTAAAACTTGCTGGTCAAGCTACCGCGTGACTCTAATACATATACAAATCTTAATCTGAAATAGTTAAGCGAAATTCGGCGTCTTTCGGGTAAAATTTCATGATTTTCTAATAAAAGTATAGATCTATACATAAAATTCCCGTTGATTTTAGGTTAATGCGTGCATTGCATCATGGGAATGAGCCATAACATTTACGTTACGTTGTTGATGTTGATGTTGGCAGATGATGAGTTGGCGAGCGAGTGAAACAGTGTTGTTGTACATGGTGCGATACACCCAGGACGATATGTAACTATTCGTTTCTTTAGCTTCAAGGGTCAGTTTGCTTGCGCTTCAGTTTAGTCATCCTCAGGGACCAACTGAAGTTGGAAAACTTTACATTTCAACCGTTGCGTGTGATGACGATGTATGTACTGTGTTCAGTCTGAGACGAATATACCGGTACCTACGCACGAGTGCAGAATTCGACAGCATGCACTTCTTCTCTCTGTTCAGCAACTGGATGCATGTTCAATATGCATTGCAATTTCATTATTTGCAACATCAACTACTAGTACCATGTATGTATGTAGCCGATCCTGTGTAAGTGAGGACGCGATAAACATTCTGATGAGCCTAATGGTGAAGTACATCAATACTAGACTAGTCAGTGCTATAACTATTGCACATTTGCAGTGATCAAAGCATTACTTCACATGCTGGGCAAATAGGAGCAAATGCATGAATGGGGTTCAAATGTACATGATAAAAACATGAAAAGGGGGGAACATCATGGAAAATCAATGGAGCATTCAAGAATGATTTACTCGAGTCTAACTCTAGCTTCCATGGCATGGGATTTTCAAAATGCATTGAATTTGTATATATTGAAATCGAGTACCGGTATAACATGAACACAAATATCACTTTGCATAAAAAAACCACAACAACCATGAATGATCCCAGCATTTAGCTCTAGGTCCAGGGACACACTCCAATACTGGAAAAATAATTTTTTGTTGAAATTTCGGGTACCTGGGCAGGGAATTTCCTGCCCGGGTAATGTAATCTTGGGCGGGAACCCGTGAGCAGTGTTCATAAAGCATAAAGTTTTAAATTATGAAAAGTTTAACATAAGTTATTATTTGTAGGCCTATTCATGTCATTAGTCTATTGACATATTTCAAAATGGATACAAATCCAATGCATTTTGAAGTGCCAATTATAACTTTGCATATTGAAAACACAAAATGTAACTTTTTAATTTTTGAAAAGTCAACCATGGCTGATCCTAGCATTTAGCTCTTTGGTCCAGGGACACTCCAAATCCAAAAAATAAAATCCAATTTTTTGGACAATTTGTGGAATTTGTCAAAAAACTAGGGGTGGAACTTTACTCAAACATGGGTGTTTTTGTATAATTATTGTAATTTACAATGTTATATATTAAAAGAAAAGGAGCAGAATAAAATAAAAGAGTAATTAAATTTATTTCCATAAAAGACTTCAATTTCTTCAATACTGTGTCCACTTTCCATGTTCTTATATGTTTGTAGCTGTACCAGTGGTTTGATCCTGGATCATCAACACATAGTGTTCATACAGTACATGGCCCATTCACTCTGTGAGTGGTCCAAGAGAGAAATTATTTTTGGCATACACATGTCCTGTGTCTTACATGTAGTTGTACGCATTGACTGACTGGCTATATAATATGGGGATATTATAGTGTGCATGCAGTGAAGGGCCTGTGGGGCTATTTTCTTTGGAAAGGAATGGGGGGGGGTGCTATCAGTGACCAGATTGCATTGTTTTTTGTCACCTACATGTATCTGAAGTGAAGTTGATAATATTTATGACCACACCCCCTTATCCATATCAGCAAATATAAAGTTATATGGGCACTGTCAGTTAGAAGGACAGAACCCTGTCCCTGAAATTTGAAAGTAAACAAGGTTTTTAAGCATTGGATAGGTTGGAGGGCCATGATGATACCTCATTTACAATAATCTTTTTCATTTTTCAATTTCAATTGTAAAAAAAACCCTCAATGTTCCACACATTTAGTGGAAAACAATTTGACCCCTTTAGTAGCCTATGCCAAACCTATCATGATCCTCCACTTATTTGGGACCCCTCCTAAGAACTGGCAGCACCCTGATGACATTGTTGAGTTAAAAAAGCTTACCCAAGCACTGAATACCAGTATGAATGTTGAGTCCACCCCAGACCCCAGTTATAACAAGTCACCAAAAATTCAGGGCAAGTCAAGTCATTTCAAATCACTTGATTGAAGCGTAAATGTAAAAAGCAAAAGTCAGAAGTGTAAAAAGCATGTCAGAATTTTAGAAAATTATATTTGCAAGTGATTTATGGATACTTTTGTGTGTGGGTATGCACTTGTGTTTCTAGGTGTTTGTGCTTTGTGAAATTGTTTAACCCGCAAATGCAATTTGTATAAGTTGAAACAAAATTCTGACTTAGTTTACACTTCTGGCTTTTGATTGTGTTTATTGGTTTGGGTTAGGATGTGGGTTTGAATACAGTATCTGTGGTTTGCATAAAGGGTCAATGTGTTACTATGATCCTGATTGGATTTTCTCTAGGGTTTTCTGATATTGTATGACCCCGCATTAGGGAGCTGTCACTTTCTTCGGAAGGGGGTCCCAAATATACGGGGGGGGGTGGTCATAAATTTCCGGACAAAGAAAAATAAGGGGTCATAAAATTTTTGATGACCAAAATGTAGGAAGTCACAAGATGTCCACAGATAGTGTATTTATGTTATTCAAAAGACAGATTTCAATACAATTTTAGCCTGCGAGGGGTAAGGTGTATTGGTGGTGGACTGTGGTGGTGGGGAGGGGGTGTTTGGGTCATAAAATTGTTGTCGAAATAAGGGGTCGAAATTTTATTGATGCTGACTTTTTGTAAATTTGGGACTGGGGCGCAAGGGGGTATTTCTCTTGCCCCCCCTTGCCCCCCCCCCCCATTTTTGCTGCTACAAAATTGGTTGATCCCCCCCCCCTGAAATTCACTTCCCCCAAGTCCCCCTCCCGAAAAAAATCCTGGGTCTGCCACTGATTACACGTAATCGTCATGCACTGAGGAAATTCAGTATCGAAGTTACGTAATGTTACTATGTCAACGGGATCACGCGCTAGAGTAATGAACCACGATCGAAATGATCACCACATAAAGTATATGGCACTCGAAGGCATACCAAAGTAGCGTGATCCGGTAACCAAGAGAATTACGCAACCACTTCGATGCTGAATTGTATACATTCGCTACTTGCACGGTTCCGCCATTATGCACTATGTGCGGGGAGAGCCTCGAACTGGCAGCATACATGAATGGGAATTGAACTAGTCATAACGTTCTGTGTAAGGTTACATAATTCTTCCTTTCATGTATGCTGCCAGTTCGAGGCTCTCCCGCACATAGTGCATAATGGCGGAACGTGCAAGTAGCGAATAAGCTTACTGGAATACTTCCTTTACATGTACGTGCATGGTTCTTCATGTATAAGCTGTTCTTATTTGAATTTTATAGTGGGAAATTAAACACGATAGTGGACAATATATTGCCGGGATATATTGACATGAAATCATTTATCTTTTCAAAAGAAAATGAATATAATTAGTACTGCGTAATTTGCTGTTTACATAGTTTGTACCCCGGGGTTTGTACACATGTCCATGTGCCCGATCGACGGTCAATTGTTTATGCGCTTGTCACATTACACCGAATAGGTCTTCCGTACAAGAAACGGATGGTATTTTAGTAAATCCGTTGTTGTTCGTCAATGATCGTTTTATGTTCTTTTTATGTCCTGCTATCATCCGCCAAATGCGTTTCGTGTTAGGTGATGTTCGTTAAGTCCATCGGCAAGTTTTGTGCATGCACAAAACTTGAAACGGAGTGTACCGAATACACATGTTCGGTATTTATCCGATGTGTGTTCGTATGGTGCTGCATATTGCCGGAGTTTGTTCGCTCTCCCTTCGTTCATGTTCGTTCTTTGTTCGTTGCACTCGGCCCGTGTTCGTTGCAAATACGTTCCTGTGAGGCCTTCACCACCGGATAGCATATTTTTGCATTCGGTGATGTACGTTGACCCAGACCGTGTTAGTGTCACACTACACCGGATCGGTCTTCCGTATAAGAAACGGATGGTATTTTAGCAAATCCGTTAGTGTTCGTCAATGTTCGTTTTATGTTCTTCATATGTCCTGCTATTGTCCGCCAAATGCGTTTCGTGTTAGGTGATGTTTGTTTAGTCCGTCGACAATACGTTTCAAGTTTTGTGCATGCACAAAACTTGAAACGGAGTGTGCCGAATACACATGTTCGGAAGTTGTCAGATGTGTGTTCGTACTGTTCTGTATAATTATATACCCTGGGTTTGTTCGTTATTCTTTCGTTTATATACCGCAGGTTGTTTGCAAGGTTTTGCAGGCGCTTGTGCCGGATGTAGGCCTATGGCGAACATGTGCATCGATCATGGGGGGGGACTTTCTGAAGGGTGTGTGACGCAATATCATATTTCCCCCAGTACTTTAGTGCCTGACAAGTAGAAAAAAGGGGGAAAGGAGAGAAAAAAGAAAAGAAAGTGAGAAAAATTGAAGAGAGAAGAGAAGAGAAAAAGTTAAATTGCACATAATTTAGTAGGCCTATGCATGTAAGTAGTATTAAGGGAGGGCACTTTCTGAAGGGTAGAGGACGCAATATCAAATTCCTACCAGTTTTAGTGATTGACAAGAAAAAAAAAAGAGAAAACATGGAAAAGGTTAAATTGTACGTTATTGAGTAGGCCCAGGATAGTATATAGTAAGCCTAAGTATAGGCCTGTGATTATTATAGGCAGTGCTTAAATGTGGTTCCTTGGCCCAAAAGCCTGTGAAAATTACTGCCGGCCCGTCGATATGTAGGGCCCGTGACATTTTGTCACCAAAGTCAGTATTTAAGACGGACTTAGGTCTATTACTGACTTTAACATATCAATCCGTGCATGCTTTACCTGAAATTACGAGTCTGAAGTCTTATATCTAAGTGTCAGTGGATCAGTGTAACATTTTAAATTTTGCAAATTCAGTTCGGGCCTTCTTTGTTTTTTGTTTAAGGCAAAAATAGTGTAAAAATGATGCAACAAAAACAATTTTCCAAATTTTCCATTTTTAAAACTAAATTTTTACACAATAGGCCTAGGCCTAATAATGTAAATAGGCCCTACAGTCTCCATGCAAATGGCTTCAATTGGACCTACATTTTGAAAAATGGACAGGTCTTCCTTTTTGCTTCTGCTATGGACATCCACGTGTTATTTTTAAAACAATTGTTTATATTATACAATAATGGTGAAAACTTTTCAATGGCTTCAATTAGGCTTTCGTTTCACCAATTTGCGGCTGTTTCAAACTAAAATAGTACCCAATAATAGTGCTAAAATTGATCCAAAAAATGACAAATGGCTTCAATTGGGCCTTCATTATCCAAAGGTTTCTCACCTCTATTGCCCCCGGACGCTGGTTGCCCTGATATATCAGATTTGTAGCCCTTTTGTACTTATTAGCCAATATTTGACCATTTTCGTCAAAATTTTTCCCCTTAAAAGTTGTCTTTCCCCACTTTGTTCACCCTCTGAAAAAGTGCTTGCTACGTCACTGCCTCTAAGGGGTCAAAAACCCTCTCAAACACCCTCTCCTCCCCCACTTTTCTGATAGGGTGGACGTCCCTGTTGGTGCCACATGCCACGGATTCGCCGGTCATTTGTCGGACGTTGAACGATTGAATATAAAACGCCTGCAGGATTATTAGCGGCCACAACGCATAGAGAGACGAACGGGAATCGGACCCCAAATCCGGTCATTTGTCGGACGTTGAACGATCGGATATAAGACGCCTGCAGGATTATTAGCGGCCACAACGCATAGAGAGACGAACGGGAATCGGATCCAAAATCCCACCGAATCTTCTGCCGGACTGGTGATTTTTCCACCGAATAAAATATTTTTGTATTCGGTGATGTACGTTGATCCAGTCCGTCATAGTGTGACAGATCTATTACGTATCGCGAGTTGTCACCACAGCTGTCAAATCGTTACCGATTTGCCTTGGCTCAATCCCATAATGCAACGCGAGTGCAAAACTCAAGATCTAGGCACGCTAAACGAAACGCTCATAAAATGTCGTTTATTTTACTATTTACTGTTTTTTTCTTGAAATTACCACTGCGGTAGGTTTCTCTGGATCCCTTTTATCAATATAAAGTGAAATGTTCTCATTCAATTTTCCTGCGAAATCTCTCACTGCCCCTTTAATCATGTTAATTAGGCGCTTGAAACGATCGAATTCGATGTTGAAATTAGCAAAATTTTTAGTTACACCTTTTCACTTCATAATTAATTTTTTCAGTCAAATGAAAAGCAATAATTTTCATTTCTTCGGTACAGGTCAGAAGAAAACTATAATGCTTGGTACTGTATATTTTTGTCAAACCCTGGTATTAAACTTAGGTGTGGAATTTAGGCTTCTAAAAATTTTCGATTTTCACAGACTTCAACTTGCCCCGTGAGCTTTTGTAGGTCGACGTTTTTGCTTTTCAAAGTAACATAATTCACTAACGAAATATATTTCCAACTTTCTAAAACACGTCATAGAGAGCTATATGTCATAGTTTTGTCAAAATTTCGGTTTTGCATCATTTTTCAATTCCGACTACCAATTTTGTCAAATTCAACTCGCAAATATACCCACATTGGATGATTTTGCAAGCCACAATAGAAACATCAATTATTGAAATGAAGTACTGGTTGGATATTTTGGCAGTCGCAAGTGAAAAAAGGTCAAATCAAAACGGATATTCTGACAAAACTACAATATATAGACCCACAAGATGCCTTATGGTGGGAAATATTTTTCTTTTGCAAACTATATTAGTATGAAACACAAGCAAAATCAAGTCCGAAAAAGCTCACGGGCGAAGTTGAGGTCTGTAAAAATTAATTAACTTAAACTGAAAGACACAATTGCATGCTTAATTTTAACAGCAAGTTTTTTTTTTAAAGTATATCCAAGCACTATGATTTTTAACTGACATTACTGAAGAAAAAAAAATTGCTTTATATTTGACCGAGAAAATAAATTTCATAGCAAAAAGGTGTATCTCTGAATTGTGCTGATTTCAATTATGTATCGTTCGACTTTTACCGCGACTATATGCATAACAATAGATGCTGCTCAGTGGCTGATAAGAAACGATTCAAATATTATTTTGTTCATGCTGGCGAGTATAAGTTCAGCTGTATTACCTTTCGTAGGAAAATAATATTAGACATCTTTAGCAGAGAGCGTTTTGGATTTGGTAAAGGTTTTTCATTCATTAACCTGACCCAGATATTGATAATAAAGGGTTAGTAAGCTGACAATATAACAATCGGAATAGGCTGATTCTGAACCTGACCCCGATAATTGATGGACGGATGGATGGTTAGCTGACAGCCAAAACAATCGAAATAACCTGATTCGACGATATCAATGCGCCATAACCCTGTCATTGCTTTTAGGTATAGCCTACCGGAGGTAATGCAGACACTGCAAGTGCCAGTTGTTTATGGCATAGCTCGTTCACAACACAAACGCTCCTTTGTACAAGTGGTATAAGTATCAGGAAGTATAATAATAAATAATGTTTTCCCCAAAAAATATAGGCTTGTTTGCCTTATACAATTTTACATAAAAGATACAGATTTAAGCTTAACTCTTTCAGATGCTAATTGGTATTGGGCAAACATCTCACACATATAAAACAGGGAAGTTTTACCAATAACAATGCCCTTTTAACATTTTTTTCAATCAAGAGTGCATGTGCATGATGAGTGCAAACATTGGGATTAACTAAGGTTTTAATGTTGACCGATATTTTGTAATATGTACCTTCCATCGGTAACCGTCACTGCTATGTCAAATTAAAGAGAATATCCTTAAAACAATACCTCTTAACAAAAACGACACATTTTTCAGCCAGTGACCGTAGACCATTGAATTTATGCTAATGCTGTTACATAATCAAGTATGTGATATAATTTTTGAATATGTTGTACGAAAGACAAAGGTACAGTGTTTATGTGATCATAGAGGAATGCCTTGAAAACAATTAATAAAATGGGGTCTCAAGTCGACTTTCATTACATACTGACTGACCCTCGTACTATAAAGCATTGTCTTATTTTTATATTTTTCTCACAGAGTGAGTATTGCCTGGATTAGACCAAACCCTACAGAACAGTACCTTAAAATATGGTTAGCATTTGAAAAGTTAGGAAGCGTGACAATCTAGTTCAGAGAAGATACTGATTGAAATATGACTCCGTCGCTTACACACAAATGTATATTTTAGCTCTTTAAAAAAATGTGTGCTGTGTGTGTGCAACGTTAGCTGTGAAGAGTTGCTGATTGTGTATCCAAGAAATGAAACTATTGGAGCCAGTGATTGGTTCAGTTTTCTAATTAGCTAAAACTTGTTAAAATGTTTTTGAAAAAATATATAAATGTATTGAAAAACACTAAATAAGCATGCAATGAATAATTTGTGTTTGTTTGAAACGATTAACATTGATATAATTTAGCTGCATTAATCGAACTACTTGGGGTGTAGGAACATAACAATTGAGCAGTTAAACGGCAAGACTCACCGGCCGATGTGCTGAACTGGCGTTATAATTGTAACTTATGCTAAAACACTATGGACTACAATGGCCTCATCCCATTGGCATACGGTAGTTCAATAAACGCAATTAAACAATCATAGTGCAACATTTGACCTCAAGTTGAAGAGTAAGATATTTTTTACTCAAAATTTCAAAGGTCATACAATGAAGGTGCAAATAATTGGAGTTAAAGAACTGTGCCCCTGATAGATGAGCATGTTGTGGATCCTAGTGAAACCTTAACAAACAAGGGTTTTAAACCTATTAGATGCTAGCCGAACTTGCCCCAGTTCGGACATTGACCTTTAGGCCAAAATAGGTATAAGCCAACAGATGTATCACACTCACTCTAGCTGCTTGTAATCTTTGTAAAATGATGCTGGCTCAGAATTAGTAAAATTAGTGTAAAATCTGACTTGCGTATTTCTCAATTAAGTTCTTTGTGATTTTCTAGTTTGTAGTCTTTGTGCAGAAAATATTTTAAAAACATGTCTGACAATGTTTTCATATTGATCTGAACTTTGTAACTTCTTCAATGTTACCACCATCTATACAAACACCGCCTAATATCGCACCCCTACAACAACACCAACAGTCGCACCTGCGATAACAACGCCAGAACAATCCACGTCTTTTGAACGCCGGTATCCATTACGTGAACGCCGTCCCCAAAAGCGCCTGGACTTATATTTTTTTTTTAAACTGTAGAACTAGTTTCATGGATCACGATCTTGGACTTGAATTTGACCATGGAACTATTAAATACAAAGGTCGATATGTTAAAAGAAATGTGCTTTTATCATCATGCTTAAAGTGAGAAGTCTTATCCCCCCCCAATATTTAGATTTTTTGACTTTATTGTACTTTTTTAGTTGCCACCCTTGGAAGTTACCTTGCCCCCTCCTTTCCCCACCCTCTGAAAAAGTGCTTGCTACGCCACTGCTCAATTCTTAATTCAAACAAAAATACAGTTCACGTCCTACTTCATATCATTCACAATTATTGCTTCACCACCTCCTAGCTGTGAGCTTGTCCTTTTTAAGGATTATTCTTGTTTGCAACTAATTTTGTATGCGTGTTTTGAAAACCAAACAAGCGTAGAGGAATAATTCGACATGTAAGCCATGATCCAGCGTTTCTATATTCAAGTTTCAATTTCTTGAACACTCTTGTCTTTTGATGCGGTAACAAAAATTGTTTTAATTATATTTGAAGAAACATCCCTGTATCACTCAGAACGCTAGTGAATCGATGGCTATTGTTATACCGGGCAAAATTTGAGTTACACCTTTTCACTGTAAAATTAAATTTCTCGGCCAATTGAAAAGAATAATTTTCGTTTTTTCAGTAAATGTGAGGAAAAAACTAATAATGTTTGGTACTGTATTTTTTTCAACCCTGGTGTAAAACTTAGGTATGAAATTTAGGTTTATAAGATTTTCAATTTTCACAGGTTTCTATCTTTTTTCCTTTTTCCTTTCTTTCTTTCTTTCTTTCTTTCTTTCTTTCTTTCTTTCTTTCTTTCTTTCCTTCCTTCCTTCCTTCCTTCCTTCCTTCCTTCCTTCCTTCCTTCCTTCTTCCTTCTTCTTTCTTTCTTTCTTTCTTTCTTTCTTTCTTTCTTTCTTTCTTTCTTTCTTTCTTTTTTCTTTCTTTCTTTCTTTCTTTCTTTCTTTCTTTCTTTCTTTCTTTCTTTCTTTCTTTCTTTCTTTCTTTCTTTCTTTCTTTCTTTCTTTCTTTCTTTCTTTCTTTCTTTCTTCCTTCCTTCCTTCTTCCTTCCTTTATTGCTACTCCTTTAGCTTTTCCATCTTCTTTATTTTATTTCTATGCAAAACTTTTGTCCTTCCAGCCATCCAATATCTTTTCAGTAGTCCCCAGTACACCATTAAAGAAGATGGGACAGCTAATGTGGACGTTATGTTACAGCGAACTCGTGATACTCCCGGTGATGTGAGCGAATTGTCAACGACCACTACAGTCGGTAAGTAATATCAGTCACCATAGGCTATTTATTAAAAGGCACTAAATTTATTGCCCGCATGTGACCCATGGGCGTCGCCATACCATGACCATCAGTGATCTGCTGGAGAAAGTACAAAGACGAGCAGCAAAGACGAACATCAAGTGTTACAGAGATGTTACAGCAGGAAGAATCAAGACCAGAACAAGAACCTTTCAGAAAATTATCATGAACCGGTTAGTTGATGGGACAAAGTATTTCAATCCAAAACCAATTAGGAGCATAAGGGGCATGAAAATCAGTTTGTTTTGCATGAGAACCCATACACAGACATCATGAAGCAGTCCTTCTTTGCGGAGGCAATTGAAATCTGGAATGGTTTCTCCGTGGTGCCTACGCCTGATGATGACGACAGGGGCGTCGCCAGACCTTTTTCATTAGAGGAGGGGGGGGGGGGTGTAAGAGTCAATGATTGCCGACGAGCCGTCTGTGTGCCGACATACCAAATACTAGAGCGGTTATCGCACCATAGCTGAACCATGTTGCATCAACCGGGGGGACTTTGTTATATTTCATTTGAAACCTTGGGGATCATAGGCATACCTTCTTGGCATTTCGAAATATACCAAAATATGAATACTGACCCTGCTCATGAGGAGTGTCACCCCGGTAGGAAATAATTCTTAATATATTCTTATTATATGGGTCATTTATTTACTTTTACAGAGATTTGCAGTCATGATTTTTTAACGGCGTGATTATTAATTAATTAATAATTAGTTATTTAATTAAACTACTAAGTTCAAACAGGCAATTATTTTTGTATCTAGAAAGTTGCCAAACCTGTGTTAGGAGCCCAATTGTGCGACTTCTGATTTTATAATTATATGCCTAGTAATTGCCGACAATTTAACCCATAAAACTATATAACAAGAAAATAGCTGAATAAAACAGTATAATGTGGTCAAATCGGTATACATATGAATAAATACTACCAATACTACTTCTTTAATTAATCTCATAAAAATGAGTGAGATTATTTTCTTTTAAAATTCGCAAAATAATTTTTTGTTTCCACCACGTAGTACTCGACACCGATTGTCCTGCCGAATGCCCGACCATGGCAGACGCTGATTTGGCTGTTGAGGGATCTGGAGCCGACTACACCATCAGCAGTAAAACACTAACCTTCACTCCTAGTATCACTTCCCAGACAGTGTCTATCACCGTGAATGATGACGATGACGAAGAATTCCGAGAAATATTTTGCCTGTCTGTCACAGATCCAGCCGTTCGTGGAAGTCAGTGGTCGACAAGGATTATAATCCCATGGAACGACCGTAAGAAAAAATTTCATTTTGCTTACAGTCCCGGGGAAGACTCCGAAAAATTACATATACCAACTTTACGAAAAAGAGATCAAAATTTCTAATTTTCTGGACTGAAATATTATCTCTGAACTGAAATTATTTCTTCGTAAATTTGATCTTTATTTTTGGAGAATTTTGTTGTTGAAAAGAACACCACTCTAAATTAGGGGTTCATTCATAGGATTGAGGGCATGATCGCTGTTTATGCCCGAGGCGCGAGCCAAGGGCATAAACAGCGATCATGCCCTCAATCCTATGAATGAACCCCGTTCATACATACCCAACATTCTTAGCAATTCAATACAGATGAAAATAATAAGGGTTTACAAGTTTAAATAACATTTCCATACCGTTTTCCTTCATAAATTGGAAGAAAATGAGTAGGCCTACTTGCAGGAAGCAGCTCGGCTCATGAGGTCAACGGCCGGGAGTCAACGCGTGATACGCGTCATCTTTTGCGCTCCGCGTGAGATGGGCGCGGTGACATGCGCGGGTACGCAACACTAGCAAATCGTGGATCGTGTTAATTGGGTTCCAACGCTGCGTGACGCAGCTTGTTTATGCCCTGCGTACTGGTCATAAACGGTATTTATGACCAGCAAAAAAGGGAGCAAATCCAATCAGAAACGTCGTTATATCGTGAGTATGTATGAACCGGTTTTAATGTACGCTTCAGCTAGGCATGACCTAATTATCAACACACTTCACCAATTATTCCCCTGCCATTATGATATATCAGAATCATTTCCGCTTCACTAAGTCCGCAATGGATGCGCTGGTACTTTCAGCGACTTCAATTGTGATTATCCCCAGCAGCTCCCCATTTTTACACCTGGGTGGAGTGAAGCAATTGGGAATTAAGCTATCTTGCTCAAGGACGCAACATACTGGTCGTGGTGGGGCTCGAACCCGCAACCCTTCGCTTATGAAGCTCGCGCACTCGAGGTTTTTTATGTTTGGTACAGTTAGGATTAATTCATGAAATGAGATCAGAAAAATAATAACAAATAATAAAATACAGGTCTTATCCTGATTTTTTAATTACGCTTTGTCAAATTCGGTAAAATCAAGAGACGGAAAATGATTTTGTCTGACAAATTTTAATGAAACGTAGGCCATGACAAATGTCACAATGTTTGCATGAAACTTTGCTTTAAAAAATTTCCTGGCTCGATAATTTTTTGAAGCTCTGGTTTTTAAAAGTTTTAAGTTTCTTCAAAGTATATTCTAAACAAAATATGTGACCGTCCATCATAAATCAGCCGTAAAGTCGGCAAATTGTATTCTGAGTTACAGTATAAAATGTGCATGAAGGTCGTTTTCATAGGTACCTCAAGTTGGTGCTACATGTATCTCATTTTGTTAGTGCCAGTTAAACAACTTTTAAACCAAATAAATCCTATTGTTGAAGCGGATGATAAGCTTCTACCTATGTCTATAGAATTCTCAAATAGCTCTAGTCTTTGTTTGCTTTGGCTAAATCCTGTTTAAGTGGCAGGTTACAAAGCATTATATTTTGTCTAGGTATGTATAACCAACAATTAACAATGAGAGGACATTCCTGAACCTCGTTGACTTGGGGATGATTTGAAATGACCAGCAATTGTGACTGTTTGATATTTATTGCCAGCAATGTGGAAAAAGAGACACATGTAGAACCGAAATAAGGTACCATTTTATTGAAGGAGCAAAGTTCAACAAACCATAACCCCGCTTCTGGATATCGTTTGAAATCAAATGATATACCATTTTAAAGTTTTTTTCTAAACACAAAATAAAACTAAATTGAGCGGCGCGGGACCGACTTTACGGCGGGTTTGTGGTGGACGGTCAGATATGAATGGTACACTCAGAATGCTACTGGCCACTCTCTATTGTTATGCATAGTTGTGCTGGAAGTCGACCGACACATGTTGAAATCAACACCTTTTTGCTTTGCAATTAATTTTCTCGGTCAAATAAAAACATTGATTGTAAATTGTTTCAATAATGTCAGATAAAACTTCAGTTCTTGGAGATACCTTTTTAAAAAAACCATCATGGTGTTAAAATTAGGCATGTGTCTTTTAGTGTAAGAATTTTGATTTTTACAGACCTGTACTTCATCCGTGAGCATTTTGTGGAGTTACCTTTTTAGCGTTTTAAACTAATATAGGGCACATCGTGTGGGTCTATATATTATAATTTTGGAAGATTTTCCGTTTTGATTTCACCATTTTCAACTTGCAAACAACGCTCTGAAGGGTCTATTGTTCTATTGTTTCCGATTAGAGCGCTGACATATTGGAAAATGTTGCCAATCAATATTCATGAGAGTGTACATCATGTACATTCAACGTCCAGTTTTCGAAATTGGGTGACTTGTGCTGGGCAGGTGCGAAATACATCTGACTGGGCTCATTAATTACGTAACGCACAACGGCATTGATGTCATCGAATGGCTGCTTAGTGCTGTTATGTGTTAAGTTTTATAATAATTATTATTACATTTATTTTCCTTTCTTTTCTTTCTCTGTATTTATTCTTTCCTAGGCCTACACTAACTTTATCACTCCCTCGCTATCCTTCTCTCTCTTGCCTTCTTCCCCCTGTTTCTTTTCTTTTTGTCCTCTCTCACTCTCCCTGTCATTCAAATATAAATGTCCTTATCTTTCTATTATTTTATTTACTTCTCATTATTTCTTTTTCTTCATTTGTCCTCTTTCTCCCTTCCTGTAGGCCCCCTCATTCCATATCCCTCATCCCCTATTTCTCCCTCACATCCCCTCTCAAGACTTCTCACAGGGAATCTGCCCCACCCCATTCCACATGTTCCACCGCCGCTATTTCTATGCCAATCTCCTTCTTAAAATAAAAGATAAATGGACATTTGTGAAAAAAACCTTTATAGCCCTATACTTATACTTACATGTATATACGCAGCGATTACCATTATAGAATACTATAGAAATGTGAACCTGGCAGCTAATACATTCTGATGTGTAGTCGATCAGCAGGGGCATTCAATTTATTTAAATGAAGCGTCTAAAGTCAGGTGGGTGATAAAAAAGATTATACCGACAACTAAAGCCTCCATTATAGACTTCAGACCCGCACAAGCGCACATTTGGGATACGTGAGTACAATGGTACCACTTTACACATGACTGCCCTTACACATGACTGTATTGTGGTCACTTATTTATACTCGCCTGTTGGGTAAAGCGTTAATATGATGCCGGATCAGTGACCAATTTAATGGCGGAATTCCTTCACTGCCCTTTGTTCGAAACAATGGTACCACTTTTATGAATAGCCTGTCGCAATCTATAATCGGCATCAAAGGAACAAAGCATTGTGTAATCAATTTCTTCTCCTTTCTATCTATCCTCCTTACTTCGAATACAACCAGCAGAAATAATTGATATTTCTATTGTGACATGCAGAATCATCCATCCATTATAGCCTTTTCGAGATATGGTGGATACAATAGGATGGCGCTGCACGAAGGGGGTATAAATCTTTTGAATTTGAAGGGTATTACCCAACTCGAAGACTGCTCTCCTTTTGTGTACGCCATACTTTGAACAAGGTAATGGGTATACTCACGCGTTGTTTTTGAAAAATTGGCAGTCCGAAGTGAAAAATGCTATACCCTCAAAAAAGAGACCCCAAAACATCAAAGTTATGCTAGTTAACTGCCGTGGTCTCAAGAGTGACAGGAAGCAACATGATCTTTTAGACTTGATAGAAACCCATAAACCTGACATCATCTGTGGTCAAGAATCACATCTTGATAACTCCTTTGCAACGACAGAGGTATTCCCGTCTGAGTATAATGTTTCTCGTAAGGACAGGAACATTCATGGCGGTGGTGTATTTGTAGCTGTGACAAAGAGGTATGTATCCACCACTGAATATTCCCTAGACACTCAATCTGAAATAGTGTGGTGCAAGATTGAGATTGCAGGTACCAAACCTCTACACATAGGATCGTTTTATAGACCCACTGATAACAAAGCTGAACCTATCCAACAATTAAATATTTCCTTAAGCAAGATAACACAGAATGGTACGTTACCTAATGTCATCCTGGGTGGTGATTTTAATTGTCCAGATGTCGAATGGGTAACCAACACCATTAAGCCAAATCCTCAGTATGGCTACAAAGTCAACAGAGCTTTATTGGATACCGTTGAAGAACATGGTTTAATCCAACAAGTAAAGGAACCAACCCGCTTGAATAACATCCTAGACCTCTTATTATAATTAAAGACAGAGATAAATGCAATTTATCGCGTCTGATGTCACTGTCAATTACGATCCTTGATTGGTTTACACAGGTTAATCAGCGCGTAAAGGAAGACCGATCTATCTGGTGCTGATCGGAGAAAAGGAATAGCAGCAAATGGCGAAAAAGTCCGTACTTTTACAAGGCAAAAAGCAGCTTTTCTAGGCATTGTGGACATGGTGTATTCACCAAAGAAAGTTTCCAACTATAAATACCTAACTTTTGAGATGGTTTGCATGTCGAAAGGTGCAAAATTAACAATAAGACGCCCGGTTATAAATCCGCGTTCAGCAAGTCATCATCACGACACTTGTAAACAAACCGTGCTCGAGTTTGATTGACAGGTGACGTCAGACGCGATAAATTGTCTTTATCTTTGTCTTTCATTATAACCACCAACCCAGATCTGGTGGAGCAGGTCGATGTTTGCCCTGGAATGAGCGATCATAGGATAGTAATTGCTGTGATCAATGTTAAAGCTAAGCGTATTACAAAACCTCCACGTAAAGTGTTTGTTTACACGAAAATGAACAAGGAAGGTTTTAAGAATGATGCGCTTGCTTTCCAAAAAGTGTTTCTTACGAGCAATGAGCGTTCTACCAGTGAAAACTGGTCGCACTTCACCAATGAAATCGGTGGGATGGTAGAGAAGCATGTCCCTCAAAAAAATATCAGGGAGCGTTGGGATGTACCCTGGCTATCGCCCGAAATAAAAAGGCTCATCCGTAAAAAACAACGGGTTTATAATGCTTTTAAGAAATACAAGTCTGATGTTCTATGGGAACATTTCAGAAAAATTAGAAAAACTGTTCATAGAGCAATGACCAAATCCAAAAATGATTATCTGAGGGGTCTGGTAGATGAATCGCCCAACACAGGGAGTACAACTGTTGGGAAAAGATTCTGGTCCCACGTCAAAACAATCCGGCGTGAGAGTTGTGGAGTTGCAACACTTAATGTGGATGGAGTTGAAATTTCCAGCAGCAAAACAAAGGCAGAAGCCCTCAGTTACCAGTATTCGAGTGTCTTTACAATTGAAGACACCACGGAAATACCCAAAATGGAAGGTGATCCTTTCCCCACTATCAATAATTTGACAATAGATACAGAAGGAGTGAGAAAACTCCTTGAGGACATAAATCCAAAGAAAGCCTCCGGACCTGATGGAGTATCTTCATATATACTGAAAGAGTTCAATCTGGAACTGGCTCCCATTATCAAGTTTATATTTTCCCAATCACTTGAAACAGGTGACATCCCTTGTGACTGGCTTACTGCCAATATTACGGCAATTTTTAAAAAGGGGCCGAAAAACAATCCGGCCAATTACAGGCCAGTGTCCCTCACGTCAGTCACATGCAAAATCATGGAGCACATTCTCTTTCGTCATATAATGTCTCATTTAGAAAAATACAATATTCTTTCTGACTTTCAACATGGATTTAGATCAAACCATAGCTGTGAATCTCAATTGATAATTACCATAGAAGACCTTGCAAGAAATCTTGATAATAGCTTGCAAACAGATCTACAAATTCTCGATTTTCAAAAGGCCTTCGACACCGTCCCGCATCAACGACTGCTTAAGAAGCTAGACCATTATGGTATAAGGGGTTCAATCTGGAAATGGATACAAAATTGGTTAATGAATAGAACGCAGACAGTTGTCGTTGATGGCGAATCAGCCCAACCGGCCCAAGTTCTATCTGGTGTCCCGCAGGGTACGGTGTTAGGCCCTTTGATGTTTTTGGTTTACATAAACGACATTGCCTCCCACATAGACAGTTCAACCCGTATTCGTCTTTTTGCAGATGATTGCCTCCTTTATAGGGTTATCAGAACACCTAATGATAACGACATCCTGCAAACTGACCTTACATCACTGTACAAATGGTCAAACAAATGGCAAATGAGTTTCAATATTTCCAAATGTAAAACACTTAGAGTCACCACAAAGCGTCATCCAATTGTATGTACTTATAGTATGGGAAATGAAATTCTTGAAGGTGTGACGCATCATGCATACTTAGGCGTCGAAATATCTCATAATTTAAAATGGTCGCTGCATATTATAAACAATATTGTCGCCAAGGCGAACAGAGCCCTGTGGTTTATACGTAGAAATTTACACCGTTGTCCCAAGTCCATCAAACAACAAATGTACATAGCTCTTGTTCGTCCTCATTTAGAATTTGCCTGCGCTGTATGGGATCCATATACAACATCTGATATCCAAAAAATAGAAATGGTGCAGCGCAGAGCAGCTAGGTTTGTGGTTAATAACTATAAAAGAACCGAAGGTACCGTAACTAGCATTCTAAATGAGTTAAATTGGCCCACACTACAAGAACGCCGAAAAAATATCCGTCTTGTAACAATGTATAAAATTCAATCAGAAGATATAGCAATTCCAATTCCTGATTATATTCACAGGCAAACCGTCACAAGCACCAGACAATACCATCCTCTGAAGTTCCGGTCCATGAAAGTATCATCAAATGTGTACAAATACAGTTTCTTTCCAAATACCATATCAGAATGGAATAACCTACCATCATCTGCTCTAGAGTCTTGTAGTATTCAACACTTCAAAACTGCACTATGTAATAATGTAATGTAACTTAATCTGTATTCTCGTAAAAGTATTTGTGTTTTCGTCGTAGGCCATTTTTCTTCTCAATTAGATGTCGCTTTTGCGATTTTATTGAGTATTTGTTTAGATTTAGATTTAGATGCTGCAATCAAAGCGGACATTTTGACAAAACTATGAAAATGGTCCCGTATGATGTGCTTTAGAAAGTTGTGAAAAGTCTTTTATTATTGAACTATATTACTTTGAAAATTACGTTGCCCCCCCCCCCCCCCCCCCCCCAAATAAAGAAGGAAGAAGCTCACGGGCGAAGTTAAAGTCAAAATCGAAAATCTTACACTACAGTGAGCCAAAAAAATTAAGGTACCAGTTATGTTCACCTCCTGTATATCCTAAACAAAGACTGATATGTCATAATTGGAACCAGCAGCCAATAGCTGCATCTTTTAGCTCGAATTTAAGACCTCATTCGTTGAAATTGTTCAAGAAATAAAGACACGGCGATCACAAAACCCAAGGAAGATACCAATGTAAAAGTTGCAGTTGCTGCATTAAATGCCCTATTGATGCCCAAAGCGTTCGTGAACAAGAGAACTAGCGCTGCGCTTCCATTGATTAGCACGTTAAAACTAGCGTCGTGCTTTCATTGATTAGTACATTAGTATTTTAACGTAAAAAGGTGTAGCTCATAATTTTGCTAATTTCATCACAGAATTCCATCGGTACCAGTGCCTGATTAAATAACTGAGTGAGCCTTGTATAACAATTAGCCACCAAGTGAATACTCTTGGTGAGATCTCGACAAAAACCACCACCACCGCCCGAACTTTTACAAATAACCTTTTCGAGATATGGCGTACACAATAGGATGGCGCTGCACGAAATGTGTAAAGTCTTTTGAAACTGCCGGGTTTTACCCATATTGAAGACTGCCCTCCTGCTGTGTATGCCATATCTCGAAGAGGTTAATGCAGTATTTTGCATACATTGAAACCGCTGGTAGTAGTAAGTAGAGCTATTGTTCATGAAAATAAGGGTAGACTGTATATTCCAACGACGATGCATACTACGTGTGGAAATAATGAACAATAACCAACAATATGATCAAATTGTTGGACAACTGAGATAATAATGATAATCCTGTCAAATCATGGTCGAACAACATACGACGTCATAGAGAAAATATATCCCAACAATTAGTTTAATAAAACTGACTGGATATCTTTCACACAGATTGCGTGGAACACGATAGTCGATTTGACGGTGGTAGTGATGAAACGGCCGATGGATATGACATAAAGGAATTTGAAACTTACATTTTTGGATATGTAGGTCCATGGGATACCTCAGCAGCGAATCCAATCACGATTAAGGTTACCCAACAAACCGATAGTTCTAATGTTGGTGGTACAGCAGGAGATGGCAATGATATTAATATATTCATAGCAGACCAGCCGGATGTCCTAGAACATGGAGGAACAAGTTTTGACTTTTACGGAATACGTAAGTTCCACTTTTGGAGTTTGCCATAATACCATAGCCTATACTATGCAAATATTGAACGTTTATGAATACAATAGACAGAGTATCCGTGTTCTATAAGCTGCATATCCTATCAACGACTGCTATACCTTGTTTAGGACTTTCAAAAGAGGTACCTACATGTGCAATCATGACTGTTTCAAACTAACCCGCCAAAGTCATGCAGGTAACTCCGAGGTCGTGCATTGAATTGGTTTGTTAGAAGTCACACATGAGTGAAGTGGATAACCTCTATGGTAAGAATATTTTCATGCGGGTAAATAGGCCTATGAAATGGTCCATTCAACAAGACTTTGCCGTGTTGTATGGAATCCTTCATATTTCACAGAATGAAAAGATTTCACAGAATGAAAATATTTCACAGAATGAAAATATTTCACAGAATGAAAATATTTCACAGAATGAAAATATTTCACAGAATGAAAATATTTCACAGAATGAGAATATTTCACAGAATGAAAATATTTCACAGAATGAAAATATTTCACAGAATGAAAATATTTCACAGAATGAAAATATTTCACAGAATGAAAATATTTCACAGAATGAGAATATTTCACAGAATGAAAATATTTCACAGAATGAAAATATTTCACAGAATGAAAATATTTCACAGAATGAAAATATTTCACAGAATGAAAATATTTCACAGAATGAGAATATTTCACAAAATGAAAATATTTCACAGAATGAGAATATTTCACAGAATGAAAATATTTCACAGAATGAGAATATTTCACAGAATGAAAATATTTCACAGAATGAGAATATTTCACAGAATGATATTTCACAGAATGAGAATATTTCACAGAATGAGAATATTTCACAGAATGAGAATATTTCACAGAATGAAAATATTTCACAGAATGAAAATATTTCACAGAATGAAAATATTTCACAGAATGAAAATATGTCACAGAATGAGAATATTTCACAGAATGAGAATATTTCACAGAATGAAAATATTTCACAGAATGAGAATATTTCACAGAATGAGAATATTTCACAGAATGAAAATATTCATTCCATTGAACGGATTAAAACATTCAATATTTATGTTTTATTTATTCGTATATAAATTCTATTTCTTCCACTTAATTTTATATATACCACGAAAACAAACAATATTTTAAAACAATATTTATAAATATTGAATGGCTTTGAGTGTGATACAAGAATATATTGCACGAGATAGAAAAATATTGCACGAGTCGAAGACGAGTGCAATATTTTCGTCCATTATTTTTTTTAAAATCGTTCTACGCTATTTAGGTATACCACTGGGTATTACAATCGTGCAAAAAGCAGAAATTCGAAACAAGGTCGTTGGTTAGGACATCGGGACACCGAGAGCGTTGATCAGAGTAAATCGCACATTCTTTAAAATATCACAAACAAAAGCCGTTCTGTCAGAACGCATCGTAGCAGGTTAAGACAGTGGGATGTGGGTTTGAACCCATGCATGTGGGTAGGTTGCTTTTCTTACTGGTAACTTACTCGGGAACTTACTACAGGGTGTTCCTGAAAGAACTGTATTGTCGGGGTTTTACGCAATATCAACCAAAGCTCTATTATTATTCTTGATGTAATACAGGGTGTCCCAGAAAAAATTACCGAGTGAATAAAATTGAACGTAAGTCGAGAAATAGACATCAGAATCAAAAAATTAAAAATGTAACGTATAGCTTATTTTATTGTGCCTTACATACGAAAATTGTATGTCATTCGGTTGACTGGTTGCGAAGAAATTAACGATTACATAAAGCGAGCATCAATGCAGTTCATTCCAAGTTTGATCAACAGGCGCTTTTTTATACTCGCTCACCGCTTCCTTAAGTTTGTGTATTTCATTAAATTTAGTCCACATTATCTATTTTATAATCCGATGGTGTTATGTTATTCATGCTATCACTGAAGATGAATAACAATTTGTCCAAGAAAACTTTGATTTATGCAATTGGAAGCTTTCCAACTTTCTTTAGGTTGTTCAAATATGTTATATTTTAACTTTCCAAAGAACATCTGAGCCAAGAATGACAATGATCAAGTGCTTACAGCTTTACGTGTGATTTTTGATATCATGCATCCAACATTAAAGTTGGAGATTTAAAAGATTTAAACTTTGCATTGCAGTTTCTTGGAAATATTCAAAAACATTAATGTGTGTGAGAATTTTGTTAAGCCAGCTGGAATTCTTTATGCAATAATTCTTTATGCAACATTTATATCAACATTAACGAAAAAAGATATCATCTTATATGGAAGCTTTCATTTTCAATATCGTGCAGGCTTTCAAATTTGAACAAAACCTAATTAAATGTTCTGCAAGAAACATATTGTTTAAAAAGAAAGAAATTGATTTCACCGAACAAAATATGAAGCCCATTGACAGTTACCCACTAGTGCGCATTGTGTTGAATGAACTTTCTTTCAAACTTGGAATGAAGTGAATTGACGCATGCGTTGTGTAATCGCTCATTTCTTCGCAATCAATCAACCGATTCCAGTAAAATTAACGTATAAGATGCAGAATAAGATGGGCTACACGCGGATTATTAGATTTTTGGATTTTGATGTCTACTTCTCGACTTACGTCCAAATTCATTCGCCCGGTAATTTTTTCTGGGACACCCTGTATAAGACTAGCTCACCGTATTTAACACTACCATTCGCCGTAGAAGTGCCCCCAAAATAGTCCATACTTGTCGGCAAGAGTTACGTATTTTGTCATCAAACATTAATTATCTATGCCCGTGCAACGGGGCATAGATATTGTATTTGTTGTGTTTAGTCTTCGGCTTCTCCTTCTCCGTCTTCTCCTTCTTCTTCTCACGCTTCCTTTGCACTCCTCTAGCTCAAGAACTAAAGTATCCTCGGGGCCCATATTTGGTATAATAATGGCCCATGACCCCTAGAAATTTCCTAGCGTAGCCCCGACCCCAGAGATCAAAGGTCATGGGCTGTAGGGGGCAATATGTGTAAAATTTGAAGCATCTCTAGTCCAAGAACTATAGCGCCCTCAGGGTTCATACTTAGTATAATGATGGCCCATGACCCCTAGAAGTAACTTATGGTAGCCACAACCCATCCCAGAGGTCAAAGGTCACAGGATATATGGGGCAATATAAGTAAATTTTTAAAACCACTTTAGCTCAAGAACTACAGCGCCTTCAGGGTTCATACTTGGTACAATGATGACCCATGACTCTTGATGTATACTATATCAGCCGCATCCCCAGAGGTCAAAGTCTAAAGGCTTTAAAAGCAAAATAGGTACGACCTATTAACACAGTATAGCGCAATAGGTAGTATTTTGTTAGCTCCATGTGTTTGCAATGATAAAGGTCTGAATCGTACGTCAAGGAAACTGATCACTTGACAAAAACTCCATTAAAAGGGAATGTGTGGGCATTTTGATTTTGGTTCCTTGGACCACCTCAAAAGGTTGTCATGATGGGACAAGGGGTGTTGTTAGTTAAGGGGTGGGGTATTAGAGAGAGTGTGGTCCAGTCTGGTGGCGTTTTAGAGAGAGTGAGGGTCTGATGGTATCGTGGGGTATAAGAGAGAGTGAAGGCTTGGTAGGGTATTAGAGAGAGTGTGGACCAGTCCAGTGTTATGAGCATTGCATGTATATCAAATGAAAGCTTAAAACAAGCGCTTTCACATGGTGCCCACCAAGTTTTCGTTTGTGAATAGGGGAAGGGGGTTAGGTGTGGTCACGGGCATAGATATTCGTGTTTGGTAAAACACATTACTGTGGCATCTAGTGTTCACTTGTTTTAATAGTTATCTCCATTTGTTTGAATTTGGAATTTTTATGAAATTCATGGAATTTTTTTGAAATTCATAGAATATGCTGTAATGCTAATTATTAAAGTGAACAAGAAATTCATCTCTAGTTACATGTAGAAATTTCTGGAAACATATGGATGCAAGTGGTGGCGCTATTTAACCATCTATACACACTAATGAAATATGATTGGTTCGTCTTGATAGAAATAATGTACACAGATTAATGATTGTGATTGGCCTGAGGTGATCTAATGTGCTATATTTTAAGAAGTGTTGTAATTTACTATAAATAGTTATTCTAGAATGGTAAGAAATGATAAAGTCTGGAATGGAAATAATTGAGACAGCAGACTATTTGAAACTTATGTTAGCCAGTGTTGGTACAAAAGTTACCATTTATTGTGTGAAGTTTTCCAACGTCGGTTTGCGGTTCTTGTGTGTGTTGGAGAGCCAATAGTGCTTCATTGTTTACCGACTGAAATATCTCCATCAACGAACTGTGGTATTTTGCTGGACTAAAATAGTGTGTTATCTTTCTGTCAAGTGGAGCAGAAAGCTTGCTCAAGAGATCTCGGAGAGAGGAGCTTATGGTCAACATAAAGGACTAATTGGAAAACACCAGCACAGCAGCTAGGATATTAAGGGCATAGTCTCCAGGACTTGGACAGAGACTGTAGTAAACAGCATCTTGGATATTTCCGGATCTTTGAACAAGAACTGAGATTGTCTAAGGAATCGCATCAGAAAGTCAGCCAATCATGATATCCAGGCTTAGCTATGTAACCATAGCATAAAGTAATCTTTGTAGTAATTTTAAGTAATTCTTGTAATATTGTGTAAGGATTTGATTGATAGCCATACTGCACAAATTAATAAATAATCATTAGATGTTCCATATGTAATAAACAGTGTGTATGCGTGTTTGGTGTTGCTAGAACTCGGACGCAGGTGACTTTCGTCTGTGTCATTTTAGTGACCATAAAAATGATGTAACAGGATTAACTACCATAGCAGTAGGTTAAAACATTTTTTTAAACATATTGTTCTGTACTACAAGCAGGTTGCACTCGAATGCCTCCCTTTTCAAAGATAGTAATCTTACTGGTGCGAGTGATCAGCTTGATATGAATATTATATAGAATTACGATCCAGGTCTTTATCCCTGTTCTTTTACATGTATGGCTCAATGGTTCAACGCAGAGGTACCACGTGAATGTACAAGTGAAGTGAAATATTTTCAAATTTGTTTTAACCTATTGCTATGGTAGTTACCCAGCAAACACAAAAACGTTTTTAAAACGTTTTAAATAAGTTATATTTTGGCTTTTGGTTTAGGTAAAAACGTTTTAATAACATTAAAATGTCGGGTTATATAAAGGTCATGATAACGTTTTAAAACGTTTTGTATGAAAAACACACTACAACAATATTTTTAAATGTTTTCAAAAATGTTATTATAAACTATTTTTGCAAACATTTTTGCCAAATATTGTGTCAATACTTAAATAACATTATGTTAAAATATTTGAACCCAGCAAAAACACAGAAATGTTCTTAAAATGTTTTTTTCAAAACCTTTTAATAACATTTAAATGTCGGGTTATATAAAGGTCATGAAAACATTTGTAAAACGTTTGCTGAGCAGTAGATTATCAAAAAATGTTTATAAAAACGTTTTATACTCTTAATATACCCTTTATATAACCCGACATCTAAACGTTTTCTGACAACCTTTTATAACCTTTTGCGAATGCAGTCGAAAACGTTTTGTGTTTGCTGGGTTAATCCTATTATTACATCACTTCTACCGCGAATACTATTAATTGACCTTACTCGGTATAAATATTATTAGCTAATTTATTTACTTTCATCACATTGATTTTCAGATTTAGACGATAGTGAGGCAGATACCCATGATGGGGCGACTAATCTAGCCAATCTTGACTCATGGATAGCAGACAATGATCTCAGTACAGAATTAGACAGTACAAGTGACCAATTCGTGATAAACAATGAGGTTAACATTTACGAATTGATGTATTCATCAGGAACGACAACAATAAAACGAACCAGTCCTACTCCGACATTAACTTTGGATGCAACCGATGCTACAAACCCATTTGCGATCGATCAGCTATTTGTGTCTTCTTCCAAGAATAAATATGCGTTATGGGAAATATGCGGGCTTGGTGAGCAAGATCATTGAAAAATTTTACTCCTTTCTCTCTTTGCACCTAGAATGTTAATAATTTCCAATTAAAATGATCACATCAGCATTTAAAACGTTGTGTTTTCCAAAAGCATAATCCTATAAAAAATCCCAATTAATTCAAAACAAAAATCATAACCTTGCAAGGGGATCGATCTAGGGGAGAAAATATTTGTTTCGTGTCAAGTTTAACCCAATGAGCACTACCTGCCGATCTAACATTGCCACTGATTGGTCAATTACATTATATCTTTACTTTAATCACCAATCAGAATGGAGCTTTGCAAATAATTCACTTTTTTCAAATTCAATTTCAATTTTTTTGTGTGGTGAAATTATTCTAACAATGTTGCTAATTGGAAAACTTCTTTTTGGCCAATCGGCAGGTAGTTCTCATGGGGTTAACATGGTTTGTTCTCCTTAAAATAAAGAATAAGGTCGTGTGTGTAGACAAGTTCTACCTGGATGTCTATCTTCACATCAATTCAATTCTCATTTTTGGAAGGATTACAAATCCACCTTTTTATACAATCTTTATATTGCCGCAATGCAAACCTCAATTTCAGAAAATAAAGGTCGAAAAGCAGTTCCCCTGAGCACTACCTGCTGATTTAAAATTACCTCTGATTGGTCAATTACATGATATCTTCATTTTAATCACCAATCAGAATGGAGCTTTGTAAATAATTTTTCTCAATTTTTTTTTTTTGCGTGGTGAAATTATTCTAACAATGTTGCTGATTGGTCCAATTGATAATGAAAACTTCTTTTTGGCGAATCGACAGGTAGTTCTCATAGGGTTAAAATGATAACAAGTTCTCAGTATTTATAGTGATGATGTTATCAGTATGTGCGAAAAATAATTTGTCTTTGTATGTTTAAATAATTTGTCTCTCACTATGTTTATAGAACCTAGAAGACTTCCAATTGTTGGTGCATCAGCATCTGAATCTTTAGGCACATTTGGAACTGTAAAAGCAATTGATGGCGTCATAGATCCTGCTTCGTGCTTCAGATCGGGTAAATATTGTTGATTTGTTTCATCAACTGCCGGTTGATGTGGAGACACGGTTGAAATCTTCAAGCAGGCTAAAACGCGTACGTGCCGAGTGCCGACAAACGTATGCTGACATGTTTAGAAAGAACAGAAAGCAACATAGTTGAAGATATTAAAGATCTCATCACGGAATAGAAGGGCACTCCATATTCATAAAGAACAATTTTACTGCCAGGCTTCGGTCAAAAAAGAAATTCAAAACAAGACTGAAATGACCTAACAAAATTGAATTTTAAAAATTGCAAATCGTATTTCGGTTTAAGGACCGCATGAGTTGCTACAGCTCAGTGGTTAGAACGTCAAGTCAAGTCTAGTGAAGGCCATGGGTTCGAGTCCCTATAGCAGCAATGTTTTTGTGTGGTTTAATGCTACGCTTTTCAGTATGTTCCAATCTCTTTCCATTCCGACCTCTCATGTCAATGTTCATGTTCATTTAATCTATGTGTAGTGTAAAGTTACGGTATTAATTCACTCGGTCAACTTCTACCGGACCCCTACGATGGTTCTCCAGAAATGTCTGTCTTGCATGCAGATCCTTATTTCGTTTAGTTTCTGTCCAGTCCTCACACAGAAGATCTACATAGGTCTTGCTTGCTCACCCACATTTATTTTGGGTTTCAACAACACCCGATCTGACACTACCTGCCCGGTACTTCTTAAACAGTAAATTCTTTTCTTCTTTTCCTGATTTTATCAGTTACTGTTGGGAGTTCCACATACAGTTCTTTATTTCTGGTATGTGTTCTCTAGCTTATATACAGGGCGGGTGTCTAAACAACCGTCCATCAACGATGTTAATAATGTTCGACCATCCTGAATTACAAGCGACATAACACGTTGAACACTATAATATACGTTCAAAGCTCACTTCCATTAATGTTACACTGAGCTTTATACCGCAGCCCATGCCATTTCATATGCGTTGTTGAATTTATAGTTTATTTCCACATTTAATCCTTCTAGAACCTGATTCTAATGGCAAGCATTGGCTTCAGCTTGATCTTGGACGAGAGTTTGAAGTAAAGGAACTCATTATATTTAACATTGGATATGGCCCTGACCTTGTACTTGATTTAGCAAACCGTAAGTACTTTTTTTTATCTTGCCAGATAACTTGACCATCTTCTTTGTATCAAATTATGCCGTAGTTATAGTTATAATTTAAATTTAGTTCATGTTGAAATATAAACTGACAGTCATGTCATCTTAAATAATAAAGATGTCATTATTAACTACATTTATCCGAATTGCTAATGCATTACAATATCAAACGACTGAGCACCAAACGTTTAACATTTATACGACGCATTGTAATTTGCTAGTGAATATTTTGCTTTGCCTTAACTTTCCCCCCGACAAAAATGGAGGGCCGTGCCCCCTCCTTTTCATACCTCTTTTTCCTCCTCTTCGCAGTGCACAACAATGAAAAAAATGTTTGGAACGCGTTTCCATTTCTTGAAAATGGAACCACTTATACGTCACATTCATACTCCATCGCTGTGCGACGAGTGAGTGGTTTTAAGCTGATGAGGTAGCGCGTATTTAAAAGCGTTGGGCCAATACCAATCGCTCCTCGCTCAGCGATGAAGTATAAATTCAGCTTTATTCATACGCGGCAGAAGCGAAAGACGGAGGAGATACGTACATTAATTTTTTCCATGGGGATGTTCTCCTTCAAATTCCGAAGTAAAAATAAAGCAATAATTGTCCTGTACAGAAGGACGTATCAGGGGGAATCCCCCAAACCTTTTCAGGACGGGGACGGCCATTTGATTTTGCCCACTTACACTAAAATCCTGGCTACGCTACTGCTATGCACTTTGCAGATTCTATTTAGCCCGAAAAAACACACGATGTGTTGGGCCAAAATACGCTAATTTTTTGATGATGGTCCATCAAATACCGAAATGCAACTTCATTTTTCCCCAATATGTCACTGAAAATGTTTGAGGGGGGGGGGGGTAATTACCACTGGCTATACGCCCCTTAATTCTGCACAGTGCAACTTAAAAATGCACATTCATTTTGGGCAAAAGTATTCTGAAAATGTCCATCTACAACTCATACAAACTATGCAGGTCTTCCCATAAGTCTTCCGCCGCTACTCAGTGACCTTATTTTGGGGTCTCGCACCCCAATGATGTTAGCGACCCATTGGTATATGGTATATGGGTGGGGGTTGAAAACTCTTCAGGTCTACTTATTGATGGCAAATTTAATTATTAAGATAAAGTAGGAGGGCCTATCGGCAAATGTTTGCAAATTATACATTACGCCGAGTGGCTAATCTACGTCGGCACCTGCTGACCTAATGCCGTTCTAGTATAAACAGTGTGATGCAGACATTGGAGACGTCGTGACTATGGCCAGGGGGGGTGGGTCTTCGAAAATTTTTGTGCGGGGTGTGCCACGCAGACTTTCGGATGCTGACTTTCTCTATACTTACTTTTTTCTGTTTTTCCTACCCATCAGTAGGCCTATACCAATTTTCAAGAAAAAGAACCCCAAAAGCACCCAAATTTGCACTAATGGGGTACTTTTGCCAAAATGCGCCCAATTGGGCGCATTGGTCTTCACTGAAAACCCACCCATCGATATACCAAAATCGCCGAAAAGGTACCCCAAAACCGTGGCACATCCCCGTATACCTTCAACCAGGAAGAACTCCCTCCGGGGACTATGGCGGCAATTTTTTGAATTAAACATTGAATATAATGAATTAAACACAAGATTTCACACATTCATGTTTCAGCTGAGTGGTTAGATAATCTCCAAGTCTTCGTCGGTTCTTGCAGACCAGATGACGTGTCTAGTAACAACGTGTGCGATGTAGACATTGGAGACGTCGCAGAAGCGGCGGACCCGGGTGCGGGGACTCCGCCGACACAAAAAGCAATAATAGAAGTGACGTGTGATAGTGGTGCATACGGCAGATATGTGTACCTTATACCCGATACGGATACTAATCCATTCCAAATATGCGACATCCGAGTATACGGAAGCGAAAGTAAGTTCCTTCTGTTTTGTCTGTATCGCAAAATTTTGGTTAAATTAATACTATTAAATACTACTCATTATTTATTAGTTTTTTATATAAAACCCTGGCTATTTTGACCAATTGTTTGTGGACATAAAAATCTTGCGGACCGAAAGGAAATTGTTTGTTTGTTTTTGCTTCACCGAGGTGCTATAATTTGTAACTACCCAGCCCCCTTCCCAGCAAACACAAAAACGTTTTAAAAACGTTTTAAATAAGTTATATTTTGGCTATTTTGGTAAAAACGTTTTAATAATATTAAAATGTCGGGTTATATGAAGGTCATGATAACGTTTTAAACGTTTTGTATGAAAACACACTACAACAATATTTTTTAAATGTTTTCAAAAAATGTTATTTTAAACTATTATTGCAAACATTTTGGAAAACATTTTTGTTTGCTGAGAAGTAGATTATCAAAAAATGTTTTGTAAGGTTATGAAAACGTTAATATAACCCGATATTTAAACGTTTTCTGACAACCTTTTATAACCTTTTGCGAATGGTGTCGAAAACGTTTTGTGTTTGCTGGGTTGAATTCTAATGGTGAGTCCCTAATTGTTGCTTGTTACGATGGTTATTTTCAATAATGGTTTGGTTGTAAAATGCATGTTTGTGTGATTTTTATCGTTTGCAACTTGAACGTATTGTGGCATCCATTTTAATTTAAACCCCATTTGCTTATGAGAATAATAAATTGTTGCCACTACCTTTTAAAATTTGCATGGGGGAAAATTGTAAAATCAACCCGCAGATCCGCTACCAAAATGATTTTACCGGTTCGGCCAAAATACTGTGGTCTAAATCAGGTCAAAGGAAAGAGGCACATTACAAATTATTGTAAATTTTGTGCCGTATTTCGAGCGAGGGGCAACTCGCCCCGGTCTGATTATTGCTAATATAACCTTGAATAAAATTGATAAATTGACGATATTTTTACACACCAATATTATGTAGCCAAAGGTTTACGGTGGTATAGTGGTATAAAATTCTCAACTTTTTTGGAGAAAACTAGGGGATGAGTCACGAAATATCCCTAAAAGGGCTTATAATCTTTCATATTTTCTACTCTCTTCGATACAGTTGATATTGCAGATGAGACTAAAGTATTCTTCACACAAGCCAATTCGTGGGTTTCAGTAGATGAAGATGTTTCTACTGATCAGGTGACACTCCAAGTATCACGAACAGGAAGTCAGAGTACATGCACCTATGTAGGTTAGTAGCCTATAAATCGAAGCAAATTATCTAAATAATCTAGTATTTGTGTTTACCATCCTGCAGGATCTGTGTGTTTGCCTCCAATATTGGCCTATTCCAGAAAATAGATGCACACCCCTATAGAGGAGTTCGGATTTCCGGACTTTTTGTCCAGTCGTGATTGTTGGAAATCCAAAGGAGAAAAAATTCCAACAAAAATAGTTCAAAGTCAGAAATATTAAATTTGAGAGCTCATTTAGGACATTTCCGTGATTTTGCATCCATTTTAATAGCATTTCCAAGCTTTTTCCAGTAACATTGGCAACTGGAATGCCAGTCGTTTTCAGGAAGCAAACCTAGAAATCCAGACATTTCTTTCGTCGAAAAGTTACTCCTCTATAGGAGGTGTGCACTTAGTTTCTGGAATAACCCATTCAGTCAGTACAGATACGCAATGGCTAAGACAGTTTCTCAAGTTAACACTTAGTTTGGTTAGTTAGTTACGTACCTTATTTTGAATTCAGTAAGAACGTGTCTGTAGGCAAAGTTACAAGAAAAAGGGACACAACTTGGGCAGCAAGAACATGAAGAATGAGGGAAATAACATAGCATCTCTTTCGTTGACAGCTGGATTTGGTCAATAACTAATTGACATCATTAACTCATTAACAAATTATTATGAATAGTAATAGTTCCACTAGCAAATTTCTACGAGTGATTTTTACGTATGTAAATTGTTGACTCTCTAACAAATATGCTATTAACATTGCGTTTTACAGAATACTACACAGATCGTTCAAACGGTGATTTCACTGAAATACTGCCAGCTCAAGAATTGAAGATAACCGGTGGCACAACCCAAATAACCATAGACATCACGGATGATGACAAATGTGAATCTACAGAAGACTTCAACGTTTATTTGACTAACATTCAAGGCGGTACACTAGGATATGGAGATTCTTTGGGCAGTCAGTGTTTTGCTACTGTTCAAATAATGGACGATGACGGTAGGTCCTATTGTCATTTTTGTAAGTTGATTTTACTCGATTCCTTAACCTTCCGTCGCTGAGTCACATATGTGGTGAAAGCGGGTTGGGGAGAGAGTAGAGAGACAGAGAGAGGGGAGGGTCGCACGGATGATTCATATATCTGTAAATATTTAATTTTTTAGTTCTATTTCGTCGACGGGACTCTCTCCATTTCAGCTTACGTTACATCATAAGTGCGACAGTCAATAAATCAATTCTTCTTTTAATTTTTTCAACAGCCGTGACCTACTCCATATCTACACCTGCATCTACCATCAATGAGGGTAACGGACCATTGAATATCCAGGTGGTTAGAACTGGAGAAGGCATCTCACAAGATGGAAGCGCTAGTAAGTATTATATCACTCATACATATCTACACATGTGACTACCATTAATGAGGGTAACGGACCACTGAATATCCAGGTGGATAGAATTGGAGAAGGCATCTCACAAGATGGAAGCGCTAGTAAGTATTATATCACTCATACATATCTATACATGTGACTACCATTAATGAGGGTAACGGACCACTGAATATCCAGGTGGTTAGAACTGGAGAAGGCATCTCACAAGATGGAAGCGCTAGTAAGTATTATATCACTCCTACATATCTACACCTGTGACTACCATTAATGAGGGTAACGGACCACTGAATATCCAGGTGGTTAGAACTGATGAAGGCACCTCACAAGATGGAAGCGCTAGTAAGTATTATATCACTCATACATATCTACACATGTGACTACCATCAATGAGGGTAACGGACCATTGAATATCCAGTTGGTTAGAACTGGAGAAGGCACCTCACAAAATGGAAGCGCTAGTAAGTATTATATCACTCATACATATCTACACATGTTATTACCGTCAATGAGGGTAACGGACCACTGAATATCCAGTTGGTTAGAACTGGAGAAGGCACCTCACAAAATGGAAGCGCTAGTAAGTATTATATCACTCATACATATCTACACATGTTATTACCGTCAATGAGGGTAACGGACCACTGAATATCCAGGTGCTCAGAACTGGTGGAGGCATCTATGGAAGCGCCAGTAAGTATTATATCACTCATACATTATAACAGATGATGAACGTCTTGAGCAACCTGGGAAATTCCTAGTCCATTTTGGACAATCTTGGGTCACAGATTTAGTTTACGGTGTGCAATGTGGTTTTTGTTTCATGCCATTTTTCAATTTTCATCCCTGTGTGAGGAGCGTAAATTTCTTTTCCTTTGGTAATTAGATGACTCTGTGTTTGGGCAGATAGTGCAAAAACCAGGTTTAATTTCTGATTCACCATTCAAAAAAGGGATATTTAAAACTGTTTCCCTCCGATTGTCTTACATAGCTCTTACCTTCACTAATACTGCACAAAATGGAGCCAGATCAGACGACTACGACAATTTAGACAAAACATTACAATTCACGTCAACTACTAATTCTCAGACTTCGGCCGTGTCTATCAATGATGATGAATGTTTTGAGCAATCTGAGACATTTCAAGTCACTTTGGACCGACTTACACCTGCTGCATGCAGCGGAGCAGGTGCTGGGCTACCTCTGACGATGACTATAACCGATAACGACTGTAAGTATGAAAAGAAAGCCTACTTATTGAATTCGAATTTTCTTTCTTATTATGCAAATAGTTGAATTACTCACAACCATGACAACTAAAGAAATTTCTCCGTAATTTTACCCATTAAAAGTTCAATTTAACTATTACAGGTGTAATTTTACTTTAAACATCCTAAATTTGACCATTCAAGATTATCTTCATAGAATTGGCTCAACTTTAAAGTTTAATACTAATCAATTAGTATCTGATATTCTAATCTTAATTCAGCATCTTTCGTGTTTAAATCTATGAATATATATATATGGCTATATGGCTAGGGATTCCAAAACATGGTGCTAATACAGCCTTGTTGCACATGTCACGAGGTCTTCACATCCCACGCATTTCGGATGTATATCGCCAAGCTCATTGTGCCTCATACAGTAGATCAAGATGCAAAGCTGATCAAATAACAAACCTGGCTCTGGACCTTAAGCTCCAACGTGAATCTTCCTGGGTTCGTAAAATTTCCATCACTAAAGAATGCGAAAACATCCATCAGTAACCCCGAAAATACCATATGGAGTAAAATCAAACCTCAGGTTAAACAAAATCTGAAGGTTGAAACTGATAACTATTGGAAATCTGTTGTTGAGCCCCTCTTGAGCCAGGGGGATATCCCTAAGCTGTTGGGAAAATGTGAAACCGATTTAACCTGGAAATCGTTGATATATTCTTTACCCAAAGGTGTGTTAAAATTCGCTATTAACGCCTCCATAGATACCCTGCCTTCTTTTACAAATTTAAAACGCTGGGGCAAAAGACTTTTTGACACCTGTCCCTCTGTAAGGGTAAAGGTACCTTACTGCACATACTCAATAATTGCCAAAATATGCTAGATCGATACTTATGGAGACATAATAATGTTATTCGTATATTTTATCCACATTCAAAGAGGCTGAATCGTTTAAGTGTGGCAATCTACAAGTCTATGCCGACATTGAAAATAATACCATCGGTGGCGGTACAATACCGCCCAACATAATTGTCACATCCCAAAAACCCGACATTGTTTTATTTTGGCCGGCAGACAAGCGAGTCATTCTATTTGAATTGTCGGTGCCATTCGAGCCGAACATTGGTAAAGCCAACTCTATCAAACATGATCGGTACGCTTCCCTTGTTTCCGACATTACCGACGCCGGGTATGATTGCTCGTTAATTGCCATCGAAGTCGGCTCTAGAGGCTTGATTGACACCGATAACAAAAATAGGCTGACTCGTTTGTCAAAACAACTTAACACCCCAAAAAAATTCAAGGTATTGAAAGACCAAATTACCAAATCTGTTCTCATGTCATCTTACTCAATCTTCAACTCAAGGCATGAGCCAAAGTGGAATGTCCAAGAAGTCATATAACTTTTTTTCTCACCGCCATGATGTATTTCCTCATTGTTTATGTGTGTATTTGCTGTTTGTAATTGTGTTTACCCTTGCCTGAGATCGGTATGGATCTCAGTTGATCTTGGGGTTATATGTTCTTCTTCTTTTGTTAATAAAGATGATTAAATAAAATACAATCTTCTGGAATAAGGTAATATTTCCTGATTTTTTTTGCATATTATAGACAAACATATCTTTTATGACTAGTTCTTGAATATGCGATGTAAATTGTCTCATTGTTAGTTTATTGTTTTTTTAATCAATAGCCAAATTTAATTTGAACATCGCTACCGATGTTGTCTTAATCTTAGACGAGGGATCTGCTCCCAGAACAATCGATATTGTCAGGGAAGGAACAATACAGACTAAAACTGTGGGTAAGAATCCTCATTATAAACATTTTTTGATATCTAAATCATTTGTATATGACCACTTGAAATCATGTTAAACAAGGGGACATGAACGAATGTCTCGGAAAAAATTAAACCAGCTAAAAATTCCCCTGTACAAGTAAACTGTTTATTGACTCGGTTTACCCGTGTGAAACCTCGGGGAGGTGATCATGGTTCCCGGTCATGGTTGTGATGGTGATTTCTAGATGGAAGCTGATTAAGGTTTTGCATTGAGCAGCGGCCTCAATTAATCAGCGATGTGCCGGGAAATATCCTGTTCTATCTGCTGAAACTGGTAGGTTTGACGCAGTGCACTACAAAACACCTTTAAAATTAAAGTTTAGTTGATAGTGGCATGCAGAATGCTGTTAGGGATGCAGTTTTGCTTAAGTAAACATTGTCTATAATTCGCCAGCGAAGTGGTTACATAACTCCTTGATAACTGGATCACGCACCTTTTGGAATTGGTAGTACATACCATAGACTTTGTGTTGCGAGCAATTCGATCGTGGTGCAGAACTCAAAAGCTTGATCCAGTTGACATAGTGATAATCGGATTACACGTAACACTTCGCTGGCGAATAGTCGTGGGTTATAGCTATTTCATGCAAACATTATTTTCGTTAATTTCAGAATTCGATGTTACTTACGACACTGCACAATCTGATGATTTCTCTATTACACCTAGTAGCCCAGTGACATTTCCTCCTTCAAGTTCCTCTCAACCTATCACTATAACTATTAACGATGATGATGACGTTGAAGGTCACGAGTCTTTCACTCTCACTTTGAGAGATCCTAAAGGAGACGACTGCCCCAATGGTAATAGAGGAGAGGATTATAAACTCCATATCAAGATTAAAGACAATGATGGTGAGTAGGAAAGACGAAAATTTACCCAGAATATCTAGTATTCGTTTTTTCACAAACCAAATAATAAATTTTTGGAATAACATACAAGTACGTTTGAAAAAAAGGAATATAACCTGCAGAAAAAAAGATATTACCATTTTCTGCATAGAACCATATTTGTACTGTCTGTTAAGTACTACCTACAGTATTCAATTAAACTGACATCTAATTAAAAAGTATTAAAGTATTTTGTGTTTAAAATAAAATAAAACACGTACTAGGAACACTGAAAATTCATTTATTTTGGCAATACATTCTTTACAAGAACAATACACATAATAATTCCAGGCGTAGTACTTGGAACCGAAGCAAATATTCTCCCATCTGTGCTCCATGAAGACACAACCCCCTGTTTTTTGATGTCTTAATCAGGGTGGATTGGTTTTTTCTGGTTAGGTCTTCATGGATTGTGATACCTGAACCTTTCAATTTAAACCTTGAACTGATTAGTTCGTTTCTTGCGGCATAGCTTGTACAATTTACAAGTATCTGCCTGTGCTTTGGTTTACTACCTTCATCCTCGGTTACATTAATAAGTTTACCAACTCTGTGACTCCTGTCAATATCTTGGTCTTCTATACAAACATTCAACTTTTCCTGAACCAGTTTTAACATGTTTTATATTTTATCATATTGATTAGGTGTGGTCAATTGGGAAAACACAGCTTGTACTGCTATGGAAAGTGACGGTCAATGTGAAGTGTGTTTAACCAGAACCGGGGATCTGACAGACTCTCAAACCGTTCGTAAGTACTGCAAAGTGATCAGAACACATCCCATTCCCATAGAATTGGGTACATGATAAACATTTGAAGTGTCGTCGTTGATAACCATTTCGAGTACAAGATATTTAAAATTAAAACAAAAATTTAATACCAAAAAAAGAAAGAATTTCTGGGATCCCCACAATGGGAGAACTATGAGAGAAATAAAATAAAACGAGTGATGTGGTTTCGTGAGTGAGACCATGGAAATTTTGTCATGTCGTTTTACATTAACGTTCTCACTCCTGGTGCATGAGACTGTAAGGGTTAGGGAAACGGGACCAAAAAAAATTGAGGGAAAAGGTTAGGATATCAATCACAAAAATAGTGCGATTTGTTTATAATTTTGGAAAGACTGAAATAAACATTCCCATGTATTTGTTTTACATACAAAGTGTCAAAACCTCACAACCGAAACAAAGTTAAAGACTTCTATCAGTATCAGCTTCCAGTGACGGCCCCACGGGGGCAGGCAGAAATCTCCCCCCCCCCCCTTCCGAGTAAAAACCCAAAATTACGAAAATTTCCACTTTTTGCTGCAATTTTGCGCAAAATTTGTTGATTTAGCCCCCCGAAATTCACTTCAATGCCCCCGAAAAATTTCTGGCGCCGCCACTGTCAGCTTCATCCTGGTCGTTGCAACATATTCCGGTTTCGTGGGAAGCGTTACAAATATTTCTAAATATATTATAATTTATAGTTAGTGATAGGTTTGAAGGTTTGAGATGATTTTATCCCGGGATTTTATGATGAAACTCTACCTTTTTACTCAGTAATATCGGCAGAATCCAATTCAGCACTTATTGGCTCAGATTTCACGGATATCAGAGAGATACGATTTGCAGCAGGGGCCGCAAGAGTATGTGTTCAGGTTCAGATTACACCTGATAGCATTGTTGAGTCAACTGAGACATTCACTCTGGTCATCACCGCAGGACAAGGAATCGATATTGGTTCCCAAGATACCACTACAGTGACTATCATCGATGATGATGGTAAGGTGTTTTTCTAAATGCTTCACTAATTGATCAACAAGTATCAATAGGTAAATTGTGTAATAGACATATAGCCACTTACATTTCATAAAATATTTCATATGACTCATTTTGTCTATCCGTTCGCATGTTAATCATGGTTTAGGAATTTGACACCTTCACTTATGTTTTACATTTATATTATCTTCATGTGTCATATTTCTTCTTAATCTTGACCAAATTGCCTTTATCATCAGAGCTCGACAAGTAATAAGGTGGGTGTCGGTTAGCTTCTGCTACTACCTGGTGCATGAGACTGCGCGACTTGGTAGTCGGCGCTACGCGCAACTCCTGTTTGGATATCGGTATTAGATGGAATTGCAGTTCTAGGTGTCGGTTGGCGTGTGAAGACAAGGATTTCAGTTACCATTTGGTCGCCATGATATTTAAGAATTTTAGGCATTTTGACCATTTTAATCGAATCTCGCCCCTGGCAAATCATGGTTACACCACTGCATTTATAACAATGCTCAGTAGACTTTTTACCTTTCATATAGTTTTTTGTTTTGTTTTGTCAAACAGGTAGGGTAGGCTGGGAGCAAACGTCGTACGTGTTTAGTGAATCTGCGGGTGGCAGTGCAACAGTGCACATCACACACTCTGGCAACAGTGGTGTCGCAGTCAGTAAGTATTCAAGGACATTCACACTCATGGTTGAGAGTAGGGAAGGGTTGCCATATAGATGTCCCTCATACCGGGTGTCCCAAAAGTAACTTAACATCGTGAATTTGCCATAACTTGCGTTAGGTTAATAGTGTTGTTATAAACAGTGCACAGTATGTAGATAATGCTTTTAAAAATGTTATGATACCAAACATGCCTATGTGGTCATGACCCTTTGGCATGAAATTAACGGATATCTACCGTACCGTAAAACCCACTTTTATAAATGCAAAATAAGTCTCGTCATTTGAGACGTGATAACACGATATAACGTGTTATCGTTTTAAAATCTGTTTTGTTTAATTTTGCTGTGTTTGTTTGATTGTTTGTTTGTTTTCAATGCAAATCTTCATTTTCTTTTTATCTGGATTTTATATGGAAACTGCTTAAGATCTTTTCTGAGGATTCGATGAACAGTTGTACGCGGTACGTTGTTCTCCATTAAAAGTCGACGTACTGATCGTCTTGGGCTTTTCGCCACCGCTCTTCGTATGACATCGATGTTTCTAGCCGATCTTCCTGTTCTTCCACGTCCTGCCCGAGATAGATCATGAACAGATCCAGTTGATATGAATTTCTGACTAGTTGCTTGATTGTATTTCGGCTGGGTGCATAATTTACATTAAAATGTTCCTTAAACTTTGCTTGAGTAAGTTTGTCCGACGTTGTCTCAGCAAAGAACCATACCATCTGAATCCGTTGATCTATAAGGAACTTCATCTTCACTTCAACTGTTTTAAAGTAAAGTTTAATATTGTCAATATATCCTAATTATAATCTAAAACAGCAGTCACGCTTACGCTAGGCCATGTAATCCATGAATGTTCTTACCTAAATGTAGCGTGTGCAGTGAGTGAACCAACTCTATTTTTTGTTCAGGGAAGCGCATCATTCATGTGCTTGAACAAAGAACATATGTGACTCCTCGCCACAACTGAGCCCGGATGTCGCCAGTGCCACTATTGAGATATGCTCCATCGAACTTAACAATAAACAATAGGAAACAAAGGATTTATTGACTGTTTTATTGATTTTTCACTACTTAAATGTCAAGTACTATAGACATGATATACATCATTTTAAAGCTAATTTAAAGCAGAATATTTTGGTTGAATATCTCAAAAATGATGATTGGCGACTTCCGGGCTCAGTTGTGACGAGGAGTCACATATGAGCTTGCTTTTGTGGGTTTGATACACACACATGTACAGTCGCAGAGAAGGGTCAAGGGGTCATCAATAATGCTGTTTTTGGTATCAGAATAATTCTAAAAGATCAATCTATGTGAATATGTTCTCCATTTTGGTATGAAGTAGGAAATATTTGAGATATGGCAAATTCACAATGTTAAGTTACTTTTGGGACACGCTGTACAATCCATTTCGTCCAATAAACTCTATTATGTGACGAATTATAGGTCGATTGACTTGAAAGTAATTATGCCATTTTTATCATTCTTATTATCTGTCTACCATCCAGTTATTTAGAGTTTTTACATTCGCGAATACATAATCTACCAAAAAAGGTTTATAAACTTAAAAGAAGCCCCAAAGTTGTAAAATGTTATTTGTGTCTTCATCCTTTTTCAAACTTGGCCCCATTATGAAAAAATTATGCCATACATATTTTCGCTGGAATCTTTTTCTACTAAATGCATGTAATGTGTTCTACCCACACATGAATTATTTGCAATGACAATAATAATGATAATGATATGGTATATTTTGGTATGCTATGATTATGATATGATTGTGATATGACATGACAATGATATGATATGATATGATATGATATGATATGATATGATATGATATGATATGATATGACAATGATATGATATGATATGATTATGATTTAGTGATATGATATGATATGATATGATATGATATGATATGATATGATATGATATGATATGATATGATTATGATATGATTATGATTTGATATAAAATGCTATAATATGATATGATATTATATGATAATGAGGATAACTTGTTTAATAAACAGGTGTGACTTCAAGCTCTGGCAGAGTTAGACCAGCAGCTACATCAGGGGAAGATTTCACTCCAGTCTCCATCAGTTTCACCATCCCTCAGCAAACAACGCGATACCCTCTACAACTCCAGATTGTAAATGACGGAGTAGATGAACCAGACGAAAGCTTTGTCTTGACTCTATCTGCTATAGATTCTGCATCTGTTACGCAAGCAGAAACCACAATTATCATTACAGATGATGACCGGACTCCGACTTCTCCTCCACCTCCGCCTCCACGTCGCGGTAGGTTAATATTAGGTCATCAGAAACAAAGAAAAAGGTTACGGTAGAACAACAGCCCGAAAAGGTTGACCCAATTTTTTTCTCGGTCGTTTGAAAAAGTGAAAAGCAAAAAGGTGCAAGGGCCCTAAAAGCACCACATTTTTATGTATAGTACCATTTTTCAAAAATGTTTATGCTTATCAAATTTTCAGCCCTTTTTTATTTACTAATTCTTTTTGCCGCCCCTTCGTTTTTGCCGCCCCTGTTTTTGCTGCCCCTTCTTTTTTGGCCGCCCTTCATTTTGGCCGCCCCTGCCCCTGGAAGCCCCAAAGCCCCCCCAAAAAAAATACGCGCATGTTAGAGCACACCAGACATATCGAATTGCATTCTGAATACGAAGAATGTCATTCTGATATCAAATAATTTTGATTTTTTGAAATTCGCAATGTAATACACATTTTTATGGCAAATGATTAAAAATTGATATTTTTGATATTTAACAGTGCTTGAAGTAAACTTTATAAATCTGATGATTTATACTTAAAGTGTATGTAGGTGGGATGAAAAGCCGACGATCAATTGAAAATTTTGACCTTTCGTATTGAAGATATGGATTTTTTCCCAAAACACCACAAAAATGTAGGTCTTTTGGGGAAAAAATCCATATCTTCAATATGAAAGGTCAACATTTTCAATTGATTGTCAGCTTCCCATCTACATACACTTTTAAAGTGTATGTAGATGGGAGGAAAAGAATATGTCATTAGATTTATAAAATTTACTTCGAGGACTGTTATATATCAAAAATGTGAAAAATATCAAATTTTAATAATTTGTCATAAAACTTGTATTAGGCCTATATCGTGAATTTCAAAAAAATAAAATTATTTGATATCAGAAAGACATTCTTCGTATTCAGAATGCAATTCGATATGTCTGATGTGCTCTCATGTCCCACAAAAATACTGTCGAAACGCTCAAAACGCTCATTCCAGATCCCTTAATGCGGACAAGTCTGTCACATCAAAATTCCACCTCATATGTAGGATGATTCTTAAACTATCGTTACAAGAGGATACAACGCTGCATTCGGAAACAGTAGGTTTTCGGGAACATAATAGCTCATTATTAGTTCGAATGGTCATTAGTTTATAAAAATAAGTAAAGTTAGGGTTTAGGATTATTTTAAATTCAAATTAGGGTTAGGATTAGTGTTAGCATTAGGGTCATTGCTGGTGATAGGATAGGGTTTAGGTTGTTGGTTAGAGTTAAGGTGAAGTTTAGGGTTAATGTTAGGGTAAGGACAGAGGATGATTTAAGGAAGCCCCATCATGCACTGTAAAAGTGCTATCACGCGAGTTTCAACTGTCACTTAACTTCTTAAATCCCATTGAAGTCTGTGCAAAAGATGTTGTTTTAGAATTGCCCGTGTGTCATTATTACTTGGTCGATTTCAGATCTAAAGTGATGTATGCATGAAAGATAATTCACACCTTCTGTAGATAACATAAAATGTGAAATCGACCGACATTTTGAATGTGTTTTTATTGTAAATATATCAGTCCAAATTCAAATTTAGCCATGCACGTTTATGCAGTGTTCCCGGGCAGTGGTGTCATGTTCACTCACGCAGCTGCTAACCGCACGTTGACCCCAGTGGAGTGCTGGGAAGTGCTTAAATCATCCTCTGGGGTAAGGATTGGGTTTATAATACTTTTATTGGGTTTTCGATCTTATGATCCTTTGGACTATAGACATGTAATCGTTCGACAAATATAAGAACTGTTTCAATTTCATACAGCCTGTATTATATGTTAGGGTTTAAAGAAATCTGCAGCAATCACTTTAAAGGTGCTAGTGCATGCCAACATAAAAGACCTGTAAGTTACATTTATATAATATTGAATGGCTTTGAGTGTGATACAAGAATATATTGCCCGAGAATATTTTTCTATCGACTGCAATATATTCTTGTATCACACGAAAATAAGCCATTCAATATTATCATTAGTATTATTTATATCAGGCTTTTTCCTATGCAGTAAAATGAAGATTAAGCTTACCTAGCCACCTGGCATAACCTATGTATTAATGTAAGATTACCTTTGAACTTCTTGTTTTCTGCTCTTTCCTTCGCCAAAGACAAATTCGGGTTATAAACAGGTTTATTACCACAAATTAACCTTTACTTGTTTATAAAATCTCCCGTTGTTGTATTGTGACGCGTGTTGGTGCTGCCAGGTGTTGTGCCCATGGTAACGCGAGATGGTGTACTCGCTACGCGTACACTATTAAAACAATATTGTATTGCATCCGGGTATTTTGCCAAAATTGTACAATATACAGTTTTATTGTATCGCTCAAAAGCCTGATATAAATAATAATAATTTATAACTTTGATACAAGAGACATTCCGCTAATTGCTATCATTTACACGGAATATTGTCGTCTGTTATACTTAATAGGGTTGAGTGTTGGTGCTATTGTCGGCATTGTCATCGGTTCCGTTGTTGGCGTTCTCATACTTGTCATTGTTGGAGGAGTACTTTTCTGCATCTGTATTCGTCGAAGAGCTCGTGGTCCTTCCAATGTTGTTGTTACTGGACCACCAACTGGACCTCAAATAAAACCAGGCCAATTCCCACTGGTTCCACTGGGGTATGGAGGGAATGCTTTTGGTCTTCCAGGTAATGGATTTGGATACCCAAGTACCGGATTTGGGCTGCCCAACAATAGTTCATTTGGATACGATAACGGGTTTACAGTAAGTATGGTTTATGGGAAATAATGTTACAGTATGATGGTGTTTAAGGGCTCTGTAAACCCCTCCGCACAGTATTTTTTGTGATACACGAGGAATCTATTTATGATATCAAATAATTTGATTTTTGAAATTCGCGATATACAATTTTTTTGGCAAATTATTAAAAACTGACATTTTTTATAATGTTAAATGTGATGTGCTCTCAGGTCCCACAAAAAATAATTCACCCCCATTTTTTGTGTGGTGAAATTATTCTAACAATGTTATATTGATTGGTCCAATTGATAATGAAAACTCCTTTTTGACCAATAGGCAGGTAGTTCTCATGGGGTTAAAGGTATTTGACTAGATTGACAGCTTCATCTCCCCCATTTTGTCCCATTTTGTGTGCTTGCGGCCTCGTGGGCCCCTTGTTAATGGTTGTGGCCTTTGGATTGAGATATATCTCTATCATCCTCTATTGACGGGCCTGCTGTTTTGTGTGCTTTATTCAATTAGAAATTGCATCCAGTTGAATGATCGTTCTGTGGTCAGTGATCAACATTTCGAGTGATCGATTCTATTCTCATCTCGAATGCTGTACCATATTGCATTATTTATATTCCGTGTGAATCAAGTCTATTTCACCTGTTCACCTAACATTAATGATTATTGAAGTCTCACACTCTATGATTTTCAGCCTAACAAAGTCATTCATATTTAGTCCACCTCACCTGTGATCATTAAAAGGTCCATAGATCAAAAACTGTAGCTCACAGACATTCATCTTCATTAACTCTTTTGTTCCAAATAACTAGGTTGACATAATGATACACTTTTTAAGTCAATAAAATATATTAGCATGAAAGTTCATCTGTATTGGTAATCCATATATAAATATTTTGTATTGTGATCAAGAGTTAAAATCTTTCTATAAATAAAATATATATTTATTTTTCCCCCATGCAAAACTTACATTTCTAGGTCAAAAATGGCCAAAAATAGCACAAAAATATGATTTTTGCCATTTTTGTGCTGTGACGTTTTTATTCATCCATGTGACATGTAACATTTACAATAGAAATGAAATTTCTACTCAAGTTATAGCTATTTTAATATTTGACATTTTTGGGCACAAATGGAAAAAATCACGAAAAACACACTTTTAACCCTAAATAACTCCTAAATGGGCAAAGTAAAACGTGGAAATATCTTTACTCTTGATTTGTTATGTTTTCATGTTCTCATAGTCTATAATAAAATTATATAACAATATGGTAATCTGAATATTATGTTTTAATTTACAGAATGCTCCAGTTGGTAACAACCCCTATGGTTTCGGATACCAGTAACTGCGTTGAAAATGTATAGAGAACTGTCACTAAAATGCTAGAGAAACAACTATTGGTGCCAAAAAGGAAAAAGTAGTCTAGATTATTTTGAACACACATCTATATTCTTTGTATATCTACCTCGAGTCACCGGCACTAGCTTAAAAGTATGTACACGCACCCAAGTAAACGCTTATCTAACGCAGAACACGTTGAACTTCAAAGCTAGTATACAGACTATAACCTGGTTCTATGTCATGGTTTTACGGATTTTATTGACAGGTTTCTTTCAATTTTCATGAGGGTTTCATTGAAAAGAAGGGTTCTTTAAGGTTAGCAACTATTTTAAACTGCTGCGATTTGGTAGTTCACAAATATCACAAATTACCTTTGTAGGTCCTGTGCTTCTTGAGTTACGTTGTAAAGAGGGCTGAAATAACAACACTTTTGTAAAACGTACATAACTCATTAACAACAATAAATCAAGCAAGTTCTCAAAGTATATGACTTTTGCAAAACATCATAGTCTTATTTTTCAATAATATATTGATTGAAATAATGAAAATCGATATTTTGGTTTTGGTTCTGTATAACCATGCTTTTGATTTCTGTTTTTGATTTGTCAATTGTTAAGTCCTAAATGTGACTAATTTATTTGATCAGGGATATAGCCAGAGGAGGCATGAATAAAATGAGAAACCAACTTGACTATAGCAGTTTTCTTAATCGGGCGGTCAATGTTTGCTGAATGAAATCTACCCAGAAATTATCATGGAAACCTAAATTAGTACGAATTACAATTGAGATAATTAGAAACAGAAAACTTGAAAAAGTCAAATTCTTGACATGTAGTATAAAAGATCTTTAGCCGAAGTGAGGCAAAAATGATTTGGGTTCAAATTTGGTTTTCAATATAGCGGGCGTGAAACCAATGCGACTAAAAATATTATTAAGGTGATTAATTGTAGTTTCTAGAATTTTATATTTAACCAGTTTGTCATTGTAGTTTACGTAAGGCACTTTAGTGAAGGAACCCCATGGACATTACTGGCCAATTAAGAGTATCGGCTTTCAAGAACCATTGTATTGTCCTATAGACGAATCCAATTTCACGCATTCCTACTCCTCAATGGCAGCCATTAGCCGCGACGGGGACCCAACTCTCTCACCTAAAATGTTATTATTATTATTTTATTATTATTTATTATCTTTACCCAGGGTATGCCCGAATCAGCTTATAGCTGTTCTAACCGGGGCCCTGCAATATACAATTAAGTTACAACAATATTAAAAGACACTCATATAAATTATAGAAACATATTTAAAAAAATATTTTAACTAATAATTTTACTCTCAAATTCCGGTTGTGTGTTACAACGGGGGTTTGGAATTCATTTTGGATAGCCAACGTGCAATGTAAATATAAAATACTTTATTTTTGTTTAAATATTTTGATAAACATACACAAAATGCCGTTTAAAGGTCCAAACAACACTGTTTAACGAGTGAACATAACAGCATTTGATTATAATGATTAAACAAGCCGTTGTAACTGGTTGCTGTTTAAACTCTTAAACATCGTTTTGTTTGTGAAGTTGTTTGAATTTCAATAAAATTACAATGGTACTTTTAATTGAAAATTAATATCTTAAGATATGAATGATATTGTAAATCATATAATGTAAAAGTATGCCAATCATGCACATCTTGCCATTGAATCATTATATATATAATATTGAATGGCTTTAAGGGTGATAAGAATATATTGTAGAAATATCGTGTGAATTGCAGACGAGTACGATATTTTTTAACAAGTGCAATATATTCTTGTAGCACCCGAAAATAAGAAATTCATTATAATTATTATCATTATTATTATTATTATCATTATTATTATTATCTATATCAGGCTTTTGATGATAAAAGCAAATACAAATTTAAGTTTACCTTGCCACCGGGACTAACCAAAGCGCATTGGGCTATTTCAAAAAATAAGTGCACACCCCCTATAGAGGAGTAACTTTTCGATAGAAATAATGTCTGGATTTCCAAGTTTGCTTTCTGGAAACGTCTGGAATTCCAGTTGCCAATGTTACTTGAAGAAGCTTGAAAATGCAATTAAATGAATGAAAAATCGTGGAAATTTCCAAAATGAGCTCTCAAATTGAGGATTTCTGATTTCGAACTATTTTTCTGATGGATTTTTCTATTTTCTGGAATAGCCTATTGGAAGCTTACCTTTTGATCTTCTTTTTCTGTTTTTTTATTCTTTCTCCAAAGAGAAATTCCGAACATTTACACATTTACAACTTGGATTCCAGGGTATGGATTATATTTCTTAAAGTTGTACATCACCCAGAACTTTCCTCAAATTAAGTTTGTCGGTTTATTTGTTTAAAAAATCTCCGTGAGCCGTTGTTGTGTTGCTATGACGTGTGATGGTGCTGTGACCATGGTTACGCGCGATGGCGTACGATATTCAAACCAATATTGTACTGCATCAGGATACTTATCAAAAGCTGTAAAATGCACAGTTTTGTATCGCCCAAAAGTCTGATATAAATAACAATCATTAATCTCAGATGAGGCAAGCTAAGAGACGGTTCATACGTTTTATTCGACGTCCAATATTCGATGTTAAAAGTATTCGTTGTTCAATCTGTTTCTATTCTATTTCCAGTCGCGATTACATGTTCTACACTGGGTTTCTTAAAAAGAACGCCCTGTTAATGAGTGACATATACGGAGCTTTGTGTTCACTTCAAGGGCACCGATCTGTGCCGACCAACGATTTGACGCATAATCGGCCAATCAGATTATCGGTCTGTTGCTATGATTGTCAGACGATTGATTCAGCCAATCAGAATCCCACTTACGTGTTTACGCTCTGGACGCTCTCAAAATGCAAACAAATACCGGTCTTATCTGACAAAAAACCTGTATCAAATAATGTTTATTGCCGTATGTTAGATAAATAATTTCCACCATATATTTACGTTAAATATAATTGACTTTTCTCCAACAAACATTCGTTAGAAAATAAAAGTGAATTGAATAATGGATACTTGAACACATTTTTCGACGTCGAATAATATGGAGTATAGATCGGCTCTATGTCTATTTCATTTTATGATATGTAGAGGCCCCTAGAAGAAATCTATTTATAAGCATGGTAAAGGGTCCTTTGAAAAAAAAGCTCACACTGGTTCAAATAATTAAAATAATACTTCTAACTGAATATAACTGACCTTTGCGGTAAATCCCATAAGCCTGTGCGTCATGTCAAATGACGACATCTCAGGTGTACTCGCAAAGGCTTATGGGATTTACTTAAAGGGTCTCTTAAGTTATGATATTGATAATCATGTATAATATATTCCAATCTTATGCATATCTTGCCATTGATTTATTATCGAATCATTAATCTTAACATAAAGTGGTCTGACTCGTTACCTTTGTTTATTGTACATCAAAATAAATGTATGTAACATAAAATAGTGATTTTATTCTTACATTTGGAAACTGGTGTCATACCAAATTTATATCAGTGATACATGTCATAGAAGTGTGTTTTAGCTTTCATGAGCATTTCACAGAGTGTGATGAAACTATTGTTTTGGTCCAGATTCAGTACTTGAACATTTTTGTCGGTATGACCTTCTAGTAAGGGGAAACAGGATAGAAAATAATCTCAAAATTTCTTACTAATTCAATTTCCCAATATATTAAGAGGACTTGTCCAGGAAAATAGACTTATTTTCGCCAGCCCATTCGGGGCTGGTACCTGTTTCAGGTTTGGGGTCAGTTTACTCAAGAGATTATATTTTAGTGGTATTGGAATGATTTTTTTTTTTTACTTTTTGTGGTTAAATTATTTAAAAAATATTTTAATTCGATTTGTTAGGAAAAGTAAGTATGTTTTGCCGTTTCAACGAATGAAAACGAGTGAGTATTACCAAAGTTATGTTTGAATTAATATGACTTTAAAAGTTTTAGGTATAGGCCTAAAATGTAACAATAATAGTTAATATACAGCATCATATGGTCAGCAGAAGAAAAGTATGTCATTTCAGTGTCTTTGACCCGGGGTCCTTGACCACTGAACAGGGTGATATCATGTTGATAACAGATCTAAGAATCAAAATCTTCATCATATGGACCATATTGATGTCAAAGTAATTATCTATCCTATCCTGTGTCGTTTTATGGATAAAAATGACTCAAAATGCTATTGATGAAATAGTTGCTATCATAAACATCAGTTTTGCCTTTTCAACGGGAAAAATCCGATGCAAAATAAAGTTTTTAGGGCCTAGCTATAATATGGGCATAATTTATGCATGTAGGCTATAGTATTGAACAATGTGCCCATTTGACATGCACTTATAGATAAATATGGTTATGTGTAGACAATGTGTTGCAATTTTGTTCTGGTATACCAGAACGAAATTCAAATTTCACGATTACTTTGCTAAACGAATTAATCTGCAAGAAATATTTTGTACATAAACATTATGTAGCCAGAGGTTTCCAGTGATATAAAAATCTCAACTTTTTCTGAGAAAAGTTAGGGGATGATGCTGTGGATCACGAAATGCCCTTTTAACTAAAACCTGCAGTCAGTGCAGTGTAGTATTTGTGACGTGGTATATCGAAAGCAGACACTTTTGGGCAGGATGGTAAATGGAGAAATAGCCAAAAATCTACCCGGGGTGATTTTTTCACGATTTGGGTTTATGATGTTATTAATGTTTAAAAGATTGTCTGATCGTTTCAGACCGGAATATAACTGGCATGTGTTTGAGACATTTTTCAAGGTAATTCCTACTCTCAACACTTGTCAATAATATTTTTAAAGGCAGCTTATCTATTATTAATATTAAAGGCCCATTCAGTGATTTGCTCATCCGGACGATCGTAAAATCATCAAAATTTTGGTACCGTACCTTTGTTATTACATAGATGTGCTAAGTCTGCGAATGGTTCAGCCAAAAGCCGTGTAGGCCTATTTAAGACAAAATAAGACATTTTACACGAATCTGTATTTTTAGATACTGACAGTATCTAAAATTAGCTACAAGTATTTGAATGGCGGGGCTTGAACTTCCTCAGTACTGCTGTTTTCTTCATTTTTGCCAAATTTGGCATTTCAAAATACCAAATGACAATTTGAACGACTTAGGCCTATCCTTCTCTTTTAAGCAATTTATAAACAATTTTATTTTTTTTACTCTTGCGCTGGGATCACTGAATGGGTCTTTAAGAAATGTGGCGTATCATGTCAAAAACAGACATCTTTTGGACAGCTTATAAATTTGGAGGCTTTCACATAAAGAGCTATTTTGCTCCACAACGCCGGACATTCCTAAGCGAAGAAATTGAGTTATGGTATTAAAAAATTGGAAATTGAAATATCGTGGGTAAAAAGCTGAAAAGACAAATAAAACCAGAACAGAACAATTTAGAGAACAATAATGAATTAATAATAATGAACAATAATGAATTAAATAGTTGACAGGAGATTAGGAGTTAATGTTTTCTGCAGTTTCAGTGTACATCTTCTCACCGTTGATGGTTTGGTGGACTGTCATGTAACATGGATGTAGTAAGCCGTGATCCTAAATATGCCTTTCACATTGACCAAAACTAATTACAAGACCTCTTCTACATTGAGGCTGGCTTTCCCTTTTAAAGGGAATTTTTATTCAAATTTGTGGCAAAACGCAAAATCACCGATTTTCTTCATATTGTGTCAATCAATGATACTTTAGGGTGATGTATCAAAAATAACATTTATAGTGATACCAGCTTCTTGTTGCCATGGAAACGGCTAATTGTTGTTTTCCTCTTAAATTGAGTGATTTTGGCAAAATTATGTGTAAAATTTTCTGTCAATTCGATATCATTCTGGAAGAAAGTTAGAGCGGGTTCATTAAAGTTGGTGAGGGTAGAATTTAGGTCAAGGTCTTATCTGTGTTTCAGGACCTAAATGGGAACTGAGGGCCTTTTGATTTGGGAGATACCACTTTTTCTACGAGGGGTGTTTTTTATTATTTTGAAAAGTACATAGAACCTGTATGGTTGAAACGGTTGTAAGTATCATGCCAACGCTTCCAATTCAACAAACTTTTGTTTCCTGGAAGATTAAAGTATGCTTTAAGAATTTATAGAAAAAATGGTTTGGGGAAACCATCTGTATGCTCACAGTGTTTCTAGAAATTTCCCTATTTTTACGATCTCTTATTTGTCTATTTCGCCTATATTTGTATTTTTAGCATTGGGAAAATTAAAATTATTGGAGATTGTAAGCCTAATGTATTGCAAATATAAATATGAGATTACAGAAATATCAAAATGCTGAAAATACAGTGTTTCTATAGTATTTTGGTTTTAATCATTCATTTTAGTTCAAGAAAAATTAGTTCAGGGATAATCTTACTAGTAGAGAACAATTTTGCATAACAAAGTATTTTGGTAGCATTTGACAATTTATAAAATATTAATGAATAAAAATTTCTCAAAAAAAGCAGTGTTTCTATTTTAAAAATGGGAAAATTGCGTTTTAAGTGTTTTATATTTATAATTAATTATTATTATTATTATTATTATTGTTATTGTTATTGTTATTGTTGTTGTTGTTGTTGTTGTTGTTGTTGTTGTTGTTGGTGGTGGTGGTGGTGGTGGTGGTGGTGGTGGTGGTGGTGGTGGTGGTGGTGCTGTTATTATTATTATTATTATCATCATTATTATTACATTAATTGAATTTGGGAGAAAAAAATCATTTAATTTTACCAAAAGAAATAATGTTCTAAATATTGCAAAGAGAGCAAACAGTTAATACCAGTATACACGTTTTGCCAAATGACGAATTTGGCTGTCTATACTCTGCATTGAGTCTGCAAATTGGGCTATAGGCTTTTTTTTTTTAATGTTGATAGAATGTTGGCGGGAGTTAGAGAGCAGAGAAAATATATTCTCCTGTCCTGAAGCAAATTGCGTGAAAATGCATGCGTCATTTAGCTCATTTAAAAACAGAGTTTTATCACTAAAATGAGTACAAAGGATGGATCTACGACTAGCTTAGGTCGTTTGGGCGCATGCACATGCGTTTCTTATGACGGATAAAAAATGTTAGGAGAGGGGTTGTTTTCGTAGTTCTAGGGTTAAAGCGGTTTTAGTAGATAAACGGTCAAAAACTAAAGGTAGAGAATTGGTATTTAATGCAAATCTAAATAAATGGTCAAAATGTTGAAAATGTGCATATTTTCACAATTCACCATTTAAATTTAATAGGGCATGATGTAAATGTCACAGAGCACTCAAATCTTGATTGTTTTACTCAAAACATTTTATATTTCAGGAAAATTATAACAATATTTGATTTTATGAACATTCGGTAGCCTATCCTTGAAGGGAGCACACCACTATCAATGCGCCATTTGTGTAACCCTAATGAGTTCCGGTAAAATACAAACACTTTTTGAGGTATTTGGGCTGCCCTTTAGAGTAGCGAATTATAGCTCAAATAAAGTGTAATGCCTACATGAATTTGAGTCGCCAAAAAGTTGCATTTTATAATCATCGAGAAAATAGGTCCGCGAAATAAAAACTAGGCAGAAACAGGTTTGAAGTCTTGAGAGCATATCAAAAACAGTGAGGGCGCTGTTTAATGCCTCGTACCTGATAAGCGAGGTGGAACTTCAGGCTACCCATACATTGAAACATATGTAAACTTTCATCGATTTGCAATCGACTGGTTGTCATAAAATATCTCAAAAGGTGCCCAAAAGGCTTGAAAACGAGCAAAGAAGACCAGAATTTGTACACATATTTCAAGGGGGAATTAAGCCTTTGAGAATCTGAATATAGAACTTTCAACTGTAGATATTGTAAATACAAATTTACAATCCAAATATTATTGTAATAATGTCAATTTTAGTTGTATGCAGCTATTCATGACAAGTCAATATCAAAGTACGGTTCATCATGAACACCATCAGCGTTGCAAGCATGCGTTGAACTTTTACAGATGTAGTCCATTAAAAAAAAAAATGGCAACACTTACATGCAACTCTGCTATTTTTTATAATAATACATTATACAAACTACACTAACCTATTGTACACGATAATAGTACAATTTTATACAAGTATTCTATGTGAGAACCAGCTTTATTATGCACCTAAATACATTTACAAAATTCAAAGTATGCAACATTTTCTGGCAACACCCCTTTTACCACATGATTTTCCCCAAACTAATTTGTTCCATTTTCAATGTAACAATGTTCCATCAAGTCAACCCTAAAATGACAAATCAAATGAAGCGTTACCATACGGGTTATGAAGCCCAGAAGTTAGGCCTAAATGGGAATATTCAAAATGATCAAAACCACCCCTATTTAAAATAAATGGTATAGCCCAATTCTGAACCCATTCTAATTTGTTATGCTATGTATTTGCTACTAAGCCTTCCATCTATATTGGAAAAATTATAAGAAAATATTGAGAAATTTTATGTGTGAGGTACAGTTACTCTAATAAAAGGGTATTTTACTGCTCGAAAGTGTGATAATTGGTTAAAGATGCTAATAATGAAAAAATGTCCGTTACTATGGCAACAAGATATAAATTGTCAAAATAAAACCACCAGTGTTTATATGAGACAAAGGCCTCTTACCACTCAACTTATAAGGAAAATCTATTTTTGGCCGTTGCCACCCAAAAGTCGAATTTCCTGGACAAGGCCTCTTAAGTGGCGACTGTGAAAACACGTCCTTCGTGTTAGAATTTTTGAGACGCCCTGTATAAGAAAGGGTACTTTGAAGATATTCATATGTATTTTGTTATTCAACGAAAGGGTACTATCAAGAATAAAGTTTTCATTGAAGTGGGTATATATTTGAGTCTGTGAGTTATACGTTTTATCTGTTTCAAACCCGGGATGGGGACAATTGTCAGAAAAAAATAAAATAAATAAAGTTGGCAAAAAATGAGACCCATAATACCGTGGCTCATAACATTGTGCATTGATATAGAATGGCGTACACGTAGTTGAACGCGGTAGCACTTACGCTAGTTTCGCTTTACGTAATGCCTGACAGGCGATCGCTTTTGTGAATTTAAGTTGGGACCTTATTGACGTGCGCAGTAACAAAAAGCGAATGATTTTTGCCAATTATAAGCGAACAAACTATTCAGTATCGAAGTTACGTAATGTTACTATGTCAACGGGATCACGCGCTAGAGTAATGAACCACGATCGAAATGATCACCACATAAAGTATATGGCACTCGAAGGCATACCAAAGTAGCGTGATCCGGTAACCAAGAGAATTACGTAACCACTTCGATGCTGAATAGTGGGTTCGTCTCCCATGGGCATTGTAGGATATAATTATCCTATGGCAATCTAAGGTTTGTGATGGAAGACTAACACATGGCCACTGTTCAGTTGTTCTGTGACGGCCCAGTGATTGAATATGGACCAATAACTTTTGAGGTCACCATGATGCAGTCATGTGTCTACAGTAGAATTCATCTCGACCTTTGCAGGACTTAACCCCATTAAAAGCTATTAAACCAAGATAACACTCATTGAAACAGTTCAACTGATTAAATCGGATCTTCTCTGGCTGTGCACATGTGACTGTTTTCATGTGCGATATCGCAATAAAGTTTGTATTAAAGCTTCAGTTGGGTAACCGATTATAAAGAAAACGAAAGGAAACAATGGTATGTGTATCATTGTTCACGAAATGAGACAATGGCGTGCTTTTTGTAAACCAGCATTCTTGAAAATGAGCAACATAATGATTGTTGACTTAACACGGTTTGGAAATAATTTCGTCATATTTTTGGTGTTATCTGTCGTTTACATATCCTTCCTAAAACACAAAAGTACGACCCTCTCCAAACACCTAAATTAGCTAAAAAGTTAGGACATGTTACAAAACTATATTGTCTAGAATTTTAGAAGAGTACTTTTAATATTGGCCGGTTTTTTTTCACACAGCGACGTTAACTAGGCAATGTACTATTACCTATAACATTAACTAAAACACCAAAGTACGAATATTTCCAAACATCTAAATTAGCTAAAAATTTAGGACATGTTAATAAACTATATTTTCTAGAACTTTAGAAGAGTACTTTTAATATTGGCCGGTTATTTTTCACACAGCGACGTTAACTAGTCATATCCCCATACTGTTAACGTAGGGCTATTTGTAAAGGTCACGCGTCAATGGGAAAGAGCACTGTGTATTGTGTATAGGAAAACGGACAGTAACTGCAGTATGCATACTCACGGTTACCAGGGGAAATGCATAGGACTCCGTGTTCGGGGGTAACGGACCCCCTTAGACACCCCTCTTTGTCGACGGCACTGTTGGTCAATCTCTTGATTCCATCTGTGGGGAAACAGTCATTTTGAGTTGTTTCGTTATTCTCATAGGCTGATATGTGAAGTTTAGTAGTAACATAACCAGAGATGTTTCCTATTCAGAACAGCTTTTATTTCCCCTTGCGCACTATTTTAAAACTGCAGAGACTGAGCCTAATTATAGAGTAGAAAAGGTAGCACGATTTATGGGCTACCCTTTATAACAGTAGAAAGGGTAACGCTATTAATGGGCTACCCTTTATAGCAACACTGATCCAAGGCAAATATCAGGAATTGTTTTTAAGATGTCTGTTTTTCGCATTCTTTTTACTCTTCTCTTTCTTGTGACCTTTTGGACAAATAAATGACAATGCTAAAGAAATTTCATTTTCTATGACTGAATTCGTTGGATGAATATTCCATCCACTAGAATGCCCTGTAGTCATATTCCAGACATCAACTAATACCACGTTAGGTATACCTGACATTTCTTCATACAATACAGTATTCAACTCTTCGTGATACCAATTACTCCGATCTGTACTAGTTGGTTCTCTGGTATTGGCTGATTTTATAATAATAGGCGTGTCTGGACTATGTTCGTGTAAACGATATATCGCATCTTTGATCCCTCTTAAGCGATTACGATAAAAATCTAAATTTGTGATGGTAAAATGCGCCCCTGTACTGATGAAGTAGACAGTATTGGTCCCATGACTTGATAATGAGTCTATCATATTAGCCACGTAATGGACGTCTGTAGTAGGTACCAATGATATCCGATTTGGAAATCCGTGATGGTGATAATGCATTGATAAATTATACTCTTGACTTTTCCAGCTATCTTTTCCCATTCTGAAACCCATGTCATCTTTTATAACTGATTGTAACTTGTGTTGTTCAAATTGTTCAATTATAAAAATAAACCACTGGCGAATTGTTGAGTCACCTAGGAAATACATAGTTTTATTCCTGAGACACCTTGAGATATTGTCGCGATATTCTGTTGTTCTGCATTTAAGTGATGTCCATGTGTTGTTGTAGTAGTAGCCTGGTAAGCCGGCTTCGCTCTCTGCATTTCTTATCTTACCCATATTGCATTGCGATAGAGGTTTGGAAAGGCAGCTTGAAGACGCGAGATGTGATGTCACTTTGGAAGGAAATAATAAACCATAATGGAACTGTTAGGCATTTATATATAAGCCGAGATAGAATTTACCAGACTAGTTTGCATCTGACGTCACTGTCAATCAAACTCCCCACGACCCTTGATTGGTGATTAGCGCATAAAAGGAAGGTTAGTCATAAGGTGCCTTCATCGGAGGAAAGGAATCGCAGAAAATGGCGAAAAATCACGATACTTTTACAAGGCATATAAAGCAACATTTCTGGGCATTGTTGACATGGTGCCTTCGGAATGGAACTTTCCTTTTACTAAGACTTAACTTCTGGGACGGTGTGTATATTTGAAGGTGCAAAATTAACCATAAGGCACACTGTTTTACCGCCACGTTTAGAAACTCAATCATCACGACACTCTTAAACAAAGCATGCCCGAGTTTGATTGACAGATGACGTCTGACGCAAACTTACTAGTCTTTTTAATTCTGTCTTCAATTATAGCGCCTTTAGAATAGTCAGCAAACATTTATCAAAGCGAGTTACATTTATCATTCCGTCACCACTAGGATATATGACATCATTTGATTATCAACAGTAACGGAGCCGGATGACTACACCCCCTATGAGCTCCCCACTATACATCTGCGTGGAATGGAACAAGTGAGATAAAGTGTTTTGCCCAAGGACAAGCACGTCTGCCCTGACTGGATTCGAACCGGCTACGTTGTGATCAAGATCTGAACGTTTTATCTGTATCATGGCGTACCCTATAGGTCGTTTACGATCTGCTTGGTTAATGGTTAGTTTTACTTCCTTCATTTACCTGTGGACTATTGTCCCGGAATTTTGTTATTGCATAAGTTTTTTGAAATGCGGACTCTTGGTTTGAACAAGGATATTTTCTGAAATGTAAATATATTGACAAATGTCTTCATAATGTCACTTACCCAGCAAACACAAAAACGTTTTTAAAACGTTTTAAATAAGTTATATTTTGGGTTTTGGTTTAGGTAAAACGTTTTAATAACATTAAAATGTCGGGTTATATAAAGGTCATGAAATCGTTTTAAAACGTTTTGTATGAAAACACACTACAACAATATTTTTAAATGTTTTCGAAATGTCATTGTAAACTATTTTTGCAAACATTTTTGCCCAAATATTTTGTTAACGCTTAAATAACATTATGTTAAAATATTTGCACCCAGCAACACACAGAAATGTTCTTAAAATGTTTTTTACAAAAAGTTTTAATAACATTTAAATGTCGGGTTATATAAAGGTCGTGAAAACATTTTAAAAACGTTATTGTAAATATTTTGGTCAAACATTTTTTGCAAAATATTTTTTCAACCCCAAAATAACATTCTGTTTAGAATGATTTGTACCAAGTTTTCACAAATGTTTTTGGAATGTTATTAAAACGTTTTTATACCATTTATGTAACCCGACATTTAAATGTTTGCTGTAAAACACTTGTGTTTGCCGTGCAGTAAATTACCAACAAATGTTTTTTAATGTTATGAAAACGTTGTATACCATTAATGTACCCTTTATATAACCCGACATTTAAACGTTTTCTGACAAGCTTCTGTAACCTTTTGCGATGATGTCGAAAACGTTTTGTGTTTGCTGGGTAGTTGTGACAAGACATGAAATGCCGAAAACCATCCCATCATTGCACTCCTCTTATCCGTATCTGGCATCACCAATGCCAATATCAATCATATTCAGGAAAAATGGATTCAAAAGGTCAATGTACTTACAATTTCCTACTTTTATTAAAGATCTACCTGAAGAATTGAGCGCCATCGGTCTGTATAAGAAGAGAAAATAGGTATATAATTAAAAAGAAATAGGTAACAGAGTGCTTCAAACGTTCATCGTGTATATAAACATAGCTCAAAAAGAAACTTATAATTCTTCACAAGGTCATATCTTAACATCCTGTCCATCAAAATAAATACATGTCAGTACAGTGCTTTTTTGCTGTTGTGTCAGTTGGACAACTGCTTGGTTACTGACATGTGTTTTGAATAGAGTATTGAAGTAATCCTGTGTGTAATTTTGGTTCATTTTGATTGACATGATTTTAAGATATGACCTTGTGATTCACAAGTTGTGAAAAATTATAAGTTTCTTTTTGAGCTCAGTTTACATTTGTAGGTTAAGTTGTCATTATCTGGTTGATCTACGTCTACATCTTAATTTGTTTTGGACAAATCTTTGAACGTATTGTAATAGCTATATAATTGGAATTCTTTTTAATAAATCAATATAAACATTTGCAGGTATTTAAGTGATATATACTGTCTACTTACTGTCTAACAAGTGATTGCTTCTGCAGACAAGTCTTAATAGTATTTATACTTACTGTCTTATAAGTGATATATCGCTGATGCTGACAAAGTTGCCTATTTACTGGCATATAATGATCTATCGCTGAAGCTGACAAGTCTAAATAGTACTTATATTTACTGTCTTATAAGTGATCTACCGCTGATGCTGACAAGTCTTAATAGTACTTATACTTACTGTCCTATAAGTGATCTATCGCTAATGCTGACAAGTCTATAAGTGATCTATCGCTGATGCTGACAAGTCTAAATAGTACTTATACTTACTGTCCTATAAGTGATCTATCGCTGATGCTGACAAGTCTAAATAGTACTTATACTTACTGTCCTATAAGTGATCTATCGCTGATGCTGACAAGTCTAAATAGTACTTATACTTACTGTCCTATAAGTGATCTATCGCTGATACTGACAAGTCTTAATAGTACTTATACTAACTGTCCTATAAGTGATCTATCGCTGATGCTGACACGTCTAAATAGTACTTATACGTCGTACTTACTGTCTTATAAGTGATCTATCGCTGATACTGACAAGTCTTAATAGTACTTATACTTACTGTCCTATAAGTGATCTATCGCTAATGCTGACAAGTCTATAAGTGATCTATCGCTGATGATGACAAGTCTTAATAGTACTTATACTCACTGTCCTATAAGTGATCTATCGTTAATGCTGACAAGTCTAAATAGTACTTATACTTACTGTCCTATAAGTGATCTATCGCTGATGCTGACAAGTCTAAATAGTACTTGTACTTACTGTCCTATAAGTGATCTATCGCTGATGCTGACAAGTCTTAATAGTACTTATACTTACTGTCCTATAAGTGATCTATCGCTGATGCTGACCAGTCTTAATAGTACTTATACTTACTGTCCTATAAGTGATCTATCGCTGATGCTGACAAGTCTAAATAGTACTTATACTTACTGTCCTATAATTGATCTATGGCTGATACTGACAAGTCTTAATAGTACTTATACTTACTGTCCTATAAGTGATCTATCGCTAATGCTGACAAGTCTATAAGTGATCTATCGCTGATGATGACAAGTCTTAATAGTACTTATACTTACTGTCCTATAAGTGATCTATCGCTGATACTGACAAGTCTTAATAGTACTTATACTTACTGTCCTATAAGTGATCTATCGCTAATGCTGACAAGCCTATAAGTGATCTATCGCTGATGATGACAAGTCTTAATAGTACTTATACTTACTGTCCTATAAGTGATCTATCGCTGATGCTGAAAAGTCTAAATAGTACTTATACTTACTGTCCTATAAGTGATCTATCGCTGATGCTGACAAGTCTATAAGTGATCTATCGCTGATACTGACAAGTCTTAATAGTACTTATACTTACTGTCCTATAAGTGATCTATCGCTGATGCTGACAAGTCTAAATAGTACTTATACTTACTGTCTTATAAGTGATCTATCGCTGATACTGACAAGTCTTAATAGTACTTATACTTACTGTCCTATAAGTGATCTATCGCTGATGCTGACACGTCTAAATAGTACTTATACGTCGTACTTACTGTCTTATAGGTGATCTATCGCTGATACTGACAAGTCTTAATAGTACTTATACTTACTGTCCTATAAGTGATCTATCGCTGATGCTGACAAGTCTAAATAGTACTTATACGTCGTACTTACTGTCTTATAAGTGATATATCGCTGATACTGACAAGTCTTAATAGTACTTATACTTACTGTCCTATAAGTGATATATCGCTAATGCTGACAAGTCTTAATAGTACTTATACTTACTGTCCTATAAGTGATCTATCGCTGATGCTGACAAGTCTAAATAGTACTTATACATCGTACTTACTGTCTTATAAGTGATCTATCGCTGATGCTGACAAGTCTAAATAGTACTTATACTTACTGTCTTATAAGTGATCTATCGCTGATGCTGACAAGTCTAAATAGTACTTATACTTACTGTCCTATAAGTGATCTATCGCTGATGCTGACAAGTCTTAATAGTACTTATACTTACTGTCCTATAAGTGATATATCGCTAATGCTGACAAGTCTATAAGTGATCTATCGCTGATGCTGACAAGTCTAAATAGTACTTATACTTACTGTCTTATAAGTGATCTATCGCTGATGCTTACAAGTCTAAATAGTACTTATACGTCGTACTTACTGTCTTATAAGTGATCTATCGCTGATACTGACAAGTCTTAATAGTACTTATACTTACTGTCTTATAAGTGATATATCGCTAATGCTGACAAGTCTAAATAGTACTTATACTTACTGTCCTATAAGTGATCTATCGCTGATGCTGACAAGTCTTAATAGTACTTATACTTACTGTCCTATAAGTGATCTATCGCTGATGCTGACAAGTCTTAATAGTACTTATACTTACTGTCCTATAAGTGATCTATCGCTGATACTGACAAGTCTACATAGTACTTATACTTACTGTCCTATAAGTGATCTATCGCTGATGCTGACACGTCTAAATAGTACTTATACTTACTGTCTTATAAGTGATCTATCGCTAATGCTGACAAGTCTATAAGTGATCTATCGCTGATGCTGACAAGTCTTAATAGTACTTATACTTACTGTCCTATAAGTGATCTATCGCTAATGCTGACAAGTCTTAATAGTACTTATACTTACTGTCCTATAAGTGATCTATCGCTGATGCTGACAAGTCTAAATAGTACTTATACTTACTGTCCTATAAGTGATCTATCGCTGATGCTGACAAGTCTTAATAGTACTTATACTTACTGTCTTATAAGTGATCTATCGCTAATGCTGACAAGTCTATAAGTGATCTATCGCTAATGCTGACAAGTCTAAATAGTACTTATACTTACTGTCCTATAAGTGATCTATCGCTGATGCTGACAAGTCTTAATAGTACTTATACTTACTGTCTTATAAGTGATCTATCGCTAATGCTGACAAGTCTATAAGTGATATATCGCTAATGCTGACAAGTCTATAAGTGATCTATCGCTGATGCTGACAAGTCTTAATAGTACTTATACTTACTGTCCTATAAGTGATCTATCGCTAATGCTGACAAGTCTTAATAGTACTTATACTTACTGTCCTATAAGTGATCTATCGCTGATGCTGACAAGTCTAAATGGTACTTATACTTACTGTCCTATAAGTGATCTATCGCTGATGCTGACAAGTCTTAATAGTACTTATACTTACTGTCTTATAAGTGATCTATCGCTAATGCTGACAAGTCTATAAGTGATCTATCGCTAATGCTGACAAGTTTAAATAGTACTTATACTTACTGTCCTATAAGTGATATATCGCTAATGCTGACAAGTCTATAAGTGATATATCGCTAATGCTGACAAGTCTATAAGGCCAAAAAAAAAAATATTGTTGTGTTGCCCTCAAGTGGGAAAATGGGAAATTTGGGTCGGACGGTCGGATTTTTTTTTTTTTTTTTTTTTTTTTTTTTTTTTTTAATTTTTTTTTTTAAACCTTCAGTTTTTAAAATCCCCTCAAATATTAAATAATGCTTCTTCAATTAGGGGACATTTGTCAATTTTGACTTCTGGATTCCTGTTAGACATCAATTAAAGACTAGTCTTTCAATAAAATATTAATTTTAAGTGAAAAACATTGAGTTTTTGAACAAATCTGTAAAAATCATCATTCAAAAAAAAAAAAAAAAAAAAAAAAAATTGCGACCCTGATTTTTCAGGATTTAGGGTCGGACGGTTGAGGGCAACACAACAACTTTTTTTTTTTGGCCTAAGTGATCTATCGCTAATGCTGACAAGTCTTAATAGTACTTATACTTACTGTCCTATAAGTGATATATCGCTAATGCTGACAAGTCTATAAGTGATCTATCGCTGATGCTGACAAGTCTAAATAGTACTTATACTTACTGTCTTATAAGTGATATATCGCTGATGCTGACAAGTCTAAATAGTACTTATACTTACTGTCCTATAAGTGATCTATCGCTAATGCTGACAAGTCTAAATAGTACTTATACTTACTGTCCTATAAGTGATCTATCGCTGATGCTGACAAGTCTAAATAGTACTTATACTTACTGTCCTATAAGTGATCTATCGCTGATGCTGACAAGTCTTAATAGTACTTATACTTACTGTCCTATAAGTGATCTATCGCTGATGCTGACAAGTCTAAATAGTACTTATACTTACTGTCCTATAAGTGATCGTCGGAAACTCAATGTTTGGGTATTTTAACGCTACAACTAAACATAACTAAATAACTTGTGTAGTTGAGTCTTAATAGTACTTATACTTACTGTCCTATAAGTGATCTATCGCTGATGCTGACAAGTCTAAATAGTACTTATACTCACTGTCTTATAAGTGATCTATCGCTGATGATGACAAGTCTAAATAGTACTTATACTTACTGTCCTATAAGTGATCTATCGCTGATGCTGACAAGTCTAAATAGTACTTATACTTACTGTGCTATAAGTGATCTATCGCTGATGCTGACAAGTCTTAATAGTACTTCGTTTCCTCTTTCACTGCCCGCATGGTGTGAATAAGATGAGCACGGGAAATACTTTGGTTTAGTACAATACCATGGAGATCTCGTGACTGGATCAGTAAAATTGCAAAACTCAACCTCAGTACTGGTATTCTCCCAACTTTTTACAAACATTAACGGAGTCACGTGACATGGTACACGTTTTGCATTGTTTCCTCGTCTAAAAATTCCATCAAATGCTTGTCTTGCAGGTAAATAGTCTCTCATGCGTCTTAGTACTGACACTGCTTCACTGGAATGCATCAATGTAACTGTGATTCGCACGTGTCCAGTCCAGCGTAGTTTGAACCTGGCGGTGTAAGATCCGTTTTGGTGGTCTATTATTCCGCCGTCTGGATTTGCGCTGGCTTGTAAATCTGGCGAATGAATTCGTACAAAAAAGTAGTCCCCTCCATGTGATTTCATGACGTTTCTTTTGTTCTTCGCAAAGATTTTTATTTCAAGTATATCGCATAAATTATAAAATCTCTTAGGGTTTATGATTTGAAAATATGAATAGTTGGCATCGGTAGAAAGTGACACAACTTTGGACTGTGGTTGAAGAAATGGCCATCCGAAGACTTTTCTTAATGGTGGGACATGTATGCGGACAACTGTAGAATTTGTTAACCAAAATGGTGGCTTTCTATCGTGAAATACTGATATATGTGATTGGCTGAGTAGTATCGGTATGATGCTTTCCGTCGTGTTCCTGTCATGGAATACCTGTGCAATGAAGAGAGCAGAATTTGTTGAAAGCAACTGATGCAACGACATGAGAGCAAGAAGGTGAATTTTATCGGGTGAATTTTATACCGGATGCACATACAGTGAAAGACCTGTATCGTCGGAAACTTAATGTTTGGGTATTTTAACGCTACAACTAAACATAACTAAATAACTTGTGTAGTTGAGGAATAAATCAGCTATTATGTAATTTTTGAATTTTGACGACAACTGACCACACCGTTCTTGAAATATATGAATTTTACGGAACTACCTCATTTTCAAACCTTTCCACGGTATTCAAATATCAATCGATGATCTGTATTCCGACTGCATCACTGCGCATCATCAGCGCATGAGCCGTCTACATTGTCATTGATAGATATTTGACTCTGTGGAACCGATTGAAAATGAGGTAGTTTCGTAAAATTCATTTATTGCAAAAACGGAGCGGTCAATTGTCTAAATTAAAAAAGTATGTGATAGCTGATATATTCCTCAATCACATCAGTTATTTAGTTACGTTTGGTTTATGCGTTAAAATACACAAACAATTCAGTTTCCGACGATACAGTTCTGTCAGGGGCACCCTGTAAATACTAAAACTAGTACTAGTATATTCAACTATCGCGCGCTATAGACTTTGAAAAGATTGAGAACCGACGGTTATCGACTAACTTTGCAAACTCTTTTTTATTTTTTTATTTTTTATTCCCTGTATTGGAACTGGCGGAGGGAGAAAAAACACAATAGACCGCCAGTTCCCAACAATCATGAATGAACCTTTACATAAAAATCAATATAACTTTTTTTTAACAGCAGGTACAAAAAAGACCAAAACTTTGCAAACTCTTGGATCATAGATACTGAAAGATATATATGCTTAGATTGACATTTCAACATTTCAACATGAAATGTGGTAAATATACATTAGTTTAGTTTTGCTAACTTTAATTGAGTAGGCTATTCTGAATCCCTGATTACGCTACTCTAATCCCCGATAATAATGAAATACCGTATTACAATATTTTCATCATGAATCTTGTAAAATGTCAATTTTACTTCGGTTGAAAGCTAAATCAATTTGAACACTTTTCCTCTTTACATTAGTCAATGCATTTCTGTCACAAGTTCACAGCATCTTGCAAATGGTAGTGAGCTTTGGCCAAAATTGCATTTATCACTACATAGCGAGAGTGTAGAAGAATTCAAATATCACAGATATACTTTTGTTGGTCCTGTGGTTCTTGAGTTATGTTGTGAAGGGTTGAAACAACAACACTTTTGTAAAACGCACATAACTCATTAACAACAATAAATCAAGCAAGTTTACAAAGTATATGATTTGTAGAATGAACTTTTGCAAAACATCAAATGTTATTTTTCAATAATAATTGATTAAGATAATGAAATTCGATATTTCGGCTGCTTCGACCAACAATACCGCCTTTACCCTTAAAAAGTTGTGAAATGTAAGCTTACTTAATCATTTTTGGACAAGCTCCTATTATTTTCACTCGTGAATTTAATCTTAGGGCCGCTACAGACTCCGAGTATTCGACGTATAATATTTGATGTAACGTATGTTATTTAATCTATAGTCCCATTCTATTTCCATTAATGTTTAAGTTCTAACGAATGTTTGATGAAGTAAAATCGATAATATGTTACGTATAATATGTGGTAGAAATATATTATCGATTTTACGTCATCAAACATTCGTTAGAACTTTAACATTACTAGAAATAGAATGGGACTAGATTAAATAACGTAGATATGTTACATCAAATATTTTACGTCGAATAAATAGTCTGTAGGGTTACTTACCAGATGAGTCAACTGCCCAATAGGCTCGATACTCGTCATTATTAATACCATAACTCCCAAGAATAGCAGACTATACTGAAGAACCTTCCGAGACTGAGGTTTCGTGGTATTACAGCTAGCTCTCGATCCCGCCATTATTCAGCGCACAGTGCAAACTTTCGTGCGGGATTTCTGACTAAAGATGTCAATATTATTAAAGTTGATAGGCAGGATCATGACGATTAAGACTTTTTGCTCCAGTAATGTATGTACTGTTTGTCATCAGAAAGAACAAAATATGTTATTATTATGAAATTATTGGAAATGAGATATTATTTCGTGGGTTATGTCTTCTGCATGGCGTTAGATACTTCATCACGAGAATCTGATTGTATACACAACAGATCGCACGTGGCTACTATATTTAGCTAGCCCTTCTTGAAATAGGAATACCACCACTTCCTGATCCTATCAATGTCAATAACCATTCTAAACTATTAACGCTTGATGACTAATGTAACTAGTCTATGACAATTTGCAGTCAAGTTCAGTCCCCCAGGGGTCAAGTTATTGAGGTAATTATTTCATTTTATTTGGTAGACTTATAATTTCTTATATTTAATCGTAATGTAGATATGTCTAATGGTTACAACCTATAATTATTAGTCCAAGGTGTATTGTTTTGTTTATTTAGATTGGTATGTGTTGCTTTAAGGTATTTAATTATTTTAAACTGTTGTGGTTTGGTAGTTCACAGCATCTTACGAACACTCATTAACAACAATAAATTAAGCAAGTTTGCAAAGTATACGATTTGTAGAATGAACTTTTGCAAAACATCAAGGTGTTAATTTTCAATAATATATTGATCTGGATAATGAAAATCGATTGTTATGTTGCTTCGACCAAACAATACCTCGTCTACCCTTAATAAAGTAGTCCCATCCCATTTAGTTGAGATGTGCAACTATATTGGAAATCAAAGCCAAAACGAGGGCTTTATCAATATTTTTATTGAATACCCTCAGAAATAGACAATTAAAAACAGGAAACCAAACAATAAATAAATACGAAGCAAAAACAGAAACGAGAGAAAAAAGTTTACAAACCAAAAGACCAGCGTTAAGAAAATGTTAAAATGGAAAGTTATATAACTTGCACAGATCTGTAGACAATCCGTTCAATACGTTATTTATACTATCATGCTTCATTAATGCAATGACAAATTTGAATGGTTTTAGATCAAATTGTATTTTGTAAAATACCCAACACATATCAATCAGAAATTTAAAAAAATACTCACACTTGTAGCTGTACATTCTTAGGTACGTATGAAGTTTTTGTAGCATCACGCCCCATCTTTCGATATCCTTAAAGTTATATTCCATGATTTGGAATCAGTGACACTGTCATATTTAAAGTTTTAAGGCATGACATGACATCCGGTACTTTGTGTGTTAATGCATGGTAATCTGATTGACCAATCACTTCCGGTTTGTTATTAATTAATTATGTTTTTCCTTTCCTCTGTCAGGAACAGTCTATACTTATCAATTCATATTCAGGGCTCTGGTATGAGCCTTTGGACAGTGTTTTTTCTAATTACAAGTTACAATTGAAGACCTGGGCGCAAGAAGACCGTAAGTCCAATTGGCCCCTCAACATGTATACACTAAAGTTACGTATAGTTTCTTATGGTTTTATAATGTTAAAATACATGTTCCAACGTGAAAACATCATGAAAGGTTGTGAAAGATTTGTTTTGGTCCCTGAACATGTATAAAACATTACCAAACTATACGAAACTATACGCAACTTTAGTGTATACATGTTGAGGAGCCAAGTGGTCTTCTTGCGCTCAAATAGTCTTCATGTTAATTTTGATAAATAGTTAAAAAGATAATAGAAAACGTGTTTTACATATGAATGCAAAACCTGAAACAGTTTTAGTACAAGTGTTCGGGCTTGATTGTCACAGCACAAGAAAAAACATATTTTTTTGCCCTTATTTTAAAAATTGACCAAATATTTGACCTTTTTGCCACTTAAAACCAACTAACGGATCAGATGTAACTATGTTTCATTTGGAAAAACAGGAAAATATTTTGTTAATGCAAACGCAAAAGTGCTATATTTTTTTTGGAATCCGGTGTAGTGCGGTCTAATGCTGCAGAAAAAGCAGAATATAAGAACTCCTAACCTTGGTAATTGCTGACTAGTAAGGCAAAAGTACTCTTTATCCTGTCTTAAATCTAAATTTTAAAAATGATATTAAAATTTGGATATGTATAATGTTTATCGTAGTACATTCTCGATTTTTACAGTCACGACTGACAAACCAAGCAAAATACGGATACAGTCATATTAAACATTTCTAGAATGACATTTAAGTTTAAGACAATGTTGCCCACCTATAGTAAAATGTCTAAGGTGAGACTCGTAGGTTCGAAGAAATGGACGATTTTGTAACACGCAAATTAACTTGTGACAATTTTATTTCTGCACTTCCTACCATAGATTGATCCAAGACCAATTAACACTTTTATACACAACTTAACGTCGGTAGGAGAACTAAAAATGGAATACAAGAACCTATACTATATACTATTTCTTGGCTATAGGCGGTGCCCGGGAGGCAATGTTCAGGCGCAATCCATTGGGTGCAGTTTCAAATCGTAAACGTTCGCTTAAAGATCCAGCGTACACAATCGCGCGTTTAAAGACGCTGAATAGATGAGAGCACGAAATAGCTGCCTGAATGCGTTAACGTTACTGCCTCACCGAGAAGAAAAATACTACATGTAAACTATAATACATTTTTTCATAAGCAAGCAGAGTGAAAACAGAAAGAATGCAATATAATAAGATGAACAAAAACATTGGAGTATTATAACATTTGAAATAACAGGAGATTGTATTTTTCATTTTACACCTAACAAATACTGATTTTACACCCTAGAAATACTTCCTTTTAAACCCTAGATTCGATAAATTGGCCACTGTATTTGATGATACATCAAAATTTTCAGTAGCGAATTTAAGTTATCAGCAAGTCAGCAGTTGTTAACCAGACCCCTTTACTATCCCAGCAAACACAAAAATGTTCTTAAAACGTTTATTCAAGAAAAATGTTTTAAGAGCATTTAATGTCGGGTTATATAAAGATCATGAAAACGTTTTTAAAACATTATTGTAAAATATTTCGGGCAAACATTTTTTCAGGCAAACAAAATATTTTTTCAACACATAAATAACATTATAATGTTTTGTCACTGTTTGTATCACGTTTTCAAAAATATTTTTGAATGTTATTAAAACGTTTCTATACCATTTATATAACCCAACATTTAAAGGTTTGCTGCAAAATGTTTTGTGTTTCCTGGGATATTAGCCTTCGGGCCCAACTTTATTTTTAGAAATGCTAACCACCAGATGAAAAATATGATTGACACTGTGTTGTTTGTGAGTATATACACGAACTGGGACATTTAGTTCCCAGGAGTCCAAGAGTAAATAAATGTTAAGTAATGTTGGCCCTTATATCCACAATGTAAACTAGATCTACAGGGGGCCCAAAAGGTATACTACGCATGTTTGTAGTTAATGGTAAAGAATATGGTTATGGCAAAAACGTTAATGAGGTTGTTTAACTTGCATATATTCAGATTAGGCACAACTTAAGGGCTGGGGTATGAACGTTTGGACAGTATTTATTTTGGGACATTAGAGCACATCAGACATATCGAATTGCATTCTGAATATGAAGAATGTCATTCTGATATTAAATAATTTTGATTTTTGAAATTCGCAATTTAATACACATTTTATGGCAAATCATTAAAAATTGATATTTTTGATATTTAACAGTACTTGAAGTAAACTTTATAAATCTGATGATTTATACTTAAAGTGTATGTAGGTGGGATGAAAAGCCGACGATCAATTGAAAATGTTGACCTTTCGTATTGAAGATATGGATTTTTGATAAAAAAACAAAAAAAAACATTAGGTCTTTTTGAGAAAAAATCCATATCTTCAATATGAAAGGTCAAAATTTTCAATTGACCGTCGGCTTTTCCTCCCAGCTACATACACTTTAAGAATATATCATTAGATTTATATAATTTACTTCGAGGACTGTTATATATCAAAAATTAGAAAAATATCAACTTTTTATAATTTGTCATAAAATTTGTATTATATTGTGATTTTTTAAAATGAAAATTATTTGATATCAGAAAGACATGCTTCGTATTCAGAATGCAATTCGATAGGTCTGAGGTGCTCTCATGTCCCACAAAAAATACTGTCGAAACGCAATAAACGCTCATTTTGGATCCCTTAACGTTGATAGGAAAAAATAAATGCAATACAAGAGCTTCTACTATAAATACTAATTTAATTCTTGGCTAGGCAATGAACGTTCAAGTGCAATTCATTTCAAATCGCAAACGTTCGTTTAAAGCTAGCGTACACACTAGCGCGCTTAAAGACACTGAATAGACGCGGGCGCGACACAGCTGCCTCAATGCATTAACGTCACTGTCCCAAGTGTGGTCAAGTGACCTCAGATTTTGATGAAACTCCTTAGAAATGTTCATAGAAGTAGAAAGAACACCCAGAGAAAATTTGATCCTAGTACTACAAATCATTTTCAAGATATGGCCCTCTAAAGATATGTCAAGACCCCCTTCTTGCTGTCGTGCGTCGCGTGACTCGTGGCACATTTTGAAGACTCATATTGTTTTAATGCAAGCAGATACTAGGCTCAAAATTGGTATTCTGTGTAACTTCTTCCCATATTTCAGAATCTTTAATCGGAAGTTGTGTTTCTTGCATAGTTTTCTTTTACTGTAATTAGAGCATACCGTGACCCTTTCGTTTTAAAAATATGTGACCTTGAAAATTGGAAAAAGTATTGCCGTGTGGCACAAATGTGCATTTTCAGGTACCCCTAAATCAAAAACTACGCAAGAAACACATTTTTCGATTAAAGATTCAAAATTTATGAGGAAAAGTTACCATTGAGTACTAATTTTGAGCCTAGTATCTGCTTGCATTCAGGAAATGAGTCTTCAATAATGTAACAAATCAGTGACGCGACGTACAACAGCGAGTGGTCTTGACAAATCTTTAGAGGGCCATATCTTGACAACGATTTGGAGTACAATGCTTAATTTCTGTGTGCGTGTTCATTCTGGTCCTAAAACAATATTTAGGGGGGACTTTCATCAAAATCGTAGGGGGTCATCCGGCAACTGTTTTGAAAAGAGGGTCAGTTGAGACGGAATGACTCAATAGTAATTAGTATAATGCATTGTTTCATAAGCAAGAAAAATGAAAACAGAAATCAGTGATGCAATATAATAAAATGAACAAAAAATCTTGAAATAACCGGAGATAACGGAGATAAGCCACAACGAATAGGTACGAATAGAATACAAGCCCGGGAATACAAGAACTTCTACTATTATACTATTTCTTGGCGAGGCAGTGTACTGGCGCAATTCATTGGGTGCATTTGGGTTAGTTTAGAGCTCTAGCGTACACACTCGTGCGTTTAAAGACGTTGAATAGATGCAAGCGGAACCAAGCTACCTCAACGCGTTAACGCCACTGCCTCACCAAGAAGGAAAATACTATAATGCATTGTTATATAAGTAAGTAAAATGAAAACAGAATTTAGTAATAAAATTGAGTTATATAATATTTGAAATAACCGTAGATAACGTGGTATACTTCATTTTACACATTAGAAATACTGTTTATATACCTTAGAAATACTGATTTTACACCATAGTATCAAGTGTCATGAGTGTGGGGGATGGTGTACGGATTGCACGTTTACGTTTATTCAAAAAATGCAAAATTCTGAACTTGACTCCCATCGACCCCCCTCCCACAAAAACGCCGGAGTATCACCTAAGTTAAGCCTACAAATCACGTTACTGAAGTTAAAATCCGGGGTTCAGCCCTCTGGAAGGGCCCCTGAGCTATGGTCCTATAGGGCCGTTTCCCTTAAATCTGCCTCTGCAAATGAAGCTTCATACCCCCTCCTTTAAATTGGCCTTAGTATTTATTTTATTTTTTTTTTTCAAACTTTTCTACTCTCCCAATTGACAATTTCAACCCCAAAAATGAAATCTATTAAAGGCCAAACTGGACTCCGTGACCATATAGGGGGCCTACCTGTCAACAATATCTTCAAAACTACTTCATTAACAATTGAGTGGACCTACTTTATTGATATAAAGTATGTTAAGGTTAGCCGAAAGGTTTTTCATGCGCTTGATTTCAGAGGGGCGGAAGTTCATAACAGAAACAGCCGTGCAGAAAATGAACAAGCGTACCGGGAGGTATAAGCCTACTTTAATAATTATAATAGAATATCGATCCACGGTCAAGACATGAAACTTGGCTCAGCTCGTGCCCGGGAGCTCGTGATGCGGGGGTGGGGGGGGGGCACAAGCCGTTTTCGGCAATTGGGGGAACTTCCTCTGGCCCCTATGCCCGTCCCATGAAGATACGCCACCGTCTAGAAAATGTGTTCATATTAAATTTATAGAGCCTTGATATCTTTGATGAAATAAATAAATAACATCAACAACAACATCACAATGCAATTATTTGTAAATCGAATTTGGGAATATTCAACAAGATAGCCTTAGCAGGCCTACAAATTTCTGAATTATATAAAGTAAAAAACAATCAATCACTGTAGTCAGAGAATCAATCAAATATACAAAAACTATAAAAGAAAGGAGCAAGAAAGAATAAAGAAATAGTGAATAAAAAAAGAAAGAAAGAAAGAAAGAAAGAAAGAAAGAGAGAAAGAAAAAGAAAAAGAAATGAAAAAAGAAAAGGAGAAAGAAAAGAGGGAAGAACAGAAGTAAAAATGAGAAAAGAGGAAAAAAACGAAATTTCAGCCACACGGGGACTCGAACCCACAAAATTTAATCATAATAGATTCAAAGTCTAACGCTCTATCCGCTCGGCCACACATCAGCTTACGCAATTGATTGTCCTCGAAGGGGATATATAATTATAATTTGAAGCAATGACGTGATTACAATTGCGTCCGCATAATGGCTCTTAGAATAAACACGCATGTCGGCGCTGAAATTTTGGACGAACCCGATGGAGAAAAACCTCGTTTTTTGCAAAACTAGCTTCAATTTGAAGTGAAAATGAAATGGAATGGCAATTGGCAGAATGTTGAGAAATAATGTAGGTATTCAGATGTCTAAATTAACGTCCCGTAATCAAGATATCGATAATTTCACAAACCAGCTTTTTCTCAAGCAAATTCTCCAAAATTTCCCCCAAAACGGGCTTTTAAAATTTAATCGGTACTGTATTTGGTTCTTCCACATGGCAACATTATTTCTTTGATCGATTTGTAGTACAATACGAAAAAGAAGAAAACAATCACTCGGCGTGGATTTATACGGAGCGCACATTTGAAAAAAACGTCATGGAACGTGTTTTTGATCTTGTGAACATGGTGCGTAAAAATGCTTTAAACGAAGGATTTTCAAATTTATTCTAAAAATTTGTATATAACACACACAAAAATGTTAAGCTACGTCCAATGCACCAACATTTCACTCGCTGCGATATTTGATTACTGAGAAACCTCTGTTTTAGAGAACAACTTTATACGTCTTTTATACGTTTTTTATACGTTTCTTCGTGTAACCTTAAGTAGATAATTGTCTTCAATTATTTCGAATTCAGCATAAAATACAGTATATGCTGATGGTACACAGATAAAGTGATTTGCTCCACATCGACGCCCTCAAATTTTCCTCAAATGTATACTTTTTGCATGATTATAATGGTCAATGGTGTATTAAAATACTACATGAAAGACTAAGCCTGAAGTGTTTTAAAGGGGGGTAACCCTATTGGTTTTGGATATGGATTGTCTTTAAAATTACATAATAATATCAAATATCTCCCCCTTTATGCTGCTTTGTGAAAAAACGAGAGCATTTTCAGCGTAAATGTGAATAAATAGCCAAATTTGCAATCCAATACCTTGTATACGTGAATTGCATTCTGGGTAGGCATGCAACAACAACAATTCCCGTTCGTATGACGAATGCTGACATGCTGCAATGCCCGGCCCGTATTGAACGGAAAATATTTGTTTTTTTTTGTTTTTTTTGTTTTTTCGTACCGTTTCAGAAAAAAAGGAAACAAAATATATTTCCCCTTGCAATATGTACATTTCAAATGAATATAAAAAGTTTGGGTTAAAAATGGAGAGGAAAAAACCTTCCGATACCGGGTTTTGAACCAGGTACCTCTCGGGTAAAAGAACGGCGCGCTAGCCAATTGAGCTATTTCACCAACTGAAATAATCAAGGAATTGTTTTAATTATATACGGCGGACCGTCTCCTCAGCACTTAGCGTAGTCTCCTACACAGCCAGTTTGCGTCGGTCTGACACTCGTCGATCCTCGTGATAGCCACATACAGTCTGGCCGCGAGACTACACTTAGCGTAGTTCGCTTTTTTCTCTTCCCATGATCCGAAGAAATTGTTATTGTTTACAAACTGGTAACCTGTAAAAACCGCTGTGATTCATGATTTCTCCGGAAATACATCGACTTGGTGCGTCAAATTTCAGCATAGTAATGAGAAAAATAGTATCTATTATGTGATACCAAAACCTCATCAACAATGAAAAAAATCGGGGGATGATGCTGTCGATCGGGTTACGGACCTTTAATTACAGTGAAATTTAATTTTTTATATTTAATTTAATTTCGCCGGATTTATTCAGAGTTCACCGATCGAGTGCTTGCTAATACGTCTCGTGAATATCAGCTCATGTGTATAAATTGTATATTGAATCTTTGCATTTAATGGTAGACGAGGTGTTGTTGGTCGAAGCAACCTAAAAGTCGAGTTTCATTATCTAGATCAATATATTATTGAAAATTAACACCTTGACGTTTTGCAAAAGTTCATTCTACAAATCGTATACTTTGCAAACTTGCTTAATTTATTGTTGTTAATGAGTTATGTACTTTTTACAAAAGTGTTGTTGTTTCAGCGCTCTTTACAACATAACTCAAGAACCGCAGCACCTATAAAAGTATCTCTGTGATATTTTAATTCTTCTACACGCTCGCTATGAATTGAGCAATGCAGTTTTTGCCAAAGCTCACTACCATTCGTAAGATGCTGTGAACTACCAAATCACAACAGTTTAAAATATTAATAACCTTAATAAAGATCGCAGTAAGTTTATACGTCCTAGTCACGTGATGCTCCTTGCAATAATACAAGTAATACGATCGTCGAGCAAATACACGCACGTACTGTATGAAATAGCAATTTTCTTTGTTTTACCTCATTTGTTTGGCTCGAAATTAAAAGGGGACAATGTGATCAGTGATAACTAATATTTAAATATATTTACAAAATTAGATTTATCTATTCTTTATGGAAATCACACATTATTTCTTTACCCTGAACATACGCCTATATCTTTACAAAATGTAATGTGTTATTACATCGATTATTGATATTTGAAGAAATATCTGATCCATTACTGTAATGTCTCCAATTGATCCATAATAAATATGTTGGCATTTCTTCTTTAACTTTATTTTGGGTAGCTGTTACGGGTTCAGACGCATTTGGTACATTTTTTCGTAGAATGGCATAGAGTAATCGGCAGCTTCCTGAAGATCTTGTGACAATTCGCTTCGTTTGGGTGTTGCTGTCACTGGAAAGAACCTTCTGCTTTTCATTGCATTTTCAAAATATCCATTTTCATTCTCTAACAGACCTCCTTGCATTTGAAGTTTGGATCCTTTCCATGTTTTCATGATGTCGTGACCCGGCGGCCATTCCAGTAGACTGTCACTATACGGTATTCCAACAGCTTGACAGAATTGACTCAAAATTGAAGATGGGTTACCCTGAAGGTCATCGGCGTCTATGATGACAGGGTTAGCATCAAAATGTTCTTGAACATACTTGAGAAGTTTAAACTGCATTTCGTAGGAACAGTTAGATCGATCAATTGCTTTCAGAAGCTCATTCCAATTCGTAGTATCGTTATCCATGTTGAGGTGTTTAGTGAGCGCGCTCTTATATGAGGGGAAAACTTTGTAAGGATGTCGAATCAGGAATACATGTCGAAACCCAGGTGGAATGGTATCGTACTTTGCGTCCAAGAAAATTGCGTGGTCTCTGACCAATAACACTTTCTTTCCAGGGTAATCAGCCTCTAGTTGTTGTCTTATCCATCCATAGGTACACTTGCTATCATCGAAGGCGTGTTCAAATAACACTTCTTGGTTCAGTGCTGATGCACGGATGGACTCGATTTGATCCAGTTGATTCGCAATTGGTGTTTTCCCTTCAGGACCATATTTAAAAGCGCTAATACAAGGTTCGTCAAATATTTGTATTCCATCCACGTAACTCAGGCACTTGGTAAGGACGGTTGACAGAGAACGAGGCACGCACCAAATGAACACCCTGGTCAGCCCTGGTTTTGGATCAGTACTACAGGATGACTCCATGCTCATCGACAATATATTCAGAGATTGGGCCTATATTAAATGTATCGAGTAAAGCAGTATTGGCCAAACCTTCACTTCTGTTCAAATTCCAGATCGTGAAATGCGATTAGGGTATATTATAGCCTATGCCAATGGGTAAATAGTACGTTTTTCTTATCGTTATATGCATAATTTCCCTCACATTAAGTACATTTAAAACCAGACACTACCAGAACAATTTTAACCTTTGATCAAGAACTCGCTATTCAAGCTATTTACATTCGATTTCCAGTCATGTTTAACTTTTAACGAGCTTTTGTTGACGTAAAATTGATAATATAATAATACTAGCAAATAAACGACGTCACATATAATTGATTTTTCGTCAACAAACATTCTTTATATTGATATTGAATCAGGAATACTTGTTGCATCATCGACGTCGAATATATGGTTTGTCAATCAATCAATCAATCAATCAATCAATCAATCAATCAATCAATCAATCAATCAATTAATCAATCAATCAATCAATCAATTAATCAATCAATCAATCAATCAATCAGTCAGTCAATCAATCAATCAATCAGTTGCAAAAGTACTGGAAATTTGCCTTTTTCATGTTCGTTTTGGTAATGTTTCTCTGTTAGTCTATATTAAATTTGATTCCTGAGACTTGTTATGTATACTTATTTCTATTCAGACTGCTTCACAAAATAAAGAACTTCTCAATCAGTACATCGAACTCAATTTTTCTCCAAAAGTTCAAAGTTGAAACAGAAATACCAGTGCCATGTTATGTTTATTAGGATGGGCCGGTTGGCCCTGACAACAGCGAGATATGATCAAAGCTTTCCGCTTATTATGAAATTTGCCTCCCCTTTTACCCACCCCCGCTCTAATAAGTCCTGGCAACGCCACTGTGCTCTTGTGCAGTATGTATAATACTGGGATAACGATCAAGTATTAGTTTTTATTGATCTCCTGTAATTGTGCCCTTGTACAATATCTGTTTGTGTATAGATGAGTTGACCTCAATGTTTATCAACAAAGGCAAGGGACTGGTATATCGATTTGCTTGAGCGAACTGCATACAACCACTACACTGTTCAATAGCCTTATTGTGATGTGGCGGGAGTTTTAAAAGCACGGGCCCTGAACAAAATATGCGCTCGCATACTGCCAGGCAATGACGCCACAAGTCAACTCGTCTATATGACAAAGCCATATTGAATTCATTTCTCAATATTTCCTCACTAGCATGAACATGAAACAAGATTTCATATCCCAAACATCAACAAGGGTGACATTCATTCCCGCCATTTTTTCTTTCAATACACCATTTATTTGATCTAAAAACTTTTCTATGAACAGTTTGTAAATACATACAGAATACAACAACTTCTTCTATACTATCTTCTTGGCGAGGCAGTGGCTTCAAATCAAGAACGTTCGCTCAAAGCGCTGGCGTTTTAAGCGTTTAAAAAACGCTGAATATGACACGACCAATTTAGCTGTCTGAAAGCGTTGACGTCACTCCGAAAGGAGATTGTATAGAAATGTAAGACTTGTTGTTACCCGGATTTCTCTATACCAGCTAGCCGGATTTAATTTTTTAATCTTTGCACATTCAAGGAGACAACACATTCAAGGAGACAACAAATAAAACAATTTTCAATGCCACTGTGTATCAACTATAAACTAACATTTTTAATTAAAAGCTCAATGTAAAGTACAAAAGTATAGTGTGCATTATATAACATTCGACAGTGGGAAGACAATGTGGTAGACTATAACTGAAATGTCATCAATAATAAAAACAATATCACACACAATATCAAAGCAAGTCTTTAACATGTTTTGTATCATTTGATAGACACTTGCTTATCAGTAGAAATAACCTATTTTTTTGATTATTTATTTATTTTATTTAATTAATTAATTAATTAATTAATTAATTAATTAATTAATTAATTAATTAATTAATTAATTAATTCATTCATTCATTAATTAATTCATTCATTCATTAATTCATTTATTTATTTATTTATTTATACATTATACAAACCAGATAAAAACATATAAACACATATAAACATATAAACATAAATATATACAGTCGGGTCTCGACTTGGAACTATCAGAGAACTTTGGGTATATTGTTTGGACCCTCCAAAATATCACCAGGTAGTAAATAACTTCAACTTTGTTACATAGCTCGCTAAAGATGGTATGTAGGTAATATCCAGTATTAAGAGTTGCTAAATTTAGCGGTAGGGGTAGCATTATGGAGCATTTCCCCAGTTTTACTCCGTCAATCATAGTTTTGATATTTTTGCATAAGTACAAAACATAAATGAGATGCGATTTTAGATTAGCTCTGACTTGACCAGGGGTGAAAGGGTCATACGACATCTGATTCGGAGTAATTTTCAAGACATTGTGACCTTTTGACCTTTTGATTGGTAATGCTACCGTTCTATGCTGCTTATCTATGCAACAAGACTAAAAGTGTAAAATTTGCTTGAGTAGAACTGGGGAAATGCTGCACAATGCTACCCCACCTCTTAATTTAACAACTCAATATCATCAATATTTAACTACATACCGGTCTTTAACAAATAATGATGGTAATTAATTGCAGAATGCTTGCTTGTTATTTTGTGATGTTCTAGAGGGTCCAAACAAACTACCCAAAAGGGTTTAATATTGGCTATGATGTCATCTGGATACCTACTTTTCCCCAGCATGTTCCTACCGATTTCTTTATATAGAGGTATACAGAGTAAGAAATAGCAAATAAATAGGGATTTTGTGAAAATTTACTGCCTGGATGAAACATGCTCCGATCTTACCGTCGGACATTTCAGCACAATATGTATCCCAGTAAAATAAGCCCAATCGCCATAGTAACTTCCGTTTTTAAGAGCAGTTTTGGGACACTTTGACCTCTGACATATCGGGGAAATTCCTGTAATTATTAATATGTAATAATGTTATCATTACAAATATTCAAATAATTACAATAACCAAGTTTTGGAGTTTGTTTTTATTCTAGTAAAACATTTTAAATTATATTTTGAATGCACAAAAAAACAATTTTTCTGAATTTTCCCGATAGGCCAGAGGGCAAAGTATCTCAAAACTGCGAAAACTGTCCCACAATGCATTGCAAACTTCCAATGCCGCTTGGGCTTATTATCCGAGAGTTCCAAGTTGATCGAGAAAAAAGGTGTTTTTCGCCACACCCTTATCGTAAACGTTCGCCTAATGGCGCTATGGGCTCCCTTGACATAACTGGAATTTTAGACACAAATTAAAAGTGCCCTCCCAGAAAAATCCCACCAGCAAATAAGGGCACATTCCCTTAATTCTTTTTGGGAATTTTAGAGGAGGGGCTCTCTGAAATTTACCCCAAGGCAAAGGAGCTAACCCTAGGAGCCCAGGTGCGACATTAGGCGAACGTTTACGGTATACATCATTAAATAAATTACAGTGCCGTGATAAACCAGAAACATATTTGAGAAAATCATACAACAAGTGGAACTACAATCAAAAACATTGTATAGTATACCAAAATGAGATAAAAAGTTTAAGGAAAACAAAAAGCCCAAAATTATTATAATGAGTAACTAAAAGAAAAACACGAAGTATTGAAAACATTTGACATGTATGAGCTGCATTATCAGTAGAACTACAATTTCAGGTGTTCTATGAGTTTCGTTTTGAATTTCATTAATGAGTTGACTTGACGAACAGGATTACACTGTGCCAAATCGCATCACAAAGTTATAAGTCACTGATAGCATGCATGGACACAATTGACCTGTGCAATAGTACGCCTATAATTATGCACATTAATTGGCCTCTCTTGTGAGTGTGTATGAGACACCAACAGAATATCCCATCCTCCAAACAAATTCTTCTAAATATCTTCCTCATTACAGGTCGGATATCCAGGGTGACTTCTGATGAAAATCAGCAAGTAAACCAAACACAGCTCACGTTTCCCAATGGGGCCAATCCAGTTCTTATCAAGCTCAAGAGTACGCAGGGTTGGCTTGCTTATGAGACATTTGGCCAACTCACAGGCACCTTCGTCTTCCAATCCTGTATTAACAAGACACAATTTCGCTAATTGAGGGATTTTCTCCAAATATCTAGCCAGAGAGACAAACGAAGAAGCAGGGAATAGATTGTGAGACAAATCTAATGTTGTAAGCTTCTGTGCCTTGCTTAGAAATGCAACCAGCTCCAACAGATGAGTCTCATTCAGCCCGCAGCACCGAAGACGCAAGTGTGCTAGTTGGGAAACTACAGATCTCAGGTGTTTTATTACACCACTGCTTACTCGATAGCCAATTAAGGAAAGATAATACATCTTTGATAGGTAGGGTAAAACCTGAAATATTTCATCTACCGATTGTAAACCATCCGAGTTAGCAAGTGATACTCTGGTTATGAAATTATTTGTTCTCAGAAAGTGGGCCACAGCATTTGGATCAAGCTGAAAGTGCATCAAAATCAATTCCTCCAGCTTAACTTTGTTTTTGGTTAACATTTGGATCAGGGGCGTAGCATCACATTTTTGAATAATAGTAGACAACAGACCCAAGTGTTTGAGACTTGATATTGAACTGACGGCTTGATAGAATAGAGTCAAATAGGATTCTCCATTGTCAGAAACCTCACAGAACTGGCGATCAATGTACACAGTCACCCTATTCAGGTTTGTTGCATGTTTCACTATTGATTGAAGTAATGGCGTGATACTTGTATTTATTTGAATCTCTGTCAGCATGGGAAACAGCCCTTGCTGTGATGATTCGAATAAGTCGAAAAGGTATTGGACACAGGGTATGTAATCCTCATTGATAATAAGTTTGATACGATCAAGACGGGAGTATAGTGATACAAACTCTTGGCATTGCTTGTAAGATAATTGACTTTCGTAAATATGACGCAGATGAGGGTTAATGATGCCCATACCCTTTGGTTTCATCACTTTTACCATGTACTCAAGGAGGAAACGTGTTGCATTGGACTTTGTGCCACAGCAAAAGTGAAGTGTGCCCTTTGCAATGCGGAGAGTTTCTGAATCAATTACCAAGACAAGTTTTTGCAACATTTGTTCACACTCTGCATGATCAGTGTCTATCAAGCTTGACAAATAAACTCCTGCACAATATTCTGTAAGTGTCGCATGTAAAAATGTCACTGAAGTTTTTTTGCTCAATTCTGATTTCGATGTTTCTTTACTTAAGATATTGACCCTATGTGCTAGCTCTAACACTTCGCTCTCAAAGTCGTTTCTATTGAATGTGTTTTTGTACCCGTCTATCTGCATGTCAAAATTCTGTAAAGCTACCTTGCCCAATTGGTGTATCAACTTGTTCAACTCATCCCCTAACTTTTCGTCATCTGATTCTTCATCCGATGGAGGTTCTTGGCCCTCCTTGCTTTTGTATACATTCCACAGATGACGCACAGTTTTTCGGTAGAGCTGTGTCATTGTCTTGGGTAAGCTACAATCTGTTTCCCAAAGTAAACATATCATTAGCAATAGAATAGGCGTGGTTGCTAAAGACATTGTTTTTGGATTGTCGTTTAGCATGTTTAGCAACTTGGTCCCTTTTGCCTTATCTCTCCGGAAATATTTTTCTATATACTGATGAATTTTCATCGTCGAAAAACCATGTAACTTCACTCGGGTGAAGTGCGTAACACACGATCTTAAGTCATTCATCCCCTCAGATCGAGTAGTTAATATCACGCAACTATTGCGTAGTTTTCTATTTTCTAATATCTTCCTAATATCACCAGATTTGTTTCGAATTGTGCCAGAACTATCCTCATCTATACCATCTAGAACAACTAAAACTTCTTCCGGATGAGATTTAATATATGATTTCAGGCTTTCTTTTGATACCTTGCTATCTTCAGGTAAAATTTGTTCAAAAATTATATCTTCCAAACTCGCATTGTTACCTTGTATTTTACGCATGATTATTACAACTACCAGTGAAAACTTTGACAGTGATGAGTTAGGAGTATTTTGTGCCCATTTGTAAGCAAGATTGGCAGATATAATACTTTTACCAGTGCCTCCTTTACCTACAACAAGTACCCGTTTCGATATTTGACCTTCATTTGTTTCTATGTTTATCAAATCTTCGTTTTTCAATTCTTTATCCCTCTTTACTAGATCTTCATTTTTCAATAAGAAATCTCTTTCTAGAACATTTTCCAATTTCTCATCACTGTCTTTTGTTTCCAATGCACATACAGGATCAACAAAGATGCTTTTCATATCTTTTGTATCACCTGGTACCCATTCCAGGAGAGGTACTTTACTCATTACGTCCAGGTAGAACTCTCTCATTTCTTTCTGACAATCTTGTAGGTTGAAGTCATCTTCTTTGCTTCGTCGATGTGTATCTGTTACAAATGAAACAGGTGAAATAATAATTGAGTACATGTACTATGAATTCGTTTAACAGATGTCTTTTTCACTCAGTGTTTAACCCTTCAAGTAACCGCTCGCAAGTTACGAATACCCTTTTACGAAATTTTACGAAGGGTCCCTGTAGTAAATTCTTATTACTTACGAAGGGTTCCGATTAGTGAAATGGATTTTACGATGTGTCGTAAGTTACGATTGATTTTTCAGACTTACGAAGCTTCGTTAAGCTTACTGAAATGGGCCCAGATGTTCAATTAATTCTTTTACTTTGCTCAAAAGTCGGACCGCTCGCCATTAAGTTTACTGCGTTCTGTGTTTTGAAAGTTGTTGACGTTTTAATGATCCCCGATTTCCGGTCGATTATTTTAGCTGTGTCGCGTCACGTGCATGACGCTAGTGGGTACCAGCCAAACTTCAGAAAAAAAAAATCACGATCGCCGATAACGATGTGATATGGGACTTACATAGGATTACACAGAGATATTTCTTGCCAAAAGTTGACTATTTCTAGGTAGCTTTGTCCTACTTTGTCTGTGTTATATGAAAAAGGAGAGTCTTAAGTAAGTAAATGTGCAACGCTTTTGATGTTTTGATGTTTTAGGAGACTGGGAGGGATCAGAACAAAAAAATGATGGAGCCTATTCTTGACTGTGTAATATTCCTTCAGCGCATTATCGTACGGTAATAGCCTTATACGATGGACAGATAGTATCAGTTTGTGAATGAGGACATCGTATAAGTTCCTTGTACTATACTTTCCCAACGTTTGCAATCGTTGCACAAAGTAATACTCTGCTCATTTTGTTGAAATCATTGACCAGGCTTTTTTCTCGCGGAGACCACGAGCTGTTTCAATTCAACTGAAAAGGAAGTCGGCAACCCTGAACACTCTCTTTCAAGTGTTTTATACCCGTGTTTTTTAGAGTAATTGAGATAGAGAGTTGCGTCAAATGATGGCGAGATATTTTTTTGCTCTTTGGTCAAAGGTTCATATTTATATATTGTTTTTAAGATTTAATTAAAAGAAGTTATAAGGATTTTTGAAGGTCGACTTATCAGGCAAGAACGAAGGATTCATTATGGAGTTGAAAATGAATGATCCATTTAGCTTGGTACAAATATGACAAGGTTTATGAACCATTTGGGTGGGGCTAGACTTCTCCGTAGTCCACTTGCCAATTGTGCACTACTCTGGCTATTACATTTAAGCTTAAAACTCTGATTTAATTAATGAGTGCACAATTGATAGATTTTCACAACTGATCTTTTCAGTCACCGTACGCCCTCTGTTTGTTATATACTTCTCCGTAGTCCACTTGCCAATTGTGCACTACTCTGGCTATTACATTTAAGCTTAAAACTCTGATTTAATTAATGAGTGCACAATTGATAGATTTTCACAACTGATCTTTTCAGTCACCGTACGCCCTCTGTTTGTTAGCTTCCCAAGTGGACTACTGACTTTGCCTTGAGAGTTAGGCCAATTTCTGGCCTAACTAAAATTAGTGATGATGTAATGCATCTTTAAAAATGAATCTGGCTTGTGATTGGTCGCCCAGATCTCGTTATTGTTTAAATCCTCCCGACGCGTACTGGTACCATTATAACTATACATGGTACACAACTATCTAGGGAATGCGGCGCTTTTGTGCTGGTGGATGAACGTATGCATCTAGCGCGTATTGTACCACCATGCTTAGTCTTGTGGTTAGATTTTATTGATAAACAAGTATGATTGACAGTGTGTTAGTCCCGGGGTAAAGTTCTGCTTAAAAGTGAAAGTCCATAGTCGGTTTTTCGGATAATAAACTGGCAGATTCTAAAATTAGAATTGTTCAGTATTGAAGTGTCATTATAATTATGCCATTATGATATGTTGCATTCAATAATATAAGCCTACGTAGGGCCTATACTTTACTTTTACTGTCACAAATATAATAATTATATAGCCTAAACTTTTTCATAACCATTTTATACTAGTATTTTGATGTACTTAATAACATTTTTATTTATCAAAAATCGACTATGGCATAGTCTAGGGTGGGGCCGTCTGATCTGATCTCGCTGTCTGAGTAACAAAAATCCAAATATTGCCATCTGAGCAAGGGAAAATAACTTTGCTCCATCTCAGACCAGAAAAACCAAATTGTTGTCAAGGATGAAAAACAGATTATCACTATCATATTTGAATCTTGCCAGAGTAAGGCGACCCCATTAGAGTGAGGTTTGTGCTTTCATACCTTATGCTTTACATATTTGCTGGGGGTATGTAAAAATAGGGCATTTTTATATCAGTCATTTACTTTAACCCAAATAGTTTTTGACCTGAGACCTTCTACCACAATATTCGGATGTGACGCCTCTACCATAAATTACCTTTACCGTGTTCAATGCTAGTTTGCGAGGCTGCCACAGTAGTACTGGTAGTTTGGTTTTGTTTGTTGTCTTCTAAGGTTTTCAGTGCTTCTTGTTGTGTGCTCACTGATATGGTTTGGTCTTTTATCTAGACATTAAAAAAATACTGTTTACTGTTTTCAACATACAGGCTGTATCTCCGGGGCTGTATCAAAATGTTTGGTACCCATCGTTTTTGGCGTTTGTTTCTGTTTCTTCACGGGCCCTGAACAAAATATGCAACATTGGATGATCTTGAAATGCCCAGGATTTATTTTCTACAAATAAAGAAAGTAGCTCCTATGTTGCACTTTGTTGTGGTAGTCTTGTCCATAATAACTGGAAACGGATGTGTACCAATCATTTTGATATAACCTGTATTTTACAACCTGAACAACACCACAAAGTCCCCTCCCTTGAACACGGACGGGATACAACAAATCAAGAGTTTATGTTCGATTCAGAAGTCAGAAATCAAATCAATCAACGAACTGGGTCATTATGCTGACGAATTTTGTAGCTTTAAAAACAACCGAACATTTGAGGTGAACAACCTTTTTTGTGTTGTGAACAAACGTTCAATCTACCATACAAATTAGTTGATTTATACTAAACATAGATTAACTTTCATATTAGTATCACCCTATACTTAAGTATAATTGTTAAGTATGAGCAACCTAAATCTGAGAATCTTTAAAATGTATTGATTTTACATTTACATTTTACATTTACAGGCATTTATGGCGCCATTCACCATGATACCATGGCGCTTACACAATATACACATAAAGTCAAATAACAAGAGATACAGTTCAAGAAAACAAATGAGTATTTAGCATAGACGTGAACACGGATGTTGTCGTAGCAGACTTTATGTCCACAGGTAGTGTATTCCATGCCGTGGCAGCTGTAATGTGAAATCTGTTTTCACCAGTCATTCTGTGGCTGCGTCTTGGAATAGCGAGCCGGTAACTGTCAGAAGACGATCGCAAGGTACGAGGAGTAACATAAACGGTAAAGTAGTCCGAGATGTAGTTGGGACTCTGGTGCTGCAAAGACTTATAGACGTACAGAAGGATTTTGAACAGTACTATTCGTTGGCGAACTGGAAGCCAGTACACGGTCTCTAGGAGATTGGAAGCGTCAGTTCTACGACCAATTGCAAACACCAGTCTTGCAGCATTATTCTGTAGGCGTTGCAGTCTTGTAAGATCTTTGCCGAATAATGAAGTGAAGAGTCCGTTGCAATAGTCTATTGATGTCTTTTACCTGCAGAGTCGGACTGCTAACAACATGAACAATGGTTGCAATATCCTGTATCTTATGTCAATCAACTTGGGGATCTTATAATTGACCTTTTCGGCAAATCCCATAATTCTTTGCGGTTATACCTGAGATGTCGTCACACCAGTGCCCACATCGTTACTGCGCACATTACGGCTTTCAAATTCGCAGTAACGATGTTCGCTAAACGATGTGCACATCGGCGTGACGTCAAACGACGACATCACGGGTCTAACCGCTAAGAAATAATGGGATTACCGAAAAGGTCAACTTACACTTTTAGACATGATAAAAATGTTTATGTAGATTGAAGACTTACTTCAGTTAACTTAGTGATCACATCGTGTGCAGTGTTCTGAGTGAAATATGGACGTCCTATACCTGGTAAACAGTTGACAAGGCTTGTGATGTCTGTCCAGTAGTTGTTGAAGGTCTGGTCATCAAGATGGAGACTGTTACTTTGTTTCAGGTGAGCAAGTGAGTGTCGGATTTGGGCTACCTGAAACGAAATATAAGGTACATAGATCAGATTTTCAAAATTGAAAGGGCATCAATACGAAATCCTCCCCTCCTCAATACATTTATAACTTGGTCGAGCTACAAGATGGGAGTCCTAAACAACTTAAACAAGGGTCTCATGCCACTTCTCCCCACATCATTTACATTACACGACAAAAAGGTTTCCACAAAACCAAACGATTTATAATATAGAGTATCGTATTTCGTACCTTTTGAACATTATCAAATACAGTCTGATCTCCGAGGTGGAACGCCTTGAATTTACCCATAATCATGAGAAGGGAGGCAGTATCAAAGTCACCGAGTGTTGAATACATATTTCTCTGATTTGCAGGCATCCGTAAAACAAACAGTTTGATGGCTTCCAATGGATCTTTGCTGAACAAAGTAGAATTTGCATTCATCCATTGTAGAGAATTCATAGTTGGGTACACCTGAGCTTCGATGGCTGTTGCCCATGCAATGCATTCCTGGCATGATTTGTTCTTCAGAGAAGGTTTCTTGTAAGGGGGACATTGGGCTGGGTTAGAACAAGGTTGGGTGGTTACAGTTGTCTTTTGATGCCATATGTCTATAGCATTTTGTATACTAGGAATTGTGTGGGATCAGAGGGTATCTAGAGCTGCATGGCACCTGATGAAATTGTCTTGTGGAGACTTTGCCATTGTTATGAGTGTACCATCTGTAAATGAATTCCAAGATAAAGAACAAAAATGATGCATGATTGTAAGATTGGCAAAATATGTGTGCTGTCCCTCCGCATCTCATCCCCACCCATCCGCACCGCACATCAAGAGACACCTTCGTGGCTATACCAGACATCATCCATATATCATAAATCATGACTATGGATCTATTTCATCATTACGTCTTATTCTGTCTTATGCAAAGTTTTCATTTTCACTTCTCAATTTGAGTTTCTCCCGGGGATTTCTATCCATCAATTAGATGACCATAGAGACAAATCTTCGAGGCAGTATGTGACCCATGGTTCAATGGGTTTAATACATCAAATTTGTTCGTCAATTTTTGACAGGGTATGGTACCGCAGCAGGGGCGTAGCCAGCTGTCTTGGTCAGGGGGGCAAAATAAAATTTTTGGGGCACAGACGAAAAAAATTGCAGTTGTATCATACAATACATAGAGACTGTATGTCTTTGAGCTTCCCAAAAAGGGCCTTATTGGAATTGATGTGCGCGCGTAACGCGAAAAAAATGGTATTTTACACTATTTTTGCCCATTATCCGGCTAAAAAAGGGATTTATCATTACAAAGTGCGCGCGTAGCGCGGAAATGTTTTGTATTTTACACTATTTTGGCCCTGAATTTTGCTAGAAAAGGGGCTACTTGCCCTTTTTCTTTTCCTTTGCCCTCCTGATTTTCTCTTTCATTTTTTTTTGTCAGAGGGCACTTTTTCTTTCATTTTTTTGTCAGGGGGCCACTCTGCCCCAACCTGCCCCCCCCCGCCCCGCTGGCTACGCTACTGATTAGCTGTTTTACTACGAGTTATTGCCATCGATTTGGCTAAATGACAATCAGCAATACGGAGTGAATTTTCTCAGGCGGCATAGGACACGCAACACGGACGTACGAGGCTGGCGAAGATACAGGGCTGACAGCCCCATTCACAATACACGGTTAGCGATTATAAATGGACAATTAACATACTTGCAGTGGGGTACTTTGCAGAACCCCACCGGTTTTAGAGTAAGATAATTTTGCTTTGACACCACATAACAAATGTGACTGGACGCGGCGAATCAGCCGTAAAGTCGGCCCAGGTCAATTTTTTTTTATTTCGTGTTTAGAAAATATATACCATAAGCTTTAAAATGGTATATCATTTGACTTCAAACGATATCCAAAAGCGGGGTTATGATTTGTTGAACTCTGTTCCTTCGACAAAATTGTATTTGTTATCGGTTCTACATGTGTCTCTTTTTCTACATTTCTGGTAATAAATATCCAACAGTCATAATTGGCGGTCATTTCAAATCATCCCCAAGTCAACGAGGTTCAGAAATATCCTCTCATTGTTCATTGTTGATTATACATACCTAGACAAAATACAATGCTTTGTTATCTACCACTTGAACAGGATTTAGCCAAAGCAAACAAAGACAAGAACTATTCTATAGAAATAGGTAGAAGCTTATTATCCTCTTCAGCAGTAGTATTATTGATTTAAACAGCGTTTGATAAGATACTTGTCGCAACGAATTGATACACTAATGAATACGACCTCCACATACATTTTACACTTTAATTCAGAATACAATTTGCCGAGTTTACGGCTGATTCGCCGCGTCCACTCACAAATTTAGAATTGTTTGTGAAGATTTCATGATTATGTGTTAATCCAATGGCGACGTCAAAAATAGCGATATCGCATCCACCATCATCTGAATTTTCTCGAGTAAATTTACTGGACGCACGACACCATGGGCTCAGACATGTTAGCATTAAGGAATGTGGCTCGAGCGCAGTGGGTGGTCTACCAATGCATTTGAATAGGAAGAATTCGTCCTTTGACATGTTTGAAGCAAAAAAAAAAGACTCATCTCTCCAAACGAAATCATTAAATAGATCACTTTTGGCTGTTATAATTACTGATAAGTCCCAACTTACGCTCCCGTAAATTCACATACGCGCACGCAGGCATACATTAAGTAAACCGCAACTAACGTAGGTGTTGCGCGCAACTGTGTGCATGCCATTCTGATGTTGGTTTCACACTCCCATGCCGCTTGGAGCTGAGCAGTCAAACGGACTCAATCAAGGCTTGTCATTAGCTAAAACTTGGCATATGGCAGTATGACGGAGGCATGCTGATTCTATATCAATCCATGATGTTATGAGTAGTCTTCGCCAATTACATGCCTATATAAAGCTGGACAAAGCATATCGAAGACCAAAGTGACGACTTATTTTTAACCATTTGATCGGAGCGGGACGAATGCCCCTCTGGAAATACATGTATAGTGCGCCACTGGAATACATGTCCTTATCATGTGCTTTACATAAACTATGATAATAAAAAGAATAATACTGTAACATTGAATCTTTATACTTACTGTCAACAGTGCGTAGTTACCTTTATTTCTGTATAGGTAATCTTAATATTTCAAGTTGTAGTCCACAGAAAGGGCGTTGTCTGTCGTTAAAATGGCTGCGATCTTGCTGGAATTGTGACGATGGTGCTTATCTGAAGTTAATATCTCCAATAGATAATACCAACAACATTATTAAGTGTGTGGTAAAATTTCACCGACGGCCTCATGATCCAAATTGAACAACAATCATATTTCAACTTCACAAAGCGCAAGAAATTATATTTTAATTTACGGTACACATGAAAATTACAGGGTCCAAAACATTTCGGCACATAAACTTATGATTTTTGTAAATTATTATTTATTTACGATTTGAAATGCAAAAAACATCATTTCACAATTATCAAAAATCAAAGTCCAAATTACAATATTTTCGCCCGCTTATAGGCAAATAATAGTAAAACATAATTTGCTCAAATGAACAGATACAAGATACCGCATCAGATAGGATCAAAGTTTACGCTGGTTAAACCAACATGGTCAATAGTCTGTTTCTTCAAAAATATTTGCATGGAAAAGGCATATATTGCTACAATCACAATTGAGGTTTCGAGTTTGCAGTCTTTTAATGGCTTGTTTTACGCTTAAAAGTCTAGTTCGGTAAAAATCAAGATTTGTAATGGTAAAATCTGCTGCTATAGATATAAAGACGATTGTACTATCATGTTAGCCATATAATGCATATCTGTTGTATTAACCCATTTGATCATATTCGGAAATAATAATAATTTGGGTAATGGGGACATCTTATTTAGTTCGTTATTTGATAGTAACTGCCACGCTTTCTTTTCAGAAAACTATCCTTTTAATATCACTCATTTTGATTCAAAACTGACAAAAAGTACAAGATAATCAAAGGACTACCCAGCAAACACAAAAGGTCATGAAAACATTTTTAAAACGTTATTGTAAAATATTTTGTCCACTTAAATAACATTCTGTTTAGAATATTTTGCATCAAGTTTTCAAAAATGTTGTTTGAATATTATTAAAAAGTTTTTATTCCCTTTATATAACCCGACATTTAAACATTTTCTGTAAACCGTTTTGTGTTTGCTGTGTAGTTGTCTTTTTCTGAAAATGGATCGGTATTCACTGATGTCAAAAATCAGAATTGGCGCTAGAACCCAATGTTGATGGACATAAATATGACAAAGCTGTATCAATTTCATTTTTCAATATTTCCTCACTAGGATGAACATGAAACATAGTCCAATGGCAAGTTGTCATATCCCACACATCAATAAGGGTGACATTCATTCCCGCCATTTCTTCTCTCAATACACCATTTATTTGATCTAAAAACCAATTACTTTCATCGATAAGATCCATATCACGCGTGTTTGCTGTTTTTATAAAAACTGGAACATCCGCGTTTCGAGTTTGCAGTCTTTTTATTGCTTGTTTTACGCTTAAAAGTCTAGTTCTGTAAAAATCAAGATTTGTAATGGTAAAATGTGCTGCGATAGATATGAAGATGATTGTACCGGTATGAGCGGGGAGTTTATCAATCATGTTAGCCATGTAATGCATATCTGTTGTATTAACCCATTTGATCATATTGGGAAAACCATGGTGATGGTAATGCATTGTTATGTTATTGTCTTTACTCCGCCATACATCATCTCCCATTCTATAGTTTGCATTATACACATATCTATTCCCAAATTTGGTATTGTCAAATGACTCCGCAAGGTATGTAAACCATTGCCGAATAGTTGAATCTCCCAAAAAATACACAACACGGTTTTGTAAACAAAGCTTTATCTCGCGAATTGCGAAGTGGGATAGCTTGCAATTGAAGGATTCCCATGATTCTTTGTAATAGTATCCTGAGGTTGGTGCACTTCCTTTGTTGTTGCTTCCCATGATGCAACTTGGTAATTTGTGCGGAATACATGTGCTTTTTGCGGGTCCTGTCAAATAAAATAAGAATTGGCCTTAAGTGGCAGAATGTAAAATGTGTTTAGACGAATTTTAACAGAGTTTGGTTCTGAAAACGAACGTCATTTTTCAATACTTTCGAAGCCAATTACTAGGCCAGTATTATGCGTAAGTTACCGCTCATATAGACTAAACTAAAAAGATTGAATAAGTATTTAATTTTGAATCTGATCAAAATTAAAATTTAAATGTTTGATGATTACAATTTAAAATTACTGTCCTTTGGGATATAAACTCCGGTGAATGTGGTTAGTTTCTTTGAAGAAACCACGACGAAAGTGTGACAAGAAATTTAGAAAAAGAACTATATTTATGTAATTTCAATTAAAGCAGATGAAAACATTGTATAAAAGTTCATCAACATCTTCAATTATTGCTAAATATTACCTTTGGATGTAACTCGGAAGACATTCGATCCAAAGCTGTGCAGTCGAACAGGTCTGAACAAAAGACAAAGATAATAGTACATCCGAGTTGATTACAATGTTCTTGTTGAAAACTCTTTAAACAAATCAGTCGTATTTTATCAACATTGTAGCTCAAATGCAACCATATTATTAGGGACACAACATGCTTCCAGTATGACACCTGTTACCAACTTTGACACCCATTTGGGCGAAGGTCACTTTCTGGAAAGCTGAACTGAGCGAGGGTAATCTGATGTGGTTTCATATCTGGGTTATATACCCGGGGGCACCGACAGACCCCCTATATTTGAACAAAATAGAGCTCCAAAAGACACTTGATTTTGATAATTTCAGCTCTAAAAGACCCCAAAATTGCTCATTCCTCATAATTATTTCTGGTGTTTTTTGGCGATTTTCAACCGAAAAGCCAAGAAAGACCCTGTTGATTTTTGGGAAATAAAGCTATTCTCAGATAAATATCAGAAATCCTGTATCTGACTAGAAATCCATAGGTTTTCTTTCAAACGTTTAGTTGGATTTTTGCCTCACCGTGCTCACCAGTGAATGCTTATTGCAATTCTAACTATTGCAAAGGTCAAACTGAAATTCCAATTAATTCTTTGAAAGTGATCGGATGTGCGCCTCCTTTTTTGTCGATGAAATCTTAAATAGGTATCATTGGAATGTTAACAAAACTTTGAATGAGCTATAATATAGCTGATGGCCGGGGCTGATGGTGATGTTCCACATTTTGATAGGATTACTCATATTTTCACTATCTAACTCACCGTTCAAACAGACGTCTTTCACGCAGATGCATCAAGTGTAATATTGGTATCGCTCCTTTTTCTGTTTGTGAATGTTGTTCATAGGAAGAACAAGGAAATCCCGCAGGTTTTATACAATACCATGGTGATCCTGTCTTAGAATCGGTAAAATTACAAAATTCTACAATGCTCGATGTATTCTCAAAGTATTCCACATACATGTGCGTAGTCACGTGGCAAAATGTCTTTGTCGTCTGATTGTTTGATTTAAATTTGCCGATGAATATCTGTCTGGCGGGAAAATAGTCTCTTACGCGTCGTAATGAATTAACAGCTTCACTAGGATGTACCAAAAAGACGGTGACTTTAACGGTTCCAGCCCAACGAAGAGTAAACTTCACCGTGTAAGTTCCATTTTGATGATCTACTATATCATCATCAGGTGGAGAACTTGCGCGAGAACCAAAATCGTAAATATTGGCGAAGAAATAGTCCCCTCCTGTTGATTTTATTTTATTGCTAACATCTCTTGCTACTATCTCAACAGTAATTGTATCACACAGAGAGAATTTGGATCTATAGTTGGTAATCTTGAAGGACGACGTAGTAGCCTTGGTTGGAAGCGTCCAAATGTCCTTGTATTCAAAGGCACTTGGATATGCCTCACGTAGAGATGGAATGGTAAGACTAGTGGAGGTGTAGGACTTCAGCCAATCTGGTGCTGGGAGGTGATGGATTTCTACAGAGGGTGGAGGTCCTTTGTGGTGGTTCCACAGAAGAAGTTTTGGCTGTGTGAAGAAAAGTAATTATGGTTGAACGTTTGTATGTAAAATAACTTGCAAGCACGTTTAGATGTATAAAAGTGTACGGTAAATTATCAACCTATCAACCAACGTAATTTTACCCATCAGAAAACTAGTCATGAATATCATAGGCCTATATCCGTGAAACATGTTTGAAAATACGTTTGACATTTTCCGTTAGCTTATAGCATATCGTATCTCTCCTGAATTCTGCCCATTTTGCACACATTTTTTATTATGTCATTTTCTTTAATTTCCTGTTTCTTATCATCAAATATTTTGAGTATAAATGAAAAATGGGAACACGAATTTGACAACATGTACATGACATTGTTGCAAAAAGGTCTAATCTCGTTGAATCTCGCCATAATACATTTATACGAGATAATACTAAATAAGATACATTTGACTACGGGGCAATACACTGCAAACTACAATCTAAATATCACCATTCTTTTACTACTGTTTTTCACTTACCGATTTATTCCTTTCGACGGTGACATTTGTGTAATACAGTATCAGAACACCGATTGCCAATAGCAAAAACATTACATATCGTATCTGTTTCATATTAAAAAAATCTATCTACCCAATTATCCACACAGTCTGTTATTCAATGTTAGTTTAGCGTGCTTCACAAATTGCATGAGATTTCATGGCAGCAAAGCACAGTCATTTAACGATTATAATGACTATTTTGTCCTCAGTATCTTGCTGGCAAACTTGGCAATTTGAAATCACGGCATCTTCAGTATTCTTACATATTTATCCAGGTTTACAGTCATAGAATATATTCGCCTCGTATACTATTGTTGACCTGAATTCGCAGTAAACATGACAGAGTGGGACTCCCTTCAGAGGGATTCCCTTAATTCTGATTCACGCACTTATTTCCGTCGTATGTCTGCACAACAAAACTGGACCTATACGCGCTAATTTGTGACTCATTATGTTTACCTGTAATAGATCGAACCTCAAGGAGACATTCGGATCGAAAGATATAATTTGGTTTATTTAAAATGTTGATAAAAGAAACATTTTTCCGAATAAAGATTTATTCTATTTCAACGAAAGTTACAAAATTGCCTTATAATAAAATAATCATTTAAAACATGGCGTAATTTCAGACGTAATCAAGCTGACCTTATATAATCAATTACTTCCTGTGTCATTTTGGGGTTACACTGACGTGTATTTCTTTAGGCATTATGCCAGGAAATAATTTAATGAATAAAACAAAACAGAAAGCGTACATTTAAGCTGTGTTCATAGTCAATTTTATTGCACTTGAATATGATTGCTAATTAATGGATGTGGCTATATATAATTTTATTACATCCGCAGTTTAACACCCCGTACATATTGTCATAATTGTGTTTTGGTGGTATTAATTGGTTTTTTTTTCACATAATTCGAATGATCACATTGATTAGCTCGCGATCGCGGCACAGTGCAAGCTTTTTTTATTCCTTAGACATTTCTTTGAACACTTCAAGAGTTTCTTTAAGACACTTCAAGAAGTGGTCGCAGTCTTCCTTGGTGTGCTTAAGCGAAAGATACAATTTCGTTCCCATTGGATTTAAAAAGATCCCTCGTCTGAAAGCAAATCACAAAAGTAAACTTTGTTTAAATACACGCTGGTGGCGAAATAAATACATATTGTGAAAGATGCTTGCGAACAGCTTTAATTCAAACGTATCGTCTATTTAAGCAATCTGGACCTGCATTCTCCAAATAGGCATTCTCCAAATAGGGAACGATCAATTGCGAATTGCGGGATCCCTATTGCTGAGACTGTATGTCATTTACGTAATATCAATAGCTTCTGAGACTGTATGTCATTTACGTAATATCAATAGCTTAAAACAATAGAACAAACAACAATGCCATCAGCGACCAATCTGCCATGCTGAGGTGTAGTAAGTTCAGGTCAATCCTATTCGTTTCCCATATCCAAATATATAGTATACCATTATGCATAACAGTATTATCATATAATGATAATAATTATCCACGCATTAATTGCAACATTCAAATATCCCACGAGAAATAATGGTGGTGCTACCACTAGAGGGCCAAAATTGCCGGATTCATGTATAAAAAATTGTATATTATTGTACTATAGGCTACATGTAGGTAAAATTGCATTGAATCAGTCATTACCTGAACAATCCAAGCATTGTATGTCTTCGTTGCTTGGCATTTTCCAGTCTTTTCTGTTCCCTGTAGCTGTAGTCGTGTACCATCTTCTCGGTATGAAGAATTTGTGCCAGAGGACCATCTCCTATGACGTACCCTGTATATTGATTATGATATAACAGAGATCATTATGGTGATTCCTGAAAGCCCTTGTTTGAAACAGAGGATGCGAACAAAATCATTACCGCGCACTCTCGATCAGTCACGTGTGCGAAGACGATGTGACGTATTCTCCGTTTCAAAATGCTTGAAAGTTTTTAATAGAAGTATTAAATTGATTAGTAATAAATATTTCTTAAAGAAAATATGAGTAATACACATTGGCGACATATGCCATGTATGCGCTGGAATTAAATAGCGAAATTTCTTTGTTTTGCCTCATCTATTTCTATCTGTCAAATGGGACATATCTGACACTAAACTATACATTTTGTGGAAGAAAAGAAATACAATTGTATTTCTTATGAAAATATGACAAAACCAAACCAAAGTTGTCCTTTCTTACCTGTAACACCGACAGTGTCTAGACAATGTTGCATTCCTTCTCTTAAATACGCGCCAATTTCATGAAGTTGCTTGTACGTGTCTGTATAGGTATTTTAAAATGAAAACCAATAATTAAACAGGTTTTTAAAAAAAGCACACTTCTTGATCTACAGCTTCATCCAAAGTCACTTACTCCATCAGAAACCTATATAGGACTTCATAATGTTTGTGTGCATACTTGCAGTGTTGGGTCGTTTGACAAAGACATTTGTATTTTTTCTGTCTGTCAATGTCTGTTGACATACGAAAAAATTGTAACACCACACACAGCGACAACGCCTGGTAAATAATTCATCGGTTATTACAGTACCGGTGCAGAGCTGTGTAAGTCATGTAAGTGGTCGAGCTTTCGTTAGATGTGTACCTACTGAAGTCAGAGACAGTCTGACAAAAGCTATGCCGGTCACACAGAGACCGGCCGCACCGGTACTGCGCCCGGGGGGCATTCCCCCTTTGGAGGTGACGCGTTAAGACCCCCTTTTTCAGCGTCGCTGTCAATCGAACACATGCTCTATTTTTCCATTTAATCTGTCACCCAAAGACCCTTACAAGTCCAACTTAAACAGCAACTTTCATTTATCACTGATTTTGTTACTTGTTTTGAAAAAAAAAAAACCAAAGAAATTTGAAGCCATTTAGAACTCGATGTTCGAGGTTTCTGTGTGGCACTGTTTCGGCTCTCACCCAAAGGTTCCATTAAAAAAGGTCATGTTCTCACCAAATTACCCCATATTATTTACAATTTGCTCTCACCGAATGCCAAAATCATACTCCCACCCAATGACCCCATATTTTTTTACATTTTGCTCTCACCGAATGCCCCTTACTGCGAAAGTGACAGCCCTACACAGTATAACCATTTCATATTGAAGTCCCCCAGGGAGCTCCGGGGGTACTGCGATAACTGATAGCACACTCATAGAAATAATATTTCATTATTATACTATTACAATACAATATTTTCAAACAGAGTTGTCCCATATAATGCTTAAACAAGCAGTGACGTTTCAGTTTTGTACATTCAGCCCATGCTACCCCAGTCTCATACCTTGTTGTTTATAGATGTCAAGCGCCGCCAAAGCTGCTGAGCAACAAATAGGGTTACCTCCTAACGAGGACGCTGTCCACACATACCGATTATCTCTATCCATAAGATCTTCACTCACAAGTCTAGCAAAGATATTAAAAAACAATCAAAGTAAATAAATAATAGGGTGAATAGTGCGTCTTGACTTCTCAAACACTGTCAAGAAGACCTTTAATATTTTTTAACTTTTTTAATGCAAATACGGTGGATCTTTCTTCATAGTGTTACGAGTCGTACTTGACTCAAGGCCAAAATCACCTTTTACCCGAACTCACACAAATGCACAACACAAATACACTGTTTGATTAAGCTAACAAAATCTAAGTCTTTAATTGAAAGCACGTTATGATTGGTACAATATATGACAACAAATGCACATACACAATGATCAAATATAATCACTCTTTAACTATTTAGTACTTAGCCAGCATTCTTATTCTTGGTGATCATAAAGTTCTTGCCATGTTCTGGACGACTGATGTAATATATCCTTATTCACTTGTCCTGCGAAAATCAGCGAAGTCCAGTGTACACTTGAGTTTATAAATCTCCTTGCGTATGAAATCCTCACACAAAAATGACGTTGCTTTCTGCAAACCGTTATCTCCTTGCGCTGCTTTCTCTAAACGTAACTCCTTGCGCTGCTTTCTCCAAACTTGGTGCTATTTCCACCTTTCACACAATATCTTCAGGAAGCAGGACTGCGATGCAGTTGTCACCACTTATTTTGACAGTTGTTTTGCTCCTTTAACCAGACTTCAGCAAATCGGCAGAAGAATATATTTTCCTTTCTTGGAAGAAGTACGTTCTTTGACGTATTCTAGATCTTCTCCGACAACACTGGCAGGTAGTAGTGCATTGACTACTTAAATTAATTCTGGTTCGCAATTTCCTTTCTTTGACGGAATTGGACTGTAAGCATATTAGCTAGCTAGCCCAGATCAACACTACAAACTGTGACAATAATTGTGTTTACATTTTCTTATATATCAAGCAGTGGGAAATCCCAAGTATTAATAGCCAAATGTGATCTTGGAAATTCCCAAGCCTTAATTATAACATTAACCTTTCACATGACATCATTTCCTGAGGGGAATCCCCGTCACATTACTTCCTGAGGGGAATCCCATACGATGTCATCTTCACTTTACAAACTCAGGGGGTTTCCAAATATTCCAAATTAGATATGATTCAATTTGTTTTGCTCAATTTAAGAGGGGAATTCCCCCAAAATGTCATCACTCATGTAACTTTGTAAACAAAGATAAATCATCAAATTAAATTACTCAGGGCACATCACAATAGTGGAATCAGGCAATCAGAGGGAGTTGACATGACAGGATTAGCTTTGGGTACGTGGCTCTTCGGTACTTGGACGCGCTGTTCATATTGGTAGAAGTTTCGACTATTCATATTCACTCCTTCGACATACTCCGGGAGAGCACGGCGGTATGGTTTTTTGATCTTTATGAAGCAATGAAAAATGCAATACATAGGCCCCTAATACATTTTCTAATTTTTTAAAATAATCTCATATATCAGAGTGTTGGGTTTTTGGTTTTCTACCTTTGCTCTTTCAGAGGGATATCGGGTTGCGCCAAATATTACTACAAGGTTTTACTGTACGTAACTGTTTTGCCTTTGTTCTTGACTTTCATAGGCCTAATGATATATATTTGGCTTTCATTCCACTTTGACTTTCTTCATCCTTTCGGAGGCCACGACAGCCATCTTATACCATGACTACTGCCTTCCAACCATTTCCATCTCCAATATCACCAGAGCCATTCCATGTCAACTCCAGGGATGTGCACCGCAGCACCTCTTCAATTTTTTTTCTTTTTCTGTGTGGTGGTAGATATTGATGAGAAAGCAAAATCCTGAACATTTGAGCTTCATACTTCATTTCGTTTTCCCGTGGCATCAATTTGAAATTTAGGGGGGTCAGCGTAAAAAATGTGTCGCAACGCGAAAGACGATGTTTGGAGGGCCATAAATGTATAAAGGGAACCCCCAACAACTTTGAAAAGTATGTATCCTGGGGTACTTTTTTGTGTAAAATTCAAATCTGGCATTAGAAAACTTATGAATCCTTTACTTTAAAAGATATAGGGCCCTCAAAATGCAACTTCGTCCATCCAGGACCAATTTCGGGGGGTCAGAACTCCAAAAGTAAAAATAATTTTATTGTCCATTTTTTGCCAGTCAGAGCTCTTTGGTAGGACATTACTCTTATCCCATATTAAGCCTATTAGAATACTTTTAGCTGAGATATTACCCATGCAAAACTCCAATTATACATTTTTTGTACATTTTGACCCCCCTGAAAACCAATGTCAGACAATTTGCCCTACCATCAACTTCAGGTATGTTGAAAATGTGTTCTTGGACAACATTTCTGAGAGATATTGGCTTTGGGACTCGATGACTTTGCTTTAAAAACATCAGTTAGGTTTGCCTACTCACATATATGTCATTCCAACCACATCAACAAAATGGGATGGTTGGTCAGTGGTCATCCCCTCAAATTTTGCTGAAAATCATTTCTAGCATATCTCTATGAGCATAATGAACACATGGAAAAAATGAATGCTCAACTCCAAGCGGTTTTGGAATATGGCTTGTCAGAAATTTGGCCCAGACCCCCATTTTGCTCTCTGAAGTTGCGACGTTGAATTAGTAGCGTTTTGGAACACTCATATTTGACTTTGCAAAAAAGATATTATGCTGAAAAGTACTATAAACTGGGGTGACTGTTACCCAGAAAAACAGAATCTGGTCTCAGAAACAGTGCATCTTATCTACTGAAGAAGTTATGGGTCTATCAAAACCTTGTTTCGTTTTGTCAAAACTTTATTTGTCAAAAGAGTTTGAGACCCCCTCGAAATACAATGTTTCTGAGTCCTGATAAAACGAAGATTCTTTTGCAATTTGAGGGCCCTATATCTTTTAAAGTAAAGGAGTCAATGTTGTCTGATGCCAGATTTGAATTCTGGACACAAAAAAAAAGATTTGAATTCTCACAAAAAGTACTCCAGGATACATACTTTTCAAAGTTGTTGGGGTTCCTTTATACATTTATGGACCTCCAAACATCGTCTTCGCGTTGCGACACATTTTTACGCTGACCCCCTAAATTTCAAATTGATGCCACGGGAAAACGAAATGGAGTGTGAAGCTCAAATTTTCAGGATTTCACTTTCTCATCAATATCTACCACCACACAGAAAAAGAAAAAAATTGAAGAGGTGCTGCGGTGCACATCCCTGGAGTTGACATGGAATGGCTCACCATCGATTTGTGTTCAACTTTACATCTGACTTTAATTTTAAGGCGAACCTTGCCGAAATAAATATCCGTCATAATAATAATTCAATTTTCTTAATTAATTTGTTTGTTATTGTGTACAGCTCTCAATACAAATATACCTTACCTCATGATCTCTTGTTTTCCGCCAAAAACTCCAATCGGATAGCCTCCACCCAATGCTTTTCCATATGCAACCAAGTCAGGTATAACGCCATAATATTCTTGGGCTCCACCCAAGGCTAATCTAAAGCCAGTGACTACCTCATCAAAGATAAGCAGGATGTCGTGACGGGTTGTCATTTCTCGTAAACTTTCTAAGAATCCTGGCTGGTAACAAAATATTTCCGAAAAACAAAAGGCCAACAACAAACAAACTCTTTTTAATACCTATGAAAATCCTCAACTCTCACAAGTAAGAGAGATCGTGCAAACTTATTTTAGGAAGAAATCATAAATATTAAAGCATGATTTTGACCCAATTTTCAAGCATTTTGCACAAATTTGGTCAAAAATAAAACAAATTTACCAATTTGTTCCTATATAGATCTTTATATCTATTCTTTTTTAAATCTATTACAAAAACAATTTTACCGAAGAAAAGTATTTTGTTATGTTGTTCACAAAATATTTGGGTCTTAATCATGCTTTTTTACGATTTTTTTTCAAACCTGAGTATTTTTACATACAGGGATTTGCCACAATATGGTATATCACCATCGATTTGTGTGCAAGAAGGCGGTGAAATGTCATATATTTTTAAGGCGTCTATAACGTAATGAGACTATCAAGTTGAATATTACCAATGGTGTCGTACAACGGTGTAGTGGTTCAACAATTACTGCTGCTATATCGTCAGCATGTTCCTTCAGGATAGATTGGATCTGGAAAAGCTGATTATATGGTGCCACCAAAACACTATCCTTTACATGGTCTATACCTGCAAGAAAATTTAAGAAGGATGGTGATAAAACTGTTATGTTTTTTAAAAGGGCATTTCGTTTCACAGCATCATCCCCCGCTTTTCTCTAAAAGAGTTGAGATTGTTATACCACTGGAAACTTTTGGCTACATAATGTTTATGTACAAACAATTTCTTGCAGATTAATTCGTTCAGCAAAAATATAGTGAAATTTGAATTACGTTCTGGTGCACCAGAACGAAATTCAACGCATTGTCTATGGAGCAGTGTAATACACATAATCATGCATAACTCGCAAACGCAAAATTGGAATCAACTGAAATTTTGGCAATAAGCTTTTTTTGTGGATATCTACTGAAAAATGTCATAAAAAGAGGGTGCTAGGGTCCCGAAATACTCCTTTAATAGGCAAGACACTTCTTTTTACATGTTTAACAAGGTTATTATAACTAAAGTTCACAAACATTAGGTAAGTAATACGTTTGTATTAATTACAGAAAACATTTGCATATTTCGGTAAGTTATCGCACAATGACATTATTCAGTTAGGCATGCATGTTAACACAATTTTATAAAATTCAATAACATGAACAACAACAACAAAAATGAACGAACTCGACGACGATGAAAATAACGACAGATGAATTGCTCCACCACCACTTTGACTTACGCCAGCACAAAAGCAAGAGCAGCATGCAGTAACTACAATAAGAAAAGAAACACAATAGTAAGAAAATACCTGCACTTGTGGTTTCAGCCTGAGGGTAGGGTTTGTAATGCCTTGGAAATAAACTGATTGTGCCTTCGTCGTTGCCTCCATGATATGCGCCTATGTGAACAAAAAAATGGCAAATTAAGTTAACTTCTCAAATTCAAATATGGAGGCATTACATATAGGCCTAATACAGAGCGTAAGACCATATGTAAGTGCATATTATTACATGATTAGTTTTATTATGGTTTGATAAATTCAAATGTTATTTACTCACTGACGTGAGCTTTCGCTATCCATCCAGTGATCTGGTCCGCTATATGGTTTTGCATCCGTTCATTTACTAAATATTGTTTAGTTAGGCCTATATTTGAATATTCAGAAAGTTGATTTATTTATTATAATTGCTGCAAACAAAGTTTATGATAACAAGCAAAAAAGTTATTATTATAGATGTCGTGAGTACATATCCTAATTGTTGTGAGTGCAAAACCACACAATGGTCTTGCACTGAACAGGCTTTCTTCTTTTTATTGCGTACAAGACCATCGTAAGTTCCACTTACGATGTTTTGGGTTTGAAACTGATCGCTCATCGTAAGTGCCACTTACGATGTTTTGGACTCACTGAACACTCATTGTTTGCCCAGTGTCGGTACAAGACTAAACACTCATTTTTGTTCGGTGAAAGACATGTCGTAAGTACTGCACTTACGATGGTCTTAAAGTCAACAGTCGTTTTGGACTTGAAACGGATGGTCTTGCACTGAACAGTCTTCCTTCTTTGTTGCGCACAAGACCGTCGTAAGTGCCACTTACGATGTTTTGAACTTGAAACTGAAATCTCATTGTTTGCTCATTGTCGGTACAAAATCATTTTGTGTTCGCTGCAAGACATATCGTAAGTGCTGCACTTACGATGGTCTTGTAGTCAACCCTCGTTTTTCATTGCGCGCAAGACCATCTTAAGTGTAACTTTCAATTGTCTTACACTCAAACAAAACTAAAATACACGTACGATGTATTACTAGTAATTAAAATTTAATAGCACATGCCATAAACTCTAAACTGTGAGTTTCCACATTTATTTTAAACATTCACCAACTTACAAAATTCGCCAAAAATATCACTTACGATAGTCTTGTTCTCTGCCGACGAAAGCTCATCTAATTTGGGGCACGGTACTCTGCCCACGAAAGCTCATCTAATTTGGGGCACGGTGGCTCAGTGGATACGGCCTTGGACTCATAATCTGAGAGCTTGCTCGACGTGCGTGGGGTCGAGTCCCCGTCCCGCCACCGTGTTGTGCCCTTGGGCAAGGCGCTTTGCCTCACTTGCCTCACCCCACCCAGATGTAATGGGAAGCTGTTAGGGGTAGTCACAGTCGTTGTACTGATGAACCCTGCGCCATTTGTAAGCTGCAAACGTGGTTCCGACATATTCTAATGACGGCGGAATAAATGTAAAGCGACTTGAGGCTGTTTACGGCATAAAGCGCTATATAAATATCTACGTTTATTTATTTATTTGTCTACAGGATTAAAGACACTTTCTGAATATTTTATACCTTCGAATTTTAGGATCTTTTTCTTTCCTGTTATAGCTCGTGCCAGACGCATACAGTACATCGTTGCTTCTGTACCTGCAGAAAAAAATTAAATAATGGTTTGCTTCTCGAAGTGAGTCAAAACATTACGCTACAGACTGCCTTAACAAATAAATCCTTTTTTATCAACGTTTTAGCTGAAAGGGTAACCATAGCTCCCTACTCTAGCGAAAAATTACTTCCAGAGCAAAACAAATGCTTCCAGTATGACCTGATGACCCTTTACCTGTTATATACAAACTGTCAAAATTTGATAACCTAATGACCTTTTCAGTAAATCCCATAAGCCTTTGCGAGTACACCTGAGATGTCGTCATTTGACGTCACGCCGATCTACGCCGATGCGCACATCGTTCAGCGAACATAGTTACTGCGCATTGCAAGTCGGCGTGATGTCAAATGACAACTTCTCAAGCGTAGGCCTACTCGCAAAGGCTTAGGCACATCCCAGCAAACACAAAACGTTTTCGACATCATTCGCAAAAGGTTATAAAAGGTTGTCAGAAAACGTTGAAATGTCGGGTTATATAAAGGGTACATTAATGGTATAAAACGTTTTCATAACATTAAATAACATTTGTTGGTAATTTGCTGCACAGGAAACACAAATGTTTTACAGAAAACATTTAAATGTCGGGTTATATAAAGGGTATAAAAACGTTTTAATAACATTCCAAAAACATTTTTGAAAACTTGGTACAAATCATTCTAAACAGAATGTTATTTTGGGGTGGGAAAAATATTTTGCAAAAAATGTTTGCCCAAAATATTTACAATAACGTTTTTAAAATGTTTTCACGACCTTTATACATGTATAACCCGACATTTAAATGTTATTAAAACGTTTTGTAAAAAACATTTTAAGAACATTTCTGTGTTTGCTGGGTGCAAATATTTTAACATTATGTTATTTAAGTGTTGACAAAATATTTGGCCAAAAATATTTGGCCAAAAATGTTTACAATGACATTTTGAAAACATTTCAAAAATATTGTTTTTTGGTTGTCATACAAAACGTTTTAAAACGATTTCATGACCTTTATATAACCCGACATTTTAATGTTATTAAAACGTTTTTACCTAAACCAAAACCCAAAATATAACTTATTAAAAACGTTTTTAAAACGTTTTTGTGTTTGCTGGGATGTCACATCCCGGGGATGTCACTTTCTGGAAAGCTGGACTGAACGTGGAAATTATGATTGATGTAATTGATTCCCCATCTTTTGAGAATTAATGGTGTCGAAAAACAAAAAGGACCTGTAGGATATTGATATTTTGTTACAATTAATTCCAGAGGATGATTTAAGGAAGCCCCATCATGCACTGTAAAAGTGTTATCACTAGAGTTTCAACTGCCACTTTACTTTTCAAATCCCATTGAACTCTGTGCAAAAGATGTTGTTTTAGAATTGCCCGTGTGTCGTCATTACTTGGTCGATTTCAGATCTAAAGTGATGTATGCATGAAGGATAATTCACACCTTCTGTAGATAACATAAAATGTGAAATCGACCAACTTTTTGAAGGTGTTTTTATTGTAAATATATCTGTCCAAATTCAAATTTAACCATGCACGTGTGTATGCAGTGGGCGGGCAGTGGTGTCATGTTCACTCACACAGCTGTGCTAACCGCAAGACTTGCTGGGAAGTGCTTAAATCATCCTCTGAATTAATTCATAAAGGTAACGAGAGTCTTATTATAATATGATGTTTTGTAAGAATTTAAAATTTCACAAGTACCTGATGCACAGAATCTCATCTGCTCCATGGCTGGACTCAAGTTAACCTGGGACATACAAAAGAACAAGGGAAAGATGCCATGAAGAACCACGAGAGAAAACATTATCACATAAATCATTTGTAAATAGCAAGAAGTTCAGATCATACTTTAATATAAAAATAAACAGTGTTGTGAGTTTTCTTTTCTTCTTCAAGTTCATAATTATAGGCTTTTACATGTTTTATACACTATGATCACGCAAGTTGCATATTTTTTCTTTATTTAAACGCTTTCTGAAACCCATTGATTCTTTCTGATTTGTAACAGAATGCAGCTGCAGCGTCAACAAAATGCATTAACCCTCATCCAAATGATGTTTGGAGTTGTGTAGTTGGAATCCCCGGCCTTCCCTACATTTTGATCAATGAGCTTAAAGGATGGTTGGACAATAATTACATGTAGAGCCGTTTGGCGGTTTGTTTCAGCGTTTACAGCAACAGGTAAAAACCCCTGAGGGGATTATAACACCTATCCCTACCATTCGTTAGACGAGGGTTTAACAGTCTGTAATATTAGGCTATAGAAATGGCGCCTTACCAACTCCTCTGCCAATTCCAGTGCTTTGTCGTTGACATACGCAAAATTGGATCCCAGCTCACATTGCTGTTTCACTGCATTCACTACTTCATCACGTGCGTGGCCAACCAATGCCGTGCCCCATCTATAACAAAGGAGTTGAAACACAACGCGTACGGCAATTGACCACTGTACTTTCGCTAACAAAGTGACTCACATCAGAAAAAAGAAAACGAATTAAAAAAAAATGGAAAAAAATCCAAACAAGTCTGCATCGCAACGATTCTGTTAACTTTCTCGCAAGATGAAAGTTCGGAGAATTTGTACCCCTGTGGTCCAACCCTGCCAATGTTCCTCACGTCACGTCACGTCACGCTATGCTCGATCATTGTTGTTGCAGCTCTCTTTATGACTCTGTCATATCTTCTTGTCTCTTGCTTACCTCGTCTAAATAGTTCCCATGTTATATATGAAGGCGGTAAGGGATTACACCACCTCCGTTTCTGTCTGCCATTCTGAAAGTCTTGTTATCCATCTCGTGACCCACCCATCTCCATTTCGCTTCTTTAATTTTCAACAGTAATTTGACTTGTTGTTGAATTTGTTGTCTTCTTTCACTGTGTTTGATCTCTTAAGGTTATGAAGCATCTTGTTTGTTGCCCACGTTTCTTCCCCATATGTTAGAGTTACACTAGGATCCACAATATGCTTATCTATCAGGGCACACTCATTGAATGACCTTTCACAATTTGGGAACAAAAACTCATACTATGCAACTTCAGTGAGGTCAAATTTTCCACTATGATTGTTTCATTGAGGTTATTGAACTACACCATTGGGATGAGGCCATTGTGGTCCATAGTGTTAGTAATACACACTGGTTATAGACTCACAGAGGATGTCCTTGAATCTTCCAAACCAAATCCAGCCTGCCTTTATCCTTGTCATGACTTCTTTCCTGGTATTGTCTTTTCAATGATGTCCCTTTTTATCACAATGGAGTCCTTAGACTGGAGGTTTGTCATAATTATACTTGCCTTTTGTCTTTGTGAATCTTCAGTTAAATCTTTTTACAATTCTTTGTTCAAGTCATTTAACTGTACCTCATCTTTCTTTACAGATGTTGTGGTCAAAGCTCTACATCGTCTGAAAACCTTACATCTGTTAGCTTCTCGCCACCTATATTGATCCCCTTTCCTGAAGGTCAGGCTTCCTCAGTGGCGTAACTACCGGGGGCAGAGGGGGCAACGTGCCCCGGGCGCCACCCTTAGGGGGCGCCAAATTGACCAATTCAGCATCGATTCTGCGCCCCTCCAAGCGATGAAAGTCAAAAATTTCGCGCGCATTTTGGACATATCTTTCATGTACTCCAAATTTACGCAGTGCTATGAAGAGATCTTTATGCTCCACCGAGTCAAAGGCTTTCTCATAATCAATATATGCGATGGATATTTAAACTTCAGGTTAGGCCAAAAAAAATTGTTGTGTTGCCCTCAACCGCCCTACCCTAAATTCTGAAAAATCAGGGTCGGCATTTTTTTTTTTTTTTTGAATGATGATTTTTACAGATTTGTTCAAAAAAAAATCAATGTTTTTCACTTAAAATTAATATTTTATTGAAAGACTAGTCTTTAATTGATATCTAACAGGTATCCAGAAGTCAAAATTGACAAATGTCCCCTAATTGAAGAAGCATTATTTAATATTTGAGGGGATTTTTAAAAACTGAAGGTTTGGAAAAAAAAATCTGACCGTCCGACACAAATTTCCCATTTTCCCACTTGAGGGCAACACAACAATATTTTTTTTGGCCTTATACTACTAAAATAATATTCTTCTCAATGAGTTGATTTAAGGCATGTGAGGTAGATGTATACTGTCGAATAACAACTTCTGAAGCCTGCCTGTTTCCTATATTTGTTTTCGTCAAGCACCCTTTTATTCTCTTGCGTTATCCTCGTGAAAATCTTATACACCTGGGATAATATAGGCTGATAGGTCTGTAATTCTTTATGTCTGTTTTTTTCTCCGTTTTTGTGAACAAGAGAATCAATTTCGCTTCCTTCCAACAAATTGGGATCCTTATCTCATCCAATATTTGGTTTAAAGTACAACTTATATAAACATGATACACGAATAGTGTTTTCTTTTTCTTTCTTTTTTCTTTTACTATACGCCATTGTTAAAAATTTGCATATTTCTAGTCAAGTTATGATAGGCTATACCATTTCAATTACTTACCCCATTGAAAAATCAAGAAATGTTCTTCCTCTAGTGTCCCAAATCTTACATCCTTTGCCTCCTGCAATAACCGTGGTCAAATCTGCAAGAACGGAAATCACACAGTCTGAGATTCGGGTTTAAACAAAAGAACGTTTTGTGTGTTGGGGTGTGCGTGTAGGGCGAGTGTTTGGGGTGGGGGTATTATGCGTGAGGTGTGCGTTTGCCTCCAAACGAGAACCTACACAATATGGATACACACTATAAAACGAGGACACACCTCCAAACGAGGACGTCCTCGGTTTGAAACTATGACCAGGATGACGTAAATGGTGCATATATAAGATAGGTTCTCCCATAGGGGGTATAGGACGGGTCACAGTTGGATAGTAAGTTGTCTGGTGTGTCTGTGTGAGGTCCACGGTGTGTCGATTAAAAACGGGTGTGTTATCACGAGTCCTCGGTTAGATCCTCGTTAAATCGAGGTCCTCGTTTGACTGACGTATTTACAAACAAGGGCGTGTGTCTACAGCGTTTGCCTGTCAGCGTGATGGTAATGATGCAGATGTATTCCACTGGTGGTGTCTATATGTCTGTGTGACCAGGGGCTATTTTAGGAGAAAAAAGTCACTGCACGTTGGCAAATGTAAAGTTTCGATGATCAACCAGCAGTGACGAGCTTGCGGGGAGGGGTGGAGGGCTGGTCCCTCTCCAGCTTTGGCGATTTTTAAAAATCATGCATTTTAGTCATTTTTGACTTTACCTGATTGGACACTTGACACTCATTATATAGCAATACTTAATCTGCAAACAAAAGTGCAAAATAGGTCTGAATAAAATTTGAATAAAAAAGCAACTTGGCCGAAGGTCTAACATATTGATTTTAGAGGGGAAAATACTGCAGTCAAACGCTTTTCTCACTTGTAGGGCGTTTAGGACTATTTTTACTGGCAAGTTATCAATGTTATTAGCTCAAACGGGTGGGGTCCAAGGATCCACCTTAGATCTTTTGGTGGAATCCATCATCAAAGCCCCTTGCTTGGGCAAGGAGTAGAGTCTCAAGCTCACGAGTATTTTAAAGGCCTTTTTTTATTAAGTTTTCATGATTAACTTGGAAAGCGTTTTCTTGAAGTCGTTTAATAACGCCTTCGAGATTTACAAGTTGATCATATCATACGATATTTACTTATTTTTTGGTGAGTGTAGACAATAATTTGGTTTAATTCATTGAGTTAAAAATTATTTTATTTTATGACCACTCAAACAGTAAGAACGTTCTTCTCTTGAGGTGTTTATTACTGACAACATAATCCCCACTATTTTGTTTCCAAACCACGCACAGTCACATCGCGGAAGAATAGGCCTACATGGATTTGTGCACAAAAGATCTAGATCCTGAAAAGAAACCACAGGTAACCTACTTTTAGCCTTGGTTCAAGGCGTTAGGCCGTTTTTTCACACCACTATTTTCTTTAAAATTGTTTAGTTTATTCACCATGGTCTAAATGGCTTTCCTGCTTAAATATTGTTAAACTATGTCAAACCATATAGTCGGGGTTGGGAACATTAGATTTGGTCGGGAACCTGGAATCGGAGTATAGGCCTAATTTCAATTTTTTTTCGCTTTTCTTGATTATTTTTATATCAGCCATCTTAAAATCGTTTTTAAGACCGTAACCAGACATCTAGATGCTATTAAAAGTTTTGACCAAAACCAAAACGCGTTTATAGCATATGTTTAGAACGTTTTCAAAACATTTTACCTATGTCTCAATGTCTCACTGAGACGAATCCAATTTCACGCATTCCTACACCTCAATGGCAGCCATAGCTGGGTCCCCCCCTTAGGTCTATTCCACCTAAAATGTGAAATGATGTGGCCTTGGTGGGATATTAAGCTGCATTCCATCACCCGTGTTACACGTAATAAAATTCACCATCGATTTTTAAGCGGATTTAATACCGCCTAATTGGGCAGTAAGAACACAAGTTTTGTGCAGACGGGACCCAGTAATGGCCGATTGAATTCTGAACTTCACTTGGCTCGTTGGATTTGTCAATATATCTAATTGCCGAGATATGGGTTAAATTTGCTTATTTTAGAGATATTTCGACTCGGTGACCACATTGCAACCGTAAAGAACTATGTAACAAATACACAGCCTTCTGCTTTTCCATTTTAAAAATGTTACGTCCATTTCACAGTGTTTTGGTAGGCTTTGAAATTACTCGATGATGACAAGCGAGTCAAGGTCCAGAATTTCATTCTAAGACAGTGTCAGAGGATCAGGACCAACAAAGGAATTGCAACGATACTAGCGATTATAACCTTTTTAAAAATCAAAATTAACGATTACACATTTTGGATTTTGTTTACAAATTTTTGGCCCTAAAATTATTCTCATAAGCCGTTTAATGTTGATGGCTACTAGTTACTGGGAATGATATATATTTTAAGTAGCGTAGGCCGGAAAAAAAGTAACAAATACAACCATCTTACATGACTGTTTTAAATACATTTTTAACTATTATGTCTTTTGGGTTATTTTTGGTCATTTTGGTGCCCCAAAAGAGGATTTTGTAAACATGTTAATGTCATTTATCGACTGGTATCTACAAAGAGTAAATTGTGACACCGAAACGAGAAAAACATTGAAGGCAATATGATTGTATTATTATTTTCTCAATTTAAGGGGGTACTACACCCTTCGATAAATTTGTGACTATTTTTGCACTTTTCTCAAAAACTAATAACACACTGGTAACAAAATTTAAATATATTATAGGGGCAAGGAATCCAATTACTACACTGGAATTTCAGTGGCCCAAGACAAGCAGTTCGTTATTTATGATAAGAAATGAGGTACCGCTAGGATGTACCTCATTTCCTATCATATATACTGAACCGCTTGTCTTGAGTCACTGAAATTTCAGTGTAGTAATTGAATTCCTACTAAAAAATATACGTAACTTTTGTTACCAGTGTGTTTCTAGTTCTTGAGAAAAATACAAAAATAGTCACAAATTACCACAAGTGTAGTACCCCCTTAAATCAATTTGAGTAGTTATTGGTAATAGGTGATATTTCTCAATATATCCAAAGCTCAAACTTCATCATGTTCACCAGGCTACGCCAGTGAGTCAGAAACAAATTACTAACAAACTAGTAAGGAGCTATTACTACATTTCTGGTCCTTTTGGCCAAATTTTATCTCTAAAATGAGTGTCCTAAGCATTTTAATGCTGTTTGATGTTTGATTATCTACTTGGAGTAGATGTGGTATACTTAAACTCCGAAAAATCATGCCCTTAATCGAAAGCAATTACCATTGGGTAAATTTCAGTCATTGTACATGTAGTCATATTTTAAATAGCTCAGTGATGACAAATTGGCATGTCGGATTTTATGTCAGGACATGTCACGTCAGAGAATCAGAAACAACAAGATAATGTAACTATAGACGAATCCAACAAGCCAAGTCATGGTCAGGATTTACTCGGCCATTACTGGGTCCCGACTGCACCAAACTGGTGTTATTACTGCCCAAATGGGTGGATTAAATCCGCTTAAAATCGATGTTGAGTTGTATTGTGTTGTAAACTTTCATCATTCTTTTGTCTACGTGTAACACGGGTGATGGAATGCAGTTTAATATCCCAGCCAAGGCCACATCATTTAACATTTTAGGTGGGATTAGACCTAAGGGGGACCCAGCTATGGCTGCCATCGAGGTGTAGGAATGCGTGAAATTGGATTCGTCTATACTGCAATTCCACGTTCACCTCAAATATCCCCTGACTACGGGGTTGGAAAAATGTCTTGAAGTACAGCGAATCCCGCACGTTTTGACGACATAATATAAGTTTATTGTACAAATGCGCACGAAGCGCGCGAACATTTTGCTATATTGACGCTAAAATGGTGAAATATGGTGCAAAAGTAGAATAATTTGAATGAAGAGCGCAAATGAGCACGAGGATAAAATGACTAAATGAGATTAATTTGGACAGAAACCCACATACAGGTGTTACGTCAACGTGGGGTGATTGTATATACTGTGCCCTTATCAATTTTTGGTAGTTGCCGCACCCAACCCCATTTGCCACGCAGGTTGACAAAATGGAAAGTTGCCAGAATTTGTTTTGATTGTAAACACTATCATGACTATCGTGAGCAAGGCGTGAGGGGAGCAAACTATGTCTATAATATGCATGAGGCCCTGTGAAAATTAAAGAGTTTTCTAGAAACATGAGAAAAGGGGTACGGTAATGAAGTGTAAAGGGCGGCCAGCGCAAAACCTTTGCCATTTCATCTGAAAATGACCATTCGGTATATAGATGCTATATTTAAAGCATCCATATTTAATTCTCACTGCACGGATTTTTAATCTCACTGCACAAACGTGCCAGGAGGCACGTTAAAATAGCCCCTGTCTGTGTCTGTTTTTGTCTTTAAATATAAATTGAATTTGTCTGCCTTTTAGTCTGTGTCTACAGTAACGTCAAGCGTCAAGTTATAGCAGGAGCCGGGCCAACATAAATTTTGTTTTGTGTGGATAGCGGATTATGCATTTTTTGACTGAGCTTACCTATTGGTAAATTAAACTCTCCATTAGACCCAGCTGGAAATACGGTTAATGATCTCTCAGCGTCTGTCCTCAATCCTCTACTTCCAGTGAAGTATGTTGATCCTAACCTACCATGCCTCTGACATAGGCCTACTTGTAGGCCTACGGGAAAACTCAAACTTGTAGATATTGGAGATCCCGTTGGAGATCTACACGAATGGAATTTTATGCTAGTATCAGCTGCAGAGCTTGAAGATCTATGCGAATAAAGCCTCCTGCTACCAGACTGTGATTGCCTGTGGAATTGGCATAAAATTTTGCATAATATTTTGCTATGCGATTTGACTGCCATCTTGTCAAACAATAGTATTTACATTTAATATAGTGTAGTACCGTAGCCTGGAGAATCACGGTAGAGATTAACTTAACCAAGGGTCATTATGTCATGTAGATAACCCGACCGAGATATAACCACAATAATCAAACTGTATTTGCAGACATACAAGATAGAAGATTCTAATAATTATTATGCCATCAAAATAGTAAAGTCTACCGATGCCTATACCATGTATGTTCTGTGCTACGTATTCGGAATTATGGGACTTTCACTCACTATTTTGTTGCGAGTCGAAAAGATTTAAGGCCACCTTTCACACTTCTGCACGAATGCACAACATTTTGACAACAACAATAAATCTGAACCTTTAATGAAAGGGGTTCCCGTAGCTTTAATTTACAAATTAAGTGATCAAATTAAATTACTCAAAGCAAATCACAATTAATGCAGATCACACTAGAAGTGATGCATGTAACCGGATTAACTATACCATTGAAATAGGTTAAAACAATTATTAAATATATCGCACTGCACTAGTAGGCCTACGTTCACGCGATGCATTGAATCATATGACAAAGAACAGGGATATCATGGTAAAGACCTTGATCATAATTCTATATTTACCAGTATCACTCGCACCTGTATGATTGGTATCTTTGAAAAGAGATGTATTCAATATATGATTACAGATATACACAGGTGATGAGTGCAACCTGCTTGTGGTCCAGGGCGATATATTCAAAAATTGTTTTAACCTATTGCTATGGTAGTTAATCCTGTTACATCATCACTTCTATACGGCGAATATGTCGCGGAATATTTAAAGAGCTTAGTTGCAAAAGGCCTTACATCCACTTTTGACTTTTTGAGAATTTTTTTTTTAATTGTGCAATTATTGCTTGTTCGATTTGATTCATTTAATTTTGGATAAAGTGTTGATGAATAGAAACTAAAAGAATAGGTTTGGTAAAATTTACAAGCCTTCCTATTTTTTATTATTTCTTTTATATCGCGCCTTTTGTGGACATCGGATGTAATGGTTTTTGCAGCAAAGTAAATGTACCCCTTTTCTAGAAACCACTTTTGCAATCAGATTTGAGCCCATATTTTGCACTACTTTATGTAACATGACAAATCAAAAAGAAAAATCGAAATATCTCATTTACTTTTTTGATTATGAATTTAAACATAGTGACCCAAAAACAGTTCCTTTTGGTTTTAATAATTAAATAACATTCAAGGCTACTATTGTAGGCCTACATCAAACAATTTAAACAAATGTATTTTTAAAGGAGTATATCGTGATCCTCTTTTTATGAGATTTTTCAGTAGATATCCACGATAAAAGCTTATTAGGCCTACCCAAATTTCAGTTGATTCCGATTTTGCGTTTGCGAGTTATGCATGTGGATTACACTGCTCCAAAGGCATTGTAATTTCGTTCTGGTATACCAGAACGAAATTCAAACCCTGATGATTTTTTGCTAAACCAATTAATCTGCAAGTAATTTTTGGTACATAAACATTTAATATGTAGCCAGAGGTTTCCAGTGGTATAAAAATCTCAACTTTTTTTGAAAATTTTAAGTTCAGTTTTCCGGAAATTCCCTAAGATTCCCCAAACGAGAAATATACGATATCTCCGGAAGGGAAGGTTGTATAAAGGTCAAACAACCACCATAAAATGTGTATTTTTACCCACACTATAATATCATGCCAATAACTCAATTTCAGGGTGGATGTAAGGCCTTTTGCAACTGAGCTCTTCATTTATAGAATTATTTTCTTTAAATTTTGATTCAATAAAACAAATAATGACACGTACGCGTACGGTAGGCCTACCGTAGTATATGCAATTCTTTACAGGAAGGAAATAAGAATGGATTTTAGGCCAAAAAGTAGCAAGTTGCATCCTATTCGGTAGGCCTAATCAAGGTTTGATATAGGCCTAATGAGTGTCATTTCTGACACAGATCTATATACGGCACTTCTCTGGTATTCAATCAATCAATCAATCAATCAATCAATCAATCAATTAATTAATTAATTAATTAATTGGGTCTAATCAATCAATTAATCCATCCATCAATTAATCAATCAACATTATCAAATCAACATATCTGCCAATCAACATGTCAGCCAATCAACCAATCAATCAACCATCCAACCACCCAATCAGTTTTTTATGATATCCTACATTTATTTACGTGTATAGGATAAGTTTTGTTTTTGGAGTTGTGGAGACCAGGGGAAAACTTGAAAGAGAGGGTGATTGCTCACATCTTCAGTTCCATCAAGCGCTGTATTCTCTCTGCAACTTCTCCACTATTTATCACAACCGTTCATCTGTTCTCGAAAGTGCTCATTTTCTGCTAGTACGAGACTATCAATCAAAGTTTTGCTGGAAACCACATAAATTGGCTCCTTACATTTTGAATGAACTATTGGAGCTATTTGACTAACGGGAATCTATCCCACAGAAAATCACTTCCGCCTGTCCCAGCCCATTCAATGTGAATGAATGAATGGACTCAGGCCATTGTGTACTGGGACAAAATAGCTTGATTCAGGATGAGGGGAAAACAGAGAACACCAGCAGAAATCTGCGCCGACTGCAGTTGTCCAGGTTAGTGAAATATTATTCGGAATGCTGGGGAATGTTTGAAATAGCAGCACGATACCAACAACGGGACCGACCGACTTTTGTGTGGAGTGCATGCATGCAATGCATGACTGAAACTGGCCATGTTTACATTATTTACAATGTACATTCATTCAGTGCAGTGCATTATCTCCCATACGCAAACGTTTATCATTTTGTGTGCGTTGAAACTATAGTTGTAGTTGCACGAAAATATCATGATGTAGACTACACATGTATGTATTTATACTAACTCCACTGATAGCTTTTACGAAGACAAGTAACATGAACTAAATTTAAAATAAAAATACATTGACAATCACAACATGCACAGTCAATGACATTCTAGACTATGTTATGTATCTTCAGAGCACAGTTTGCTAATTTTAAGAGGTTTTACAACTATATGTAGATGCTATTCACAATTTATACGTCGAACAACTGAATACATGCACAACGTGTGGACCAATATATTTTTGTAAACATTTTACAAGTCAAATACTAGGCCTATAACAAAATGTATATTTTCGTACAATTGTACAACTATCGTTTCTACCCTATGACCTATAAAAGTTACCTGTTATCAAAGTGTCCGCAAAAAATTGGTCATCGCAAGTATCTGGGTCATTATTGTATTCTGGGGTCCAATAGTGTGACATACAGTCAAAATTTCAAAATTGAATATTAATGTCAAAAGTTAGCTTAAATTGAGTGGAATTATATACTCTTTCAAAATCTGCAAAATATTTTCAGCGATGATTGCCCAGAAATCTGTTCTATTTTTTTATGAGACTGTGGAGAAATCACTCTAAAATGTCGCGCATAACCGGACACCAAACATGTTTTAACCCCTGCTAAACAAAAAATATAAATGCCAAAATGGCTAAAAAGTTGCAAGTTAAATGTGGTTTAGGAGCTTTTATAATGTAAAAATAAAATAACATAAGAAGTTGCTGTAACCTTCAAAACAGCATATTTGCATTTTGGTCAAAATACATGGTCAAAAATTGACCCAAAAGTTAATTATTGGGCCTGTTTTGTACAATTTCTGTCAGTTTAGATTAAAAGTAGCCATTTTTATGTGGGGCCAGCACAAGTGTGGCATAATAGATAAGTGGATGACTTTCTATAACATCAATTTTGTGCACATGAGAGAATTTAAGGTGCCCAGTGGTGTCGCGCATAACTGGACACCAAATCATTTGGTGTCCAGTTATGACTGACAATAACAAGCTATCTGTAATTATGTCATACTTTGAAAAGTGTATTTGACCTGCAAATTTATCTAAACATATCACACTGTTAGTGTTGTTTTAAGTATTCATTGTTTATCAGATACCCAATTTTTAAAAATTATGACATATTATTCATTTTCATGTGTCGGTCATAACTCGGTGTCCAGTTTGTCGTACAATATCCAGCTTTAACTTTAATTCAACTTATTTTGCAATTTCCATTTGTCAGTCATATATTTAAACATGTCATAATATATCATTTGAAGTATTTGTTGTTTACAAATTACCCCATTTTCAAAAAATATAGCACATTTTGCATTTTTACATGTCGGTCATAACGTCGCGCATAACGCGGACACCAAAATATGTACTTTGCGTAAGCGCTGTCTTTGTTAACAGATGTTTTGTCTCTAACATTTCTTTCATAATACAGTTTTAGTATACATCCTATTCACTCAATAAGACCAAATAAAATAAGCAATGGTCACATATAAATGAAACTAACAGGCAACCAGATGTAGATGATCTTTTTTGTCACAAGTGGTGTCCATGATTTTCGAGACCTTACATGTAATAAAAATTAAAAATAGCTGTTAACAATTTCTTTTTTGAAAGTTTTTAGTAATAACCCACTTGTTTTGTATAAAAAATTACAAATAGGCCAAATACCTGTTACAGTTTTCAAAATTCAGGGCAAATTATGTGTCGGTCATAACCGCACACCATTGGACCCCAGAATACAATAATGACCCATCTTTGATGCTGAAAACTAACGATATTCACGCAGGGACAGGCCGAAAACCTTACCTCGATCGTAAAATCCAGCCCATGCATGTCATAAATAATTCATTATTTCATTGTGTAAATGTCACTGATTGTGTCCATGTATTGTTATTGCACCTGCGAAAGCAGAAGTCATGCTGAATTTATACTCGATCGCTGGATCACACATGAATTCGCCTCTTAAAAAAAAGAAAACCTCACCGACCAGGTTGTTAAGCATCGAGCACGCTGACTGGCTTAGCCTTAGCAATTATCAAAGTAGTTTTGTAAACCAATCAGGTTAGACGTACTTTACTGGCGGGTCACATTAATTCATACTGGTACCGTAAAAGGCCGTCGCGTTCATTGATTGGCTTTATACAATTGCGAAGAATGGTTTTTGAAGGAGAGGTGTGGCATGATCATATTTTTTTGCCTTGAAGATGAGCTTGGCAGCACGGTTCTGTAGCTACGTTGAACTGATTTGAAGTCTGTTTGAGTCTTTCGATGTACCGTAAACCGGGGCTACATTGCCACTACCGGGGTAACTTTGCCACCTGACCGGTAAAATGATATATGCCTTTAGTGCAGAGTACACAAAAATAACACAAGGAATCCAATTAGCCGATGTGAAAATATATTATATGCCATATACCTGTGCATATGTAATTCATGTATATGGTGGTTAGTAACTTTGGAAAATCATTTTTAAAATTTGGGTTTTTTTTACACGTTTTTCATATTTTGCGAAATATCGACCCCACAGCCGCAAGTACTGACTTTACAAATTCACCCAATGTATAATTTGATACTTTATTATGTCCTTACTACTGAGATAAAATATCAAAACCCTCAATCTGTAGATTTGTACCCTCACAGCCTTGTGAAGTGTTGGGGGCTACTTTGCCACCCCACATCGGGGTAACTTTGCCACCCTCATTCATATGTTATGCCGACAGTTTCGAATAGATCTATAGATTAATTCTGGAATACCCTTCAAACCAGAATGAAATCTATAAGTTAGATGGTTCAAATGGTGTTCCAGAGTTATCCATACTAATAGTTCTTATTATTTCAGGTCAGATCACATCAGTACCATGGGGCTACTTTGCCACCCAATATATTGACTTCTAGATTGTTCAGATCTGTGTTTTGTCATTCCTGTTATATTTAAAAACCCAAAGGGTGGCAAAGAAGCCTTAATCAAAGGTTGAACTTGCTTCAAAATAGGTCTGGCAAAGTAGCCCGACCCATGGGGCTACTTTGCCCAATATTTTTTTTTTTTAATGGGGCAAAGAGTGCCCCAATGGTTTTCATACTACATATGCAAAATGCACTGGCATATAGCTTTCCTAATAACACCTATATGTAACAATTCATGCAAACATAAAAAGAGGGCGCACCACAACATCCAAAAAATGTGGCAAAGTAGCCCCGGTTTACGGTACATGTAATACCATAAAGCAGAGAGTTGGCATATAAATCAAGCCTCGATGTTATAATGGCTCGGACTGCATCTTGACAGGCAGCTTGGTCCAGAAACATTTGGATACGCGATAAGTTGCGGAGGTGGAAACTTATTGAACTGCATAGATGAGACCTGGTTTGACATTGATAATGTTTTGTCAAACACAACACCAAGGCTCTTTATTGTTGAAGGTGTCAGATCCAATGTTCAGCCTCACCTCTGATAGAGTGTTCAAATCGTGGGCGGGATATGACGAAGGACTCAGTTTTTGTTTCATTTAATTGAAGCATGTTGTGGTCCATCCAAAGTTTGATATCCATGATGCATTTAGTGAGAGTGCACAGTGCATTGTCCAGTTCAGATTTATTGCGGGGACTGAAAGGAATGTACAGTTGTATGTCGTCGGCATAGAAGTGGTATTTTACATCCTTATGACCGCTGATGATGTTGGCAATGGGATGAGTGTAGAACGAGAATGATTGTGGGCCGATTATAGAGCCTTGTGGCAGGCCGAAGTTCAAAGTTTGGGAATCAGATAATACACCGGCAATCTTCACTCTGTTTGTGCGATTACTCAGGTATGACTTTTAAAACCAATCACAAACATTATCACAAATACCAAAAACACTAGTTAGTCAACCTGTTTAACAGAACGTCATGATCAATATGGTGTCAAAAGCCGCAGACAGGTTGAGCAACACCAGGAAAACAGTCTGTTGATTGTCAATAATGCTCATGATGTCGCTCTTGACTCTCAGCAAGGCTGTCTCCGTGCTATGGCCCGGCCTGTATAGGCAGACTGATACGTTTGGGCAAGGTTATTGTTACAAACATGATTATGTACACTACACAAAGCAGATTTTTCAATAAGTTTAGATAGAAAGGCTGTATTTGAGACCAGTCTAAAGTTCTTAAGATTGTTACAATCCATGTCTTGTTTCTTAAGGACAGGAGTGATGATAGCTTCTTTCAAAGAAGAAGGAAATGACCCACTAGACAAAGATGTATTCACAATGGAAACCAACACAGGCAACATGATGTCAATGTTCTCTTTGACAAGCCAAGTAGGCATTGGGTCTAACCCGCATGTTTTATTGGGTAATTTCCCAACAAGTTCGGCAACCTCATCCTCACTGAGAAGTGAGAATTGAATCAGATCAGGAGGTTTGACATTGGCACCATTGGTGCTATGGTTAGTTTCCTTATAGTGCCATCATTTGTGGAGACAGAAGATCTGATATTCTGTCTGATAGTGACAATCTTCTCTTTGAAGAAGTTACTGAAGCGATTGCTTAGCAGTTCCATAGAGTCACATGAGGGCAAAGAAGTGACAGAAAGATTCAGCAATGTATTCAGTGTTTTAAAAATCAGTCTTAGTGTCTGCCGATTTCAGCTTGGCAACATAATACCGTACTTTGATTTTTCATGACGAATCAGTTTTGATAACTGATGGATTTGATCAAGATAATTTTGATGGTCTTCATAGAGTCTACCATTTTTCTGCCATTTCCTTTCTAATTTCCTACGGTTGCATCTTGCAAGGAGAACATCTTTGGTATACCACTGAGGGTTACCATGCGAACGAGTGTTCATGGGGCAATGATTGTCAAGAACATTCTTAACAGCCTGATCATAGAAATCAACTTGGGTATTACATGTACTACCACTATCGAAAGGAAATGATTGAAAAGCTTCACACAAATCAGCCTTACAGGCAGCACTATCCATTTCTGTATACATGTAATTACGAGTACAAGAAGTAACTTTTTTATGACATGGTTTGGCACGATTAATGGAACATTTAATGACATGGTGTTTAGATGGTTTTCTTGTGTACAAGATGTCAAGCACTTCACAATCTAAAAGAAGAGAATCATCAGGGCGGGAAATTATACAAGATCAATAATGTGATCACCATGTGTAGGCTGATCGACATGCTGAGTAAGGCCAGCATCCGATAAAGAATCCAAATATTTGGCAACTTCGGGTTTATTTGGTGTATCCAAGTGTAAATTGAAATCACCAACAACTAAGAGTTTGCCAGAAAGCAGGGCGATTTCATCCAAGAATTCATCAAATTCAGAAAAAAAACTTGATGTCTTCAACCCATTGATTGCCGCTCTTGATGAAGCCCCGAAATTTGTCTAGCCGTTCCATAGGCATAGACTCCCTGATCATCAATCTCCCAGTTCATTAGCATCTTGATCGCCATGTTTTCTGTCCTACTTTTTCAAGCCCAAAAGTTATGGGACTCTATTAAATGCATTGAAGTTGTATGCATTATGAAATTATTAATAGAGTATATACCATATTTATTTCGTCAAATAGTCACCCCCTCTCAAATAAACGCCCCCACCACTTTTTTCAACCAAGATGTTTCAAAAATGCCGATATTTCCATGCAATCTTGTGTAGTAAGCTTACCAAGTTGCCCACATAGCGTTACTTTTTGGCAAAAATCTGGATTGGAAACCCGGAAGTGAACCAGAAGTCAGTGTTTCTAGTTCATAGTTTGTCATTTTAGTGTGAGTTTTAAGTTTACCTAATGATTTTAACGTGCATTTTCGTTCTAAAATTGACCTTGAATAAACGCCCCCCTTTGGGAAAATGTAACGCCCCCGGGGGCGTTTATTTGACAAAATACGGTATGACATGAGTACAAATTTATTTCTATTTTTTGAATCAACCATGGATGATTCTAGGATTTAGGTCTAGGCCCAGGGACACCCCAAAGCCGAAAAAATAAATAACTTAACCCCCCAAAAAAAAAAAAAACATTTTTTAAATTTCTGAAATTTTGGGGTGGGACTTAACTCAAAGGTGGGACTATACTCGTGTCAGTACGGTACTATACATTTTCAATGGGGGTGAACTTTGACGTTTGCATAAAAATGTTTTGTACTGGAATTTCGCAGACAGTTTGGTCTTCATTCCTTCACAATATTTGTATTTTACATGAAATATAAATATAATGTAGGAATGAATAAAAAATGTTAGATTACAAAAATATGTTTTTGAAGGAAGTGCAAAGTTCGCCACCATTGCAAACACACTGCAGCCTCCTTGTGTTTATCTATCGGCAAATATTACCGACGATGCATCATGATTCTGGAATTGTGGGCAATATACCCGTCGTGATTGGCATTGTTTACTTCCAAATTTCCATTGCTTTGCATTATGTCATGCTATGCACAGCTTTGACTTTATGTTCTCTTCAAGTTCAATAGCACTGCTCTATGCCGACCAGCTGCGCAGACCAACGCTTACACTTAATCGGCCAATCAGATTTAGAATTATCGGTTTGTCACTTTGTTGTTATGATTAATACAACCCCCATTTCCGCAGTGCTGTACGGTGCAAAAACTGATTGAGGAGCCATTCGCTCCTAACTTTATAAATTTAGGCGCCCAAATTTTGCTCCCCAAGTAAACTGATGGTATTCCCACTCACTTGAAGTAATTCTATGTTCAACACCACTAGGTTCATGAAAAGTATCAACAGTTGTTGGATTCCCTGATTTTATTGTTTCATCCTCCTTCTCCTTGTTCCCCAAGTCCTTCAAATTCAAAGTTCTTTTTGGTTTTGTTTTTGACACCACTTTGACCTATCCTATATTGACTGGACGCATGCACACACATTGAATTACATAATTTACTGTATGATCGGTGGCTTCCCTGTCACAGCCACGTGCGTTGATTGTTCTTAGCTGCTGTATTCAATCTACATTGCACATTCTCATTTAAACACTACATACTCCATACACAGCATGTACAATGTAGGCCTATAGATATGTATTCCAGGAGTCTTCAGTCTTTATGCTCCTAAATAAAGCAGATAGCTTGTCCAAGGAGAAAGTCCCCATCGAGACGACATGATGCATATTCATAGCCATACATTCGTACTATTGAATGATGCGTTACATGAAATTACATCTTGCTGGCGATTAAAAGCTTCAACAGTTGGTCGCCATTGGCGCCAGGGGTTGAAGATTTAGTCGCATAAAAAAATCTAGTCGCCAATGCACCTAAAATGGTCGCATTGTACAACACTGCACTTCCGGGTGATACGCTATATATTTATGCGCTTAAAATGTAAACAATTGCTGTTCTTCTCTGCCAGAAACTGTAGTTATATCAGCCTAAAATGTTTTGCCAAGTTGTTTTTTAATTTTTTGCAATTTGTAAGATCTTTTGCACTACGGTACCCGATTTGTAGCAGTTTTTATGGTGCAAACATGAAGACAGGTTAAGGTGGTATTGGAGGCATTTTCTAGAAATTAGGAAATACTTTGAGCATGCTTTAAGGGGGTACTTCACCCCTGTCAAATTTTGTGCCTATGTTTGCATTTTTTCAAAAATCGTAGCGCATTGGTGGCAAGTAAGATATGTATATAGGGGCAAGGACTACAACTACTGCACTGGAAATTTTATCTCAGCACAGATAACATTTTGTAGAGTTACAGTAAAAAATGAGGGAAAACCAATATTTATTCAATAAATCAATAACTACTTGCCTTGAGTAGCTGAATTTTCAGTGCAGTAGTTGTAGTCCTTGCCTCCTGTAAGTATAATATACATCTTACTTGTTACTAGGCACAAAATTAGCCAAGGGTGTAGTACCCCCTTAAACAGATTTTAATTGAGTAGGGTAAAGTACACTAATCATGCCTTTTGTTTGAAGCAAATTGGACATACATGCAGTTTCCATAATACATCAAATTATATTATCTTATTGTTTTTATCAATAATCAATATAGTTTTATGAGCTAAAAGGACTAAGTGTAATTCTGTAAAGGTCCGTAACCTGATCAACAACATCATCCCCCTGATTTTTTTCATTGTCGATGAGTTTTTGGTATCACACAATAGATAATATTTTTCTCATTACTATCCTGAAATTTGACACTCCAAGTCGATGTATTTTCGGAGAATTCATGCAAAAACTGCTCAAGTAGTGGCTACTTGTGTTCAATGCATAATCTATTGAAGATATAAAAATGCATTGGTTTTGTACACTAAGTCTATAATATATCTTAAATAGATTTTGAAGTGAACACAAGTTACAAATCGGTCCCATTTGGATACAAACTTGTAATTTTTTGGTAACTTCTTTGCAAATTTCTTTTCAAAACTCAACCCCTGGTAGTAGTACAGAAAGAAGATCACAAGGCTTGATTTGATATAACTTATAAGGGGTGTCATTTCAGGCACAGTTCAATACATGTACTGTAAAAGTGGAAATTTTTGCGCTACATATATTTTCGCGCTTTTCGCCTGCTACTGCGAAAATAAGAACCCGGGAATATTCCCTTTGTGTATGGGCCAATGTAATGAAACATAGAATCGCAAATTTAAAAACAAGGGAAATGGTTCAAAATTGGCAAAACTTTTACAGTACCGGTAGTGCCCTTTAATAAAAATGTGGTACAATAACTTCAAACTTTATGAGGGTGTATGTGCAAGAAATAGCAATGGGCTAGTCATTATTGTTTATGTAATATTGAATGCTTCATAACCGGCCGTGTGTTTTGAACTCGCCACCCTAAGCGTTACATCACAAATATTATGAATTTTTACACCAATCAAGTTTCAAATTAGAATATCTACACAACTATCAACCCTAAAGTAGCAAAAGTATACATTTTTGAAAAGCTGAAGGCATAAGCAATTCAAATATACACATTTCAACTCATTGTACAGGGTGACCTTGAAGTTATACAGGGTGGAATAAAAAATTCCAAATAAAAAATGGGTAAGCAATGCATTGCTTATTACTAACTTGCAGTTATAAACTGAAAGTAAACAACATTGATTTGGTTAGAGGTTAGGGGATCCTACTGACTGGGGAAGAAAAAAAAAATCACAGCTGTTTGGTAATCTCAGAATACAGGGTGTCCCAAAATATGTTCAAATTTTTTACAATTCAACATATTTTGAACTGAAACATTTTACCCCTAACCCATACAGTAAAAGTAAGTCCATATTTAGATTCCTCATCAAATTTCCTCTCAGAAAATGTATACTTTGACTATGATAGGATAAGTAATTAAATATTTACAGCAACTTTTAGATTTTGAAGACATCCGCATTGCTTACTACAGTGTTTAATATGAAAATAGGTAGTTTTGTGCGTAAAAGTTTGTATTTTATAGACTAAACCAATCATAAAGAGTTCAAAATGATTAAAAACAATTAGCATAATTAATAACCTTTCACAAGAGCTCTTAACCATGCCTGTAGCCCATATGGATGCAAAGATATGATCAGTTGATTCAACGTGCACACACAAAATCTATATTTCTCATAGACTTTGTACATACCGCCACCGCCACAACCGCCACCGCCACAACAACCACCTCGGCCATTCTGAACCAAAAAAATTATAACTCCACTATCGTAGCTGATAAACAATTCTCCTTTGGAGGTCTGTTAGGTCACTCATTTAGCTACAAAATGACACCAAACACACTACAATACCTTTTGTTTAAGCAGAGATATAACAATTTGAACGAGTCTCGATTTGGAAAAGCGTAACAAAACCACCATTTTAGGGTGGCGAGTTCAAAACGCGTGGCCAACAGGAAACTATTAGTACAAATGCTGTGGATGTAATTAAAATTTTGTGATCCAAAAATAATTGAACTAAAATTAGTGTGATGCAAAAGTCAAGGACAAGTTTGTTTTGAGCTGTGTAAATTATAATATTAGTTACGTTGGCCTGTTGTATGCATTCAGTGGTGTTACCAAAACAGTTCAGAAAAATAAGTAAAGTAATATAAGCAGAATTCAAAGCTGTTCAAATAGCGAACACACAAAACAAAAATTAATGATAGTAACAGAGCTAGAGTTGACCAAGACAGCCCCTTTTATTATTAGGGGTAGGTTAAACAGCCTTTTAAAAAGGGTGATATTTCAAATTTCTTAGGGAACCAGCTTATTTGATGTGCCATGATCTCCTGGGCAATTTGACACCTTTTTCATCCAAAGGTGCCGGCCAAAACAAGTATTTGGATGGGGGGGCTCAAAATCAATATTTTCATCAATAATCATTATTTTATGCCTAATTCTGTTAAAGTTGGTGTTGGTTTGCAGGTATTAAATTGATGTCTAGAATTTTTGAAAGTTGCATAAAAATTGGAGTTGTCGTTTTCTTACAAAATGTAAATGGCGGTTTTACTTCCAAATAAGGATGTGAGGGCGCTTTGCATAAAACATGCACACATTCTTTTCACATGAAATTTTAATGATGTCAGTATGAAGATAATCACATGTAGCACATCCTAAAGAAATTTGGGCATTATATTTCTTTTCGTTTGACCGTGGCACCATTTTTCGTATTCTCAGGAAGCCTTCCATTGAAACGTACACATTTTAAAGTGCATTGACCCCTGTACAGTTGAATGGCAGCGTTCTATAAAATATTCAAATGGCTGCCAAAATCAAACCATACAATGTAAATTGCTCAAATTTCTTGAGCAGGTACTACCTATGATTATAAAATGGCCATTTTAAGAAAACGACAACTCTAATTTTTATCAAAAATGGAATTCTAAACATCAATTACATACAAATCAATGCCAACTTTAACAGAATCAGGCATATAATATTGATGAAAATATTGATTTTCAGACCCCCCCCAACAGACCCCCTTGTCCAAATACTTGTTTTGGCCAGCACCTTCTCATTTTTTGGCCGATTTGGATGAAAAAGGTGTCAAAGGAGGAGATCATACTACATCAAATAAGCTGGTTCCCTAAGAAATTTGCAGCATCATCATAATTCTTTAACCCACCACTATTATTATCAATTATGGTGAGTCATGTAATGGGCTATTCCAGTTGAAATCCATATACCCCCTGGAAGACAGGACCTTAATCTTCCACACAGCATGGAAACTGTCTTCCATAGGGGGTGTATTGATTTCAAATTGAATAGCACAATCACTTTGAGCCTCACAAGTGATTCATGTTGTTGATAGCTTGCCCATTATGAAGCTGGTGTTGGATGGGAAATCCCCACTTTGTTTTCATATTATGTTAGTGCCCAAGAACACGGTCTGTAGATTCATTGACCAATCTTTACATGTTTTGTTTTCTATCTTACATTTCTTTTGTGCACTTCTGGTGTTGTTGCCACCATTCACCACGTTTTTGTTCACACTATATCGAGCTTTAAATGTTATACTGGGGTAATGGAAAAATATGAGCTTTCATCTGATATCACAGTTTTGAGGAAGAAGAAGGGGAGAATTTCATCAAAATGAACTATTGAAAGACGGGTTCATCAGTTATTTATGAACCCGTCATGGAAATGAATTATTGACCGGTCACATGTGTCCTGATCAAAATGCGCAATCGCAACATCCATTCAGCATAAACAAATATTGACTGCTTTATTTTCGGGACATGGTGCGCCTCGGGTCATAGCATGGTTTTGAGATCACCTTGGGCCTATAATTTTAACCATGCCCCTCATAGCAGTCAATATTTATATAATATCTTCTCCCATTTGGGGTACATGCAGATACCCATACAAATACACAAACAAAAAGCCATTTGTGATGCTATCAAGCAAAATGAGTCGGATGTTGGGAATATTTATTTTGAGATATAGCCAATAATAGTTTTTAACTTCCTTTGTATTTTATTGTTCTGAGCAACACTAAAATGGCCATATCTCTGAAACTGTATATCAAATTATAATGGGGTTTTTCAGCAAAATAAAGCTCTGATAATGTAAAATTAAACATCAAATTTGAATTCTGATCGACATCGGACTCATTTTGCTTGATCACATCACATTTGGCTGCACATTTCAGTAAATTTCAATAAGTGCAATCTTGAGTTATTAATTCTATTTGAAACCTTTGCTTATTATTTTTCAAATGTATTTTCTCTCCACAGATCCTGGTTGGGCTTCTCTTAATCGGGGTGTTCTAATTTGTGATGAATGTTGCAGTGTACATCGTAGTCTTGGCCGTCACATCTCCCAAATCAGATCGTTACACCATGGCCCACAATGGCCAAGGAGTCTCTATGAGGTAAAAGTACATACAGGCACTGTAAGTTGAAATCAGTGAGGAAGGAAAAGAGCTGTAGAATTCTCTCCTGGTCTCCTCAAGAAGAACTTTAGAAAGCTGTTTGTAGTTGTACAAATGGATAAGGTGGCATTACACCCCCTGATAAATTTTGTGACAAATTTTGCATTTTTCTCAAAAAATAACTACACACTGGTAACAAAAGTTATGTATATTATAGGGGCAAGGAATCCAATGACTTCACTGAAATTTCAGTGATTCAAGACAAGTGGTTCATTTAATATATGTTAAAAGAAATGAGGTACATTGTAGCAGTACCTCTTTTCTTATCATAAATAACATACCGCTTGTCTTGAGTCACTGAAATTCAAATGTAGTAACTGGATGCCTTGCCCTATAATATACATAACTTTGTTACCAGTGTGTTTTAGTTTTGAGAAAAATGCAAAAAATAGCCACAAATTTATCAAGGGTGTAGTACCACCTTTAAGTGTACAAGAGTTTTGTGAGTCATCAAGAAGCACTAAAGTACTCTTACAGGTGCATGTTAAGAGGAGCTGTAGAGACGCAATGGGCTGGCTATTCCAGTTAAACTCCATATCCATACAGCCACTATGGAAGACATGATCTTAATCTTCCACACAAGGAGTGTGAATTTCAAATGGGGCTACCTGAACGGGGTGGCTCCATTTGAAATTTGCACCCCCTGTCTTCCAAAGGGGGTTTATGGATTTCAAGTAGAATTTTCCAATTGCTCCTGACAGTTCATACTTAATTTAATAATAGTTTCAAAATTTTAGTAAATGGAGATGTTCAGCATTGAATTTACCATAGGATATGAACATCTCTATACATGTTCAGCGAATTTTCTAGTTAATGTGCTATTCACCTAAAATGCATTGTTTGTATACAATGTATATGTGACCATCCACCATGAACCTAGTGTAAAGTCCAATTTCAGTGAAATATATGGACCAATAAACCTTGCAAATATTAATAAAAAACAAAGGAATTTCAAGAGGAAAACAGATTTTTGAGCACCTAATTTCCAAGCAATTTAAATTATGACAGGTGATATTGATAAACAATATAGCTTGTTTATGAAGATTTTAACTAAAATAATCTAAGAATAAGATACTCAAAATTGCAACTTAACACTGGCTTCCTTATGGATTGTCACATACAAAAGTAAAGCAAGTCCTATACAAAAGTAAAATGAGCATAACTTTCAATGTAAAGAATGAAAATATGGAGTATCATAGAACTCTGTTGGGAGGTTTTCTTATATACTTATTACTTCTGATTGTAGAATAATACAGCACTAATTTTTTAGAATGCAAAATATATTATTTTGTTATTCCAGTTGAAACATAGCTCAATCCTAATCCTTTCGCTCAACCTATGCTGGGGGAAAAAGTTAAATATTCACTAAATTTAAAGCCTGTACCCTTATTTTGCATGTTTTCAAAAAATTCAGTAACTGTCATTAAAGTCACAGACTTCGAACAATTCTAAGCATATAAAATCATGGTCAAATATTAATATTTATATGCATTTGATTGTGCATGTGTTGCCCAAGTTCAAGTACAGCTTTGCTGATCTAAGTCTATCATGTGATGAGGTTTATTGCAATGGTAATTGCCCTACATTATGTAATTTGTATAGCTAGGAGCTAACATAATAGACTACATTGTTTAGGTAAGTCTGCGACATTTCCCTGCCCAGTGGCTGGCAAGTTTGGATTCAAAACAGGAAGACTTTCACCAGAAGGGAAGTTCTGATGATGATGGAACTTGTATAGTGCTTCAACCACGTGTTACACACATGTACAATGTAGGGGTGCATAGAATCTCAGTAACAGCGGACACACAAAAACAGAGTATGTCCACGGTTTTTCGATTGCTCAATAGAGGGCAACAAACATATACGCACTTGAGAGCATTTAAAAAAGGGCCTCGGTTATGGGTGAAATACCTGTACCTGTAAATGTCAAACCGGCGTAAAAAAGTCCACAGTTTGGCGATTAAGTTTTCAATGTTTGTGTCCTCAGTTTGAGTTGGTATAGATGTCCTCGGTTCACAGAGAATACTAGAAAGGGTTGATGGGGTGGATTCTGGTTCTATGTGTTTTGGTTTAAGTGTCACATGACATCCTACCACTGACTGACCATCCAATGTTTATAATTCATATTCAGTGGACTCCATAAAGAACACAGATAAAATGCATTTGAACCGCAAGTTCCCCATCATCTCATTATACTCATTGTATGATAATGAGATGACACTATGTATGTTTTTAGTAATTGGCCTGTAATGTTTTCCACATGTGATCTGTGATATTTTACCAGACAAGCAGAAGGACCAAATTAAGCTCTCACAATGTCTGTATGTATATCCCTTGGCACACAACAAACAGGTACACATGTAGTTTATACATGTAGCAACCGATATATTGATAGCTTCAATGTTTATGTTTTATGTAACCTTTAAAGAATACTATATTTAATTTAAAATATAATTTCCATGCACTGTTTAAGTTTGTGGACTCTTCTGACATGCATTAGCTTGCAGGCATTGAAATAAGCCAGAATTCCTGAGGCCCTTAAAATTTTTTAAAAATTTAATTTTGAATTGATTTGTTAAAAAAAAACATTGTCATTAGAATCAGTCCTGGGGAATCATTCCTTTTTAATCTCTTTTATATCTCCAATTCGATCAAAATCAAGAGTGATTTAACGTGGAAAAGTCATGCCCGCCTTATTTCGAGGCCTGCATGTTTGATAAAATAGGAAATTCAGGAAGCTCATTCTCAAGAATTTTTATTTCTGGAGAGAAAGGCTAATTCTCAAAACCATTCCTTGATGAAAATTTTACTTCTACAAATAAAGAAATACATTATTAGAAATGGTGGGAAATTTAGTTTGTTTGGAATTGAAAATAGAAATCTTTTCCAAGCCTGACTACATAAAATTGTAACCATGCTTTACCCTACAAATAAATGAATAGTGCAAATGTGGCACGTACCGCTGTGGAATGAGAGAGAGAGAGAGAGAAATTGTATAAGTTTTGTCAGCCCTCACAATTTCCTCCATATTGCAGTGATAAACAGGACACGGCTTATATGCTTATGCTCCGACAGCAGTTCCTTTCAAATTACCCAGTTTGTCGCAAGTGTTTACCACTGGAAGGCCTGTAAGTTATTATGAATGTGTATGGTAAGTAAAAATGATAGAAAAATAGCATTTCTTGTGCAAAATGTCAACTCAAGTTCAAGGAGGGATGGCATGAAACTGCAGTGTATTATGTAAGTCAAATGTTCCAGTATCTAAAAAAAAACAAAACAGAAAAAAAACCAAACAAAACAAAACAACACACAACAAAGAAAAAAAACCCAAAAAACAAAACAATCCAAACAAGGAAAAATTCAAAAACTAAAACTCACTGTTGCAAATTTTATTTTCAAGGGAAAATGTACTGTTTTTACTAGTTGAAAGCAAAATTAAGACTTCTACGCTACTCCATTTATGTTTAAATTATGTTCGGTACAAAAATGTACAAAATTAAACACCAAATGTCAAAGTATTTTATGTACAAAAATTTTTAAATTATGTATGAAATATTTTTTTAGAATTTGTGTGTAAATTCATCAATTGATGAAGAGAGATTAGTCAACTTTAGAAGGTCTTTATGTTTAGTGGCTGGCAATAGCACACACATCACTTGCTTTGTCAAAAACAATTCATTTATAATTTGTTGTAGAAGTAGTGATGTAACAGGATTAATTACCATAGCGATAGGTGAATACAAGTTGAATGTATTGCCCTGCACTAGATGTATATTGTAACTCTGCATCGCACCATTGATTATCAAAGAATAGGTAATTAGATAAAGACCTGGATAATAATTCTAAAGAAATTAAAAATTATGCTGACATCACTCACACAGGTACGATTATTAGCGTCTTTGAAAAGAACGGTATGTATTTTTATGATTGCACACATACACAGACATGACAGGTGATGAGTCCAGCCTACCATGGAAATAAGAGAATAATTCTCTTATTTCCATGAGCCTACTAATAGTGCAGGGCAAAACATTAAAAAATTGTATTCAGCTATTGCTATGGTAATTAATCCTGTTACATCACTACTTCTAGGCGAATCACCTTCATCATGTTAACAATTGACGGCTATTGACCTATATATCTCTTATGTAGGTCAGTAGCGTGGTATAACAGGAAGAAAACTTTCCAGATCTTATTTGAGACGGATCTTGTAAACAGGTTTTAATTATCAAGGATAACAATGCCATCATCATTGTCAATTATGTCTGTTGACCCTCATTGCTACTTTGTATGCAGGTCATAATTGAGTTTCTACACAGTAAGCCAAAGAATTAAGGTACCAGTTACATGTATGTGATGTCCACCCCTGTATATCCTAAACAAACACAAATTATGTCAAAATTAAAACAAGCAGCCACTACCTGTCTCTTAAGCTATGATTATAAGACCGTATTTGTTGAAATTGGTTGAGAAGTAAAGAAATGGTGATCTAAAACCTAAGGAAGAAACAAAATCAAAAGTTGCAATTTTGTGTACACAAATGAAAGAAATAAAGCAAACAAATAGGACCATTTCATAAAGAGAAGAGAAAAGCCACATATAAAGATTCATTTATATTGATGTCGCATACCATCTGAGCTGATTAGAACTTTCAACTCTCACTCAAATCCAGTAGCCATGATGCCAAAAATTGAATTTCCTGCACTAATGATGACTGCACCTAATTTTTAAAAATAAAATTATAAGTTTTTTAACCTTGTTTGGATGAACAGTTTGGCTATTTATAAGTGATTTGAATGAGTACATAAAAAATAATAATACAAATAATTTTTTACAATTATAGAAAACATGAAGGCACAACACATGTACATCCATCCAAAATAATAAACAAAATATCTAGCATAATAGTGGTGTAAAAGTGTAGAGGTTCGCAATAGGGCATGCATGCAAGCAGGCACTCCATCCGCACCTATTCAACTTCCTATTGGGACTAATTGTGTAATTCCTAAAATAGATGACTGCATGGAAGTAATCTGTCAGTGAGACTTTACTGTATCCTAGTAACACCTTGAGCAATATAAGGAAGGTATGGTTTAGACAAGAGTAATGATGGATGATGCATGGTAGATGGTGTGCAATGGGCTATTCCATTTAAAATCCACACTACCCCTGTGGAAGATTTTGGAAATATCTTCCACAGGGGGAGTATGAATTTTAAATGGAATGAACACATTAAGCAGCTCCATTTGAAAATCACCCTCCCTCTGTGGAAGATTCAGATTGAATCTATCTCAGAGGGTGTATGAAATTCAAATGCAGTTGTCTAATGTATTCATTCCATTTGAAATTCATACTCCCTCTGTGGAAGATATTCCCAGAATCTTCCACAGGGGTAGTGTGGATTTTAAATGGAATAACCCAATAGAGTTTAGTGTAAGGATTCTCAACAGGCAGCCCATGAAGCAAATTGGGCTATTACAGTTGAAATCCACACCCCCAATGGAAGATATTACCTTAATCTCCCACACAGGGAGTGAAGATTTCAAACGGAATTACCCATTCAGGTATCCCCATTTGTCATACTCCCCAGGGCCTAGATTTCGATGAGAATCATAGAATCAAATCTTGTAATGATTCTTGTAAGATTCAGATTTGCGAGAATCAAGTTCTGTCATTGTATCATACAGTAAGCGCAGTGACTATGATGGATTTTGATTCTCGCAAACCAAGACAAAATCTTATCCCTGCTCCCTGTGTGGAAGATAATGTCTTTCATAGGGGGTGTATGGATTCCAACTGGAATATCCCAATTCGGCACCAGCCAACGATATTTAAAAAAGGTAATTGAAAACGTCAGTAATAGAGGTGTATTTGGCCCTCAGCGGATGTTTGAAATATGATTGGCTCACTTTTCCTCAAACAAATAAAGTTTGGAACAAGTGATAAAGTTTAGTCAGTAAGTGACATGAGAGAGGGTGATTTACCCCTTTTTTGAGGGGATAGAATTGGTTTGGAAATGTCAGGATGGACTATCTAGGACGTCATTGTGTGTATTCACAAGCCGCAGGGAAGGGGCACTGAAGTAAGAGAGATTGTACACATGCACAACCAGTGTTTTCTTTTTTTTCATAGCATCCTCTCAATACATTTCTCCCACCAGCCAAAATACCCCAAAACAGAAGAATAATATGTTTGACTTCTATCCTTGGATGATAGAAGAAAAGAAATATTACCATATAGCTTGAAATAAAAAAGAAAACAAATTTCTTAAAAATCAGATTTTTTCACCATTAAATGCTAAACATAACAACATCTATTCACACATTCTGTTATATGCATGATGTGTAAAAATATTTGCTATGTACCCCCCTCCAGGACAAGCCAACAGTTTTTACTGATTTCAAAGCAAACTAAATATAGATGATATTTAAGTATCAGTGCCAAGTTTACCACATTTTCTTGCACTTATTTTTATAAGCCATAATATTGACTTCCGTCTTATATTTTAATTTCTTCCTCCTCATACAGATGGTGCATGCCCTTGTCAGCAATGGAGCTAATTCTATATGGGAGCATTCACTCTTGGATCCATCACAAGTCAGAAGCGGCAAACGAAAACCAAACCCAAAAGATCCATTACAGTAAGTGTTTTAAGGCGATGCTGACCGGCAGCATTACAAGTAAGGTGGGGTCTCACATCAGGCCAAAAGTCAGTTAAAATCACTACATTGTGTACAGGTCTGCTGATACGCTACCATTGCTGATTCAACATAATTCTTCCCTGCTATTTGACATTACTTGTTGTTGATTTGTGAGCAGGGTTGTAGCTACGCTGGGCGGTGGTGGGTGGACCCGCCCGGCACTCTAAATTTCCACCCGGCACTCAAGTTAATTTTAAAGCCCAAATACCCAGCACTCCAGTCTCAAATGTTTCAAAATCAATAAACAATCAGTATAAAAATTAGCAATTCTTATCAAAATTTCAATTTTTTTACCATTTCATGTAAATTTCACCCGGCACTAAAATTTACCTAGCTATAACCCTGTTTGTGATTCTGAAGTTTTGCAAAGTGTAACAAATGTGGACCAGTGTAACATTACATTATATTACAATTGATTTGGACCCTAAAAGATTCATGATGGCCATTAGATTTTCAAACCCATGGGCCTGAATTGCCCTTAAAAATGTTTGATTATTTCCTACACTGCTGAGCTGTAACTTACTTTTTGAATGAAAGGTTTAAGGTTCTTTTTTCAAAATTCAGAGAGTAGTAATATTGTGAAAAGTAATGCGAGATATTACATGTATAGAAGCTCTTAGAAATTTACATATTGAAGGTGATTTCAGTTAGAGAATAAATCTTTTGCATATCCAATATCGTGTCATGGGATGGGCAATATTATGAGTAGTAATGTATCTAGGTGAAAACCAATCAAATTGTGTATATTCTTGACAAGACACACCAACTGAATAAGAATTTAGTTTGTTGATCACAGGGCCGGCGCAATCTATGCGACAGGTCAGGTGGTCGCTGCACCAGGTTTAATAAAATGCCTTCATATGGACCTTCATTTTGCAAAATTTCCCAACTTCATAGACACCCTGCTGTGCATGAACAAACAACTGAGCCCTGTTTTGGCTTCTGTATTGGAACCTCTACACTTATGTTTCAAGCAATAACTTAATAATTAGGCCTGCAGTAATAGTGAATATGGTACACGAATGGTTTCAAGCAGGCCCCTGGACCCTATATCGTTAGACGCTCCGCTAGCTTTGCTCGAATTGGATTGTATATTGCTAGCGCTGCACTACTTAATTTGTTGCACCAGCCATCAGGTCTGGATCAATTTTAAAGCAATGTGCCAAAAATGACAAAAAATTTTCAACATTGTTTGACCTTAACACAGTGAGCTACAAGAACTTGCTGAAATAGGAATGCAATATTTGAAGAAGAAAAATCATGTTTCTCAACCAACATTTTAAGTGATTTTAGCCTATAAAAATAAACAAAACGTAGAGACATTAACTCTTTACACCATTCCTCATGGGGGTATAAGGGATGTGGTTGCCTAATGGTTGCCTAGCAACCATCCTGTAGAAGTAGCCAAAAATGTTGCAGACTACATTGTGTGTAGGTGTGATGTGGGCTATATGCAGCTGCTATCTGATCAAGCACAAGGAAATAATAAATAAATGCAAGGTAAATTTGGTATAATATTGATTAGGGGTATATTGAACAGATAACCTTATCAAAGTCAACGGAGGAAATAATAAATAAAGGAGTAAAATTAGAACAATAATTGGTTAGAATTGACTTATTGGATATTTTGGGAAGAAATGGAAATATGGATAGTGTTGATTTAAATTTGGAACAGGACTTTTTTACTTTTCTTGTTGCTTTATTTGTACTTTTTAAAATCCCATCTCACTACAACGACAGGCCCAATTTTGTATTTATCAATACCATACATATGAAACTAGCTTAACCCTAACACCCGAAGGGCTTTTTGGCGACTGAATGGAAAGAAGGGAGGAATAAAGAGAGAAAACAAAGAAAGAAGTTGTTTGCTCTGGGTGGATTCGAACCAGAGACCCCTCGGTTGCCAACACTTAGCCACAGGTCTTTTATGAGAACTTTGGGTTACTCCTTCATGCTATTATTGAGTATTATATACTAAATTTAGGGCTATGGTGAGGATTGGTGCATAAGAAAGAATGATGAACTTTGCTTTTCAGAAATAAAAAAAAGATGTGAGAAATTGTAGGAAATGTTGCCATGATGCCATCTTTGTTAGAAATATGGCTTATCTTCCCAGGAAACTTGATTTCCCAAACCTCGCTCCCAACTCGGGAGCGAGTTAGAACAGCTGTTGTTCCCTCGCCTTGCACCACTCGAATCACAGGTTCAAGCCTCAGCTGTGCCCAAAGACTATATGTGCACTATCCTGATCATGCTTGCTGTCTCAGGTTTTCTCTGGGATTCCTCCGGTTGTTTTGTTATCAAAAACTGCAGGTACATGTAGGTTTGCGTTGGGATCGGCTGCAACCAGCCTATATGAGATCCCATTCTGATGACTCACCAGTTGCAGCAAAATTACAGTGCTTTGAAACCTCTGGAAAAATGCACTATATAAATACAAAATTAATTATAATTTATTCGTACATGTATATTTTAAAAATTTGATTGTCAAATCAGATACTGAAACACCAAACCGTACCTTCAGACAAAACATGATCATCATTTTATGTTTCTATTTATTTATTTCAGTCCATTCAAGTCTGATTTTATCCGAGCCAAATATTCCAGACTAGACTTTGTGCATCGCTTGAAAGATGAAGACACGGTGGATCTAAGCAAAGTAAGTCTTATTTTCTGCTCATCAAAAATATAGTTATTCATTAATCTTTTGTTGAATTAAATATCTTGGCGCCACAAAATGTTGAAATTAAACTGATAATTGACTTCTGTTGCCCACATTTTAAAAATAAATTTTAACAATGAGCGCATTTTGTTTGATTGCATCACACGCACAAAGGGCTTACTGATCAGTAATGCAGGCATAAGGGACTCAACTTATAATAATGAGGTTTTATGAGGAAGTGGACTTGAAAAATGTTCATTTCAACATATTTTAAACGTTAAGAAGTGAGCTGTTGTAAGCTGCTTATCCACAAAAATAGCCTGTTAAGTAAAATGTCAAAGTTTTATGGGCCTGAGCTTTCGATCCTAGCAGGATCTTAGAGTGCCTTTGATAAAGATCCTGCTAGGATCAAAAGCTCAGGCCCCTAAACTTTAAAACATATTTTAAAGATACAATTGATGATAATAACTGTTCACATGTACGATTGTACGTACCTTAAATTAAAGATATAATTGATGATAATTTGTGACCACATGTACCAGGGTAATTAAAGACATGTTTCAGCAGCTGATTGACCAAAGAGATGTGTCTATTATGTAGCTCATGTTACACCTCTTCCTAGACCTGAACTTAGCCATGTTTGTACATGTATGTTACTCAGAAGGGAAAAGTGAATCTCTGGATTGTTTGGCCACATGCCCACATGTTGTATGCAAAGTGCTACATTTGCTAACCTTTGTAACACTTGTGCTGTAAGACTAATTTTTGGTTGATTTTGGGTGTTTGCCGACTTAAATTATAAAGGTACATTAAAAGGTACATATTTGTACCGTATACTATTTTAGTTCTCATATACCTTTCTATGAGGAACATGTCATTATGGCTGATTCACCATATACAGGCTGTAACAACATGATTAGAACCCATCAGTTCCTAGAGATTATGGACAAAACTGATACATCAAAATGCAACATTAGATCCATCTTATTTAAGAAATAAAGGGTAATGCATGATCCTTTACGAAAATAATGTGTCCGAGGCAGTAAAAGCGTAAATAATGGGTGAGGCAGCCGAACCCATTATTTAAACGCTTTTACTGCCGAGGACACATTATTTATGTAAAGGATAATGCTGCACCCTTTATATACCTATTCTATTACCACAAAATAGTGTGATTTAAAGAGAAAATATCACATTTTTGCCCAAATATTTCAAGTTGTTTACCTCAAGGTGGAGCGCATACGCGTAGCCAAAGCGTATGCACATTCCAATAACACAACCTAACATTCCATTCTCCCCTATAAGCAGGTATGCACATACAATAACACACCCCTGACATTCCATTCTCCCCTACATAAGCAGGTGTGCTGTGCGCTCTGTTGTGCGCTGTGATGATAGAAGAACATAAAGTTCGTTGCCCTTGACACTTTATCGCTAATTAATGGTCTGTCACGTGACGCGTTTCAACAAATCACAGTGCGCGATTTTGAATAATGGGTCGTGGGGGTAATAGAATTGTAGATAAACATTATTAAGAGTCCGAAAACGGCAATTTGTGGTCATATCAAGATGATTCAAGGTTGCATTTTGAAGAGGCATGCCTTTCAATCAATATCGAAACTGGTGGGTACCAAACATTTTGATGCATCTTGTAGTATCATACCAGTGTGGTCTTTATAACATTTCTTTTGGAGTTCCAAGTATTTTGCAAACATGTTCTTTCTTTTTTGGAGTGGTTTTAGTAGGGTTGAAATCTTCTTTGCAGAGTTGAGTTACCAAACCAAATCATTTTTTGGGGTTAAACCCCCCCTGCACCTAGCAAAGACCACACTCTATCATACATGAGGCTATAGGGTATCAGTACTTACATGTACTGCTGTACTTTTAATCCACACGCCAGCTTTTTATTGACAAGTTTTGTATCTTTCTTGCATATTTGATCAGCAATTGCACTCTAGTGTTAGAACGGGCAACTTGGAAACATGTCTCAGGCTACTGTCATTGGGAGCACAGGCAAATTTCTTTCATGTGGTAAGTACATGGCAATTCTTAATATATGTAAGACTCATGAGAGTCTTGATGATCAAATTGAAACAATTTTAACCCTATGAGAACTTCCTACCTATTGATCAAAAAGAAGTTCTCATTCTCAATTGGACCAATCAGCAACATTGTTAGAATAATTTCACCACGCAAAATAATTGGGGAGAATTATTTGCAAAGCTCCATTCTCTGATTGGTGATTAAACTGAAGATATCACATAATTGACCAATCAGAGCCAATGTTAGATCGGCAGGTAGTGCTCAGGGGGTTAAGGAGAGCCAGGCATAGTTCCCTTGAAATGCTTACATCAAACTCATCAGGAGTAAAAATAATGCATAATTTGTAATAAGGCAACAACAAAACACCCTGTTTTACGGGCCTGACTAAGCCAGATTTGCTCTATGCATGTAAAATCAGCCAGTTTTAGCTAAAAGTTCATTGATGTTTTACTGATTTTGGTGCTTTTACTGGGTCATTTGGAAAACAAAACAAAAGAATGAAGTTTGCATATATCCATAAAAATGCATGTGACATGATCAAGGGGAATGAGTCACATGTCGGCAATTTTCAATTAGAAGTTTTTTACATAATTTTCTGGCAGTTTACGAATGCTACATTTTGATGCAAACCCCATCAAAATCAGACATCTGGTTACCGAGTTATGAGCAATTTATCAATGGCTGAAAACACTATAAAACAAAAGAATATGAACACTATTTTTGCCAATATCTCAAAAACAATATTAGTGACATCCGACTCATTCCCCTTGATCATGTCACATATCCTATGTGTTGGGGATCGTTACACCTCCTCAGTGAGTCTGTTACCTTCCCAGCATTGATTAAAGCCGGTACCCATTTGTACATCTGGGTGGGTAGAGGCAATAGGGGTGAAGAGCCTTGCCTATGTGCTCAACACGTTTACACTGCGAGGATTTGAACCCATAACCACAAGCTACCTCACGATTATGTGTTGAAGTCTTAGACAGCTGCAGTGTCCCCAAGTTTGTCTAAATTGCATAATAATTTGTCATGTACAACATACAAGGGCGTATCAAAAAGTTTTTCAAATCGCCCAGAAGTGAAAGAGCTATATCAATGAAATTTTGTCAGTGCAATCACTGGTCCTTATGTACACTATGGTTCAAAAATGGTCTCATAAGTATGTTTACTTTTTTACAGGTGGTGCTAGATGCCAATAACCTGCTGCTCAGTTACTGCGCATAAACTGCAAGATTGAGAAAATTGAGACAAGCAGTGTTATTAAGATCCTGCTTTTGAAGGGTTGCAGTGATTAGAAAATCGATGATGAAATGAAAATTATCTTCGATGGTGATTATGATATGTCACTGTTGCTTTTTGGAAAAGGAATTTTTATTTCATCACAGATTTTCTGGGCACTGTAACCCTTAAAATGGAACTTAATCATGCTACATGCCTCAATTATCTCCATTTTGCTGGTTATGCGGTTACATAGGCAGGTACCTGGCTTACACTGCACACAAAGTCTGATGGAAGTGTAGGGGCACTTTAAATAGGATTCAAGTACTGTACAGTCAACCTGCTTACATGTTCTTGCAGGACCATTTTTGCACCATAGTGTACATACATGTATCTAAGCTTGCATGCTGATTGATTGACTAATTAACTAATTGATTCATTGAATTGATTTACATTTTGTAGGAGAGAGGCAATACACCCCTTCATGTTGCTAGTAAAGAGGGCCAAGCATTGCAGTGTGAGTTATTGATGACATATGGGGCTGATCCAGGGGCATTAGATACAAATGGACAAACACCAGCAGACTTAGCAAAGTAAGCCTTGTTTACATATGTATACTGTCATCATCATCATCAACATCAACATCATCATCATCATCATCATCATCATCATCATCATCATCATCATCATCATCATCATCGTCATCATTATCATCATCATCATCATCATCATCCTCCTTCGGCTGTTAAGCAGGGGACCACAAAATTTCTCCATGCTCATCAAAAACAGCAATCTTTGTTCTTGCTATCTGTTCTGCTTGATTGCCTTCAACATACCCTAGCACACATTGAATGTAGGTTACATGTGTGGATGTCCAGTGGCGGCGCCAGGAATTTTTTTTTTTTTTCGGGGGCATTAGGGGAAAAGTGAATTTCAGGGGGTCCAAAATCAACAAATTTTGTGTAAAATTACCGCCGCAAAAAGTGGAAATTTTCGTAATTTTGGGTTTTTTCGGGGCAACAGGGTGGGCAAGAGTTCTGACTGGGGAATGAGTGGCGGGGGCAAATGCCAGTGTGGATGTAAAGGTCTTCTTTAGCCTTGAGTTGATCATATCTTCTGGCAGGCAAAGGATGTACTCAAGGAATCTCAGTTGGTACATGTATATAGTTCCTTAGGCAGTGGATTAAAGGCTCATGTTAGTTATGGCATATATATGGTATCATTTGAGACACAATCTCCCCATTTAATATTTAGCATAATCCCGAAGCAGGAGGTAGCAAAAGCGTCAATTAAGTTTATCACAAGAACTGTATATTTTGGAATACAGATTGCCTGATATTGGCGGCAATAATATTTAGTTGTCTGTCAATATGCGATTGTTAAAAATGAATCAGTCAATCAATTAAAAGGTTTTATTCCCGTAATCATTATTACAAAATAACAAATTTTGCAAAAGGCCTATGAGGCCAGTTACTGCTCCTGGAAGTATGAACTAAACATTGCTTCTAGGAGACTTTGGAACTCACAAGCCATTGGTCAATTGATCATGCCAACCGATGCTTTGGACTATTCCATTTTAAAATCATACACCCTTATGGAAGCCATGGCCTTAATCTCCCACACAGGGGTGTAGATTTGAAATGCAGTCACCCATTCAGGTAACTCCATTTGAAATTCATACTCCCGGTGTGGGAGATTCATGTCACATGTGTCTTTCATACGGGGTATATGGTTTTCAACTGGAACACCCCATTGCATGTTATTTGTGAGTATGACAGACTGAATGAGCAATGATCTTATAGCGCACTACACATCTAATAGCACCCACACATCACATCAAAGTACAGGCACCTAAACGTATAGGAAGCCAGAGGTTTCATATTACAAGGTATATATAGATGCAGTGCATTTGTGTTCAGTTGACAGAAGGTTCAACGCTATATGCAAGTGCACTGACGGGGTGACATTAGTGGGAATTTCACTGTTACCAGAGTAGAGATATCCAGTATATGAACTCGCTAAACATCTGAAGATATCGGACATTCTAAGCAGTGTTTTGTAATTGACTATTTTATGTTATTTCTATTGTTGCTATTACAGAGAAGGAGGTCACCTTGACTTAGCAGAGAGACTCACACACAGTCAGTATGAACTCACAGATAGGCTCACATTCTTTGTTTGTGGAAAAAGGCCAGGTAATGACATTCATTATACTAATAAAAGGTAGTCTGTTCTTCATGGAGACATCAGCTGGTAGATTATGGACTCATGCCTGATCAGTGTGGATACAATTTGTTTTCATTAATTATTTGCCAATGGTCTTATTGGTCAGTGTAATTAAACTACACTACAAGATTCTTATTGTGGCTGCCTGCACAGGTACACCGTCACCACGGTACCTTACTGGTGCACACAAAGTACCCACATAGTATCAATGCTGCTACTGCACTGAATCCACCAGCAGTGGTACTACACTGGTACTTCCCTGGTACTGTGCTTGGTGACGGTGTACCTGTACAGGCTTCCCAAATAGGAATATTATAGTGTATACTTTGCATACTTCATGGATAAATCATTTTCACAAGGTTCAAATGTTGAAAAATGGCCAATATCTCCATAACAGAAAGGTTATTCAACTTGATGGTGTTCTGTGCATGTGGTGCAAAACCCTTTCACAACCCTAACCCTTTCTCAGCAATAAGTGTTAGCTGATGGTAGGCAAACATGGCCCTATTACAGGCATCATCTTTAATTGAAGGGAATGTAAGCAGGTTTACTGCACATGAATCCTATTCAAAGTGCCCCTACACTTCCATCAGACTTTTTCTGTGCAGTGTATGCCAGGTTTACAAAAAGCACAGGAGCTCAAGAACATGCTCGTATAAAAATTTTAGGTACAGAATATATTCAAGACCTTTTTGGGTGGAGGTATGTGTTTACAAGATAATACTTACAGAAATTTGTCTTGATTTGGCTTTAATGAATTGGGGAAGGTGAGGCTAAACAGTATGGTACATTTTGCCGTAGCTTGTATAATAGAATAGTGTGCATACACTATGTACGGTTACCTCTCATTATCATGTTTTCTTCATTGTTCTATTTTCAGATCATTCCCATGCAAGTCAACATTTTCTCATCCCTGAAATGGCTGATAGCTCATTAGATAGGTCAGAAGCAGCAGAACAAGCTAGGAAAAATTACAAGCAGTAAGTTATTGAGTACGGTAATTCATTAACTCCCTGCCAATCTAACATTGCCTCTGATTGGTTAATTATGTCATATCTTCAATTTAATCACCAATCAGAATGGAGCTTTGCAAATAATTCACCCCATTTTTTTTTGCGTGGTGAAATTATTCTAACAATGTTGCTGATTGGTCCAATTGATAATGAAAAATTCTTTTTGACAATCGGCAGGTAGTTCTTATGGGGTTAAGACAAAAGAAGACGCCTAATCAACCTGCAGTTAGTGTATGTAAGGGCAATAAACTTTGTCTCAAAAATATTTTTTAGTATGTGATTTATATTTAAAAAAAAGTGAGGGGGAGGGGGAAGAGCATCCTACTATGATTCAAAGTTTTTGCAGGTTCTTTTTTGACCAGGTAAATGTAATTTTTTGACAACTAAAAATCAAAATGCACCAATTGTGTAGCATTGCATGGTAAGTGCACATGACTGTGTAGTTCAATGTTGCATAATCTATGAATCATTACGATTTAATCATCTTGTCTGAGAATATTCTAAGTGAGATGATAAATTTACAGTCACACAAGATTAGTTATGCATTATCAAATATGATTATCATAGACCACTTGACATGTGATGTCATTGCCTGGCAGCGTGCGAATTATGACAATTTCCATTGTTATTTGCCCTGCAGTGTGTGTACGCATCGTAGTTTGCTCAGGGCACATGCATTTTAAATCGCCCACCACATTTCATAAAGCCATTCCGAACAGTGTAGTGGTTCATTCAAGCATATCGATAGACCAGTCCCTCGCCTTTGTTGATTAAACAATGATGTCAAGTGGTCTATATGAACACTCTGCAACATCTATGCATGGGTTGTGATTAAATTGTGTAAATTTTGTTGTTTATCTAACAGCTGAGCAATCACTTGTTTGAAGAATTAGCAATGGATGTATATGATGAGGTCGACAGAAGGGAACTAGATGCAAGTAAGTACAGTCAAATACTGGTATTGAGTGTGACTATATATTCGATGATCGCACGGTCATCTCAAAAGGAGGTTCTACCCGCAAACAGCATGCTGTGTGTGCGTACACCTGTCGAACGCATGCTTTAATTCTGGCCAGGCCTTATATTAAGTATGCCTGTACCAGCCTCAAATGAGCTCCTGGTCCCCAAGATGGCTCCTGGTCCTATAGTTTGTAGTGTAAAATATTGGACACCAGGAACAGTGGTGTAGATTTCTTTTGGAAAAAAAGTTTATGACACAAATGCGCGCAAAAAAATGTGCTATTTTGAAGCTAATCTGATGAAATATATGGCAAAAGTGGAATAAATGCATGAAGCGTGCGAAAATGTGCACTTTTGGGGCTAAAATGGGCAATTTTTTTCCCCTGTTCGAAGCAAAAAAAACACCATTTGGGGATTAAATTTGCAAAACTAATTAAAAAAGACCTACCATAAATAAGTTAACCAAGTTCAGAAAAAAATCCTTTTTTCCTTGAAGATCTGTGTTGTTAACCTATAAATATATCATGCAGGTTACACAGCCTGGTCACAAAAAAACACCTTTGCACTCATTTGTCAATGGGTCGACGGTCTAAGTTTTTACTTACTCTAATATTTCGTCCTACACGTCGAAGGACTTCATCAGATGTGACCATCTGATCCACATTCCCGGGAAACTGACTACCGGTTGTGATTGGTCTTGTCTCAAGTCTTTAAAAGTGGGTCATATACGTGACTTAGGACTGATCATCTAAACCAAGTTGACAAAACAGACTGTAAAATTCACGTACGAGGAAGAGAAAGAAGGGTAAATACCATTTCTCGACAACTGGGAGGACTCCAAGATACTTGGCAAAGAGCATATAAGAAGATCCAGAGAAGTAAGAGAAGTGATGGAGATCAGAAAGAGGGGGACAAAGACCATTAATAGAAAGGAAGGCACTTATTTCCTAAGTCACACATATGACCCACTTACTGGTTTTGTCAAGCGAAAATTGCTAATTGATATGTTTTACAAACCTGATGAATATATTCACTGAAGTCTAGGTGTGTAGATCATTTTGATTGATCAGCCCTCAAATGTAGTGTGATCAACCAAAATCAGTCTGAAGTCGGGCATATTCAATTTTCAGTTTTTACATGATTGTATAAAACATTTGCAAATCTACATTTTGCAGAAAACCCCATTGAAATAATGAACATTTAGTTCCAAAGATATGAACGGTTGAAGTGTTTCCAAAACAATATGCAATAAAAGAAATTATTGTCTTCGTTTGGCTATTTCTGAAAATCAATATATCCGACTTACGACTGATTTTGCTTTATCACAAATGTTGAAGTTCAATGAGTATGGTGAGAGGGGAGAAACCAACACCTGATATCGTGTGGGAAATGGTTGTAAATGGTTTCATTTCTGCACTGGTATATTGTTGACTTTTGGCTTGTTTCTTAGTGCACAAAAGTAAACCAAGTTTACACAGATGACTCCTTTCTTAGTCTACTTAATCCAGAGTTGTCACCATAAAAAACATTGTGTTCATTGTATTTTGATTTTGCTTCTACACAGTATGGTCATCATTACAGAAGCCAAGTCTTGGTGGTGGTGGTGACAGAGCGGTACCTTTCCTTCCACTCAATCCAGAGCTGTCGTCAACAAGAAATCAAGTAAATACGCTGCAAAAACTCAATAGTTAACATACCGTATTTCGTCAAATAGTCACCCCCCTCAAATAAACGGCCCGCCACTTTTTTCAACCAAGATGTTTCAAAAATGCCGATATTTCCATGCTATCTTGTGTAGTAAGCTTACCAAGTTGCCCACATGCATGGTCATTAATAGCGTCAATAATTGGTGAAAATCTGGATTGGAAACCCGGAAGTGAACCAGAAGTCAGTGTTTCTAGTTCAAAGTTCGTCATTTTAGCGTGAATTTTAAGTTTACCTAATGATTTTAACGGGAATTATAGTTCTAAAATTGACCTTGAATAAACGCCCCCCCCTTGGGAAAATGTAACGCCCCCGGGGGCGTTTATTTTACGAAATACGGTATGTGCTTACTATCGAGCCCTTTTGAAAACATGAAATGTACCAAAGTCTAGCACTTTACCAACTGAGCTAATGGGGCTGAGACACAAATTTGCAGGTTTACTTGTTTACATATAACTATGTGTATCGATGATTTGCTCAAAACCCTTTACACTTTTGTTACTTGGGTCTCATGTTTGCATGTTTTCAAAAGAGCTCGATAGTAAGCACATATGCTAACTATCGAGGTTTTACGGTATGCACTTATAGTATATCATACAAATGAATTATTTGGCTGTCTTCAAATTTCACTAAGTTTTCATTGCAAAATTCTGTCCAATTTCTGGGAACTGGTGAGAGGCGAATAGTGATGTGACTTGGCGGAGGAGTGGCATTTGGCTGTCTTCAAATGTCACCAAGTTTTCATTGCAAAATATGCCAATTTGGTAGATCTTTTTTGTGGAATTTTTTTACCCCTAGCTCCAAGTGAAATTACCCAAGTGAAAATGATGCATGTGAAAGTGGAGGCATTGCGGCCGACGCTTTGCATCGAGAACCGCGCAACCCGAGTACCACAAAATTCTAATTGATCATGTGTTGGTATTCTCTACAGCTATCATGTCCCTGAAAGTGGAAACCATGTATGGTGTTATTTCCTAGCATACCTATCCACACTCACTATCCAAAGTCTTCTGGTATTTTGTTCTGGTTTAATAGCATAGTGGCTTCATCACATACCGATAGCTCACTAAGGAAAATCTGAGGTCTTCTATTCCGCCACTAGAAAATGCAAGCCTTTCTGGATAGTCAGCAGGTTGGAGGAAATGTCTAATGTATTTTGTATGAATAGAAGCTTCAGTCAGGATGGGTAACCATGGCAACTTGTTCCTCCTTGAACTCCTCCTTGGGATGTTCTGTAGAGTTTGTCCTGTGGCATCTCTATTGTGCAGAATATGCACCTGATGCGCCCTTGTTCAGATTCTTACTAGTACCTTCCTCTTGGTACCTTTTGTAATAAATAATAATAATGATTAAGAACTGAATGAATAGTGCCCAATGCTAAGGTGTCTTCTGCTCTTTACAAGATATACGAGTGGATAAGATTTTCAGAACAAACTCGATTCATTTATAACTACCAAACACATAACTATAACCAAATGATTATAGCTAGAAAATATTAAATGATTAAAATCACCAAATTATTACAACTTGAAATATATTACATTTGTAAAGATAAAAATACAGTAAAGCAAAACAACAATATTATAGTATGGCAAATGTGACCAGCACATAACAGTTTTATAACTCAAGAGAGGAGGAATATGGTTAACATTGCAATCTCAGTGAAGATTTGCAGCAGCTTGCTCTTATTGATGGTTAAGTTGATTTGATCTTTTTACCTGGGTGTTAACATCAGCTTTGGTTATATCATTCAGTACCATATATAACAATCTCTCAGACTCCAACACCGGACGATTTACTGTTCCGATGTTGATTAAGATACTTACCGGGGGAAGAACCCCTAGTGAGAGATCCATACCGGCATGGATACTCAGCCGCTGCATCCTCAAGAGCGATCCGACTTGCCCCCCCCCCCCCTCCTTAGAATAGCGCTTGCTCTTCTTGGAAGGCTTGCCAGATGCCCCACGCCTCGGTGCCACTCTTGCACTTCCCAGACTTGGGGAGGAGCAGTAGAGTAGCACATGGCTCAGATGCTGGTGGTGATTGCCTCACTACAGCTGGAGCCAATGTATAGGCACGCTTCTTGGAAGACTTCTTCTTGTGATTCCTGTGAGACGTTGTCTTGCCACCATACCCTTGTTGTAGGGTAGCCTCTGATCTCTTCAGAGAAGACTCGTTGGCGACCTTCTTAGCCTGCTCTTCGACTAGCTGGCAGAAGGTTTCGCCAACAAGCAGCATTTTTCATGTTCTCCGCCATAAGGTGACTGAAGGGACAGGCAGGCATTCTCCTGATATTGGATGGACATCATATATGGGCTTGGCCCATAGCGTTTTCATTGAAGTTGGCGATCAGCACCACTAATAAATTAACTTTGCGTAAAAGGTCCAATGTCAACCCAAGATCCTGGGCCACTTGCCTTAACGGAAATGTTTGGCAATGGAAAAGGGGCTGTATTTACACACTTTGTTAAGGGTTGCGGTATCTCTGCAGTGTTTTAACTGGAATGTTAAAGAAGAACAAGTTTGCTTCCTTAATATAGAGTTCAGATTCATGTCTGTTTTTCTGTAGATCCTGTATCTTCTCGTTGATCCTGTATCTTCTTGTTAAGTTCTTTTTTTCAGTTTTGGCACAATATCCTCTTTTAACTCGATCATCTCTTCATCAGTTTTTTTCAGGCCATGTTTCAATTCTGCAACATCATAATTGATAGTTGTGATTTCATCCTGACAAAATATATTTCAATCCAAAAATGTGCAGTGATAGCCGTAAAATCCAGGGTATGCCATGCTAATGGAGTCAAATGCTGTATACATTTTTTTCCAGTGATAAAATATCCAAAGAAGTAGGTTTATTCATGATCGAGAGCTTAGTATTACAAGTCATCACAGCATGGCAGCTATTGATTCAACAGATGCATGCCAAGCTATTTAGTTTTGAATCTTAATCTATTGCAATTCACCAATAGAGGCCTTGCATGTGACGTATCATGCCGTAAATATGGCGGACTACTCAAATGCATTCAACAAAAGCATGATTGCAATCTACCGTGACAGTTCGTCACACACACATAACCCTGCACTACGATCAAATAGGTTGATGACAACATTTGATTGAATGGACTGCACTCCGTCATAACTACGGTGAAGGACACCGGTTCAAATCCTTTGTTTGGAGCCAATCGATAAAAGAATGCAGGGCCTCTATAGGAGTACTACTTGTCATTTATTATTTCAATTTAAAAGTCAACTAAATGCCGATCTAGTTAACAGGGTATGTTTCTCCCACCATTTTTACAGGGTCGACAGAAGCTAGCCAGGTTTAGTGCCAGGGAGTTTGCAACGCTTATTATAGACATACTGAAAGAAGCTAGGAGAAGGCAACAAGGAACTATGTCACTTAATAGAGGAGAGGAAAAACGTGAGTAATAAGGCCGCGATCACATAAAAGTATACTGTATACGGTATTGGCTATACGATACACGCTCATTCAAGTATTTTTATTCTTGGTGAGTCAGTGAGGTTAACTAGTTCACACACGTATCTACATTATGCAGTGTCTATAAATGCCTCTGAGGAGCGAACACTCATGATTTGAGCTGCACCCAATTAAATATACACAAACGTTGCTGAAAATAAAATACTATAGACCATTTTGAAATTCAAAATTCAAAAATTGTGTGCACAGGCGTATTGAAATATTGCACTATTTCCACCTGGTTTAAGTTCAACATATGGTTCAACAGATATTGTGTTTGTAACTTTTTACAGGGGGTTATGGATTTCAAATTGAAAAGCACTTTAATTTGGACACTCTGGGTTTCTAATGACGACACATTCACAACTAGTTTAGATAGAGTTTTAGTATTGCACTCTTCACCCTGAACTCAATTTGATACAATTGATTGTGTACAACATTTTAAAGTTGAAATTTGAAAAAAAAAATGAAATGAAATGAAATTGAACAGCGCCTGGAGACTTTGCATAGTGCACTTCAAAATGTTTATTTATTATTATTTTTAAATTTAAAAGGTTACAAAGGTTTGATTGTAGTAAGGTTGGTTACATAATTGGCAGTGTCACTCCTCTTACAGAACCCATCAAAATTGAAATTTTGGCTTCAGAAGAATGCTCATTTGTCTTATAACTGCATTACCATTTAAGATAGAGTCCGAAGTTTTCCGTTTTACGGAAAACAGAAAAAAATCATGGAATCGGAGGTACAACACGGAAAATGACATTTTTGTATGACGTGACAAAAATTGTTAAAAAATAAGAGAAATAAATGTTAAAAACAATCTTGAGTTGTGTGTGTCAATTTTTATGATAAAAAATACTGTTTAATAATACCGAAATAAAGGTATAACCAAGGCATGAACCCCTATCCATCCAAACATCATAACAGTCGGCCTATTATCGTGATAATATTCCAATCAGAGCATATTGATCGCGATATTGAACACTTTATTGTGACATTCATATCATTCATAATAATTGTTTATACATTTTAAGCTTTTATTCATCAAACATGGATTTACAAATTTTACAACACGTATTAAAACACGGAAAATGGATTTTAGAAAACGGTAAACTTCGGACTCTAATTTAAGGCCTTGAATATGTTTGATTTAGATTGCATGAACAAAAAAGTGAGGGTGATGTGCCACCCAACAGCATTATGCACCACTCCATGGGACTGTATCGTGCATATGAATAATAATATTAAAATAATGAAGGAGGCGGCGGCCTATATGCTTCACCCTCAGCCCTCGAATTAAGGATCTGAAGGGGCACGGCAACTTTTTTAGGGCAAGTTGATAATTGCCGTGGATTTTCACTGAAAAGGCAAGGCAGCACGGCAATTTGTAATATTTCAAAAGGGCGTCAAGGCAACTGTTGAAAATTTGAGAAGGGCACCAAGACAATTTTTCAAAAGCGAATAGATGCATTACCGTCAGCTGAATTCGACACCAAAGTAAAATTTGACTCTCAACTTTACACTAAAACTAACCTGATTGCTTAAAAACCCTGCTTTATAATACAGTTTAATTTACTTAAATTTTGCGATCCCTAGTTCTGAGCTGCAAAACTGACTCGAAATGTAGCGATGAAACAGCTGTAACTTTGGTAATAATATTGATCAAATTCGCCGGGATAAAAACTATTTCGTGCAAAACATATCTAGAGATGGGCTCACATGTACAAGATAAGGCGATACCGGAAGGGTATCGCCATCGGTTTGCAATGGGAAGTCAATGTTTGATAATCGAGAGAATTGATTTGCCCAGCACTCAGATTTTTGTTCACGACACGAGGTCGAGAAGCTATAGTTACTAACAGCGTTTCTGATTGGTCGATAGTACGTTGAAGGTATTTCTCTGACCAATCGAGAAAATGAAGTCAGATTTCTAGTAACCAGATAATGTATAAGCCGATGTGATTGGCTGAATATGTAAGCCTACGTAGGGGTAATGAATATTAATTCACAACAAACTATTGTGTGTACTGTGATCGATAGCTGGGTTACGATGCTCAAAATAGCGATCGTGTTCAAGATTTTCGATTTAATTTTCCACAATTTTGCTGGGATTTAACCAGTACTTGTTAATGATTTTATAATGAAGGGGCAGGGCTGGCGGCTAGGGCACCCACGGCAACTTCATTTAGGGCACGGACAAGTGACTGCCGTCGGTAAAGGACATATTTTGAGGGCATTGCGGCAATGGGGGGGTGGGCACCCACGGCAATATGCTGTCGGTGCCGTGGGTTAATTCGAGGGCTGTTCACCCTAGCAGGGCGTAAGACAATGCGAGACACAAATTAATATATGCGAGAATCGGAAATAACGATGCAAGCCTGAGAAATTATTATCTAAACAATGTGTTTGGGGCTCGAGGAAAACTGACATATGAAAATTTTGAGAGAAAAGAAATCAGGACTCGCAGGGATTGAACCCCAGTCGCTGGATTACTGGTGCAGAGTCTAACCACTGTACTACATGAGTTCACAGTCAGTACTCAGGTAATCTCACCTTAATTCCCCATGATAACTTGATGAGTGAGCAAAATTTTCATGTCAGTTTGCTCGAGCCCCAAACACGTCATATATGAATGATAATTATACAATATATTTTTTTCAAGAACACATTATGTAATTAGGCCTCTATTGTGCTTGCAATATCCTGCTGGAGTGATTTAATTCAAAACTTGGAATAAAATGTTTGAATAATGGCCTTCCATTTGAAGTAGAAACATAGTGATGATATCAGACTACACATCATTCAGTTGAATTGGGGACCATGGTCTCTTTGGTTTTGCACAACTACATGTATTGTCAATGTACTATTGTGCCATGCTCAACAAACTGTATTGAAAGTTAATTCGCACATGTATGTGCTTATTGATATTATGAATTATGATGTTTTAACTCATTCTCCTCGTCGCTTCATATGTGCCTTTTGTCGTGCCTCCTCGTTTGCTTTTTTGGCTCATGTGAGGTAGCGTGGATTATGACATTTTCATTTTGTTTATATATATTGTTCTGTATAAAATTGTGTTTATTATTTAAAAAGAAAAAAAAAATTGTTTTGTTAGGCCCTTAAAAATTTTCTTTGTTTGTAGCTTAAGATATTTTAATCTGTTCCTGGTTGTGTAAAGCGCCTAGAGGCATTTGCATTAGGCGCTATATTAAATCTGTCTTCATTATTATTATTATGATAATGAAGTATTTTACAAGCATTTAATATTACAATATTCTACAAAAGCTGCTAAATTTTCTGATATAGTGATTTGATGGTGTACTACTTAAATTCAGCTGGAAAACGTATTGTTTATAATTGAGGCTGGAATGTAGAATCTAGAGCTAGATTTCATATTTAGGAAAGAAAAGATAGCGTGAAGTGAAATATTTTTACTACTTGCCTTGACTTAAACTTGGACTTGACTTTCACTTTACTTTAACAGGAGTGTCCGGCAATGTTAGAAAAGTAATTATCAAGCACGAATCATATGGTTTTCTTTAAAACAAACTCATATTGACCATAAAAACAGTCGGCTCTTAACATGTGATGTTCAAAATTCTTGCGCCAAAATTGTCCAAGTGCAATGACGTAATTGTTATTTTCACTCAATTGTCGTCAGCCTTCATTGCATTACTGGGACGTCATTGCACTCGACAATTTCGGCGCCTGTGAATTTTGAATATCACATGTTGAGAAACGGATGTTTTTATTTGTTTTTATGGTCACTATGAGTTTGTTTTAAATAAAACCACATGATTTGTGCTTGATAATTATTTTTCTTACATATAATAAGGCATAATGTTGTGATTGCCAGAGACTTCCTTTAACTTACATATTTGACTCTCATCATAAATTTTGATTTGTACATGTTGACTCTGGTAATGAAAGTTAATATTTAAATCAACAAATGAAAGTTATTACTTCCTTGAAATTACTTTTGATTTTGAGTTTAACTCTCAGTTTGTTAATACAGTATGATATCTGTTGTAATAGCAGAGAACATGTTTTCTACTTTGCTCAATTTACCAAGTACCATTGTATTGATGCTGACCCCAGAGGTACACTGCTGCCCAGCTACTTTGCGGCTACTTTTACAGTCCCAATCCAATCATTGTGTGAACTTCACATGATAATCCAATGTGTGTACTCTAGAGTACCCACACTGGTACCAATGAAGGAGCTGGGTAGCAGTGTACATCTGTGGGCAGTAGCAATAAAAATCTGGTGAGTGTATGTGAAGAGGTTTGCACATTTTCAGGACAAACAATTTGTGTATTTTCTTCTCGTACAGAAATTATTGATGTACAACGAGAACCACCAAAACCACCAGCACACAAGGACAAGAATGCTGAAAAGACTAATAGTATGGATGACAATGAACCATTATACGACAGTGTAGCCTCAGACGAAGACTACGGTGAACTGGCTGATGTCAAAACTCGTACTCCCACAAATTCTGATCCTACATCTCAAGAGAGTTCTGGAAATGGCAAAGAGAAACGATCAGAGGTATGTTGAAGATAACATTGTGAAATCTCTAAGAAATTTATAGGGCATTTGTCTTTTATATGGACACATATATTGTTTCATCATTTGGTAGCCAACTCTTCTGATTGGTCTTCACCATATATGTGACCCCTCGGCACAACTGAGCCCGGATGTCGCCAATCATCATTTTTGAGATATTCAACCAAAAATATTCTGCTTGAAATTAGCTTTAAAATGATGTATATCATGTATATACATGTAGTACTTGACATTTAAGTAGTGAAAAATCAATAAAACAGTCAATAAATCCTTTGTTTCCTATTGTTTATTGTTAAGTTCAATGGAGCATATCTCAATAGTGGCACTGGCGACATCCGGGCTCAGTTGTGCCGAGGGGTCACATATATGAGGTGATAGCAGTGTTTATAAATAAAGTTAATGGACTGGTCCACTGATATGCTTGTATGACCACTTCATTCTTCAGTAGCCTTATTGTCAATAATCTGATTATTCTGCATGATTATTAAAGCATGGGTCCTCAACGTTTATGACACCAGTGCATATACTGGTCAGCAAAGGATGATGACAACTGCTGAGGATTTTGATAGGACATGATCTATATTTCATAATCAATTTGAAAATTCCATTGGACAACTATATACAATGAATGATGTCTTAAAAGACAACAATTAACTGTAACACCTTTGAACAGCTTCTTAACATTCTCTAAGAACAATACTGTGTATAGTCTCAGACTCTCAGTCATCTGTGAAATGTTCAAATTATGATTAATTAAATCAAATACTCTGAGAAGATTTTTTTATAAAATGGCTCTGCACCTTCATATTAATATGTCATTGAATTCAATTATTGAACTCCTCGAAGTCTTGCAGTATATCTGTAAATGCAAAACAGGGCTCAAAAAGTGCATTATTTTCTTTCTCAGAAGCTGTACAATATGAAAATATGTTGCTTTTCACACTTACAGCTGGCATGAAATTGGAAAAATATGTAAAAATCTTTCAAAAAAAGCTTTTTTGTCATCACCATTTAGCATGACTGCATGAACCATTGTGCATGAATCTACATTTTTAAGTTAAAGTGCAAAGTAAAGTAATTTGATTCCATAATGAAAAACAAACAATAGATTTAATACAAAAAAACAACAGCTACTGCATGACTGGCTTCTATGTTTATCAAATACAATACAAAATAATGTATGTACAAAAATACACATATACCATATTTCCTCGAATAGACGCCCCAGGGGCATTGCATTTTCTAAACAGGGGGGTGGGGTATTTGAGGTCAGTTTTGAAAGCTTAAAACTCATGCTGAAATGACGAACTATGAACTTAGGAACACTGACTTCTGGTTCACTTCCGGGCTTCCGACCAGATTTTCGCCGATTATCGACCATTTGTGCAACTTGGTAAGCTTACTACACAAGATAGCATGGTTGAAACATCTTGGTTGAAAAAAAAAAAAAAAGTGGTGGGGCGTTTATTTGAGAGGGGGGTTGGGTGACTATTTGAGGAAATGCAGAAATAGAATTTTACACATTGCAAACCTTTTTTCACAAAAGTAATTGCATATGAAATCAAATGTTTCGTACTATATGTTAAAAATCAGCAACAAATGTCAGGTACAAAACTAAATTGGCAAATGTAAATAAAAAGTCTTCCTGCTTCCCAGAATTGAAACCAGTATACCATTTAGTTTCAATAAGGTTTCACATTATTGAGTTGAGTTTCTTGGCAATTTGAACATAAAATTATATTCATGAAACACACTTCAAAGCTAAGGGAACCCACCATCTAGGTTTTTGACCTATGACCCTTGATTGATAGGCTAATGCACTCAGTGTTCACTCGCTCTTTCTGGAATTTTGAGCACCAAAAAGTTTTTCAACTCTCCATATTCATAGAGACCACCCTATTTTTGAATAACTGCAACCATACTGGAATACACAGATAAACAGGCAAAGTTGACCAATCATCATCCAGGCTATGTACTCTTATTGGTGTACTGCAACTGCATGCTTGTTCATTCTAGGATATAACGTCGGTCGCAACACATAAAGGCATACGTGAAGGATAAATATGTTTCTAAGTAAAACGTTTTCAAATGATATGTTACTAGTAATGGGGTTGATACTCCTCCGCTACTTGGGCAGTTCCATTTGAAATTGAAGTTTAAGGTTCAAACGATTAAATTGTAACTTTAATAGTTAACAAGGAATAACTATTATAGGATATAGCCAGCTCTAAACCTTAAAATGTGAAATGGAAAATTTGGAAAAATCACACTATGCCACTATGTGCTGTGACAACGATATGTTTGAAAAATAACTAAAAATAGGAAAAGTGCCTTTTTCTGAAATAGTGACATAAAATTCAACTTATAACTTGCCCTCAGTATTCTTCAGTTCACTGCATTTTATTGTGCTTCTAACATATTTATGGCCCCAAGCAATGACCCACTTCCAACTGTACTGACCCAGTTGTGTTGAGCAATTCCTTAGTCAGCAAATTTGTGGCAATTAATTATACAAAAAATAGTGCAGTCACTTGCTTATCTGTTAATGAATGCCAAATACAATTTATTGAGAATTTAATCTTAAAGCATCTTAACCCCTGTTATAGGCCTATCTATCTTATTTGATTAGATTTGGCATACAAATTACAGAGCTTGAGTGTATCGCTATTACCATATGAATTTCGCTTGGGTATATATGCCTCAAGGACAAACTGAGAAGATCAGACAGTTGGATGTACCGCATGTTTTTAGGTCATCCGATGGAAAAGACCTTATGGTATCATGAGTCGTGTGTGTGGGGGTGTGTGCGTGTTGATTATTCCCACCTGTGCACCCATGTCCCCAAGCAACATGATCAGGGCATACCTGAATGAATGAGTATAAAGATATACATCATTGTGAACTACAGATCATTTTTTTTGCTAACATATTTTGAACTATTTTTCAGTCAAAATCTTAACATTTTGGCCAAAAAACATTTTTACATGATTTCAGTAAAGTTTAAAAATGGCCAAGAAATTTCTTGCTCTCTTTGTTTTCTAGCAAGAAATCCTATTTATAGGTTAATAAATCCGCATCACATGCTGCTGAATAATGCACGCGCAAAGTTCAGCGACAAAGAATTTCTTCAATTTCTGTTATTTTTCATAACAAACAAATACTAAAAATGCTAAAAAATTTGAACAATATTAATACATCCAACTTCAAGAAAAATTAATCAATCCTGCAAGATTCGATCTCACTGCGCTTAGTACACAGAACTGCTCGCAAGTGTATGTACATATTTTCTAACAGTTTTTCTGATTGGCTATGTGGTTGTAAGAGTGTATGAATACCTTTCAGTAATAATAGCTCGGCATTTGACCTCAGGTTGTGGAGTATGAGTTTTTTTACCCAACACATTGAGAAGTTTCTTTATGACTGTACAAGGGTATTAGAATAAGAGAACTGTTTCCTGAAAGGTCGTAGTGGCATCAGTGAAAAACCCCCCAGGGGCATTCACTAAAATGTGTGACACTCCCTCTCACGTACCCAATGACCCCCTTTTTTGTTTGACTGAACTCCCAATCATCCAATGACCCCCTTTTTTTATTTTCCTGTCACCAAAAGACCCCCATTTTTTCGGTGTCTAGGCTCTCACCCCAAAAAAATGAATTTTTGAACATTTTGTATCAACTTTTATTTCCTGACCCAAAATTGTTCCCAATCTCACTGAATGACCCCCTTGTTGGTCAGATTTTCCACAGTCTCATGGAAAGACCCCTCTTTTTGGGGGCCTTCTCACTGAAAGACCCCCATTTTTCTGTGTCTAGGCACTCACCCAAAGACCCCTAGTTTCAGACTTCTGTCCACACATCCCCGTCACTTCCAAAGTCCCTCCGGGGTAAACCTATGACAAAACATTAAGTCTCCAAACTAAGCTCAAAGTGCCCATGTCTTGTAAATCCATATAATAACCTTGCAGGGATCAGGCCTGTTGTTACATGTATGTGCACTAATCCGCCATGTCTTATCTTTAGGGTGGCGATGTCGCCATTGTATAGGACACAAGGAAGTTGTACTTCCTTCTGTAATTAGTAAACAGAAATTTAAAAAGATTATTAATTAAATGGGTGCCTTTTTAGTGCAAGATCTTGTGAATTGATTGTAAGATATGCAATTTGTAAGTATGCATGATAGAATTCAAGTTCACAAGAATGTAATGCTAAAATAGGCCATTCTTCAACATTCCACAATAAAGTTAGTTTGTTGAATTTCAAATAATTTCAGGTAAATATGTGGATAATGTTAAGGGCTGGGGTATGAACGTTTGGACAGTATTTATTTTGGGACATTAGAGCACATCATACATATCGAATTGCATTCTGAATACGAAGAATGTCATTCTGATATCAAATAATTTTGATTTTTTGAAATTCGCAATTTAATACACATTTTATGGCAAATCATTAAAAATTGATATTTTTTATATTTAACAGTACTTGAAGTAAACTTTATAAATCTGATGATTTATACTTAAAGTGTATGTAGGTGGGATGAAAAGCCGACGATCAATTGAAAATTTTGACCTTTCGTATTGAAGATATGGATTTTTTTTCCCAAAACACACAAAAAAAAGAAGGTCTTTTTGGGAAAAAAATCCATATCTTCAATATGAAAGGTCAAAATTTTCAATTGACCGTCGGCTTTTCCTCCCAGCTACATACACTTTAAGAATATATCATTAGATTTATATAATTTACTCGAGGACTGTTATATATCAAAAATTTGAAAAATATCAAATTTTTATAATTTGTCATAAAATTTGTATTATATTGTGATTTTCAAAAATGAAAATTACTTGATATCAGAAAGACATGCTTCGTATTCAGAATGCAATTCGATCGGTCTGAGGTGCTCTCATGTCCTACAAAAAATACTGTCGAAACGCAATAAACGCTCATTATAGATCCTTAAGTTTTTCTCATTTACATGTTGGCAAGGGTTGTGAGATGAATGTTAGTGGGAATAGTGCAAAGGTGAACTGCAAAAGATGAGAAAGTTTCACTTGCATACCTTTACAACCCTAGTACATGTAGACAGCTACATGTGCACTTCAGATGGCTTTCATTAACTCTATGAAAGGCTGTTTGATGGTATGTAGAACTATATAATTATGTTTTAAGTAAATTTGAACACTGATGGCGCTGTTTATTTTAAATCTTGTTTGCATCTCTATAACATTAAAACATCATAAAAATGAATAACAGATAGCAAGGAGATTTTCTATATTTTGGTAGCGTGAAATGAAAGGAATAACAAATATTAGGGGGATAAATAATAAATAGCACCCTCAATTTCCACACAAATATATACAATTTATAGAATAAAAAGTACCACAAAAGGACAGAAAAGATGAAAAATCTATGTTAAAAATAGCTAAAAAATATATGTGTATATTAGTAGGATTGCTGTTGGTATTATCCAGGTCTAGAATTGAAAATTATACCATGTGTTGCTATACCATTCAACAAATTACTTCAGCAGTGTTTGTCTGCTCAGTCTGATTATCACGTACCGCGTTGCTACACAGCTTGACCAGCGAATGAGGTGCCGATGTGATGATGACATGATTCAATTAGCCAATCAAAACTTTCGTATACGCCATAAACTACTCCAAATTGGCAGACCGCTGAAGTTCTCTGCTGAAAACTATAGAAAAATTAATAACTGATCACATCAAATAACGGTGATCTCCCCAAGTACACTGACCATCTGTTCAAGGATTACGGCACCTGTGATATCAGAACCATTAGGTGTGTACAGGATCCATCAACATCTCATCATATCCATTAGAGAACTGTATTTTCTATCCAACAAGTGGCAAATTAAAAATGAACTGACACTTAATGCATCAGGATGTCACTTCCTTTGTCATCATTGGTCAAGTAATAAGTGACTTAAAATTTTGAAAGCAGCAGGAGTGTTTGCTTTCATAGGTGTGTAAATTTAGCATTTACAGCTGCATTCAGCCAGTGACAACCTCTTTGACGACACATCTCTGATGCTTTGACACATCCTTGTTGAACATCAAAACAACAAATTGAAGTACACAGAATGATACCAGATGATATTTGACACTTCCCACAATGCATTTCTTCAATTTCAATTTTCTGTAATGATTTGCTATCTAGTGCAGCGGGTTGATAGTAACAAAAACTACCTCAATGAACAAAGCACATCCAGATCTGGCAAAATATGTTTATTTCTTGACTATGAACCCATGTTTTGCCAGTCTATTCTCAACATGAAAACTAAGGGAACCTGTACAAAGTTATAGCAGTGTTGCAAAGGATTCTGGGAAGTGTAAGACATCTTGTAGATTGTAGTTACCAATAGACAAGGGGTTCTCTAAAAGATTTGCTCACAGGCCACCGAGGGCCAAATACATTTCAAAGAACGATATTTGAGGGCCAAATACTCTTTGTTTTGCTATGTTTAATGTACATTTTAGAGCTGCTAATGAGTCATCCACCATTGGTCCGCTTATTGAGAACTCCTGTCTCAGACAGTGTCCCTGTTTATATTTTGACTGAAGTTTCAGAATAAGTATACAATACCTTCTGCACACTAACTTTAAGTCCTTACCCTAATCTTAAAGTTAATCCTTATATTATAAAACCCTAAAACCTAAGCTACCGTAAAATTCTGTCTACAAGCATATATATGCCTCTAAACGAGGTTTTTTTTTGACACAAGAGACAAGAGGCAGACACTCTCAACAAAAACGTTATTTGGAGTTTGAACAACTATATTACTGATAAAGGCGGCTGTACAAACATGTATATTTGTAAGACCAATCTATTGCAATGTTTTGAGAAGGGTATTGGCCTTTCATATCTTTCGTTAAAAAAACCCTCGTTTAGAGGCATATATGCTTCTAGACGGAATTCTACGGTATTGGTAGTTCAATTGGTTCATTTGCTCAAATTTTAATATCCCATATTTACAACATAAATCTTAATTCAGGTTGTTTGTCATGTGCAGTAAATGCCCAAGTTGCAAAGTGGTCATTGCAGGGATTAGTACTATCAGACCTATGTACGAATCTGCCAGAGGCAAATACCCTAACAAACTACCCCATGTTAGATTATGTACATAATAGGTCAAGTTCATTCAGAGTTGGCATATGGCTTTAGTTTTTACACTGTGTACCCTTCAATTTTATAACCATTCTCTTCATTAGGAATTAGGTTAATCAGGACATCAAGTAGCCCTATATTTCCCGTTTTCCTATATTTTTGAACTCTTCCTATATTTTCCTATAATGTTACAAAATGTCCTATAATTCCTATATTTTTTCCAAATTTAAGAAATTAACATACATGTATTTGTTCACCTTTACACTTAACGTGAAATTTAAAATTTCTGCATACTTGGCGGGTATTTGTCGTAAACTTTCAGCGGGTCAGTGGGTAGATTTTACTAGCCTCTTTTTTTTTTTTTTTTGCCCAGTATGATATATATAGACACCATACACATCATACTAAAATTAAAAGTATCTTGGAGACTCTTCCCCTTTAACAATAGATACTGGTCTCTGATGCCCATTGTATTTGATGTTCGGGTTGACGTTCACTGGCCTCTATTTTGCCTATATTAGCATTCAAAATGTTCTTATTATTCCTCTATTTTTGCATGGATTGGCTTGAAGCGATGTTAATTATACAATTCAATATTGTACAAGATTGTGAGTCACTTCTAAAAATTACATGACTGTACATTAAAACCTTCCTTTGACACATAAATATTTGTCAAATAATTTGGGACATCAAAACAAGGATTACAAAAGTTTAGAAGCAATTCATGTTTGGACGTCATAACCTGTCGTCTAACTCATATCAAGTGCAACAAATATGATAAGCTACGTTATATGACAACTTCTTCACACCTGAACACCGATGTTATTTATGATTTCATGTTATGAAGTGAGTTTAAAGTGAAAGAGATTAAGCATTCATCCTGGTGTTTCCTTTTTGCATTGATGTCATATCTTGCAATCAAGTCTTGGATCTTGCAATGTAATCTTGAGTACCAAATTATGTTAGAAATTCTGGGAATCATTTAGATAAATATAAGTACATGCAAAAGAAAATGGAGTCAAGCAGATTATGCTAAGCCTATACATGTATGACATCACTTGTTTTTCTATGAACATCATTCTATAGGTCTACTGTCTGTTCAATTAGCTTAGATTCTTGAATTTTTAAGATATTTCAAAAAATAAAAAATTGTGGCCAAAGTCATCAAAGAAAAGTGTTAGCACAGCCTTAGACCTAACGTGATTTATACTTTTCAAATTCCCAAGTTCAATTTAAAACCCTATTTCTTTTCAATTTTGCTTCATTTTAGGCAGTTACTTGGGTCCACCAAAAGGGTTCGCGACCTTTTTACAAATCGAATGGGACGGTCCATTCTCAACTTAGGGTATAGACCCTATCCAAATTAGCAAAACAATCTGTCCACCAATCTGTCCTGCCATTTCAATTGTTATACCGTTCCGGTTATTGGATAGTTTCTATAGGTGATGATGGGCCATCGGTTTTTGTTACACGAAATTATATGGCGATTACGTTTTATGCATAACATTATTCTGAGCATTATTTTTTTCCTAAACAATGACATTAAAATTATGGATTTCGTTCTTATTTCAACTGGTTTACAATGTAAATTGAGTTTTGTTTAATACCATCATTCCTTCCCAAGAATATCAGCATTCGCTTGACATTTTCAGATACAGTGACTTTACAAGAATGGTTTTCCTGATTTATTTAATTAATATTTTCTTGTACAAAAGATCTTTTGTTTCCAAATGTCCTTCTCATAGTTTGTATATATATATTCAACAAACAAAACGAAATAACAAATTGAAAATAAATGTAGTTTTATAATAGGCCAATAGGCCTACACCTTCTCAGACCCATTCCCAAAATAAATAAATAAATAAATAAATAAATAAATAAATAAATAAATAAATAAATAAATAAATAAATAAATAAATAAATAAATAAATAAATAAATAAATAAATAAATAAATAAATAAATAAATAAATAAATAAATAAATAAATAAATAAATAAATAAATAAATAAATAAATACGCAAGGAATGTATTTATATAAGCTGGGCCTATTTTAGAAAACTTAGTGCATTAATGATAACGTAATGTTTCAACAGTAGGGTTTCAAAACAGATTAGGCCTACTGGCAAATATAGCTTTTTTGCTGCACAATACTTCTTGATGCGGATGGTCGAATAAATACTATCTCAGCGCATTATGACATTCGTCCCCATTGCTCTAAATGGATTGATTCAAAAAAGTTTATGGTACCCGACGTTCTACGGCTTGTTATAAAAATATCGCGGGAAAAGACCAAAATTGAAAAGAAATGGGGTTTTAAATTGAACTTTAGAATTTGACAAGTATAAATCATGTTAGGTCTAAGGCTGTGCTAACACTTTTCTTTGATGACTTTGACCACAATTTTGTATTTTTTCAAATATTTAAAAATTCAAGAATCTAAGCTAATTGAACAGACAGTAGTTAAATATTGAACTGAAAGCAATCTGCTCTGGTCTCACACATATACACTTTATGTAGATGGTCCTTCTGTTGTGGAAAAGAGAAATACAGTAGAGACCTCTGGACTCAAAATATATGATAGTTCTTCACTGTATTCCCTGACTGACAAACTACTAGAAATACAGGAATGAAATAACCAAAAAATGTACATATGCAGGTGCAAATGCTATTCAAATAAATAAAAAACATAAGTTATTATTATTCTGTTATATACCTGGAAAGTGTCCTGGCAACAAGTTTTGAGCTCACACCTCCAGTTAGCATCCCTACATGTACCATGCATACAGGTAGCAAACCCCGCATCAAAAGGATTGAAAAGTAGAATACTGCCTGATTGCAAAATAGTTCCAATTTTGTCTGGAAAGAGGTTAAATTTTTAGAACCTTTTTTTTTTCGACAATCTTGTTTTGTTTACTTGTTTGTATGTATGGTTGTTTGTTATCACAATTACTGATGAGTCCAGATAACAGATATAATCAGTCTGATGTCATTTAGTTAATTGATATCTCAATGATCTTAATTAATTCATAATTAATTGATTACTACTGTGCTTATGCATAACTAACCAAGTCTTAGAAACCTGACTAAATTGAGATTTTAGACTTGTTATTGTCTTGCAGGCTTAAGTGAGATTGAAATCTGTTAATCAGAATTGGTCTTGGACTTAAAAATTATTATGGTAGATTAAATCATCTTAGTGGACCTTGATTTGATTGGTTATCACTGTCTTTGTAAAAGTTGCTGTTGATCTGATGAAAGTAGTTGCATCATTCTGAACATTACTAGAATGAAGTACATGTAATAAAAGTGGCCAGGAAAGGTGGTCTGTCCAGTAGGTGAATGTCATCATGGTCATCATATTTCTAGTACAGTGGTAATATTTTGAAGCCTTACTTTACTACTACATGCTTTATTTTTTTGGAGCATAGGTGACAGTGGATGAGGCATGCTGAGGCCTTTTTGACAAAATCTTGTGTGCTACAAATCAACATCATCATTGCTACTATACACTATCATCATTAGCTGCAGGGCAGTCTTCTTAAACTTCACCAAAGCTGGTCCGCTCCTGCCATCAACCACCTGCTCATGAACATGTCTGCTGATTGGATACATTCATAAGATACATGCCTAAACCTGTGTATGTTGCTACAAGTTTGTCATCTAATAGGCGTTGTTCCACCTGTCAGATCAACTTACACTCGCTCACCCTTGAAGTCTTCCCTTCAAGGCTACTCAAAAAATCATCAAGCTATATTTGACTTCCTCATCCGTCTGTAGAAAAAAAATATCCAGGCACTGTAGACTGATCTGTTTCATAGTAAGGAGTCAGAGTTGTTATTATTTTTTGGAGCTGACCAAGTGGTGAACTTCCTTAATTGAATGTGGATGTGTTTGGACAAGAGGGATTGGTCACAAGTGGTGGTGCTTGTCATTGACTGAGCTAAAGTTTGAAAAAGTTTGACTGATGTCTTACAAATTTTAGTGATATAAAGGTGGAAAGTGTTAACCTGTTTACTGCAGAGAAGTTTAAAAGTATTGTTTCGTGATGTGTGAAGTACATTGGCAACTCCATGTGTAAAGATTTTATTGCAAGTGAAACTTGAAAAGTTCACTACTTCTTGTAGAATGGGATTCTGGAGACCTGGAAAACTTCAAGAGGGTCAAATTAGTAATAATTGATTTCAAACAGGATATCTTAATGGACAGCTAATCTGGAGTTTGTGTGGGGTGAAGAGGATCTGGCAGAAATTAAAACAAATTAAATGGATTTGAAATGAAATGGTTGTTTTTATGCAGAAAATCGGATGAGGATTTTATGTCATCTTGAACTAGTGGATTATAAATTAATTTATTTGATACGCTGACAGTATGAAGTACTGATAGAAAATTGGCTGCCAGTAATTTTTGTGATCAGGAATTGAGTGGATCAGTTGATTGTTTTCTGTTGCTTGTGCAGACAAAATAATATTCAGTAACATTTCTGGAGCAAATCAATCTTTGTCATTATTGCCGCTTATTCTTTGCTGGTGAAGCCTAGACTTGGAACAGCTACAGCTAATTAGGATTAGGAAATTCTTGCAGAAATAGCAAACTACATGTGTGATTAATAACAAGTATGCATTGGTGAACCAACTGATGAGGAAATGAGGATTTTTGTAACAGAGACCTAGTATCAACTCCAAAGAGGATTTGTTATCTTTGGATATCAAGTGGTAGTTTTATGCAAGGAATTTACAATAACAGTTCCTTTGACTGAGAGATCTGGTTGTATAATTTGCACCATAAGTGAATTAATAGCCACTTTCTTTGGGGGCTAGCATCAGTTGAGACCAGATGACTATATTTGAAAGATCTTGCTTCATGCAGTGTTAATTGCAGACTAGCAAATTGTTTGATAAGCACACAAAAGTTTCATTACGTGTCGATTGGAAGACTACACACAATTATGTTTAGAACAGTATTTCATGTGGCACAGGTAGTGCATAGGGAAAGCAGCTGGAAAAGAGAGAAAAAAGAAGAGAAAAGGTAGAAAGGAAAAGGAAAAGAAAGGTAGGTTCGGGTTTTGATAGGCATGTGGGTGTTGAAGGTCTTATGCTTTTTTCAAAAGGTCTCCTGAAAATAACGACATTGTGTGCCCCTCTTTGGCCATGCATATAATTATTGTGCATCTATATATTAGTACTAGCTGTAACTAAACTACAAGATTCCTATTGCAGCTGCTTACACAGGTACAGTACATCGTCGCCAAGATACCTGACTGGTACACACAGTATCTGTACAGTACCAATGTAGTTACTGCTCCCGGACCCACCAGCAGTGGTACTGCATTGGTACAACACTGCTACTCCCCTGGTACTGCATAGTACCAGCTAAGTGCTTTTGTTCCTTGGCAATGTGCAAGTGGTAGTAGTAGGAATCTGGTAGTGTATACCTGATCAGATCATGTTGATACCAAATTATTTTCTGTATCAATAAAAAACTGAGTATGACATGGTCAGATTAATTTTAACCTATATCTCACTTGGAAAGTTTAGATGCAAAATCCAATATATCAAAGGCTGCCTTGTGTGTATTTTAGGTATCAGTGTAATTGTTACTTTATATATATGAAAATACCTTTCTTAGATTCACTAACTTGGCTAGGGTACTGATACTAGTGTAAATACGATATTAAGGTTAGCAACTATTTTAAACTGTTGCGATTTGGTAGTTCACAGCATCTTGCGAATGGTAGTGAGCTTTGGCAAAAAATGCATTGATCATTTCATAATGAGCGTGTAGAAGAATTCAAATATCACATATACTTTTGTAGATCTTGTGGTTCTTGAGTTATGTTGTAAAGAGGGCTGAAACAACAACACTTATGCAAAACGTACATAACTCATTAACAAATAAATCAAGCACATTTTCAAAGTAAATGATTTGTAGAATGAACTTTTGCAAAATATCAAAGTGTTATTTTTCAATATTGATTTAAATAATGAAAATCAATTTTTTATTTTTTTCGACCAACAATACCTCGTCTATTTTGAGAACAAGTACAAAAAGTGGTTCAAGCATGCATTTAAACATATTTATTCACCAATCTTTGCACAAAAACAAATGATAAGGAGATAAATGGAAGGAAATAATCAGAAATGATGAGGGTGATTATGTGACTGATGCATGCTTGAATCATATTTTGTACTGTTCTCAAAATTACAAAAAAAATTCTACAGGCAGTTATGGTAGCAGGGTGATGATTAACAATATTGATATAGAAATGACACAAAGGAGCACACAACATATGTCACATTTTGTGCCTAAATTTTCACATCTTTCCTGAAGCAGCCAGGTGTGTCACTGGCTGTCTTGTTCCAGCGATTAAGGATATATGCTCAGTTTTAAGCATGAAGAACTCAGGGGAAAATATCTCCCCTATCCATCCCCTCTTCACCCTGTCTGATGGCCTTGGGCCTGTGTGTCTTGTGTTAAAGTACCTGAACAAGTCTTTCCTTATCTACCTTGTTATAACTTTAATCTGTTCACAAATTGGATGGTTAGTTTTACAAGTCAAGCATGTTGTCGCAAGAGTGCAAGAACATCTTAAAGACCCATCCAGTTGATCAGGCAAACTTACAAGGGCAACCCAATTAAGTAGGCTTAAAATATAATCAAGTTAATGTTCACCTCTATACCACAAAAATGTACACAGCTCCCAACGTAATGAGTTTTCCAGATAATGAGCAGCCTTTAAAGAGGCGCATAACCTGCCAGCGATAATAACATTCATCGACTTCAAGAAGGAACAACACATCTGGATTCATTCATAAAGTGTTTCAACAAGCTCAATATTTTGTGGCAAAACATACTATGATATATGAAATGTACAACTGGCCAAGGTCCAGACCAGTGTAAAAGAACATTGTGATATGTAAGGACAAGGTCACCTGCCTAAGACAGATATTGGGTACTTAGCTGGCCAGAGTTGGCCTGACCAACAATTCTTCCTCTATAACTTTTCTCAAACTTATTTTGGATATCAAGCTTATATGTGACCCCTCGGCACAACTGAGCCCGGATGTCGCCAGTGCCACTATTGAGATATGCCCCATCGAACTTAACAATAAACAATAGGAAACAAAGGATTTATTGACTGTTTTATTGATTTTTCACTACTTAAATGTCAAGTACTATAGACATGATATACATCATTTTAAAGCTAATTTCAAGCAGAATATTTTGGTTGAATATCTCAAAAATGATGATTGCGACTTCAGGGCTCAGTTGTGCCAATGGGTCACATATTGACTGAGTTTGAGTCGGGGGAGGGGGAGGGTGGGGTAGGGGTGAATACACACATTCTACGTTGGATTACTTTCTTTTCTAAAGCCTTTTTACAGACAAGAATCTGTTTTAATGGCTTTAAGAAAATACATGTACTGTGATGAGACAAACGGTTTTCAAAGTTGTAATTAAACACTGTTGTTTTTCCTAACAAGTTACTCATATATTTCTCAATACTCTCCAGATGTATTGAGTTCCAACCCTGTTTTGACAGGTACAACACCCACAGACAAAATCATGTAATTATTTTCATCATCCATCTTTCCTTTGAGGAAATTAGGGATCCTGATGTAGTACACTAGAGCATCATACATACACAAGTGTTGCGTTTGTTTTGGTCATTTTTATCTTTTCAGACCTGTCCATGACAACTAGTCATGTTCAATTTCAGACATTAATTGAGCTTGTGAAACTTTATAATGGGGTAGTCCACATGGGGCACTTTAATCTGCATCAATGTGGTTCATCTGAGATCCAGATCAATGTGGACTAGTACACATTGAGATTCGCTACATGGAGTTGTAACCATTTGCTGTGCAATGTAGTATTATGATTTGCCTGCCATAGATATAAATTAATTCTGATCACTTTGATGTGCATTAATTTGGATCTCCTCTCCAGTGTAAATTGTCGCATACATATGTCTGGCTTGTGCTGATGGAAACCAATCCTGTTCCTCTCAAAACAGGGGTAACATGATTATCTCCCCCTCCCCCATCTTGTTTTGTGGCTTACTCCATTAATGCACGTGTTGAGTGAAGTCCCAGTGCCTGGGTACCTGGGGGTGGTTAGAACTTGTGCCAGGGATGTATTTTTATAATGTTAAACTCCCCGGCTAACTCTTGGCCAAGTCCCAGACAGACGGGGCAATATTAGTGTGTAAAACTCTGGCCAAGTCCAGACCCCAAATATCCGGGCAATTGCTGTAAACTTAAGCCTTTTGCCTTGGCTCATTTTGTTGCCCAAATTTGTTGGACTTGGTCACCTCTGCAAACAAGGTTTGTAACATGCCTGGCCCTGCGGGGACAAAATTGTCAACTGCCTGGTATCCAGCCGGGGTTCCAATTGACAAGTACATAAGCACGATAAGGGCCATAGTGTGGCAGGCTTTACGGATATCTTTGATATATCATCCATTACTTGCTATCTATTTATACACTCTTTGGTATCTTATAGGCCTCTGCTGAATGAGGACACTAGATTGCCATCAACTATTTCAAACTAAATAATAATGACTCCTTGGCAATTAACCAGGGTATGTTATTGTCCTGTTTTACAATTCTCCATTTTTAAAGCAAAAAGTGTGGCATTGGTAACACGTAATATACAATTAAGTATTGCCAAACTTGACCCTAACAAGTTAACAAGAGCAAAAACCCAGGTAGAAAAGTTCCTGTTTTCTTGAATGAAAATCAGTGCTCCAAATCTTGATTAAACAAACATGTGCTACTTTCCTAGATAAATAAAATTTTGAAATAAAACAGGGTCCTTTTCACGTTTGTGTGTGTGGGGGGTTTGCTGGTCATGTTTCTCAAATTACCAGCTTTTTGTGTTAGCTGACAGATATAATTTTGCCCGAAATGATATTCATTTTTTTTTAAACAATGAGAACTGATATAATAATAAAACAATTCATTTGTTTATCCTGCAATTTCTCTTCTAGCATCGTCAATATCATACATTGTATAATCTGTTCAGCTGAGTTTGCTGAAGTGATATAGGGGGTTAGTTAGACTGGTGTTTGAGTGATTGACAGTTTAAGTTTGATAGCCCACAATGTTTATTGCTGCTCTCATGGAAAAATTGAGCTAACTTTGAAATTCCCATGGACAAGCTACTGCTAATTGTCTCGTCAAGTTCTGCACCTTATTGCTAATTGTCCTGATCTACCTGTATGAAACTCTGTGAGCTTATCCTGGCTGTGATGGTTAAATATACATAGGCTGACTAGGGTTCTGTGCCTGTATCCTGAATGATATGCTAAATATGGTTTGTAAGGTTTTTCCCCGGTCCCCGCACTCCGTGCATCCGCGGGTATTCATGCTTGTCGGTGAACTTTAAAAACACCCCCTTCTGCATCTCATTTCGCGAAGTTTTTAAGGGAAAAACACCCCTTTTTTAGCGATTTCGCGAATTATTTGCCCTTCGACAATACCCCTTTTTTCGCTAAAACACGAACAATATTTCTAACATACCCTTTTCTGACAGAAACACGTAGACTGCTCCATGAAAATACCCTTTTTTTCAATTTCGCAAACACGTGGTTTGAAAAAACACCCCTTTTTGTGTGTTTCATGAATCGCATTTCTTCATCTGAAAACACCCCCTATTTCGCAAAATTTTTGACGAGCATGAATACCCGCGGATGCACAGAGTGCGGGGACCGGGTTTTTTTCTTGGGTCAAGTTGGTTATCGATCAGAAACTTTCTGTAAAGTGCAGTGATTTGTTGTAATTGCACAAATATGTAAAACCTGTTGAATGAGCAAGCAACAACATCATTTCTGCTTGTGATGTCATCAACATGTATCATATTACTAGCACTAACTGAATAGTCCCAATTATTCTGAGATAAACGTTGATTAAGAAATTAGTAACAAAAATTTGAGACAAATTATTGCCTTTTTGTCTGCCATGGATATCCTATTTTTAGTGTTAATAAAGTACCAAGGGACTTTTTTGGGCACTTACATTGCACACAGCTGATGTTGTCATTTCTGGAGTCTATCTCAGTTGTGCAAGCTAGAATTGAAAAAACAAAACTGTACAAGAAAATAAAACACGGCAGGATGCTATAATAATTATATGTATGAAACTAAATTGTGCAAAGCTGTAATACAGTGCAGGCCAGCCAACTTCACTTATATAATAAGGGAGTGCCCCTATATTTAATAGTGACTGCTCCTAATTGTGTACTTTTCTCAAACTTTAAAATAGCTACAATCCCTATTTTTGAACATTTTATTGATGTTAAATAAGTCATACATGTAAGAACAGCAGAAGACATAAATGTAATAAATTTAAACCAAGAACCTTCCTTGGATCATGTGAAAAAGTATTTCAAATTCATGATCGGGGTAATCATGGATCATGAACTGTTTGACAGACAATGTGGAATTAATAAAGAGAAAAGCAATGACTACTATTGGATATACAATTTTAGAAATGGGTAGGCTGTATGTCTTGAGCTTACGAGGGAACCAGGAAATACTGCAGCACCTCAAACGATACCATCTAAAAAATTCCCAAGAAATGATTTATTAAACAAAATTTTAAAATATGAAATTTTAACAAATAATAAACATGTAACAACAAAAAACAATAACAACAACATTGTCTCAAAATCCATCTAGTTAAGACATATTAAAATAGCTGTAGTCACAGCCCTGTTGTATGAATTGTTTAGTTTATTATGTTTTGTATAGTATTGCCAACTCATTGGTCATATGAATGGTTTTTTTTCTTTGAACAAGTTCATTTGGATTTGCATAAAACGAACTATGTTAACAGCATATGAATGTTGTTTGTTGTATTTTTATCTGTGAACTGCACAGCAGTTCAGCTTTTAGTTGCGAGTGTGTTTGAATAAACCATTAATAATAATAATAATGTGTGTGATGATACAATTGTTATAAGTAAACCATCTTGTTTTATTTTCTTTGTTTCACCCGCTACAGAGTGCAGCTTCTTCAGAGCTATCAGATGGACCAATCACATTGGAGGAATATCTGGAGGTCAAGAAGCAGTTGGCAGCATCAGAGGCCAAAGTTCAACAGTTGCTAACCATGAACAAGAAGCTCAATCAAGATGTCCATATGTTACAATCTATGGTTAGTTTGTATTAGTGTGTTGTAAAATAATTCACTATTTTTATTTAATCTCTATATTCTAATCTGCCCATTAAAGTCAATTATATAGGTTATAGCAACCCATTAGTCCAGTGTTTTTCTCTTGTGACAGACACTGTATTTTTCAGTTATCTAGTGCTGCAATTTTAAGTTTGTGGCTGTGATACCTTCTTTTGGATTATATAAGTAAAATTATGCGTCATGGGAATGGTATCTCTGGTCAGTATACATGTTTGGCACTCATCAAGAGAAGGCCAATGACAGACACAAAAATAAACAGGTAGGGGAAATGGTGGTCAAAAGTTATTCATACTGCAAGATGAAACAGACCATCTTCAGCTTTGCAAAATAGTCCAATTAAGCAACTTATTTCCCAAGCAACACAGTAAGACCAGACCCCTGTTGTACAGGGAAGTCTATGGGTAAGCTTCTTTGTATGCTATATATAAACTGTTATTCTTCATCAGCATACCTTGACTATGTAGTACCTAAGCCATATATTGCCTGATTGACTGCTTAGATCATATGTTAGACAATAATACCATTTGCCCTGTAGTCAATTACTGATCATCTTTAAATAGATGCATCCTGGCAAAATCAACCCAAATGGGCATTTATGTGTCACTGATTACACAAGTTTTGTTTGCTTTGAACAGTAAAATGAGACAGACTTCCTGTACCTTGGTGTGTGTACAATCTTGGAATTTCTTCTAGTGAGCTATTCCTTTTGAAATCCACCCATTGAATAGGATTTTGGAATTCCAACCAAATTTAACAGTTTTCCAGATAAATTAGGTCTAACAATTTCATCCAAAACAGCAGAAAATGGGCGGAAGATAAATTGTGAATTCCAAGCAAATGGGCAAATTTGGTAAACATCCACCCGGATGTTGATATTTTTTTCAGATTTATCTGGATTTAACTCAAAGTGGTGAAAAATACCACCTGGAATGACCATGGATTAACCAAATTTTTGTACCAGAGCTGCATATTCATACAGAATGCCTGTTCCAATCTCTTTCATTGGCATTACCTGTGAAATCCTATAGGTTTCCATTTGTTTGATTTTGCAAGAATGCATCAGAAATGTGAACCTGTGTAGGCCATTGTGGGTAGGCTAAAGGTACTCCATGGGTACCCTAGGGAAACATGGAGTTGCAGACAAATTTAGGGAGCTTGATAACAGCAATCTGGCTGTGTAGTAAGATTGTGTGGAAAGAGTAAGTTTAGTAATTTTTTTGCCTGTCACTGTTAACCCCCTGGGCACTACCTGCCAATCTAACATTGCCTCTGATTGGTCAATTACATGATATCTTCACTTTAATTACCAATCAGAATGGAGCTTTGTAAATAATTCACCACAATTTTTTTGTGTTGTGAAATTATTCTAACAATGTTGCTGATTGGTCCAATTGATAATGAAAACTTCTTTTTGGCCAATCGGCAGGTAGTTCTCATGGGGTTAAGGCAGTATCGGGAGGAGCCCAAAGCAGATATATCCTGGCTTTATACTTCAGTTACTTCAATTCAAACAGCTTGATTGTGTACATGTACAAGAAACATGGAAGCTATTTCCTCTTCTCATTGATCTAAATATTTTTAGATCTCTTAATTTAGCCTACTTTTATAAAGTGGTATTTTTTTGCAAATCAATCGACAAAGCACAGGTTTTGATGTTTGACATGCTTACGCCTTTGAAGTTTCAGCTAGCTAAAATGTATGAAACAAAATACTTGTTATCTGATTTGCAAAGCTTTCAACTTTGTCACTGTGCAAGTGCAGCGACAAGTGGGACTACTTTTCAAGCAAATTACAGACACGTTTTTCTGTAGTAAGTTCAAAACTAATCGAGAATGTAGTGTAAATGTACTATGAAGAGTTACTTGAGCAAAGCCCAAGCCAGCACTTATTTTACGTTTGTACTATTCCCCATCTTAGTTTTGTTATACGTTATGATCTTACAAAGACATGAAGTGTTATGTATTAATTGCAATGTATTCGGTTAGTGCCAGAGACTGTAGACATTTTCCATATTGCATAATGCAGTCTTCCAGAGGGTGATCTCCCTGTGTTCTGTAATATGAAATCCAACATTCAAATACAGTAGCGAGAATGTCACCAGTGGAAAAAAAATTCTGGATACAGAAAAAAGAAGTCAATATCCCTACTTCATTATACAGACTTGAACTTAAATATCAACTGCTCATTGCCAGAAGTGGGTAAGTGCAATAGCTGCCATGTGTAGCTGCCATGTGATGATGAATACAATATACTGTGTGAAAATGTGACGTGTCATGTCAAAAGGAGACACTTTTGGGCAGGTAATCAATTTTGAGGTTTTTACATATCTTAAATATACAGATATTTTTCTCCACAACGCCATTTTCTCCAATGAAATCGGACATTCCTAAGCAAAGATATTGAGTTCGTAAGTTATGGTATTATAAAATTGGAAATAGAGATATCGGCCTTTACAAATATTATTGACAATGTTGAGAGTAGGAATTACCTTGAAAAATGTCTCAAAAAATACCAGATGCCAGTTATATTCCGGTCTGAAACTATCAGACAATATTTTGAACATTAATAACATCACAAATTCGCAACAAACTCAAATTGTGAAAAAATCACCCCCGGGCAGATTTTTGGCTATTTCTCCATTTACGATCCTGCCCAAAAGTGTCTCCTTTTGACATGACACGTCACAAATAACCAAATGTTCACAAGGCAGCTATTGTGCTTTCCTACTTCTGACACAGAGCAGTAGTCGATATGAGATAATTTCAGGAAACTCATAATTATATGGGATCCAAGTGTTGGAATCTGCTCCAGTATCAGCTTGCTAATGGAAGAAAAACTATACATCAGCTTTGTGGTTTATCAAAACATGCAATGGGCTATTCCAGATGTATTCCGCACCCCCCCCTATGGAAGACATTTAACAAAAATACAATTCCAGCTGGAATTGAGATGTGTCTAGAATTCCAGCAGTCATTTTTAGCAAAGATTCCGGCTGGAGGGTATGGAAGACATTGAGAGGAGGGGAGTGCCGGCTGCAAAAAAAAAAAAAAAAACAAGAGTGGGGATTGTTAAAGGCCATGATGTGCCTATGGAAGACATTCACATTTCTTAATATTCCGGCTGGAAAATGGTCAAAAATGCTCCAATTCCAGCAGAATCTTCACTTATGATCACCATCTCGATTAACCTATGAAAGACATTTACTTGAATTCTGGCTGGAAACAAAAAATGTTCTAATTCCAGCTGGAACCCTATGGAAGACATTTACATTTACGTGAATTCGCTGGCCATATTAGACATATTACCACAATTCGCAGTGTCTTCCATGGGTTTTTCCTGACATGTGAATTCCGGCTGTCAATTTAGCCCCGAATTCCGGAAGTGTCTTCCATAGGGGGGGTGCGGAATCATTAAATAGCTCTAGATTAACTTGGACAGTGCTGTAGATGTTTCACTTTTAGTTTTCATGAGTACTTTTGGCCAAAAGATCAGTAGATATGCAAAACACTTCATGTCTCTTTTTTTCTGCTTTTGAGTTGAATTCCCATTTTGTTTTATAACATCCTATCCCACAATACAACATTCTTTCACAGGTGGACAGTTTGAAGGAGGACAATTCCAAACTTCGCGCCGAGCAGCGACAAGCTGGTTTTGATCAACTCACAGAAGTCCTTACTGAACTTACAGGATCACTTGAACATGTACTGCCAAAAAGTTCAATCAAAACTTGTTTTACATTCTTCTTTATCTTTTTAATTCATCCATATGAAATTAGTGTAAAAATGTGTGAGATCTTCCAAAATTGTTGCCATTTCATTCTAGTACAAAAAAGTGGCTTAGAAAAGCATCTGACCTGGTTTGGATGAACAAAATTACCAAAGATGTACCAACATTTTTTGGACAAAGTCATTTGGGTACTTTCAAATGTGAATAAAATGTTATATCCATATTCACTATTGGATATTTTACATTAGGGTACATCAATATCTTTTTGGACAAAATCATTAGGGTACTTTCAAAAGTTGTAAAGTGAATAAAATGGTTATAACCATATTCACTCATTTGAATTCACACATTTCGACACTGAGCTTCCGCACATGAACAAAACACTGGGTTGCTTCTCTCTCTTGTTTGATATTTCAGCTTTCAAAATCTCTCAACAACTGAATGCTTTTTCATATGTTCCATTTCTCTGTTTTTTGTGCATATATCCACCAATTCACAGTGAATTGATGGTACATGAATATGCTTTTCATTCTTGACCTCAAATTTCATTTTATAAGTGTGATATGCTCTTTACAAATCATAGTTTTCAAAACGGTTTATCAAAGGATCTGTAAAAATGTGATTTTGTGCTTACGTGCTGTGTTTATCAACTGCTTATATTACAAATTTATGACTTTAAGAAAAACACATCATTTTCTTCCTGGCTTTTGCATACTGCATAATATTTGGCTATTCCAGTTGAAAGCCATACACACCCTATGCAAGACACGATCTTAATCTTCTACACAGGAGCATACATTTCAATTGGGGTTACCTGAATGGGTGATTCCATTTGAAATTCAACTCTCTGTGTGGGAGATTAAGGCCATTTCTATATATGGACTTCAGCTAGAGTAGCCCATTTCAATTTCAGTTTGCAGCTACTATCATATTTTGAAGAAGCAAAAACAAACTCAAGGATTTTTTGAATGAGCGATATACTTCTGTGAAATTTCAATTAATTGTGTCAATTTTAGATAACTTTCACATTTCCTTTTTCTTTTCTGTATTAATTTGAGCCATATGCTTCTGAGTTATAACAGATAATTTATCATTCTCAATTCACTATGGACCACAATGGCCTCATCCTAGTGGCATAGTTCAATAACCTCAATTAAACACTGGTAGTGCAAAATTTGACCTCAAGTTGCAGAGTATGAGTTTTTGTACCCAAATTTTCAAAGGTCATTCAATGAATGTACAAATGTATTGGGGTTAAAGAACTGTGCCCTGATAGGTGAGCATGTCGTGGATCCTAGTGATTGATATATTGCATTTGATAATGTTCTCTGTTGTTTCACAGTCCAATTGTGTATTCATCTTAAAGGAATTCATTCATCTGCTCATATTTGATTTTTACTACAAATGCATGCGAACTGCACTGTTTATATTTTCTTGCTTTTGATTTATACACAGCCCAAATCAAAATCACCATCATTGAATTGAATTAAAATATAATTGGCTGAAATCCCAGTTTGAAAAGTATGCCCAGTATTTTGATCATTTTTAGCAACAAAATGTGTGAACTAACTTAGGGATGAAATCAAAACTCGACCGGCGGTTCCTTCCGGTTCCGTTCGAGTTTTGATTGCATCCCTTAACCACCAGCCTCCTTTGTTTAACAATTAATGAAAACAGCTTGTTCATGGTGTGAGGTCTGCTTTTCCTCTATGCTTCTTATACACATGGCTTTGGTTATTGTAACAACACTTGTAAAATGGGCTGATACATATAGAATCCACACTCCCCCTGTGGAAGATTTTGGAAATATCCTCCACAGGGGGAATATGAATTTCAAATGGAATGAACACATTAAGCAGCTCCATTTGAATTTCATACACCCTTAGAGAAAGATTCAATCTGAATGTTCAATAGAGGGTGGGTGAATTTCAAATAGAATTGGTTAATGTGCTAATTCCTTTTAAAATTTGTACTACCCCTTTGAAGATATTTCCACAAAACCTTTTTGTCCTTTTGGGGTGTTTGGATGTTAAATGTATTAGCCCAATAGGGGTTTTTAACCATAGTTAATAAAGTCTTGTGAGTGGTATACTAACAAAGTTTATTTTTATGTGAATATGATTCACCAGTGAATACATGACTTTTAACCTGCAACTTTTTGTGTTTCAGCCTGTTGTTGTGTAGTACCTCATTGGGTTGCCCTTATTTGTTGTGCCCCCAAGCAGTCCTGTCTCAAACATGTTATGATATCATGCTCATGGACTGATAGAGTGAATTAATTTTCAGTGAAGGGTTGAATTAGGCTAAAAAAAGTTATGTCTCAAAGCCCACGCGCACGTTCGTTTTTCTTAGCGCTTACATATCAACTGAAATGGCAGATTCATTTTTTATTCCCTTATTTATTTGTTTTTTAATTTTCCCGTAAAATCATGAAATTCTGAGACAAATTTGGAAGAAAAGTTACTTGATTCAATACTCACATTGTTTAGGTATAAAACAATCGATATTTGTACTGCAATTGTGTAAATCAACCACAGTTTTATCCTGTGTACTTTTTAACACTCGAAAATGACATCTTAATTCCAAATTTAGTCTTTAAAAAATCTTTTAAATAGAATAAAAATCTTAAAAAAACACCTCATTCTGCATTTGTTTTTGAAACTGTCATGGGTTTTGAGACACAACAGTTTTCTTTTTAGCCTTATTAGGAACTGGTTTTTTTCCACACACACATATAGGGTCCATTATGATGAGACAATTTACTTTAGCTTCAAAGTTTTTCATCAACCAATTTCTGATTCAAAACATAATGACCATAACTTTATGTAGCATCTCTCTCAAAGCAAAAGCATTCTTGTTATAAATTATTTGGTTAACTGTACTCATTTAAATTCTGTTTGGCCCAACATCTTATTATTGCATCGTTTGCATATTGGTATTCCCTCTACAATGACTGCACTGTAGTTGCATAAAAGTAATGTGTGGAATATCCGCACACTTTGTCTGCTTGTGATTAGTTTAAATCTATTATTTTGTTTTAAAATAATGTGAAATATTTGGAATTGAAAACTATTCATCTTCTTTCCATGAGCATGGTAACCTAACATTACGAGTGACAACATTGGTCTTTGTGTGCATGGTAGGCCCCTGGTAGTACACTTTTAAAATCATAAGAATGTAGTTGTGTAGTTTAGTATTACAACATGCAGCCTATATAACAACAGTGAAAGCGTAGGTCAATATGTACAGGATGATTTTATATGGAATGACTATATAGGATTTGAAAATATGTGACTTCATTTATGCATGGATAATTAGGGATAGCTTTAAATTCCAACTGCCAGTTGACCACCGGTGCCCTGAACCAACAATTTCTGTTGTTCATCAGTTCTGTCAGGGCACCAGCGGTCACCTGGCACCTGGGTTCTGAAGCTATCCTTATCAAATTTAGGAAAATATTCATTAGGCATTTTTCCCCATATTATACTCATTACAATTTTGTAAGTAATGCTGTATACCTGAATTGTATAGTGATTATGGTCACATACAATTAGCAGCTCATTACAACAACACAGTTTTGGAATTGAATCATAGTTTTTGAAGTATTTAAAGTTACTTTGAGTGGTCTTGAATAACTAATTTTCCTTTATAGTTGAAAATGCAACTCCAGCTCATAGAAAAAGAATACTTTATAGTCCCTTGCCTATTAACCCCAAAACCTGAAAGTATGAGCATCCACACAATGTTTTTGGTGTTTTCTTTATCGCTTGAGACCTACTGATTCAGAATCTGTTGGCTGGCACCATAGCACCCTTCAGCTAAATGTTCACCTACCCAAGAGAATTCAGAAAAAGAATAGTTTATACTAACTCTAGCTGATGTCTGGTTGATGTGTTACTGTGGTAACGATTCAATAATCTCAATAGGATGAAATAGCAATTTATGGTGTTTGACTGACATGTCATCACTTGAATAAAAGAGTTCCAAAGTTCATGCATAATAATAAACAAATCTAATTTATTTAGTCTTGTATGACTTGCCATATATGACTTGTCACATCCCTTATATGTAATGTCCAATCTCTATGTGCCAATCGTCACATAATGCAAGTCTACTATTTTTGGCAGTAGTTGTTGATCATGCTGATAGAAAGCTTGTAAAGTTGTCACCAATGTCATGGCTGATTCTTTATTTAGTTATATCAAGCCAAACTTTTTGCTTGTCTGTAGTCAATCAAACAGGTACAGAATCAGACTTAATTAATGGGGTGAGAGATTTCTTTTAAAGTGCAAATTCATGAGTCGATGTGTAAAATTTGGGCTAATCTTTATATGCCAGTTATTGGTTCTACATCTGTACCTCAAGCTAGCTCTATTGATTGAGGACAATTTTACTTGGAGGGGGCCCGGGGAGGCTTTCAGAAATTTACTGACATGATTTCCAAAAATTCTTTTGCCTCTCGTTCACTCATCACTGCAAAATGAAAGACCATTTTACTTCAATTTTAAACATTGCACATCATATTCACATTTCTTTTTATGATTTTGTTTGTATGCTTAAATTATCACTTAGTTTGGTTTTTCCTGGTTTTCATGTATGTTTGGATGTTAGGTGTGCACTGATGCTTCATTTTAATAGCTTACTTGCACAAACTCCATTTTGATCATTCTATGAAGGTGCACTTTATCATATCTGTACCTTCAAAATACTTCATTTACAGAAGTTACAGATGTTCTATTCATTTAAGGTGGTACTACACCCTGATAAATTTTGTGACTAATTTTGCATTTTTCTCAAAAAATAACTACACACTGTTAACAAAAGTTATTTATATTATAGGGGCAAGGAATCCAATTACTTCGCTGAAATTTCAGTGATTCAAAGACAAGTGGTTCATTGTATATGTTAAGAAATGAGGTACATTCTAGCAGTAGCTCTTTTCATAAATAACATACCGCTTGTCTTGAGTCGCAGAAATTCCAGTGTAGTAACTGGATTCCTTGCCCCTATATATAACTTTTGTTACCAGTGGTGTGTTATTATTTTGTGAGAAAAATGCAAAAATAGTCACAAATTTATCAAGGGGGTGTAGTACCACCTTAACACTACATAATGTATGTAAGTAACTTTCAAGATTAGAGGCTCACTTAAGGTAATTGTGATGCAAAAATTTTGAAGTGTCTATTTTTTATGTCTCAAGTATTTTCCTCGCTAATAGCCCAATCTGATTGATCATACATGCACTTTTTCAATATTCATAATCTTCTTCATCTAAAACTGTGGTGGGAATCTATATCTGGGCCAAATTCTCATAACTGTATCGTAAGTTATGCCTTAGACGGTCTGTATCTCTCCGCTGCTGCCACCATAAGGCTGTGACCACGACCACCTAGAGAAATGCTGTTAGTTAAGACTGACATTATGCTCTTAAATCCATGTAAATCTGCGACAACTCAGCAGCTGTTTTATCCTCGAGTGGTCCTTGATGAAGGGTATACATTATAGTGCCACACATCGTAGCCAGGGGTAGCGCCAAGTTTTCAAACAAGGGGTCAAAAACATCGAATTTTTTGAAACTATGGATCCAAAACAATAAAAAAGGGTTCAAATGACCCTTTAGCAACCTCTAAATGGTAATTTTGTGCGCCAAAAGTAAAAAAGAATGCGCCCATGACCCCATGGCGCAAGTTATCGCTACCCCTGATCGTAGCAACAGGACCGCTTCAGTAGATTGAGGATGATACACCCCTATAAGGTATAACTTACGATATTACGCAGAGACTTTGGCCTATTTGAGTTTAACCATTTTACACTTTGTAGAGGAAATTTATTTTAAATTTTACTTGTTCTTTGTCATTGGCTCTAAGTAGTCTTTTTTCAATAATTATTATTATTTTTAAATTTAATCTTTATCATGCAAACAGGTTGATAAATTAAAAGAAGAGAACACAACACTCCGCACAGAACAGCGCCAAACCAGCGCACAGAAATCCCGCGACCTAGAGAGCTTCCAAACCACATCACAAACCAACAATAACAGACCAGGGGGACGAGGCACAGGGAGACCGATGTCTATGTTTGAACCTAGAGCAACGCAGAAACCCTTCCCAATACCTACTCCTAAGGAATTGATGGCCGGGCTGCCTGGTAGGCTGCCTACTATTAAAGATGACAAGGTAAGTCAGTGATATCTAGAACTCCTCACTTTACAAATCAACAATAATAGACCAGAGTGAGGTGCGGGGAGACTGATGTCTATGTCTTAACCTGGAGACACACAGGAACCCTTCCCAATATGCACTCCTAAGGAATTGATGGCCGGGCTACCTGATAGGCTGCCTACTATTAAAGGTGACAAGGTAAGTTGGTGATATCTAGAACTCCTCACATAAAAAACCAACAATAATAGACCAGGTGAGGTATGGGGAGACTGGTGTCTATGTTCGAACCTAGAGCTACGCAGAAACCCTTACCAATACCCACTCCTAAGGAAATTATTGATGGGTGTGTTGTCTAACTACCTACCCAGTGATTTGTTTTGTTGCCATGTCAGAAACTTGTCGCAAACAACTCTCAAGAAATTCATATCAAAGCTGCATGTCAAGATGATAAAGGTTGATGAAAATCAAGGAATTTGAAAGGAGGAATGTGAATTGCTAGAAATTTGCTCTGTTTGGTCATCATGGGTGGAAACCAAATAGGTTACACTTATACTTATAGTAGGGAGGGACTGGGAGGTAGAAGTCACAGTCTGATAATAAAGTCTTGTGAGAGACACAGTTGGTTGGATATGCTATGTACATTGCAATCAACACTTGGTTGCAAATTACTTCAGATGTTAATATTTATTTATATGTTTGTTTGTTTGTTACTTATTTTTTCATGCAGGCAACTGATAATTCCGAGCAGAGTGAGAGACCACCTAGCCAAGCTGAGAGTGATTATGATAATACAGTACAAGGCCAATCACAAGAAGGGTAAGAAAATTTGAGCATTTAAGCACAAGTTCAGTAGTTACATCGGTGGGTATAGTGATGGCCACAGTATCGAAGAATACACTTAGAGAATGTATGCACAGCATTCATTCTGTTGCTTAGGGTTGTTCCACCTGTTGCACTTGCCCACTTCTCACGTCTGTCAAAGGGGATACCCTCATGAAATCCCTATTGCTTTGTACAAGGCCTTTCAGTTCCAACACAGAAAATACCAATTTACCTTTTCTTTGGTAATTATTTGAAGTTGATTTCTCTGATAAAAAATCAAACTTTTGGAATTGTTTCATGAAGAGGTGTTTATTTTATGGCATGCTATGTGATTTCCCCATTGAGTGCAATGGTAAGCGTCCCCTTTGTATCAGAGGGCATGAGATGGAACAGCCTAATCCCGGCTAAAACAACCAATGGGAAGAAGCGGGCTTAATGCACCTCACAAGGGCGGTTTCAGTTTTGTCAGCATGCTTGGGTACTGAACTTGAGGTAAACCAAAGTTTTGTGTTAGCAATTGTTGTACATTCTGACTAAATTTGGATGCATTTTGGACAAATGTTTTATGTGATGTGATGATTCTTTTGTAAATGGGAAGCACTAATAAATAAAACAGGGCTGGAAAAGATTGCAATTTGCTAAAAGAAACATGCAAATCTTTGAAAATCAGTTTCATGACCAATTCCCAAAAGTTGTACCATATTTCAATTGCTCAAAGATATGTGTATTATGAATATTTATTTCGCAATCAATGCAATAAAGTTGATAAAATTCAAATGTTTGTTTGTTTTCTTATAAAGGTTTACAAATATGTTTTTATTGATAAATGATCAATCATACAACCACATTTATTCTTCCCATAACAGCTCCAACCAGACAGAGGGGGCAGCAGCTTCCGGTACACCCCCAGACACACCAGCAGCTGACGGGGCATCAGGAGGGTCTGATAGCGAGACTACGCCAGAGAAGAGGCCTAGTCAAGAAGATGTAGTGGGTGCTACAGAGAAAGTCACCAAGAGGATTCAAACCTTATTGCTAGCAGCTCAGGAATGCAAACTAGACAAGTAAGATGAAAGAATATTGATTTATGAATGTAATATCTGACATGATCAATTGAATAGGCTGTACAGCCCAAAAAAAGGGGTGATGTTGGAAAAAGCTTAGGGTACTAGCTGAATTGAAGCAGCTAATCCTTCTGAGCATTTTGACACCTTTAAAAAAAAAATCGGTTGAAAAAATGAGACAGTGCGGGCCAAAAAACTACGCACAAGGGGGATTTCTTGGGACCCCCCCTGTTTTTCACTATTTTGACAATTATGGGCATTTTCTTTGCTGTTTGTTGGATTCTAATGACTATTTACATGATTTTGGGTCCCCTGGATATATTTATGCAATTTTTACACAAATCGTATGTTTTGATGCAAGTTTAAGAGCTAATTTAAGATGTGATGGCGCTGTTCAACATAATAGCCGTTACGTATCCCACCTACTAAAATTTTAGAATTTTTTATTATCAAATCAAAGTTACTGATAAATAACAGCATCTGTCCAAATTTGAACTCTCAACCTTATTTCACTTGTGCGTGGTAACCATTTGAAAATGTGTAGAGACGCTTCCATTGACTTACATGTGATACAAAGTTTGTTGACCCCTGTATATTGCTATGGGCAGGTTACCCCTGTATTAAAAATTAGCGCCACGGTCACACCAAATGTGACAAATGACTGAAAATTTCAGAATATTGATGATTAATGATTATCTCTAGTATGATTTACTTAAAAATAAAAAATGGCTGCGAAAGGGGTCACTAAAGGGTAAAGCGCCCTCACAGCGTAATTTTGCCCAAAACCGTTAATTTTAAGGACACGTAAAAGTTTCATTTGACACAAAGTGCATAAATGACCTTCCTGGACCTAAAACTATGTAAGTAAATACCAAAAATGCATTACATAATCCTTAATGTGGTCAAACTCCCTTAACACTGGAAAATAAAGGTCAAATCCGCCCCCCCTTGTGTGTCGTTATTTGGCGGCACTGTCTCAATTTTGGCCGATTTCAATAAAATTGGTGTCAAATTACTCAGACCAACAAGCTGCATCAAATAAGCTGGTACCCTAAGCTGTTTGCAACTACACCCTTATACAGCCTATGACTAAAAAAAATGAATGTTATGAAAGTTATTGCCAAAAATATGCTCAAATTTTTTTCTTTTTTTTTTTTCTTTTTTTTTTGTTGCCTATAACTTGGAAAGAAGAAGATCAATATTCATCATCTGGTTTGCATCAAAATTTAACATTTATGTCCACCAAGTGTCACTTAAATGTGAACCAAATTGACATTTGATTCGCAGAAATTTATTACTTGTTCATTTTGAAGCATTTTATCAGGTGAAACTGATATTGTTAAAAATATGCTAAATATTTCAATTTGCTAAAAAAAGTTTTGAAAATGATCTTTGAGCATTTACTTATATTCCATTAATGTTTAAAAGATGTATGTTTATTTCAAGATCAAAATCAAAAAATCAAAGTAATGCATTGTGGGATACGATGTTGCTGGTGCAGGCAGTAGGCTTTTTTTGTCAACCCAGACAGTTTGACTGAACTGATAATGACACCAGTGATTACTAAATGAGATAATAATTTATATGTATTTCTTTTTCATTTGACAGATTTGACCCATGTTCTAGTAATATCCTTTCTGCAGTCAAAGAAATGGCTACCCTATTTCCTGAGGTAAGACATACTAGCATTATTGTCACTTATGATAGTTTATTATATTGAAATTGACATTCTTGGCTCAAAATAAAGAATCAATTGGTGCTTTAGCTGTAGTAAAGAGCCTCTGTACTATCCACAAGCAATTAATTGTCTCCTGGCCTTTGGCGCTACAAGCCTCTTCTTGACTCATTGGTGCTATGTGCCGTTGCACGCGCTAACAAGCTTGCTGTTTGGACATTGTGATCTGGGGGAACTGATCAAGTTCTAATGGTGCTTGTATGTCATATTGATGCAGTCCTAGTGAAACTTGAGCTATCTTCTTGAATTTTCCTGGACAATATAAATCAACTCCAAGTTGTTAGGACTTTTAAAAACAAAAATTTGCTGCTGATCCAATCAATCAAATAGAGGTTACATTAATTAAATATCATGTGAATACCACAGCAATAGATCATTCCCATAATTAGCACTTTTCTGCCATTGATGCGGTGAAGGTTGGTATCATGTGATATCACATATTATATTCCTACTGAAATCCATACATATTGTGAACCCTTTTTTGAACTGAACATTATAAGGATTTACAGGATTTTGGGTGTTTATTTGAACTGTAAATCAAGACACTTGTTTATGCTTTAATGTTTATTTACCATTCCTACAGAAACCAAGATCGGAAAGAGTTAGACAGCCGCTTAGAACACTAGTGTCCAGTGCCAGCAGGTTGCAAGTCATCTGTAGGAATGCGGTGCCCTCTGACCCTAAAGTGACCCCTGACCATCAACTCCTGACCCAGCAAATCATATCGTGTGCCTATGAAATAGCAAAGGCTGCAAAGGAACTTGTTACGTGCTATCAATAATGCAACGCTATTGTGTCTTATCTTTGATCGAAGTGTGATCAACAATGACAGATGAAAAGTGTTTGGTTTTTCAACAATGCACATCAAAGTATTTATAATGGGTGCACTATGAATGGAATACACATAGTTCTGGATTTGCAAACTAGTGCTGTTGTCGCAAACTAGTGCTGTTGTCTATATGATTTAATTTTTTCATGTCAACATATGCTGACATAAACACATTGGTTCACATTAGTCACAAAATTAAAGATATCCATAATTAATATCTAGCGTATATAGTTTGCATGCATTATCTAGTCCATGCATACAAAACTATCCAACTCATTCCATCGAGCGATACTCAGCAGTCAAATTGGTCAGAATCTGTGCAGTACTGAAGCCAAAGATGTATTTGCACTTCTTAGTTAACCTGACTTTTTCATTTCTGTCGACATCCCCAAATTTATATCAATATGTCAGAATATCTGTTATATCAACATAATGTTAATGTAATGCATGTCAACAACATCACTAGTGCAAATTGCAAATATTGTACAACAATGAATACAAATGTTTTGCATCTCGCCTATTTATTGTTGGTAAAACCACATCGTCGTTATTGTTGATTATCACAATTTTGTTTTTAACAAATCTGAAATTCTTTCAGCCCATTTCTGGGAAAATCCAATCATGGCTTTCTTGAATTATAGCCTTATTCCACACATGAAATCAGAAAATGTTGTATAAATATTAAAAAATAATCTCCTAAAAGGAGTTTAACTGTCAAAACATACCACAAGACTTGGAGAAGATTATAATCTACTGGTGTCCAATAGGGTCTGTAAGTAAATGAGCCCAATTAATGTAATCCAGTTCAGAACATAAAAAGTAAAAGGTACAATATCCCACCAAACACGAAATACCTTACATGGTTTTAAAACATTTTTTCAAGATGTTACTGGGATGTAAGTTTCCAGGCATTTGGCCGATTTCAGGCATTTTGCTTGGATGTTCTACTGCACCAAAATACAGGGAAATACACTTTTCAGGCAATGTTGAAGCAGTTTCAGGCATTTATGTCAGTGTCTGTTTTCATCACTGTATTATGAAAATTTAATAACTTTAAATCTCAAGATTATTAAAAGATAAAGAAATGTTTCAAGACATTCTGTATAATAAAAATGTTAAAATATTTTTTTCCAAAAGTGTAAAATCATTTATTTACAATGTTTTGTGGGAACTTTTTTTGATAATTTGTTGTAACATTACGTTGTTTGCAGGGACAGATTTAAGCAGTGCCCCGGTGGCCCGGGGCCAGTGGATTTTGCGTCGGGCCAGTAAACTTCCAACAATGCTGGCCGGCCAGACTACTAGATTTTTGAGCCTGATATAACACTTACGAGACAAGATATCAGTGATGGTCATATTTACACAGTTTTCTGCTCTGCCTGTCACTTGAAATTTATATCTTTATTCAATGATTTTTTTTGTATAATATTTTAATAATATACAAAAAAATGTATATTCTTATTCTTGCGTTGCTAGCAAGTTGGAAATATACGGCCGCTTTTTACGATGGTAGTAGGCCTATGTACTACTTAGCTCTTCTATGCGCTACATAATTATATCTGATGATGATAGCGATACTGCAAATACCGCCTAGTTTGAAACTTTTGGAACTAAAAAAGGCAGGACTACTGACTGAACTTGTGTTAGTGACTACACTCTCTACATTGAGTACATTCAGTACAAAACAAATTAAAATGTTAAGGTTTGCTTGACTTTAAGGGCTCGGATAGTGATGTTTCCACATATTTTTTGTGAGAGCACATCAGATATATCGAATTGCATTTTGAAAACGAGGAATATCAAATAATTTTGATTTTTTGATATTTGCAATATGATACACAGCGCTCGAAATAAGGCGCGTCCTTGCGTCAAATACCCGTGAAAGTAGCTGCGGACCTGCAAATTTCCTACGGTATGAGACCGCATGACACGTAAAACGAGAACCAAGCAAATAGCAGAAAATACTACATTTGTTGTTCCACTGGAAAATTTGGTTCACATAATCGTCCAGCTCCCTGCACTTTCATTTTAGTTCCCCATCAAGTTTTCAACCCGGGTTTTTAATATTCTATATTAATATATTCTAATGATCGCCGTAGCCAATTCTCTCTCTTGAAATTTCAAAGGCAAGGGTCCGGGTCGGACCCTTGAAAATTGACGAGGACCCTTGACATTTCAAAGGCAAGGGTCCAGAGGACGCTTGGATTTTTATTCTTATTTCGAGGCCTGATGATACACATGCATTGTATGATGACAAATGATTAAAAATTGATATAGATTTTTCCCCAAAAGCACCGACAAAAAAATTGGGTTTTTTGCAGTAGAACATATTGAAAAAGCTGGGCCAGTAAATTTATTGCAGGGCCACTAGATTTGCCATTTCACTGGCCCGGAGGGCCAGTAGAAAACTGAAACCTAAGTCTGTCCCTGGTTGTTTGGCGGGAAAAACGTCCCATGTGTCATTGGCCCCTGAACATGTTTAAAGCAAAACCTCTTATGTAACCTCTTTGCAGGTTCGTTTTAAACACGTTCAAGGGCCACAAGTACATAGGAGGGTTTTCCTGCCCCTGCCAGGGAGGGGGTAACATTAGTGTGCCCTTTTGAAAAGGTTACGAAAGTGTTTTGTTTGCTGGGATGATAACAGGGGCATAGCAAGAGTCTCAGGGCCCATGGACAAAGTGCAGTGTTGGGCCTTTTCAACATCTCCTTTATCAGCCCAATCCCTAACCCATATTGTTCTCGGGTCCCCTGGACCATTGGTGCCCCTGGACTTCGTCCACCCTGTCCACCTGCTTGCTATGCCCCTGGATTATAAGGTTGTCAGTGGACTCAATAAGCTCCTCATATTTGAAGTGTTTCATCGTGATAATCAACTGAACCCTATATGATTATCAATCAAATGAACTTGATATTCATATTCACTGTATATTTATGTATGTGTACCAGTCTTGATTGTGAATTTAATATGTATCCAAAATATGTTAATGTATGTTTTTTGTTTGTTTGTGTATTTTATATAACAAATCTTGTATTTTTACATTTATAATAAACATGTAGGGTTCTGTATTGTAAGTGAGGTTTAGATGGCATGTGTTATTTTTGATGCAAGGGAAAAGTGAATGAAATTAAACACTCTAAAGATGGTTACTTTTGTGTACAAATCTGTATAATAGTGATTTTAATTTTGCTACTGTAGGCCTACTGCTTAGGGTTGTCAATATAGACTGAGTGTTTGTATGTAACTTGCATAGTCTACCAAAGTAATGATATTAATTTGTTGGGGTAATTAGTGAACAAGACCAAGTTGTTTTCAAAATTGTGACATATAGCCACAATAGTTAATCATTTAAAAAAAGTAACATCTTGAGTCTCTTCTTGTAAGAAATTTGGTTAATTAATTGTGTTAATGAGACCAAACATGAGTCAATCAGAAACAAGTTCATAGATGCCACATGTACAATGTAATCACTCAACAAGGGCTGAAACTAGTGAAATATCTTGAAATAGTATGTAAATTTTGGGGTGCAAAGTCCCAAATGGGTGAAAAATAAGTGAAAGTGCAGAAATTGAGACTCTAAAAAGCCTGAAATCAGCTGAGGTAAAAACTTGTAAAGTCTCTTGAAAGATATTAGGTTAATAACCTGTTTTAATGATACCAAATCATTGAGAAACAAGTTTCGAGATAAACTTCACATAATGTATGCCATCTTGACCTCTGATACTATATCTTGTGTGCTTACTAAGAAACGTTTTCAAAATCTCCCAGGGATGTAACATTATGTACCACCAAATAATCCAGCTATCAAACTATGAACATGGTGTTTGCTTGGGCAGTCTGATTTTTCACATCAAATTTTGTTTACAAAATGAGTGTAGTGAGTGATAAAAAGTGTTTTGAAGAGTTGCCAAGTTTTGAAAGTTGTTGCAGAAAATATGGACATTGTGATGCAGACGTGTAAGAAAGTTGGACTGCACAACTTTGTTGGAATCAGTTACGCACCTGTAATCTTCATGCATAAATTTCAGCTCATTTAATGTATTATACTGTACATTTCTGTTACATAGATTATATATAAAGCCAATTTATTTTATGATTTTCACGTCAGTTATCAGGATAGCTGCTGGAGTTTGATTTGATCTATTAAGTAGTTATACGTGAAGTCATGGTTATGTATTAACTGATCCTTCATCTGAATATATTTTATTCCTTCTGCAAGACTCAAGTTAGGAATGTGACAGGTTTTATGTAGCATTTCAGCATAATCTGCATTCAATGCTGTATGTTAACATTGAACTAAATACCACCAGTGGGTGATTTTGATGTGGTGTAGGTACCAGTATGCAGCAAATAAATCTAAATTTATACTCCAATGACTTGTGATCCGCGAACACAGATACAGCACAGATATTGGAACACAATATCTGTGTCCACAGTAACAAAAAACAACCAATCTGATCTGTTGCTAGCAACTGAAGTATATTATAGAGGATTAAGTGCCCACATATCATATCGTTATGAATTCGGCAGAGTGACGAATCGAGAATTTTGAGCAAATTGAGTTTTTGTATGCTTATGATTATGTTTCAGGTTATCTTTTATTTCCACCAAAAATTAATGGTAAATCTTACTCACCGACCTAGTTATTGAAATTTTGATTTGGACGAATCGCGCATAAGTGCGATAAATGAATTCGGCAGAGAGACGAATCGTATACTTAACTGTACAAATCATGTTGATCTATAGTATTGTATAGCGGAAACCCGAATTTTCTATATTACATGTCTTATACTAATATATTTGATATCAAGGTATAGCTATAGGTATCTTCTATCCAGTGATACCAAAATAAGTACAAACATTCCCCACATGATATTGTTGTGGTTTAATAATGTTAGTGCGTGCCCGTGAAATTGGAAAATCCCGGAAAATTGTACGGAAAATATAGGCCAATATTGTTATTTTTGCTTTAAAATCCTCGAGTTTTTGCTAATTATTACGGGAATGACTATTTATAATTTATATAGCAAGTTAAGTCTACATAGCCTTAGGACAACCAGTAATTTCTACACAAAAACCCCAAATCAAGAATGCGTGCTATGGTTTACACGTAGTTGAATGCGTATTCGACCTCTCTCTCATGAGTGGTAGAGACATTTTGGATACAGCATAAAGCCGAATAGCTGTTAAAACGCGTTTTGAGGGATATATCGATTATTTCAGAACATGCAAGTATTGCCAATAATTCGTGTACATTCACTTCTATAATATACATTTCAAATAAGTGCTCACGAATGCTCTGATTTTTTAAAAGGACCAATGGAATAGTGCCAAGATTTTCAAACGTCGTTTACTCAGAACAGCAATTTTGCGTATTCGGCACTCTGCCGTGTTCATAACGATATCAAAAGACATTAACCAAGATGGATCACAACTGATTTTCGCTACCTGTATCTGTTTCAAAACATAAGTTCTTTCTGTCTGATAAGTTTGTACTGTTACTACAAAGTTGAGCATACTTTATGCCTTTGACATTCTTGAAACAAGAGTATTGTAAATAAAGACTCATTGTATATGCCTAACAAGAAAGGAATGCATGCTGCTTGTCTGTCCAAATTACTCACAAACGGAACAGTCTCACTACTAAACTAAACCCATTAAAACGATGATAATACTAGTAATATGTACATTGTAGTTCAATTATGCATTGGTATTTTTGTGTATATTTTGTATGAAGCCTTTGCAATAACATAAACTTATAGAATAACGACAAATGCACAATGAGGTCCTTTGTAAGAAAGTTTTAATGTAAGATCCACCTGTGTTGTGACAGTAACTGTTCATACAATGGATAATTTTATTCCCCTGCAATGGGCTACTCCAGTTGAATTCCATACACCCCCTATGGAAGACATGACCTTAACCTTCCACACACATAGTGTGAATTTCAACTCGGGTTACCTGAATGGGTGACTCCATCTGCAGTATACTCCCCCAGCGTTGGAGATTCAGGTCAGGTCTTCTACATGTTTAGGGGGTGTATGGATTTCAGCTGGAATATCCCTATATAGGCTACATGTAAACTACAGTTTGATAGGAAATTATATATATACTATCTATGGTACAACTGATTCACAGCCTATGTCTATAACAAAGTAAGGAACCAACTCCAGGAGGCAAAAAACAGTTTTCTGATCCAAATATATATAATTATTAAAAGGTCTCATTTGTGTGAAACTGTTTAAAATTGTCTTTAAATATCAATATGTACTCATTGTAGTTTTGTTAGGTTTGCAGACTTGGGTATGTTAACCCCCTGGGCACTACTGGTCATCTAACAGCATTTCTGATTGGTTGATAACTTGAAATGCTCATTTCAATTGCCAATTATGACAAGGCTTTAAACTATTTATGGTCAAACTTGCATTTACAGATGATCTTATTAATACCTTCCTTGATTGGTTCAAAATTGGACATAATATTTATTTTGGCCAATCTGCAGGTAGTTCTCATGGGGTTAACCATGCTGTATAAAATGTTTTATTGAAAGGGCCTTCCAGTTCAGAAACTGACAAAGAACATGTTTTTTTTTACTACTGTGATTGTCTGTAGCATTTCTCAGCAGACATAAGGCCAAAAAAAAAAGGTTCGTCTCAAAGCTTCAGCATGCGTTTGTAAAATCACGATTTGACAAAAAACAAATCTGGAAATTTTTTATTTCAAAAAAAAAATTTTTAAAGTTTTTCAGAAAAAATCGGTGAAAATCAGACTTTTTCTCAAAATACTAAAAAAAAAAAAAAAAAAAAATCGCATTTAGCATTTGTTTTTAAAATTCTCGTGAGCTTTGAGACAAACCTTTTTTTTTTTTTGGCCTAATATTATGTGCACTTCGATTTTGGGAGGTGCTGTTTTTATACTTCTCATTTAAACACTGTTTAATAAATCCTAATAAACAGTCTATGCAAGTTTAACTTTTCTTTCTTCATAGCTGTCATTATATTTTTAAATTGATAAAATACTTTCATGTTTACTTGTGCAATTATATTTGTTTGTACCAACTCACCGTTCAGAATCAATGAAAATATGACATAGTGTTATGCTGAAAGAATAATGGCTTTTTGGAGTAATTCATACTTCTGAAACAATTTCCAGGGGTCAATTCACTCAACTTTACGAAGCTTTGTAAGTCTTTAAATCATTATTTTGTAACTTACGACACGTAGTAAGTCCCATTTCACTAAGCTTACGGTACCCTTCGTAAGTAAGAGGTATTTACTACAGTGACCCTTCGTAAAGTTATGTTTAGTATTGGGTATTCATAACTTTACGAACGGTTACTTGAGTTTCGAAGGGTTAAGTGAAATGGACCCCTGTTATTTCAAGCAACCATGTACACCAAGTAAAGGATTTCCAAAACTAAGAAGCTTTTTGATCTAAAGGTGTGCAATCTTCAGTGGCAATGTCTCTGCTCAAACAGATTGAAATGTTACGAGGATAAAACTCTCCGATTGAATTCCATAAAAATTCAATAATAAGCATATGTGCCTATTAACGAGTTGCTCAGACAAAAACAAAATTCTTAGGGTAGTTATTTCTTTTAATTTACTTGTATCTATAACACAGATATTTATAAATTAAAAGAAAACATGTACCCTAAAATATGTTTTTGTCCGAGCAATGCATATGCTTATCAACTTTTTACGGTATGTGTACAATTTTGTTGTTCAGGTCCATTCGTTTTTTGGAACGTGTAGGTGTTGGACCCTGTGAAAGCATTGGGCTATTCCATTTAAAATCCACACTACCCCTGTGGAAGATTTAGCTATACCCCTGCGGAAGATTTAGCTAGTCTGCTGCAGAGGGAGTATCAATTTTGAATGGAATAGACAATTGGGTAACTTTCATTTGTAATACTCCAGTTGTGGAAGATATAGGTAAAGCCATAATCAAGGGGAGTATGGGTTTCAAAATGATTACCTCAGAGCAATTACATTTTGAAAAACATACTCCCCCTGTGGAAGATATTTCCAAACTCTTCCACAGGGGTAGTGTGGATTTCAACTGGAATAGTCCACTTAGAATGTTTTTGAAATAAGGTAAAGGACTTTTCCCCTACAAGTATTCCACAACCGGCAACAAGGTGTCAATGGTGCACAGCACCATCGGATAGAAAATGTTTTCAAGCTTTCGTCAGGTGTGACGCCAATTTCAAGAAGTTGAGAGTAACATCTTACAGACGCTTGACAACCATTTCAATCTGACGGCGCACCTGGTGAAACCTTGTTGCTTGTTTGAATCGGACTCTGGAAATAGTCCTAACCCTACCAGTGCAGGGGCTACAAATGGGTACTGCACAAAGCAAGTATCCCACATGATGCGATTGCATAATCATCTAAACACACATTTAGGCACAAAACGTTGGCCAGCCAAGGTACACAATCGTGGCTTGCTATCCCGTTCCTTTGCTTCGCACCCAAGGGGTCCATGGTTCAAAACCGGACCCAAGAAAACAACTTTTCTCTTCATCTTCCCTCTTCGCCAAAAAGCTTCCAGTAAGGGGTTAGTGGGATTCAAATTTGAAAATCATGTCTTAATTTGTGCCATCAGACAAGAGATTACTGATGGGTAATACAAAATAGCAGAAAGCCCTGAATTTGTTTTGTTTTGGGAGCTACATGCAGTTCTTGCTGATGGTGGACTGCTCTACTCTCCCAAATGGCTTCCCTATTAAACTATGCAGTGTTAAACCATCTCTTTGTTGAAAATTATCTTCACTAATCGCAAACTGATGGAAGTCCACAAAGATGTATGTAACATAGTACTGGAGTTGTAAAACTGATTTCCTTTATACTGCATCCATCTTGAAGTATGATTGAATTTATTCCTTCATTCCACAACAGTTTACATTGTAATATGCAACACTGCTTTGCGTATGCATGGTGAAAGAGCAACATCTGTCTGCCAGTGTACACTGGAAAGTTGTATGCAGGAATAATGTACTTCAGATTGGATGAAGTATAGCAAAATTATCTGTAGATTTGTGTGTATACTGTATCCATACTACAAGTGCTCAATCAATCAATGGGATGAGTGTACAGTCTTCAATCAATCCAAGACTGCATGTATGCCATGCATTACATTACATTTCATATATGTGACAAATAACATGAAGTAATAAATGACAAATACAATTGTATTTCTTGTCTCAATGTGTTTCTTTAATGTAATTTCCACTTTATAATTGCACAGAATGACATTTATGTACAACTCATTTAATAAGTCTCTAGAACCAACATGTTAGCTTTAATTACCCTATCCTTCCTGCTGTTGATGAGGTAACCATCAATATCATCTTGATATTATCATAGACTCTGAAGACAGTCCGTGACTATAAAAAAAATGACAGTGAGATAAAGAAGGGCATCACATGATCAAAAAATACTCTAAATAATCATATTATACCCTTCTTGATCGCACTGATGTGAGGTATCTATGTGTGTTTACCCCATCAATTGCGGAAATGTGCTATATTAGGCAGGGAACAGGATTACCCGAGATGGTGTTTACTGGGTTGGCCGGCTTGATGTCCAGTGCAAAAATTGGGACCAATATTGCAGCGCAATTGTCCAAGCAAAGTTTTTGGAGCAAGTCAGCATTAAGACTTTGTAGTCCTTAACTATTTTGCCTAGTAATATATATTGTTATGATTTTGTAAAATGCCCAATAGCTATTTTGTTGAAATCATGTTACGCATGCATGAATTAGAGAACAGGAATCGGGTGGCACTGTTAATTAGTCCCATATGCTGCCCTCTGTTGTTCACTTACCATGCTGAATAAATGCAGATACTTTGATCAGCTCGTAATCGGCGGGCCTTTTAACATTGCAGATTAATATCAAAATATTTTATTTTGAGAATTGTCTTGTGACATCTTGCTAGAAGCATGATCACAAATTATTAATTCAAGTCATATACTTTGCCTTCTTTCTTTAACACACAAATATAGACCAGAGAGGTTAACTAATATCACTCTTATACGTGGGTCTACTTTTAGGCGTAGCGATAAAAGCCTAACATTTCCCGCCTATTGCGAGCTGAATCAGCTGATCAAACGATAATAATGATGTTGCCCTCTATCTCTCTACCTTTCCTTGTCACAGACAATTCAAAATGTGCTTATCTTATTCGCTATTAAGTCAAAATCACAACAATAATTTATGTTTAAATGCCACTGGCCCACTGAATATAGTGGGTCAAAATGATGCACACCAGAATTTTTTTCTTTTCCCCCACCTGACCCTGATACATCACTGGTTTAAAAAATTAAATTTGCACTTACAAAGTATGACATCAGTTTCTTCAACATTTGTGTACAACTTGTAAAAGTTCTTTTGACCAACCAATTGGATAAACAAAATATTAACTGTTCTGTCTGACTGTCTCAACCAATATTGCACAGGTAGCTTAATTTCCAAAGGTCAGATGTTTCCAGCCAACGGCTGTTTACTGCTTATGCGTAACAATAGGTGGTGAACGCCGTGCATTCTCTAATTTCAGTAAATTTCCTTTGTCAGCTGTGTAATTGAATAGGATTATTTTGAAATTTTAAAACGCTTTAAAATATCATAAACAAGTAGGCCTATGTTAATAAATAATATCAATACAAGCTAAAACTGTTGGGGTTCAATAAGAAACCCCACAAAACTAACCTTCAAATTAATTAAATACAGTAAAATTTGATTATTACTGGGTCGACTGTGACGGTTTTAAATTCGCCGTGTTGGTTAGGCTCCGATCACTCAGTGTGCAAATTGAATGACACATACCAGTAATCACGGCAGCTGCGAAATTCAGTCCCGATTTACTTCAGCGTTCCGATTGTATGGAAAGTGCCATACAGCTGAGCAGTTTTGCCATCTCTCTCCATCATGCCGCCTGGCGTAACAACTACTTTTACCTAATGCGCCCTAAATTTAAAGCTTACTGATTGTACGTAACTACCTATCCATTTATCCCCGAGATTAATCTGAACTTATTTTCAGGAATAAATGCTCAGAATGTAGGCTTACATGTTCTTGTACGTAGAATGTAGATAGGTACAGCTTACGTGATATCAATAAGACTAAAATTGAGGGCTCCCAAGATAAATAAAAAAAATAAAAAATAATAAACAACTGAGTCATTGTATTCCTGCTACCTGATACCCCACTGCAAATTACTGCATTCAGTTAAATCTTTAGCAGATGGAGGTATTAAAGATGGTGGAAGATTAGGTATACCCTGTAGTTCTAATGGAAGTGTATACAGTGTTTCTTCACCGGATTGGCTTGGATTCGCAGTGTCAGGTTGTGCTGTTACTCCCTCTGATTTAGCATGTGTTTTCATTCTTTTTGTTAACCAGTCATCTAGTGTAGGTTCCTTTTTCTGATGTTGTGTGCCACCTTCTATAGCTTTCCTCTTGGCATTTTGCTTTCGTTTTCTTTCCTCAATCTCTGCAAAATAAGAATTATTACAAAGTTAATGAACATAAGAAACCCAGGCACACCGACATCGCCTGGTTAATAATTACATTGTACAGCAGAGACACTAAAATCAATACCGGGATCGATACACGTGAATGTGCTATGCACAATTTGATATTCAGACGATAAATCTTTGGATACCGTGGTAGAAAATGATGAGTATCTCCCATAATTTGTTTATTCTAAAGAAGCCATAGTTTTTTGCTTGCAATTTGAATATATGTGTTGAAAGGACATGATAGTCTTTAGCTTTCGTATTGAGAAAGAACCGTGCGCATTGAGCTCAAAAACTGACAAAAATTCTGATTTTATATGTGCCGAACTATAGCGCAGCGTAGGCCACTCGTGGAGGCAGTCTAAAAGCAGATGACCTCATGGCGTATACATGTACCATGCTCACTCACACACACAGAGGTCAGTCACCAGGCTATTGTCAATAGCCTTAGTCGGATGTCCCTCGGCCCATTAAGCGTCTCAAAACTATTAAACAGGTCGGAACAAAATGGCCATGCGTGGCTGTGGATTCAACCTACCATGGCAATTTCTGCCATGAAGATATCGGGGCGATGACACTGTGCCAGGTTCATATCACAAATTTACACTCTGTAAACTGCCTTCAGGGCTGCCTTATGGTAGGAATCAGTAGTATAGCCCGGAGAAGCTACCCCCTGTGAGAAGTCTTTCCCCCCTCTTGCCCCCACCTGTGGGATGCTGGCTGCCTTGATATTTAAAATTTGCCCTTTTTTTTGTATTTTTGACAATTTTTGACAAGTTTGCCCCCCTTGAAAGTTGCCCTTTTTTCCATCCTCTGAAAAGTGCTGGCTATGCCACTGCACTGGTGGGGATGGCCAACCTGAAGCATGCGCGGGCCAGCGCGGCCTTTCCTTAACACATGACATTTTGTGTATGAATGCGGTATGATCTGTGATTAAGAAATTAATACTTACGCTTCTGTAATTCTGCTTCTCGCTCTGGAGTAAGATGAGAGAAGAGACAGACTGGATGATAATCACAATGACCTGTGTCATAAAACAAAACATAGTTGAAAAATGTTGATAAGCAAGCAACACTCCTGGGATTGATTGTGTGCGAGACTATCCAATTATCTAACAGAAAACGTGTCGGGCTCAAAATATATCTTTATGGTTGTTGTAATTCACTGCACATGATTGAGAACAAGGACTGTGCACCGTTGGACACAGGTCAGTATACCTAAGGACAGGGAAAATGGGCAATGCGCAAAAAACACCGAAAATTGCGCAATTTGGGTACAATCGCGCATTTTAGGTCCGACCGCAAATTTTAAGATTTGCCCAAAATAACCATTTACTCATTTCCCAAAAATCTGAAGTTTTCACTAAAATCAAAGAATCCATAATGATCTGCAACACAATTCATGTTAAAAAAGTATAGAAAATAGGTCATCGCAAAAATTTGCAAGAAACTACATACATAGAAGAAAACAGTAAAAAAATTTTAATATTGAATATATAAATTTGAACTTTTTTGGGAGAAAATCATGCATTTTGGTAAAAAATGCATAAATTGTAACTATTGTCATAGTTATTTGTGCTCATTTGTCGTCAGGCTTCGTTGAATTATTAGGACGTCATTGCTCTAGACAATTTCGACGCGGGAATTTTGAATATCGCGTGTTGAGAGATGGCTGTTTTTATTCGTTTTTATGGTTAATATGACTTTGTTTTAAATAAAACCGTGTGATTCGTGCTTGATAATTATTTTTCTAATATATTACAAGACATAATGTTGTGATTGCCGGACACTTCCTTTCAGTGTTCGATTTACCACCTGCATACCTGCACCAGTGCATGTAACATTCCCTCTGTGCATGCAGCTTTTCACTACCTGCCTGCATGTGTGCATGTACGATTTTAGTGCTAGCGATATGACAAGGCAATATACAAAAGTAAACAAGCAGTCAGTCCGATTTGGAAAAAGCCAATCTATTTTTAGCGCAACATCCTGACTTCATTAGAAGGGCTGGCGCAAATCGCGCAATTGACAATTGACCTTTTCGGTAAATCCCATAAGCCTTTGCGAGTACACCTAAGAACTCGTCATTCTGTGTCGCGCCGATGCGCACATCGTTTATCGAACATCGTTACTGCGCATTGCAAGTCGGCGTGACGTCAAATGACGAGTTCTCAGGTGTACTCGCAAAGGGTTATGGGCAGGGCTGTCAACTCTCACGCATTGGCCGTGAGTCTCACGCCTTGTGTCACTTTCTCACGGTCTCACGCCAAGGTAGTATAATCTCACGCCTAAAATTAAATCTCACGCAAAAAACTGAATATTGAGTAAAATCTCACGCATCGCCATGAATAAATTGTTGTTCCTACCCCCCCCCCCCCCGCTTTTCACATTCTCGAGCGAGGTGGCTCCAATAATCATGGGTCAAAATGAACATTGAAGTCGGCAAATCCCGGTACGCCTCTGTCTCACGCCAAGCAATTCCAAAAAGTTGACAGCCCTGGTTATGGGATTTACCGAAAAGGTCAATTCCCGATACCCCTATCACGTGAGAACTGTCACTTTTTTTCATTGACTTCCCTAGTCTCCTACACAGCCAGTTTGCGTCGGTCTGATACTTGTCGATCCTAACAAACATTCGAGATGGCCACATACAGTCTGGTCCGAGACTATGACTTCCCTTAGAGGGGCTAGCGTAATGTGACGTCATCCACCAATTCCCGATACCCTCGCACATGTAGAAGCTGTCATTTTCATTTCATTGGAAAAAAAAAGAACCGGAATTTAAACCGTGGGAAATATTTGTTTACGTACGGAAAATAATCATAATAATGTCCAGCAAAAAAGGAAATAGCTCAAAAAACACTTGCATCATTCTGGAAATCATGCACCTCGTCGGCAACTAGTTCTAGAACAGATGAAGCCACAGCATCCAGTGTTTTGGCTAAGAAATCGGCGAGTGATCGGCATAAAAATGACAATGACAGTGGAGCCGGAAATATTATTACAAGCTTTATAACTGACAATGATCGTGATTCAATGTGATTTTATGTTTGCTTTAATTTTGGTGCATGCACACTTTTTGCTGTGCATGTAGAAATTTTGGGCTACATGCACCAGTGCAGGTAGGAAAAAATTTGTAAATCGGACACTGCTTCCTTTAATACTATTACTGGGGCAGAATTGAAAGACTTGTCGATCCTAGCGATGGATGATATAATTGAAATGTCTAAGGTCATAAAACACAAATTCTGTTTAATCTGCTACACGGAATATTGGAAGCTACATAAAAAACAATACCTCTATACCCGGACAATACAATAGTACCACTACGAAAACACACACACAGTCAAGTCACTGCAAGCAAAATATTCTAAACATTCAAACAAAAGGGGAAACTTCACCTTTCAAATACTTGAAACATGTCTTCTTTTGTTTTTCTTCAGCTATTATTTCTTCTGGATCTAAAAACAAATAAGAAAGAATATTTTTTCAAATCATTCAAATTTCAAAGCAATATGAAATCAGGTTAAATCATAAACATCCCCGCAAATACAAAATGTGTTTGTAATATTTTCACAAGGAGCACAAAGGGCTGTTAATGGAATGAATAGGGTACCGGTACACTGATAAGTGGTTATTTTCGCGAATTGGAGTGAGAGAGACATTTTTGAGATTGTTATTTTCGCGATTGCCTAGTCTTGCCCTATACTTGCAATACATTTACATATATTCGCGAGGTGTTAATTTCGTGGATGGCACTCCATTAGCGAAAATAAAACCCTCGCGAAAATTACCACTTATACTATTTGCAAAGATCTATCGTACTGGCCGACCGATCGGCGATCGCGTAAAATCACGCTTGCATTTAACGCAATACTATACGCATATTGATCAGCATATGAGGTGCTGATGTGATGATGACGTGTTTCAACTAGCCAATCCAAACCCGACTCATGTTTATGCCATAAGGCCCTTCACAATTCCAAGTTTACTGTTCAAGATTTTTAAAATAGGACGAGGTGACTTTTTAATTTTAATTATTAATTATTTTCTTTTGTATTATTTATCACAACAAATTATTAAACCCATTTGGACTGGAGCCGGCATTTAATTATTTTATGTACTACTAGCTTACTTTTACACATAGTATATAAAGGCGCAGTTATGCTGTTTGTTTATTCATCATTATTGTTGATATGATTCATGTTAGAAAGTATAGCAAGTAAAAGTCATTATAAAGCAATTTTAAAGGACAAAAAATATGCAAAATATAAGTAAAATAATTAAATATTTTGCAATTTTCAATTTTTGCGGGCGGTTAACAGTAAACTAAGAGTTGATTGTGAAGAGCCTAAACTGCGCCAAAATAAAAACTGCGCAGGAATCTCGGACCCGGAGTTAGTAAGTCGGGGTCCGAGATAGTATACTCGGGGCCCCCGACTTACTGAACTTGGAGCTATCTCAAAATGCATCAGAAGCAGTGAAGCATGTAAAACAATGTAAATTCTGAAGTTAACAACGCCGATCACGACGGGTGTAGAACCAGAAAAAGTTGCCCAAATGACACATTGGCGAATTGTTTATATGTACGCCTACGTACGGTATACATGTACCTTTGAAATAATGATAGTGCAATTTCACTAATCTCTGATGCTGAGATCCCTTTGTGTGTTTTGCCCGGCCTTGTTTATTGTCTGAAAAAGACTTATCACAATAATTACAATAGTATCTTTTGCCCATATTGACAAGAAAATATGAACTGCACTCTTTCAATGTCTCCCCAGCTCTGTCATCTGCTGAAATGAATTTAGACAGATCACTGCATTTAAAATGAGATATATTCATGTGCGCATAAAAATAGTTCATAATATTTTTGCTCAAATAATTTTAATCAGAAATTTAAAAAGAACTACTGTGATTTTTTGGTGTAACATGTTAAATTTGTAATAGGTATAATCCAAAAGAAAGTGAAAATAAATACTTAAAACATGAATTTATTACCTACGCGGATTAATATCTCAATTCGACCTTCCATGAATCAAGAAGATTGACCTGATTTCCGGTTCCTGTGAATTCGCTGCAAGTACACCGTAAAAATGTCGCTTATTAGAACAGTTTATACTGGTTTAATGAGACGAACTTCCACGTTCGTCTTATCTGTAGTTGTTGCTGCAGTGTTTTTTGAAAGAGCCTTCGACGTTGGAGGTGATGCAATATTTGATAGGATAAATGCAGGGGTAAGTAAAACGTGTGGTTCGATAAGCTTACGTCAGTACATCATCATGAGATGCCGAATTTGGCAGCCGTGCCGTGCGCAAACATGCATTGGCCTGTTGTTTCGGTCGGACAGTGTTATAATTTTTTTTGCAGCGGATGTTATTGTTATTTATTCTGTAAATGTTGAAATTTGAATGGAAGTTATTTCAACAAGTCAAATGAACTGTAAAAATGAGTAAAATTTGCCTATTTAAATTTTAATGAACATTCTTATTCAATTCAATAAATGACAGTGTCAATGGGTGCGTCTTGTATTTAGTTGTAAAGAATTCACATAATTTGATTGGTTTTCTGGTGTATAATATCTCACAATAGTTAATAGTGATATTAGTCAGGCGCGCGCCGCCACGCAACGGCGGCATGCTCCTCAATGTCGCGCGATACATGTACATGGATAATGCGTTCGCGTAATACATGTGCGAGAACTAAGAACGCGAATCGGCGGTTAGATGTTCGTGATGGTTTCGTTCATTTCAAACAACGGGGATGTCCTCACAAAAGTAACTTTATTTTTTTCTGAAAAAAGGCAGTTTTTCTCGCAAAAATTACATTAAAACTGAATAAGAATGAGAATAAAAGATAGGATTTTTGTCTTTTGCCTATCAATATTGTGTCATAATGGATGGGCTGGCCAATATTTTTATCGTAGTGGATGCCGGCCAGCCCATCCATTATGACACGATATTGGATAGGCAAAAGACAAAATCTTATCTTTTATTCTCTAAGTCTAAAATTTCATTAAGTTCAGTGCAATTTTACCAACAATTTTGATGTGATCACCTGTTGTGATCGGCTGTGTTTACTTCTGAACTTCTATTGCTTTACACGGTGTCATGCTTCAGCGAATCCGACTAGATTTTGAATGAATGGTCTCTAGCCAAGAATTTGCTCACCGATAGCTTCACATTCTAGGCTAGAGACCATTGCATTCAAAATCTACATGTAGTCGGATTCGCTGAAGTATGACACCGTGTAAAGCAAAAAGTGGAAGTTCAGAAGTAAATACAGCTGATCACGACAGACAATTGCATCAAAAATGTTGCTAAAATTACACTTCAGCAAAATTTTAGCCTGCCCAAAATAGGCAAATCTTGCTCAAGATACTGTTGACTCATCGAAATAACTTTCATCAAAATTTCAACTTTCATCAAAATCTCAACTCCGGTGCTGTCCGACCAAAAAACAATAGCAAAGCACTCTAGCATTGAATGCTTGTACTATCAAATTCGAAGCTAGGGTCGTGCGTCATGAATTGGGGTATAGGAAAAGGGTGGAGGCGTTACATTTTTTCATTTTATTTGGGACGTTTTGTCCAAGATCTCATGAATGGAGAGGGGTACTGAACTAGGTTTGGTCTCATTTTCTTGCTTATTTATCTAGCTCAAATTGTGGAAAGAAAGAACTTCACACTTTACTTACTTCTTGAGATATTGCAATTCAAACGATGTGAAGTCAGGGGTGGAGGATCCTACGGTTGAGGATCCTACGGTTGAGGCATGTGTTAAAGTACCGGTACAGGGAATGTTGATTTTTAGCGCCTCACAAATATATTTACAAGCCGACGACGAACGTCGGCTTGTTCTGTCTTCTTCTAATTCTTTCTTCTTTCTTTCCTCTGGCAACCTCGTGACATTTTGCGTGACTTGCCACGTTTCGCCCTAGCTCTCTTATGCTTCGACAGATTTCAACCATACTTGAGCCAAATGACCACTGGACTAGGCCAAACCTTACATTTGACTTTGACTTGACTGTGACCTTTGACCTTGACCTTATTTATCTAGCTCAAATTGTGGAAAGAAAGAACTTCACACTTTACTTACTTCTTGAGATATTGCAATTCAAACGATGTGAAGTCAGGGGTGGAGGATCCTACGGTTGAGGATCCTACGGTTGAGGCATGTGTTAAAGTACCGGTACAGGGAATGTTGATTTTTAGCGCCTCACAAATATATTTACAAGCCGACGACGAACGTCGGCTTGTTCTGTCTTCTTCTAATTCTTTCTTCTTTCTTTCCTCTGGCAACCTCGTGACATTTTGCGTGACTTGCCACGTTTCGCCCTAGCTCTCTTATGCTTCGACAGATTTCAACCATACTTGAGCCAAATGACCACTGGACTAGGCCAAACCTTACATTTGACTTTGACTTGACTGTGACCTTTGACCTTGACCTTATGGCCAAAAATGTTAATTTCACAAAAAATGCTACTCCTTCCACAAATTACATGCAATGATCATGTGACTCATGCATATGAATCAACATGTGGCAGTGCTTAAAACTTCCTAAAAAGAATTGAGGTCAAAGGTCATAAAGGGGTCATTTCCGGTCAAAATCAGAAAAAATTGTAGAAAATACTCAAAAAATCACTGTCTGTACAAATTACATAGCAGAGAGTCGCCATTAACACACATGCATTGCTATTAACCAGGGTCTTTAGGATGTCTACAGTTTTGGGGTCAAATGTCATTAAGGGGTTACTTCCTGTCAAAAACCAAAATTATCAAAAATGTTCAAAAAAATTTTATCTCAAAAGATAAACAGACCAGAATAATATAACCATCACACATGAATCAGTGTTCCCTGATGTATGCATGGTATTTTTATTTTGGGGGTCAAAGGTCATTAAGGGGTCACTTCCTGTTTTTAGCTGAATAACTTTAAGAATTTTTATCTCAAGAACTAAACATGTTAGAATTTCTTAATTAAAATTAGAACAATGCATTTTGTCGGTGTACATAAGGTTTTTTTTCATTTTTGTCAAAAGGTCATTAAGGGGGTCAAAAGGTCAATCAAAAATTTTAAAAAATCAAAATCCATGTATAAGTTCCGATTAAGCTGAAATTCACCAGGAATCTTTCTTATGACATCCTAAGCACAATGCAAGAGCAGTTGACCCCATCCGTGACCCAAGGGTCAAGTTATAGGGGTCAAAGGTCAAATTTCGAAATTGGTCCAATCGAGCTCAAATTCAACAGGAATTTTTCTTACGACATTCTAAACATGTTAAAAATATAATAATATTTATGACCCCAAAGGTCAAAGTTTAGGGGTCAAAGGTCAACTGCGGCGGCTTGTACTCAGAATCTGTTGACTCTGGTTTCTTCTTCTTCTGGCAACCGCAATCAACTGCATCTAGCTCCGCAAGAGATTGACAGATTCCAACCAAACTTGACCCAAATGACCACTGGGCTAGACCAAACCATCCATTTGACTTTGACCTGGCTTTGACCTTTGACCTTGACCTTATGGCCAAAAATGTTGATTTCAAAAAAAATGCTACTTCTTCCACAAATTACATGCAATGATCATGTGACTCATGCATATGAATCAACGTTAACCAGTGCTCAAAACTTGTAAACAGATTTGAGGTCAAAGGTCATTAAGGGTCATTTTCGGTAAAAGTCTGAAAAATGTGTAAAAAATATTCAAAAAATCACTGTCTTTACAAATTACATAGCAGAGAATCGCCATTAGCACACATGCATCGCTACTAGCTAGGGTCTTTAGGATACCTACAGTGTTGGGGTCAAAGGTCATTAAGGGGTTACTTCCGGTCAAAAACCAAAATTATCAAAAATCAAAAATCTCAAAAGATAAACAGACCAGAATAATATAACCATCATACATGAATCAGTGTTTCCTGATGTATGCATGTTATTTTTATTTTGGGGGTCAAAGTTCATTAAGGGGTCACTTCCTGTTTTTAGCTGAATAACTTCAAGAATTTTTATCTCAAGAACTGAACATGTTAGAATTTTTTTAATAAAATTGGAACAATGCATTTTGTCTGTGTACATAAGGGTTTTTTTTCATTGAGGTCAAAGGTCATTAAAGGGGTCAAAAGGTCAATCAAAAATTTAAAAAATCAAAATCCATGTATAAGTTCCGATTAAGCTGAAATTGACCAGGAATATTTCTTATGACATCCTAAGCACAATGCAAGAGCAGTTGACCCCATCCGTAACCCAGGGGTCAAGTTATAGGGGTCAAATTGCGGCTTGTATTCAGCGTCTGTTGACTCTAGTTTTTACTGTAACTTCATAACCCAGCAAGGTATTGAGATGGATTATGTACCATTGTTTTAGTATTTATTTCTAGTTTGAAATGTGACCAGTTTACTCCAAGCTAAGTTGATTTGTTGCAAGTGTGCTGCATTATGTGTCATGGGTTCTAGGCTTTTCCTATACATCACTGTGTTGAGTATTCATTTATGTTCCGAAATGTTCTGAAGGTCGTATGTCTTCTTTATGTTCCGAAATGTTCTGAAGGTCGTATGTCTTGAAGGAGTTACCCCACTGCTGTAAAAGTTAACATTTTTTGAATGGAAATTTGATGAGGAATTCAAATATGCCACTGGTTTTTATGTGGGGCATGGAGGAAAAAAGTTTTGATTGAAAATGTAATAAAAATCATAAAAATTATGTACAACTTTTGAACACCCTGTATCTCAGTAAGGCAACATAACTCATCATTACAAGTTTGCTTTTTTTGAAAGCCTACAATGTTATTAGCACATCTAAAAAGGTTTTAGCAGAACAGGTGTTTATCACTTTATGATAGGAAATAAGAGAGGAACAAAATAGTATACTTTTTGAACTAAAATTTAATTTTTCCACCCTATATGACATTTGTGGCACCCTGTATATTGACCAATTGTTTGTATGTGTGTATTCCTGGTACTTTAAGCTTTATAGTGATATATAATTTTATAGGGTTTTGTTGAACAGTTTATGAATTAGATCAGTTTAAGTACAAAAGCATGTAAATTGTTCAATTTTTTTAGTATGTAACGCATTTGGCCCCCAATTCATGGCGCACTACCCTAGAGTTCTCGAGTAAGCTTCAGCAAATCAGGCTAGATTTTGAATGCAATGGTCTCTAGCCTTGATAAATTCAAGGTTACATGTATATTCCTTAGATTCATAATCATACACAATACATACATGTGATCCAATCATACTTTTTTTCTGCAGTAAGTCCATGAAGTTCCCAGAGACTTTGGGTTAAATTTTTCTCCAGATACCCAAATAAATTAGCTGAATATTTTACTAAATTCTTGCCCTTTTATAAAATTTGTTTTCAGCTCATTTATTTATTATATCATTTTGAGAGTCAATCACTTAAATGAAGTGCATATATGGTCATTTTCACAGTAAAGGGTGTAACTTTTGATTTTTAGGGTCAAAATTTCAAACCACTTAAAAATGTTTCTGTTTACTGAAATCATGCATAGAAGCAACTTAAATTCCAGTAAAATAATGTTTCAAGGCTTAAACCTTTTGATTTCTAATAAAAAAATTGACATTTCCATAACATTTTGGTTAAAATCTAAGAAAAAATGTATTTTACATAACCTCAGAAAATTATGACATGAAAGCTGGAATACATGTGAAATCCCATTCCAAAGTAAGTCAACAGATTAAATTTTATACCATGTTTTGCTATGTTTGTAATTGCAGTTTTGAAAATTTTAACATCAAGTGTCATTTACAATGGAAATTTCCAAACCTTAAACATATTTTTTAAGTTTTAATTGGGTTCCTAAAATAATTTGAATGTCTAACTTCATGTACAAATACTACTTGATAAAAGGAACCTCCCAGCCAAGTTTCACAGAAATTGGAGTTATTTTTTAGAATTGGCAATTCAAGCGATTTGTGTTTCGGAGGCTTCAGTTAACAACACAGGTGATCATAAAAGTAAAATATTTAGCTAACTAGTACAAGTTGACATAAAAAATAGGTAAAAAATATCACAATTACCAATTTTCATGCTTTGCTTCTAAGTATTGAATTTCAGTTGTGACAAAAATTAAATTATCACAGCAAGTCATTTTTTTGTTTCAGAGGCTTCATGTTAACAATTGTTAAACATTGCAGAAGTAGTTTTTTGAAAACAACAGTGTTGGGATCATCTAAGCTGTTATTTTCTTGTGTGTATTGAATCAATGATTCTATGCGGCAGATATTGTAGATTTATCACATGTTAATTTTTTCACCCATTTGTTAAGTATGGTGTTTTTTGCATGTGAAGCCTCCGAAACAGGCTTTTATGGGTATCAGTATATTTTTCAAACATTAACCATAATGTCAAAATTTTTTTTAATTTATGACATTCTGCACATATCAAGTAATAATTACAATGCAGATATCAGTATGAAACACACTAATTTAGATATGCATAGATGATAATTAATCTTATTGTTGTTTCGGAGGCTTCACTTGTTTCGGAGGCTTCAATTGTTAACGGAAAGTTTGTATTGGGTCCCATTTTCAAACGGTGATATATATCTCCACGATTTAAAAACATGTGACTTGAGGATCTACTTTGCTACATTTTGATAAATAGATTGGATGAGCTCTTTTATTTATATTTGCACAAGCTTGCTGAACAGTTTGTTTGGAGGCTTCAAAAAGTTAACGGAAAACGGCTCTTTGAAGTCAAGATTTTATAAAAAATTTAAAAGCTTGCAAATCTACTAATTTTTGTTACCCATTTCAAGTTAAGATAACAACTGTTATGAATCAAGAAGAAGTGAAGAAATAACCAAGAATTATGAACCAAAGCTACACCCACAAAGTTTGTTAACAATTGTTAACGGAAAATGAAACCTCGAAGCGACAAATATCGAAGTCCGGTTCTCAAAAATACAGGGCTGTTCACAATTAAATCTAATGTGGCAGTGTTAAATGAACATATGACTGTACTTTCAGGATAAGAAAAATTATCCATGAACTAACTGAAGAAAACACAGGGTTTTACAAAAATGTTACTGTTTTTTATAGTTTTTCAAAATGGCAATATTAAGTACATTTAAGCCTGCTAAAACTGAACGCAGTAACTCCCAAAGCTGATTATGCTACCCAAGGTAGCTGCTAACTAGATAACTTATGTGGCCAAAAATCATGGAATTCTGTGGCTTTATTAGAACACTAGGGATTAAAATGTTAAAAATCCAAAGTTACACCCTTTACCGTGAAAATGACCATATTCAAATTGTTATCGCTCATTTGTGTCGCTTTCACATTTTCTGTGAGAGGCTTATTCTAATTGCAACTTTGTGTATTTCTTTTTTTTGATTTGCAGAAACAATGGAAAGATATCAAGCACAAATATGTGACAAATGAAGACAGTGAAGATGAATAATGAAGGCTAGGCCATGTTGCTATGCCCAACATGATATCAAACTCAATTGTAAATAACATGAAAAGTTATGACGTGTTTGAAAACTAGATTGACTTACCTATGACAGCAACCAGACATTTGTTTTGTGAAGTGCACACCACCAGTAGAAGTAATTAACCCCACTCCTTCAAGTTGGTACCTGAAGGTGTTCCCAAAATGATCCAGTTAGAAATGGCTTCCTGTTTGATTAACTGTTTCCTGTCGATATGATGACAGCCAGAGTATGGCAGATGAGCGGATGAAAAACACAAACTGCAAGTTTCTTCAATGCTACATTGATGATGTCCTTTCAACAACAGAATGACATTTTGACACCAACTTTCTGAAGTTCTAGAGTGTACATATCATGCATGTTATTCTAAAGCGTATCAAGTTCAGTAAATCAAATGTGATGTGATCAAGCTAAACTAGTCATTTGGAAGCCAAATCAAATTGCATTTAATATTTTTGCACATTAAACAGGCTGCTACAATTGATGCATGGTATGTTAAAATACCATTGTTTATTAATTACAGAAAACAGATTAAATTTAACACCTTTGGACGGTATTTCAAAATAGATTTCGGCAATAAATTTGGACATATTTTGCTTGATCACATCACACATGCTGTATTTACAAACAAAGGTCCTGGCAATAGAAATACATCATAGACTAAATTCTGAATAAAATCTGTACATTATCACAAGTCATCATGATTCATGAGTCTAGACCGATATCTTCAAAGTTGGTACCATCTCCTCCATGCATGAAATAATAAGAAAAGTTTGGAAGTTGGACAGTTTGTAATCAGAACTCATGGCAGCATCATCTGTCAGAAATTGATATCTAGATAGCCTACAGTTCTTCAGTATCAAACCAAGGATGGATTTCACTCTAATAAAGAACTAGTTGACGTACCATAAGTCCCAACCTATGTTGTAACTCTACCATTATGTTTAGAACCAAGATGGGTTGAACTTGTGTTACAGTGCGCTATAATTCTTTTGAAATCCACCCTTGGTTAGATCAATCTTAACAGCGATTACTTTCAGTAAACATACAAAGTTCCCTTGCATAACTTTCATGTATAAAATGTTGCAAGTTTGCATAATTAGTAAATTATTGAAAATGTAATTCAAATAAATTTGGTAAATGATTGGACTTGATTGTAATAATTTTTTTTACATGATACTGGATGGCATAAGAGTACGGTATGCAATACATTTGAGATATTTATGTGACATAAGCCGTTTAAAATTGGCCAGTTCATTAGTTTTGAGAAGATTATCCCTGATGTGTAATTTCTATTGGATAAAAGTGTGAACTAATTATAGCCCCGTCATTATTGACCCGGCAGTATTCCAATCATTCTGCCAAACTTGTTTGCTATTTCATCTTGAACTCAGCATCTACATGTAAGATAGCCAATGTTTTTAATATCCTGACAAAAGAATCATCCCTTAATTTGATCTTCATGTAGAGCAGAATTTCAAGATAAAATTGTATGGTACACTTAAGTTGCCGAATACGGCAAATTAAATGGGTCAGGATAAGTTATCTATATCTTGTGTGTAACATGATTTTCACAGCTCTAGAGACAATTCAGCTTTAGTTCCTATGTAGAATTCGCAATGATAATTATGATTTGACCTTTAGCTTGTCGAGTCAATTTAAACCACAGTAAGTTTGGTGAGTTACAAGATGTATGACATTGGCTATGAGTATATGTGACACTGTCACTTGCTAAAATCAATGATAAGAGTGTGTACATGTATGTTCTTTCCACAACATGGAAATATAGATCTCACCAAGACTACTTACTTTCGCCACACTGTAGCGTGCTATTTTCAATGGGAATATTAAACTATGAAAGGCGAAATTGATTTGCATGACAAAATGGTCCATACAAATGGTCCATTTATGTTGATTGTGTCACAATATCTGTTGAGAATGCTGTGTCAAGTGTCAAAATCAGGGTTAGAAATTAGAATGTTGGTTCAAATCGATTCTTGCAACAATTTATTGTGATTGTGAAAAGGTTTGTGTGAATCAAAGTTGATTCTCATGAATTTTCAAAATCTAAACAAACTTTGCAAGAATCTTAACATTTTCAATCAAGTTTCTTTGCAATCACACTCTGTGACAAAATTCTAACCCATGCATCCTTATTTATTTTTGCTTTGGTTTGAGAAGTTGAGGGTGTACACTATCTTGTGCTTAGCATGGTTCAAACTTGTCATCAAAAGTGAAAGTACCCATGTGCATGATTTATAATTGGTAATTTTACAAAATGGGTGTGCGAAATAAATGTTTGACTTGAAATTTTGTGTTGTCTTTGTAATTTATATCTTGTTGAGTCCGGAGCCCTGGTGTCCATGTAACCCTGAAAAAAGAACCAGTCAACAGGTAATATATTTGACCAAAATTACTCATCCTAAACTTGAATGTTAAAGTGCCCCTTTCAGTATACATGTTTGTATCTTGGATTGGATTAATTAAGTATCAGGAAAACAATACTAGGCAGTAAGTTTCAATTTCTTTTGTCTTTTATTCCAGCATTATTTTGTGCATGGAAATTTCTAGTTTTACTTTTGTAATATTGAAATGCAGGCCTTAGAATGACTTAAGTGCCTGGGCCCTGTGTAGCACTAGTTGGAATGCAGTGCATGCATAACCATTGATTGTAGCTTTTACATAATCAGAACCCTATTTCAAAGGAATAAAAGAACCTCAACCTGGGACAGAGCAACCTTAGTACATGGCAGCTCGTATAATAAATCGAACCTACACTTGATCACTATACCCTATACCCCCAACTTGGTTTCATTTGCACCCCCAATCGGGTTATGGTTTTGAGTTGGGTTGGACTACTTGTAAGGCATGAAATGTTTGTGTGCTTGAATTAGCCTTTTCGAAGTATGGCATACACAATAGGAGGGCAGTATTCAATCTGGGTAAAACCCGGCAAATTCAAAAGCCTTTACCCACTTCGTGCAGCACCATCCTATTGTGTCCACCATATCTCGAAAAGGCTAATTGGCAAAATGTTCATGCTCGCAAATATTTCTTGTCCTATACAAAAATGTTTTGACCCCTCTGGATCTCAAGATTCAACTTTGACCCTTTTTTCTCAAACCTCTGGAAATAAACAGATGCCTGTGAAGCAGGATGACTATAAAAATAGTTCATGTCTGCCGATTCTGTCAATACTCCAGCGTAGCCTGTGATTGGTTAGTATCAGGTAACCAGGGTGGTGGCTTCATAATAGTTGAGCGATACTAACCAGTCACAGGCCATGGGGAATTTGATTGACATATGATTGTCAGATGTGAACTTGTTTCTTTATTTCAGGCTTTTATCATAGAGGTGGGAGCATGTACCCTGCCCTTACATATTCCCCTTTAACAATTGATCTTGAACAAGGCTTATATTAACCAGGCACCCAGGCTTTTTTACCCCATGGTTGCCCAGTTTTGGCTCCTGGTGTATCCAATATTTTACACTACAAACTACAGGAGCCATCTTTGGGACCAGGAGCTCCTCATTTTAGCTCCTGGTCCAGGCATACTTAATATAAGGCCTGATCTTGAAACTTCAACATTTAATTGTATGCCTACTGTGTGAACTCCGCCATGTTTGCGTGTCGCTCGTGGAGCCAACTTTACCTCTGGATTTTATCACTGTGCGCCCAACTCACTTCAATTCAAAGTGTTTAGTTGTTTGTGTTCTGCATACAGCACATTATTTCAAAATTGCACAGCATATGTAAACATTTGATACGCTCACGCTTAAAGACAAAAATTATTGTTTGATTTTGTGCTGTTGCTGACAAACACCAGAGATACATTTTATGCCCTCCATAAGCGACAAACTATTGGGGATTTGTCATAGCGGTATGCACATGCATGGTGCAATTGTCAGTCACTTTTGGTATAATATCTTTGTCCTACACAGCATCACGGTCACCATAAAACCGTCTATTACTCCTTGAAACTCGGATCAACTCACCCGAAGACGGCTTATTTCTTCAGCTTGAATTGAATTGCAACTTAATAACGAAGCCATTTATCATGTTTATAGGGATGTAAATCTTCAGTAAATTTTGCTTGGATCTTCCCTGTACAAAATATAGGGAAATACACATTTTCAGGAAATTTTAAGCAGTTTCACGAAATTATGTCAGTGCTTGTTTTCATCCCTGCATTTAGTCTTCTGCATGTTGTTTTTTGACTCTACACCTTAAGACTCTAGTTAAAAATTTGTTCTTATCCCGGGGTTCTTACCCAGTGACCCTCTGCCATAATCAAGTCCATATCTGATTCTCTCACCCAAAGCCTTCTATATCCGCATTTTCTTTTACTGAATGTGTCTTTTGAAATTTTAAAGTCTTACTAAATGTCTCTTTAATTTGAAAGTGTCACTGAATGGCTTTTTAATTTGAATGAATGTCTCTTTAATTTGAAAGTGTCACTGAATGGCTTTTTAATTTGAAAGTCTCACTGAATGTTTCTTGAATTTGATGAAAGTCTCACTGCATCTCCCTTTAATTTGGGTCTCACTGAATGTCCCTTTAAGTTGAAAGTTTTACTGAATGTCCCTTTTTAAGTTAATTTGAAAGTGACACTGTATGTCCGTTTAATTTGAAAATCTCAATGAAAGTCCCTTAAATTTGAAAGTCTCACTAATTTGAAAATTTTACTGAATGTCTACAGGGTGTCCCTGAAAGAACTGTATGGTCTGGAACTTAATTGTTTGGGTGTCTTATTGCCATAACTAAATAACTGGCGTGGATGATAAATAAATCAGCTATTATAAATACTTTTTGAATTTTGACAATTGACCACACCGTTTATGAAATATAGGAATTTTGCGAAACGCCCTCATTTTTAAACCTTTCCACGGATTCAAATATCAATCGATGATCTGTATTTGGAGTGCCAAAAATCACTGTGCATCATCAGCACATGAGGCGTCTATTGTCATTGAATAGATATTTGACTCTGTGGAACGGGCTAAAAATGAGGTAATTTCAAAAACTGAGCGGTCAATTGTCAAAATTCAAAAAGTGTGATAAGCTGATATATATATTCAACCACATCAGTTATTTAGTTATGATTGGGTATGTGTTAAAATACCCGGTACCCAGACAGATCAGTTTCCGACGATAGTTCTTTCAGGGACACCCTGTATTTAAGTCTCACTGAATTTCTTGTTCAATTTGAGTCTTATTGAATATCTCTAATTTGAAAGTCTCATTGAATGTCAATTTAAATGTCTCTTGACGTTGAGTCTCGCTGAATGTCTCTAATTTGAAAGTCTGCCTGAATGTTGTGTTAATTTTAAAAGTCTCCAACTTACACCGGTATTGATTTCATATTGAAAGTGCACCCCATGCCCCGTCACCACAGGAAAATCATAAGTAAAGATTGTTTTTTGACATAAATTCTAGATGCTTATTATACTAATTAGGGAAAAAAAAAGATCGTTTGCTTGTCCTCCACCGACCGACTCTAATCTTGAGTTTTTTTTACTGTACAAACGAATACTGACCCTAATTTTGGAAATTCCAGAAAAGTTTTTCTTCCCGTTGTGGAGGACAAGCAAACATTTTTTTTTTTGGGGGGGCTTTTATAGCACCCATTTTGTTTATAAATGTAGTTGTATTTGTCTTTTTTGAGTTCACAAGAGTCCAGACTCCGAAAATTAATAGTTTGTGACACTGATAAATTCACCATACATAATCGTCACACATAGGGACTACAGGAAATAAGGCATTTATTGGAAAAAGCACAAATTAAAGAATATTAGATAATTTAAGCTTGAGCTTTACAAAAGTTTGCGATTAGCTAATTACATACACGGAATGCAAACAAACATACACTTCTGCAACATTTACTGGGCTCATGGCAGAATCCTTACTCTTTGATGTAAATTGTTTCTATTTGGAATATGACAGGTAAGATTGGGAACCAACCAAGTGATGGAGATGGTCAACCATTTACACTGGCTTTCAGAAAAGAACAGCACTTTCTTGATCTGATCGATGCGCAGGCTCATGGCAAAATTATTACTCTTAGATGTAAATTGTTTATTTTTGGAATATGACAAAGTTGACAATTAAACAACAGATTGAAGTACTCAAGATAATCAAAATTCTATTATAGTCATTTATTTCCTTTGTCGTCAAAACACAATATACACATTACATAATTTATAAAAATATTTATTTGACATTCAATGTTACAATTAACATTACAATAATACAAGTATACAAATTAACCCTTGACAATGGGCTATTCCAATTGAAATCCATTCACCCTATGGAAGATGTGGTCTTAATCTTCTACACAGGGATTGTAAATTTCAAATGGGGTTAACTGAATGGGTGACTCCATTTGAAATCTATACCCCCTTTTGGGGATTAATGTCATGTCTACCATACGGGTGTACATGTATGGCTTTCGACTGGAATAACCCAACTACATGTACTACATGTATACATATGGTCCATTTGGCTTCCATTTGGCTCCAGCTCCAGTATTCCCTATCACACATGTTGACTCGAAGAACTGGCACGTTTGCACATGTAAGTAACGGTGGTGCATCTGTACACGCGCAAATTAACTTTGACCAAGTACTGATGTCACTCTCTTGAGGAAGCTAAATGGACATGTATTATACATCTAGGAATCCCAGCAAACATTTTTAAAACAAAAATGTTTTAAAACATTTTTGTTTGTCTTGTAAAATGTTTTGATAGCATTAGGTTATATAAAGGTCACGAAAACACTTTAAAATGCTTTATATGAAAAAACACAACAATATTTTTCTTAATGTTTTTGTAAAAAAAAAACGAAAAAAAATTTGCCAACATTAATACATGTATTATATTCAAGTTTTGTCCGGGATCCTGCACTTTAAGGGATTGTCTTTTGTAATAAGGTAGAGTGCTGTAAATTGCTGTAAAAAGTTCCTCAACCTGGGGGAATAATATACATTAAGATATTCAGTGAATTTTTTTTGGTAGTTGGCAAAGTTGTTTTTGAGTTAAAAAGTTCATATCTGACAAGATAATCAAGATAATATTAATAATAGGAGAATTCCTAAAATTGGCCTCAAATATATAGGATCTTTAATTCCCATGTTATAGCAAAATGAAAGGTTGTGCGAGTCTGAGGGAAGTTAATGATATTCTCATTTCTAACTTACGATATAAACTGTTTTCATTGGACAAATAAAAGTGTGGTTGTTTTTAGTAGTTTATGTTAGAACTTCTGATGAAGTATAGTTTGCAACATTAAGAGTGCTAAAGGAAGAACTCGCTCTCATCCAGGCCTGCTCATGCTTTTTTCTGTTTTTCAAAATTTTACACCGAACAAAGCAAAATTTACTGAAAAAGATATTTTCTGGAAAGGCCATCAACTGATTTATTTTCCACATGCGTTACAAAAATGATGTACAGTGAAAAAAAAATATGCACAAAAAATATCGCAGACTGCTCCCACTATGTCCCATCATTATTTCCCTTTTTTCTTTTTCTTTTTTGATTTCAACAAAGTAATTATGTAACTAGTAACTAATAAGATCAATTTCAAGTAGAATGAAAAAAATAAACAGATTTAATTATCATAAAACCAATCTGAAAAGTAGAAGAGAACATGAGGAAAGAGAAGATGAAATGTATCATAATTTTGACTATGTGCGCTGACTGAATGTCCTGCCATAACCAGAGTTTATGAAGTCCTGCTGATGAGGTGCAAGGGAGAAGCAAATGGTGAAAATGGTTATGTCATGGTGTAGGAATACACAAGACATTTACAAGCATCTCTATAGCTTTATACCAAGGATCATACTGACACCTACAGAGAGAAACCAAATTTTTGACATTTTCTTTTTTGTATAATTATTTGTACAAGTTATCATCAAACTTCATTAGTGATTAATTTGGTATTTTTATGGTTGTATTACCATCGTACAAGCCTTGAAATAAGCGGACTGGAACCAGGAGCAATTTGTTTTGAACATTGCTCCTGGTTAACTGGGATTTTACAAGAACCAGGAGCAATTTCTGAAGAAACAGGAGCAATTTTCAATATTAAATCCTTTTCTGCATTATATACAATACAGCATACCAGCACGACTGCATCAACTGCAAAACTGTAACCAGGAGCAATTTATTTTAGAAAATTGCTCCTGGTTCATGTGAATTTTACAAGGACCAGGAGCAATTGGTGGCTTTACAAGGGTAAATTTGCTCCCCGTGCCCGCTTATTTCAAGGCTTGCCATCGTATGATTATTATCGTTTTGTTTATAATTAGTTTCATTTACTTGCTGTGAAATATGGAAAAAGAAGTGACACAAACAGTGTCACACAGAGCCGTGGTCAAGTAGATGGCTTTCTTTTTGAAGGACATCAGCCGGAGAGCATCCCTGGACAAGTGTATCATATTTTTCGAAATTATTCTCACCATGGATTATTTTTCTATATTTTGAGCTTTCAAACCTGAATAACATTCCTTCATCATTTGCAATCCATGACCACGTACCAGCTCCCTTGAAGGACTTTCAATCAACCAGAGTCATCGTAGATTGCACAGAAATGTGTTCTGAACATCCCAACATGTAGAATCTCGAAAACAAACCTTTAAAATTTATGATTGGTATAACGTCATGGATCAATTTGCTTTGTCTCTAATGCGTATGGTGGGAGAGCATTCAATGAATTTATTAGTGGTGAGAGCAACAACTTTCTGGAATAATTGGAGGACAGAGATGAAATCATCATATTGGTTATAATTAGCTTACTTATACTTAACATGAAATATTGAAAGAAAAAGGGACACAGTGTCAGACAGGGCCATGGTCAAGTAGATGGCTTTCCTTTTGAAGGACATCAGCCGGAGAGCAGCCTTGGACAAGTGTATCATATTTTTCTAAATTATTCTCAACATGGATTATTTTTCTATATTTTGAGCTTTCAAACCTGAATATAACATTCCTTCATCATTTGCAATCCATGACCACGTACCAGCTTCCTTCAAGGACTTTCAATCAACCAGAGTCATCGTAGATTGCACAGAAATGTGTTCTGAACATCCCAACTGCATGATTAGAATCTCAGAAAAAAACCTTCTCCAATTATTAAAGCACCAACACACTTATGAATTTGAGATTGGTGTATTTTTAGAATTTGGTGTAACGCCATGTGGATCAATTTGCTTTATCTCTGATGTGTATGGTGGGAGAGCATCCGATAAATTTATTACTGGTGAGAGAGATATCTAACTTTCTTGAACAATTGGAGGAGGGAGATGCTGTGATGGCTGACAGGAGTTTTCTCATTGAAGCTTTTCTCAACCCCTTGGAGTCCACCTTGTAATGCCAGCATTCAAGAGCAGTCATTGTGAACAACTTTCTGCAGAGGAAGTTGCAACAGAGGCCAGGATAATAGTTGAGCATGCCAACAGACGAATAAGATTATAAGCGCTAATCGCCTGATCGCATTACAACAAACATTGAAGATCAGGATGAGAATAGTGACGTTGACTCTGTCTACTTCAAATTCTGGAGAAGAGGGGGCTGGGGATGTGGTCATTATTGATTTCCAACCTAATAAGGGGAAGCGCAGTTGGGTTTGGAACCACTGCGGCTTCCCCAAAGAAAATTGGAAGCCGGTGGATAAGTCGAAGACGATTTGCAAGATTTATAAGAAATCAGGGAAAACTACAACCATGCCGTTTACCGGCAATACCAGTACAATGGGATACAACCTCAACCAAGTTCATTATAGCGAAGAGACCAGTCCTAATAAGAAAGATATGTTCGTCTTTATCCTCTTTTTTTCACTTAATTAAATTCTGAGATTAAATTTTAGACTTTTTGTTGTTTGTCTTATTCGTTTGTTTGTTTAAATACGCAGAAATTACTTTAGATGCATTGTAAACTAGCTAAGCTCATGCATTGGTGGGTTGGTTAATATTGCAGTTTTTTTGTATAACTTAACGAGGAAAAAGCATAAATTTTAATGTATCGTTTGATAATATTATTAATTGGCAGCTAGGCCTAGGGGCCTACTAGTCTAAAAAGTAGTCAACTAGTTTACCTTCTCCAATTATTATATATAAGCACCAACACACTTACGAATTTGAGATCAATTGGTGTATTTTTAGGATCTTTGGTGTAATGCCATGTGGATCAATTTGCTTTATCTCTGATGCGTATGGTAGGAGAGCATCCGATAAATTTATTACTGGTGAGAGAGATAACTTTCTTGAACAATTGGAGGAGGGAGATGCTGTGATGGCTGACAGGAGTTTTCTCATTGAAGCTTTTCTCAACCCCTTGTAGTCCACCTTGTAATGCCAGCATTCAAGGGCATCAGTCATTGCAAACAACTCTCTGCAGAGGAAGTTACCAAGACATGCAGAATCACAGAGGCCAGGATTATAGTTGAGCATGCCAACGGACGAATAAGATTATTCCAGGGGGGCTTCAACAGGGACCCTGTAGAAGTAGGTGGTCAAGTAGATGGTATTCCTTTTGAAGGACATAAGCCGGAGAGCAGCCCTGGACAAGTGTATCATATTTTTCTAAATTATTCTCAACATGGATTATTTTTCTATATTTTGAGCTTTCAAACCTGAATATCATTCCTTCATCATTTGCAATCCATGACCACGTACCAGCTTCCTTCAAGGACTTTCAATCAACCAGAGTCATCGTAGATTGCACAGAAATGTGTTCTGAACATCCCAACAGGTAGAATCTCGAAAACAAACCTTTAAAATTTATGATTGGTATAACGTCATGGATCAATTTGCTTTGTCTCTGATGCGTATGGTGGGAGAGCATCCGATAAATTTATTACTGGTGAGAGAGATAACTTTCTTGAACAATTGGAGGAGGGAGATGCTGTGATGGCTGACAGGAGTTTTCTCATTGAAGCTTTTCTCAACCCCTTGGAGTCCACCTTGTAATGCCAGCATTCAAGGGCATCAGTCATTGCGAACAACTCTCTGCAGAGGAAGTTACCAAGACATGCAGAATCACAGAGGCCAGGATTATAGTTGAGCATGCCAACGGACGAATAAGATTATTCCAGGGGGGCTTCAACAGGGACCCTGTAGAAGTAGGTGGTCAAGTAGATGGTATTCCTTTTGAAGGACATAAGCCGGAGAGCAGCCCTGGACAAGTGTATCATATTTTTCGAAATTATTCTCAACATGGATTATTTTTCTATATTTTGAGCTTTCAAACCTGAATAACATTCCTTCATCATTTGCCATCCATGACCACGTACCAGCTTCCTTCCAGGACTTTCAATCAACCAGAGTCATTGTAGATTGCACAGAAATGTGTTCTGAACATCCCAACTGCATGATTAGAATCTCAGAAACAAACCTTCTCCAATTATTATATTTAAGCACAAACACACTTATGAATTTGAGATTGGTGTATTTTTAGGATCTTTGGTGCAATGCCATGTGGATCAATTTGCTTTGTCTCTGATGCGTATGGTAGGAGAGCATCCGATAAATTTATTACTGGTGAGAGCGATAACTTTCTTGAACAATTGGAGGGAGATGCTGTGATGGCTGACAGGGGTTTTCTCATTGAAGCTTTTCTCAACCCCTTGGAGTCCACCATGTAATGCCGGCATTCAAGGGCAGTCTTTGTTAACAACTCTCTGCAGAGGAAGTTACCAAGACGTGCAAAATCACAGAGGCCAGGATAATAGTTGAGCATGCCAACGGACAAATAAGATCATTCCAGAGGGGCTTCAACAGGGACCCTGTACACACTGTGTAAAATTCTAACAAAGACAAAAATCCAATTTTCCCAATGTGTGCGCACAGGCCCGTAACCATGAGGGCTGGGGGTGTGGAGTGGACGCCCACCCCCCAAAAAAAAGTCAAGGCCCAAAAAAGTCTGCCTCGTATCTGTGCGGTGCGTATGTCATTCCCGCAGAAAGCATTACAGGAGACTGTGTGTAATCATAGTTTCCAGCATACAGTTGGTTAAAAGAACATAAACACCCAAAGTTCTGCATTTGATGGCGTTTTTGGGCATGCTGCACCCTTTTTTTTAAGAACAGGAAACCGTATACCACAATTTTGTTCACATATCTTGGATATAACCAGGATAATGAAAAAAGAATGAGCTTTTCTTCTGATGCCAAACTCTCAGTTTTGATTAGGAACAAGAGCACCAATGGCGCTGTGGCTCTGTGCTTTTTTGAATGTGAAAGTAATTGCAGTCGAATGTGCAACAGGTGAAATCATATACATTGTATGTGCCAGATCACATGCAATCATACATCTTGCTGGTTGGTAGCTATATCTTATTTGCAGAGCATAATACATCCATCAATAAGTTTCATATCCACATGAGGTTTTAGTAATTTGACCACAGATGACCCCGAGTGACCTTGGATGACCCCAAAATGACATTCCAAAAATTTGGCTTGAAATGTTGACTATACCCACCAAGTTTCATGCCCATGCGAGTTTTTAGTAACTTAACCTCAGATGACCCCTGGGTGACCCCGAAATGACCTTCCAAAAATTTGACTCTAAATGTTGACTGTACCCACAAAGTTTCATGCCCATACAACAGGTTTTAGTAATTTGACCTCAGATGACCCCTTGGTGACCTCAGATGACCCCGAAATAACCGTCTGAAAATTTGACTCTAAATGTTAAGTGTACCCACCAAGTTTCATGCCCATACAAGTTTTTAGTAATTTGACCTCAGGTGACCCCTTGGTGACCTCGGATGACCCCGAAATGACCGTCCGATAATTTGACTCTAAATGTTGACTGTACCCACCAAGTTTCATGCCCATACGACAGTTTTAGTAATTTGACCTCAGATGACCCCTTGGTGACCTTGGATGACACCGAAATTACCTTCCGAAACTTTGACTCTAAATGTTGACTGTACCCACCAAGTTTCATGCCCATACAAGTTTTTAGAAATTTGACCTCAGATGACCCCTTGTGAGCTCAGATGACCCCGAAATAACCGTCCGAAAATTTGACTCATAATGTTAAGTGTATCCATCAAGTTTCATGCTCATACGACAGTTTTTTAGTAATTTGACCTCGGATGACCCCTAAGTGACCTCGGATGACCCCAAAATGACCGTCAGAAAATTTGACTCTAAATGTTAACTGTACCCACCAAGTTTCATGCCCATACGACAGTTTTAGTAATTTGACCTTAGATGACCCCTGGATGACCTCGAGTGACCTTCACCCACTAACCAATACAAACTTGTTCTGTCTGGGGTCAAGATGCACCCGCCCACCAAGTTTGAAGAACGTGCGACCCCTAGTCTCCGAGAAAAAAGGTTTTTGCATATTATGCATAAATTATGCAAATTAGGTAGGTAATTACCATATTTTGCGCTGAAAATCGAATCAGGTCGAGATCCTCTGGTCATGCTACCCCCACCACGTTTCATCATCATAGGGCTTAGCATTCTTACGGATCCCCAGAAACAGCTTCACAAGGCGGATTTCTTCAGATTTCCAACCATTTTGTAGAAGCGTTCCGCATAAATTATGCAACTTAACAACTAAATGCGCATACTTTTCAGCAGGTGTGTATCATTCCTGTCACAAGGTTTCGTTACCATGCGCCGCTATCAACTTGCGCTGATATTCGCATAAATTATGCAAATTAGCTATGCTAATTTGCATATTTTCACCGAAAACATACGATTACGGAGCAAACTTGGATACCCTTCCTCCCACCAAGTAGCGCCCCCCGTAGGTCTTACGGTTCCCCAGATACAGCTCCGGACGGACATTCGGACATCCCACCCCACACACAGACGGAAATAGTGATTACTAAGTCCCATCCTGAACAAAGTTCAGAAATGAAATTTTATCAATTTGCGCTGATTTTCGATAAATTATGCAAATTAGCTATGTTAATTTGCATTATTTTTCACCGAAAACATACAATTACGGAGCAAACTTAGATACCCTTCCTCCCACCAAGTAGCGGCCCCGTAGGTCTTACAGTTCCCCAGATACAGCTCCGGACGGACACACGGACATCCACACCCCCGGACAGACAGAAATACTGAGGCGAGACAAAAAATGAAATTTTATAACAAATTTTTGTGACTTGAGATCATTTGCATTTTTTTTTAAACACCAAAACTGTTCTGTCCTGACATGTCTGTTGTGTCATGTGTGTTGAACCCGGTCCAACCGAACAATCGTAAGTTCTGTTCGGATCTGGATCTGCCAGCTGCCTGGATGCTGTACTCCGATTAAGCAGGACTAGCCTACATCACATCAGTGTTTATTTCTGATAGATTTCACTTCATGATTTTTTCTTCAATTTCATCACTTACGAAAGTACAAAAGTAGACAATCTAGTAGTCAGTATAACCTCGGAGCAGTTCGCAGAGACCTACGTACATGGAATAGTAGTACATGGCTTCCGAATTTGGAACTTCACATGTTCAACTTGTCATGCCGGTCGAGTCCCGCGTTTACAACTAAAATCAAACCACTTCTAGATTAAGTCCATCGCTGAATTTTACAAATAACTTAAATAAACATCTTTATATTTTAAAAAAAAATATTATGGTATGCTAAGTAAATGCTTGAATGACATTTACCAGAAGCTCATGAGCTCAGAATGGTAAACAAACTAAACTAGCGTATTTTCACCTCGATTATGCACCGTAGCTCTCTGTGGTTGAGTTTGCAAGGTCAGTGGGTCAGTGAACTTAGTCTCCTATGCAGCCAGTTTGGTTACGCTCCTCCACAAAAATGTTTGTGTGGAAGGGCGGAACCAAACTGGCTGCTGTGGAGACTACTGCAAGAATCGATCAATCACACAAAACTGTTTGCTGATTGGTTCAGAAATGGTGATGTCATCAATCAAGAAAAACTAATCGATTTATTGGTTCAAAATAGCCTCATAGAAAAGTACGAAGTTTGTTGAGCATCGCAGCTTATCGGTAAAAACGTGACCTTTAACAAAACAATCGGCACAGTGCTTTCGTACAGCACTTGCGCAAGCCAAATAGTCCCCCAGAAAAGTCATTTGTTCAGATTTATTCGGGGATTTATTCAAGATTCAGACATGTTCTTGACTATTTTTTGTTATTCCTTACCTATCTCTTTATTTAAATTATAAAGAAATAGTGAAGAACAGTTAAGAAGTAGTCAAATAATTTCTGATCTGAACTAAATCTTAAGAAATGTACCTCCATTGGTTTCCGTCTGTATTACGCATCTTAAATTATACAGACCAGAATAATCTCTAGCACACACAGGGAACCAAGATATAACTCGATTATCGTGACTATTTTGGTCTTTTTACCCAAAAATAATACTTTTATCGCCTGAATTTCAATAAAATCTGGAGTGCAATCGATTCAAAAATAACTTAGCCAAACTTAGAAACGAAACTTAAGTCTTCATATCAGTCATTAAATGATCCTTAGCATAAAAACCAACAGCGTCTTGTGGCCTGAAAATGAATGCTAGTTAGTTGCATGACAAAGGCACTGATAAGCTCCGCTCAGAGCCAAAAATGAAGGAAAAAAACTTGTCAATCGGGTTGTCCAACTTTAACTGATTCTTGAATTATTAGAACAATTTCATGTTTATATAGCTATTATGTGATAATTGTGTGTACCTTTGAAACTTTTCATTTATATTCTATCTTGATGCTGATGTTCAGGCGGTTGAAGCTATTCGGCCTTTGCCTTAGCAGACCTTGCAAGTGTCGATAAGCTGACATCAAACTTTGACAGACCAATCAAGACATGGCAACAGGCTGTTGCAAAACAGGAAATAGACATGGTAACTTGTATACATACAGTATAAATTGAAAACATTATTCCATAAAATAAGTTGTTTAAGCAGGCTACCACAGCTCTGAATACAAAAGTCGTGAGACGTAAGTTAAAACTTTCTTATACTATTGTTTGAGTATATCCCTGACAACATGTTATGGCTGTGGCGCATTTGTTAACAAACCATTTTCCAATTGGTGTAGAATGGAGAAAGTAAAGTAGCATTTCCAGAAGCCTTTATATCATTTGACTGCTCAAGAGATGGCTGATGTTGTGAACTGGATGTATTGACAACCCAGAAGAATTGGTTCCGGTGCGCTTGGAGACCAAGAAACAAAAGAACATAGACCAAAACAAGAAACTGCTCAAATGTATTGGTGAAACAGTTTTACTATGTGGAAGACAAGTGTATTGGTCTAAGAGATAAATGAGAGTAGTATGCTGGAAGGTATTTGATATCATAATACAGATTCTTAAAAGGAAAAATGTTACAGTTATTGAACTTTTAATTGATCATAAGAAGAAGATATATGTGAAACATTTGAAAGTGAGCTAAAAATAGCACATTAGATGATAATATTAGCAAAAACAGGGCTGCAGAGACAAGCAACAAATACAATCCACAAGGGCATGACTTGTTCAAGCAGTTTGCATCAGCATTTAACTGAGTCCATCAGAGTATACAAGGAGGAGATTTGATTGACTGGATGTAACATGAAGCAGAGCTACCAATTCATACTCCGAATGTGTAGGTCACACATGCTTATGCCTGTACAAGTTCGTGTTCAGCCAGAGCCAACAAATGCAGTGGATCGCAATACACTTGCTTTTCAAATTCAATTGTCTGATGAGCCTTCATGGAATACAGTCAGTTATGTATCTGTTCATAAAATACCCAAAATACGATCAGCAATTGATAATAGAGAAATTATTGAAGTAGAAATGGAAATACCTCAATATGGTCATAGCGCCATAATTCCTGGTTATTTTGCTGTGGTTAAAGCAGTTGCAACAGCATTTAACTGAGTCCAGCAGAGTATACAAGGAGGAGATTAGATTGACTTGACTGGATGTAACATGAGGCAGAGCTACCAATTCATACTCAGAATGTGTAGGTCACACATGCTTAGTAAAATGCATGTACAAGTTCATGTTCAGCCACAGCCAACAAATGCAGTGGATCGCAATACACTTGCTTTTCAAATTCAATTGTCTGATGAGCCTTCATGGAATACAGTCAGTTATGTATCTGTTCATAAAATACCCAAAATACGATCAGCAATTGATAATAGAGAAATTATTGTTCTAGAAATGGAAATACCTCAATATGGTCATAGCGCCAGAATTCCTGGTTATTTTGCTGTGGTTAAAGCAGTTGCATCAGCATTTAACTGAGTCCAGCAGAGTATACAAGGAGGAGATTAGATTGACTTGACTGGATGTAACATGAGGCAGAGCTACCAATTCATACTCAGAATATGTAGGTCACACATGCTTAGAAAAATGCATGTACAAGTTCGTGTTCAGTCAGAGCCAACAACAAATGCAGTTGATCGCAATGCAGTTGCTTTTCAAATTCAATTATCTGATGAGTCTTCATGGAATACAGTCGGCTATGTATCTGTTCATAAAATACCCAAAATATGATCAGCAATCGATATAGAGAAATTATTGAAGTAGAAATGGAAATTCCTCAATACGGTCATAGCACCAGAATTCCTGGTTATTTTGCTGTGGTTCAAGCAGTTGCATCAGCATTTAACTGAGTCCAGCAGAGTATACAAGGAGGCGATTAGATTGACTTGACTGGATGTAACATGAGGGAGAGCTATCGATTCATACTCAGAATGTGTAGGTCACACATGCTTAGAAAAATGCATGTACAAGTTCGTGTTCAGTCAGAGCCAACAACAAATGCAGTGGATCGCAATGCAGTTGCTTTTCAAATTCAATTATCTGATGAGTCTTCATGGAATACAGTCGACTATGTATCTGTTCATAAAATACCCAAAGTATGATTAGCAATCGATAATAGAGAAATTATTGAGGTAGAAATGGAAATTCTTCAATACGGTCATAGCACCAGAATTCCTGGTTATTTTGCTGTGGTTCAAGCAGTTGCATCAGCATTTAACTGAGTCCAGCAGAGTATACAAGGAGGAGATTAGATTGACTTGACTGGATGTAACATGAGGCACAGCTATCGATTCATATTCAGAATGTGTAGGTCACCCATGCTTAGAAAAATGCATGTACAAGTTCGTGTTCAGTCAGAGCCAACAACAAATGCAGTTGATCGCAATGCAGTTGCTTTTCAAATTCAATTGTCTGATGAGTCTTCATGGAATACAGTCGGCTATCTGTTCATAAAATACCCAAAATACGATCAGCAATTGATAATAGAGAAATTATTGAAGTAGAAATGGACAGCGTTCGAAATAGTGGTAATCCGGTTGCCATTAACCAAAATGAGCGTCGGATAACCAAAATGAGGTCGCCTGTTATCCGGCGGACAACCAAACATTTACACACACAAAATATAGATATAAAAAAAGTACCTTTCATAATATTAAAACAGTCGAAAAACTGTTGGCTATGGTGTTCAATTCTTCATGTATATTGTTATTTTCGCTACATAGCCTACATCTACATTGTGGTACTCCCTATTTCTGTCCCCAAATACTAAATAAATAATCAACAAGTTCACAATACTTCGCACGCATGCATGCATTGCATTGCGATATCGCTGACATGATGGGGAATTACCTGGTTGTTGATTTTCCATCGAGTCGACTCAGACCGCTGATGGTCTCAGCATTGGAGTCATCAAACTTTTTCAATCGATCGCATGCCTAGACTGCGACTCACTGCGTGACCTATGTGCACTTTGTCAATCGGATTCATACTGTGTCACTGGGATGAGTTCTGAACACGTGTTCATGGTGTTGGGGACTAAATTTTATTATTTTATTTTATTATGTAAACCGAAAGTATTCATATATTTATGTTTTACGTTTTATTCTAATAATATACTACATGATTTAGTTATTAATATTATTATTATGATAAACAACAACAATTTTAAAAACAAAATCAATTAAGGAGATTTTTTGTGGTTTATTTACGGCCGCTATAATTATTATACTGTCATAGAGGAATAGTGGTCGCTTGGTTTGAGTCTACGTACATGCTGTTGTATTTTTGTTTCAGTCTGGTGCGAACTTTGACGTTGTAAACGAGCATAATTATTGAGGGAAATCATTTCAATTGTGAAATAGACACATGCGCTACTTGGTGCTTGTGTTGTTGCAAAATGGCGAAGCAGCCTTCACTCCATGCGTTCTTCGGTGGCGGTGCGGCCGGCACAAGTGATAGATCTAGTTCTAGTGCTTCTAAAAAAAGAGAAGCTGACACGATATACGACAAAACCAAGCGTCAAAGGAAATTTCTTCCAAAATGGCAAGAGGGCCGACCATGGCTCAAATATGATGAGAACACTGGATTGATGTCATGCACAACTTGCGTTCGCAATTCACACCAGCTAGCAGACTGTGATTCATCTTTTGTAAAGGGGACAGATTCGTTACAGTTGACATCCGTCACCAAACATGAAAAGAGTTTAAAGCACCGCCGCGAGCAAGATGCTCAAAAAAGTACGGACAACTAAAAATTGTGGCGGACAACCAAAAAGTCTTGTTTGGTTGTCCGTGGACAACCTGGTTTTTTTTTTCTTATTTCTAACGCTGGAAATGGAAATTCCTCAATATGGTCATAGCGCCAGAATTCCTGGTTATTTTGCTGTGGTTAAAGCAGTTGCATCAGCATTTAACAGAGTCCAGCAGAGTATACAAGGAGGAGATTAGATTGACTGGATGTAACATGAGGCAAAGCTACCAATTCATACTCCGAATGTGTAGGTCACACATGCTTAGAAAAATGCATGTACAAGTTTGTGTTCAGCCAGAGCTAACAAATGCAGTGGATCACAATACACTAACCTTGCTTTTTTACATTCAATTGTCTGATGAGCCTTCATGGAATACAGTCAGTTATGTATCTGTTCATAAAATACCCAAAATACGATCAGCAATTGACAATAGAGAAATTATTGAAGTAGAAATGGAAATACCTCAATATGGTCATAGCGCCAGAATTCCTGGTTATTTTGCTGTGGTTAAAGCAGTTGCATCAGCATTTAACAGAGTCCAGCAGAGTATACATGGAGGAGATTAGATTGACTGGATGTAACATGAGGTACAATGTAGAGCTACCAATTCATACTCCGAATGTGTAGGTCACCCATGCTTAGAAAAATGCATGTACAAGTTTGTGTTCAGCCAGAGCCAACAAATGCAGTGGATTGCAATACAGTTGCTTTTCAAATTCAATTGTCTGATGAGCCTTCATGGAATACAGTCAGTTATGTATCTGTTCATAAAATAACCAAAATACGATCAGCAATTGATAATAGAGAAATTATTGAAGTAGAAATGGAAATACCTCAATATGGTCATAGCGCCAGAATTCCTGGTTATTGTGAAGAAAAATAAGAGAGAGCCACCGAAGGTGATATTGATTTGGGAGGCCCAAGACAGGAGTTTTTCAGGCTCCAAAGCATGCTATGATTAACAAGAGCGGCATGCTGGAAGGTAAGTAATGACCAATACAGATTCTTAAAAGGAAAAATGTTATATGACATATTCATATTGTATAGATGTAGGAAAATACGGAAGCGCCACCATCAAACATATGGAACAAAGCAGCAGATGGCACTCGACAACACAAGACAAAATGTCTGCTACTTGCCAACTTAAAGGAACTGCACATAGAATTCAAAAAGCGGCACCCAAACCTAAAGATTGGTTTATCTTCTTTCTGTGCACTTCGACCCAAGTGGTGTCTGACAGTGGATAGCAAGGGTATGCATACAGTGTGTGTTTGCACAACACACCAGAATTTAAAACTTATGGTGGATGTCCTTCCTACTGGATTACAAGGAAATCCTTTCCAAACTTGTGTGTACCCTTGATGAGTGTGACTGCATGATGCATCGCTTTCTTCAATGCCCAGGAAAGGAAAATCTTAACAATTTTCTACACAGTATGTTTAACACTTCTGGTATGGATGATGATGACTCAATAAATTATGTACACTGGGTAACCAGTGGCCAGACAAAGTTACAACAATTTAAGGATTCTGTAACTGACTTCATCGAAGCAATCTGTACCTTAGTAGACAAAGCAACCACACACCAACGTATCGTCAAGTCGCAATCGGCATACCTTCGTAACTTAAAAGAAACCCTTCCTGAGTGCACAGAGGTTATTGTCCTAATGGACTTTGCTGAGAATTATTCTTTCGTCTGTCAGGATGCAATCCAGGGGTTAACTGGGAGACGGAGCAGACCACACTCCATCCATTTGCTGTGTATTACAGAACTGAGAAAGAAGGCGAGTTGCAACGTTTCAGTGCCTGTGGTGAGTGATGAGCGCGACCATGGTGCCATTGCTGTTCACAGTTTCATCACTGGCTTGATGGATGATTTACAATAAAGGTTCCCTGAACTGAAGTTTGTTCATTATTTCAGTGATGGTTGCGGTGGGCAGTACAAAAACTGCAAAACTTTTGCCAACTTGTGCTACCACGAAAAAGACTTTGGGTTGAAAGCAGCATGGTTTTTTTCGCCACATCACATGGGAAGAGCCCATGTGATGGGATTGGGGGAACAGTAAAATGACTTGTTCGGAGAGCTAGTCTTCAGGCTGCAACCCAAGACCACATATTAACACCGAAAGATTTGTATGTCCCCATTACCAATATAGAAAATGTTCACTTTCAATTCATTTCTTCTGAAGAAATTGAGACCCACAGCAATATCAAAGAAAATTTGGATAGTAAAATTATTTTACCCCAAAGAATGGTCCAGATGGAATGTAGAGCCATTTTTGGGCCCCTGTAACTTTAAAATGAGACAAACTGCACTCTTTCTGATCAAATATTTGAAATCTGCAGCAAATAGTAACTTAGAATACCAAGTTTGAAGGTTCTGAGGGGTATAGTTCTATATTTATGGCCCTCTCTATATTGACTTCCGTCGCACGACGCGTTTTCACGGAGGCCCCCTAAAATTTCAAATTACTCTTACGGGAGAACGAAATGGAGTAGAGACCTGAAATTTTCAGGATTTCCATTTCTCATAAGTATCTTCCAGTACAAAAGAAAGAAATCCATTTTTTGATGGTGTGCCTGATTTGTTGAGTTGTCATGGAGTGACCCTTGACCGCTTTTCAGTATGATAAGTGGATAAATGTGGATGAAAACCGAGCAGTTGTCGCAGTCCTGGTTTCAAGGAAAGTGTCCAGCACTTCAAGATTATTGGCTACAAAGAGTGTAAATGTATTGAAGGGAAAAGAGAGTATAGGAATGTGACAAATACAATAATAACATAATTGACACACTTTACAGATTCTGATGGATTTAGGTGATGGAAAGGAGGTTGACCCAGGCACGGTACAAGCATATCTGGAGGTTTTGACCAGCTAGCAGCAATTCAATAAAGCGCCAAAGGACAAGCCATCCTCTAATGACCTAATGAAATATGGTATCATGGTCCAAATTCATGATGGATGAAGAACCAATACACACTGTAATGGTCATTTAGGTGGTGGTAAAGAGGCAGATCCAGGGACAGTACAAGCCTATTTGATGGAGGTCTTGACAAGCTGGCAGCAATTCAATAAAGTGCCAAAGGACAAGCCATCCTCTAATGACCTCATGAAATATGGTGACATGGTTCAAATTTGTGACACGTTGAAGAAGTACAAGTATGCAAATAGTATACACCGGCATGTGGCTAGTTTTTCAATAATCATGAAGCACCTTAATGCTAAATACCCTCTTGTTGCTATTTTACATCCGCCAAAAAACGCATTTGCTTAGCAACAGCAGAAGGGCAGCCCGGATTCCCAGTGACCTCTCCATGCTCATACCCATCAATAATAAATTCTTTCTGCTTCTTGGAAATTGGGTTTGTTTGTTTCTTGCTGACTATAGGTTAAATACCACTAATTATGTATTACCACGGGGTTCAATGGCAAAATGGCTAATTTGGTGGACGTTTCTCATATTCAGAACTCTCACAGTTAAATGCCACTAATATCAGGTGAAACTATATGATTTAGATGCCAAATGATCAAAAACTCAACATAGGTTGACCTGAGACTTTTCTTGTTTTAACGCACTGAACCGTAAACACCTCAAAATGGCAGTGAGCACTCGAAGCTGAAAGTTACAATATGGTAGGGCGAATATTTACTAAAAACCGTAGCGATGCGTATGAATTTTGGTACTATTACAACAACAAAAAGAGAAAATATACCATTTTGAAGCATCAAACCCTAAAAAGTACTTTTTTGGCTACATTACTTGGTCAATTTTAGCGATTTTAAAGCAGCAAACAAATAGTTACTCGTTGTATTTCCATGTACATGTATCGCCCAGGCCTATAAGTGGTATATAACCTTTAGGGCCAATTCATGACCTAATCATATCTCTGATTCAGAAAGAATGCATTGCTGTCCGTTTGTATTTCCTCTTATCTTGGCTAGAAGGCTTTTTAATTTTGATGTTTGTAATTTTGTCATATTTTCCTGAATGCTTCAATGCTTTATGTATGTCGATGTACATGTTTCCTTGGGTAACTGAATAGCGTTTGCAATACCTCTTGAATCCACCGTAGCTAGTAGATTCATCTACTGAAGATAAAGCTTCACATACTTCCTATTGCTGATTGGTGTTCTCGTAGAATTGGTGAACACTGTTGATTGTACTGGATTAGTACTAGTAGCTGCCTGATGTTAAAAGCAGCACATAGTTCATGATGTTGATGATTTTCAAATGTTTCTTGGTTAACATTTTCTGATGTTGAATTCCCTGAAGATCCATCTGCTGGAGATGGAACTTTACATGCTTCCTGATGTTGGGGCTAAGCTTAAAACTTCCGAAGCGGTGGGCCAAAAAGAGTTGCTTGCCCCTTCCGGCCTGCCAAAAAATCTTTGCCCCCCCCCCCCCCGCACATGACATATGTTTGAGTTCCCAATTTGCAAACCTTATAATAATGGTCTAGATGTACATGTATAATGCAAGCGCACGTAGTGAGCAAAGAATTTGGCATATTTGAACATTTCTGCACTGTTTTTCTAAGCCCTTATCAGAGCGTGTCTGTAGTATAGTCTGCACCTTAAATGTGCTCCAATGTCCATTGCCACCACCTAGCTTGCAGTGGCAAACAAAAACCTGGGCAAATCATTATTGCACAGCCCCTGATTGGTGTTCTTGTAGAGTTGGTGAATTCTGTTGTTTGTACCGGGTATCTAGCTGTCTGATGCTAAAAGCAGTGGCAAACTTACAAAACCTGAGCAAATCAGATATGTCGTTTACGGTATATTGACACTACCCTATGAGCTCCTCTCGTGACGGCTAGGAACCATGGTTTAGGTTCATTTGACCTGCCAAAATTGCTCCCCCCTTTTGGGGGTTGCCAAAATTCTTGGACACCCCCCATATTTACCCTTCCTACAGGGCTTATCCTTATTGCACAAGCCCTGATTGGTGTTCTCGTAAAGTTGGTGAACTCTGTTGTTTGTACTGGGTAGCCAAGCGCTGCCCTCTATCTGTATTTGAATAGCGCTGCGATCTGTCTAATCTGCTTAACATGCTTAAAAGGCCTGTATGTATAATATAGCTTGTTTGTATCATTTAAAACTGAGACTCAAATTTAAGAAGTCACTTAATCTTTTCATCAATAGAAATATATTCAATAATTATTTCATTATGGTTATTTAAACACAATCCTTTTAAGCGAAACTTGTCTTTTTTGCCATAAATTCCCTTAAAAAATACATTTTTTCAAAAACTTGGACCTTTTAAATAGCAAGAACTTCTTTAGAAGTTGAGACTCCAATTTTTGAAACTATATATCTGTCAGCAAGGGTTCACTCTAGCTATGCCACCATACAATTACAAAATATCAACTTCTTCTTTACAGTTACACCCCTTCAATGTTGGGGTAAAATGACATTTACAATTTTTGCCCAAAAATGTGTTTTTTCTACTTAAAATTAAAGGATCTTTTAAAAGAGTGACAAGCTCTTTCTTCATTTGCAAGGACTACCAAAGCATGCCCCTATCTGAAGAAAAAAATAAAAAATTATATCACATCTTATATATTTGTGGCATTCGACCAAACTTTGCCCTTTTTCAAAAATGAAAATTGTCAATTTTGGTCATTTTCGACTAATATTTGTTTTGTCCGTTACCATGCCAACAGGCCAAATGCAACTTTTTAAATGTCATTTTTAAAATGTCCCCCCTAAACCCTTTCCATGCTAAAAGAATCAAGGATTTCTATTTTTTGAGTTTGTCCACATATTTAAAATTTTGCTTGACGGTAACAGACCCCTAGGGGTCTGGATCAATTCAGCAATGTGCGGACAAAGCCAAAAATAAAGGTTCATGGAATTTGCCTAAATCTTGTGATAGGAAAGGTATTTGGGTCTAATGATTTTGTAACTTGATCAAAAATTGAAAATCCCTTGTTGCCATGGTAACGGTTCTTTGAAGATTGCCACAGGAAAGTTCATTTTTCAATTTTACAGTTCGAAAAAGACACATTTTTCTAGCTAGCACTAATGAAATTGCTAGAAGTATGGAACAATTTAAATTGCTGCTGATAAATACCTATGTATTAGACGTTACAAAAATAGTATTGCCAGTTTTCTCACCCACCTAGAATATTGTGTAATATGCAATGCAAAATCCCTATTTTTTGCAATTTTTTTCATTAGTAAAAGTGGTATAACTTTGAAATTCAATAACTCTCAAGAAGAAGTTTGCTGATTAAAGTCAGGGGTTGGATGAGAATGACTATGAATGGGGATGATAAACCAACCAATAAAAAAATTGGGGTCTTTACCCCATAACGAAGTTACTTTGAAGAAAGTTCGCTATTTTCGATAAAAATGAGGTAATTACATAGCACTTTCACAGTATAAAAAATCCTTTATTGGCTTGTGATTTGCAAATAACATACCCAGAATAGTTCATTGACCCATCATAACCATTGGTTATCATTTATTTAAGTAATTTTTACTTAGTAAACTGCCAGTGACCCCTCCCCAGCCATATGGTTTAATGCATGAAAAATGTGCAAAGTTGGGCGCAAAATGGTTACCATGGGCATTAATTTCTTAGTGGTGGTTATCTGTCTTTTACAATCTCTACTCTTCCTAAACAATGGATAAATCGATTATAACTATTGAAACCAAATAAAACACATTATATTTCAGTTGGTCACTACTCTGGAGTAGGCTAGGGGTTTTCCGTGTATAATAATCATTTCTACTTCTTATTTAGGCCTATATTCACTACTAGACTCATTGATTGACTTTATCTGAAAGGTGTCAGGACGTTTAGCCCCACACCAGTACATACCACTACCAGTTAAGCCCCAATACACGTACATACCACGACCAGTTAAGCCCCAATACACGTACATACCACGACAAGTTCGCCCCAATTGACTCACCGTGTAAACTGTAAAGTGCTGTGAGTGCAGTGCATGCGGTCATATGGCCAATCAATACAACTTCCAATTGTTTGCATTTATATTCATGTATTATGGAATAATCAATACGACCTATTCATATAATAATAATTAATATTATAGTAAAAATTATAGTATTATTATTATTTTCTTATGATAACAATAAAAATAACTATCATTATTATTAATAGTACTAGTATATATTAATCATATCTTAAATTATAAAATTATTGAATCACTTTACATTGTGTTGTTTAATTTGTTTATTTAAACAAATTTGACGGTGTTCTATGAATTTTATGCCATTAAAATGTATTTATGTATTTATGAATTTGTCATGTTTTACAATCCATTGTTCATAACTAATACAATTTGTATTTTCAGTAGACAGTATGCAGTCAGCTGTGCAGTGCTGTTTTTAAATAAACGTTGAGTATTTGTAACAATTTGGCTGGTGCTATAAACGTGTAATGCTATGAATTTGTTTAGAAACCCATGTTTTTCATCCCCTTTATTCAGTTGAGCTGACTATGTTTATGTTATGAAAACATTTTATTTTTGATCATGTACTTTTCCATCCATATGGGTTTTTTATACTTACCTATCGAGTATGTTTTTACTACCCCAAGAATTATTGGCCGTTTTTGAAATTGTGGCGTAGGCCTATATCGGGAGGCACGTGAAGAAGAAAAAGTTTTTTTTTTTTATGATACGCCGGCCACCGAGATCTACGCTCATTCCCTATACGATTTCGGTCAAATTTTAATTTGGTTATCCTTTGTCAAAATATTATTAGTAACGCGCTCCTTTACCCACATGTCCTTCTTTTTTTTCACGCAAAAAGGCAAATTTTTGCTCCCAAGACCATTTTGTGGGGAAAGTCCTATTATGTTCAGATCTGCAGGCAGCCAAAAGATTTAATGGTGTCTTGCAGTGCATGCAGCATGCGTTTGAACGTACATAAACACCTCAAAAGAAATAAGTCCCCCTCTGAACATGTCGTCATAACATCGTAAGGTTTCGTTTTGTACCAACAAAACTAACTTTGAAATAATTATATGACTGTTTACTAAGTGCTGTGTGAAAATGAGAGACTTCCATGACTTCAGGGCTAAATGAGCCTAAATTGAAGACAAAAGTGCCCTTTCCAAAAGTCACAAAGTGGGCCTATGCTTGTTAACTGCAAGGCGTATTGGGACAAGGAATGGAACTGACCATCTTACAACTCACTGTGCTGAACTTGGCACCAAGGGGATTTGCATGGCTGAATGATCAAGAATCGATACACATTACAATAAATGTTCACTTGGTGAGGATTTTAAACTGCACTCAAACACATGGGGTTTTCCATTAGTAACAAGCCATGAATCAACTTTTGTGACAAGCATAGGCCTACTTTGTGACTTTTGAAAAGGGCAGTTTTGCCTTCAATTTAGGCGCATTCAGCCCCGAAGTCATGGAAATCTCTCATTTTCACACAGCACTTAGTAAACAGTCATATAACTATTTCAAAGTTAGTTTTGTTGGTACAAAACGAAACCTTACGATGTTATGACGACATGTTCAGAGGGGGACTTATTTCTTTTGAGGTGTTTACATTATTATATCATCATGCATGGTACTGTATACTTTTAATGTAGGGAGTGGGATTTTTGACGCCATACTAAGCGTTTAACAAAAACACCCTCCACACCCCGCCCGCCCGCCCACACGCACACCCACATAAAGTTCACCTTCATTCAGCAGTATAAACATTGAGCTGAAATGGAAAATGTTACTTTTAGCACATAAATCTGAATTTGAGTTTTCTTTCTCCAATAATTCGAAATGGAAAATCTTTCCAAAACCAAATAAAACACATTATATTTCAGTTGGTCACTACTCTGGAGTAGGCTAGGGGTTTTCCGTGTATAATAATCATTTCTACTTCTTATTTAGGCCTATATTCACTACTAGACTCATTGATTGACTTTATCTGAAAGGTGTCAGGACGTTTCGCCCCACACCAGTACATACCACTACCAGTTCGCCCCAATACACGTACATACCACGACCAGTTCGCCCCAATACACGTACATACCACGACAAGTTCGCCCCAATTGACTCACCGTGTAAACTGTAAAGTGCTGTGAGTGCAGTGCATGCGGTCATATGGCCAATCAATACAACTTCCAATTGTTTGCATTTATATTCATGTATTATGGAATAATCAATACGACCTATTCATATAATAATAATTAATATTATAGTAAAAATTATAGTATTATTATTATTTTCTTATGATAACAATAAAAAATAACTATCATTATTATTAATAGTACTAGTATATATTAATCATATCTTAATTATTATAAAATTATTGAATCACTTTACATTGTGTTGTTTAATTTGTTTATTTAAACAAATTTGACGGTGTTCTATGAATTTTATGCCATTAAAATGTATTTATGTATTTATGAATTTGTCATGTTTTACAATCCATTGTTCATAACTAATACAATTTGTATTTTCAGTAGACAGTATGCAGTCAGCTGTGCAGTGCTGTTTTTAAATAAACGTTGAGTATTTGTAACAATTTGGCTGGTGCTATAAGCGTGTAATGCTATGAATTTGTTTAGAAACCCATGTGATTCAGCCCCGATATTCAGTTGAGCTGACTATGTTTATGTTATGAAAACATTTTATTTTTGATCATGTACTTTTCCATCCATATGGGTTTTTTATACTTACCTATCGAAAGTATGTTTTTACTACCCCAAGAATTATTGGCCGTTTTTTGAAATTGTGACGTAGGCCTATATCGGGAGGCACGCGAAGAAGAAAAAGTTGGGATTTTGTTTGCAAAACGGGTTAAAGCCCAGTAGGCCTATTAATACGATTTCGGTCAAATTTTAATTTGGTTATCCTTTGTCAAAATATTATTAGTAACGCGCTCCTTTACCCACATGTCCTTCTTTTTTTCACGCAAAAGGCAAATTTTTGCTCCCAAGACCATTTTGTGGGGAAAGTCCTATTATGTTCAGATCTGCAGGCAGCCAAAAGATTTAATGGTGTCTTGCAGTGCATGCAGCATGCGTTTGAACGTACATAAATGCACCTCAAAAGAAATAAGTCCCCCTCTGAACATGTCGTCATAACATCGTAAGGTTTCGTTTTGTACCAACAAAACTAACTTTGAAATAATTATATGACTGTTTACTAAGTGCTGTGTGAAAATGAGAGACTTCCATGACTTCAGGGCTAAATGAGCCTAAATTGAAGACAAAAAGTGCCCTTTCCAAAAGTCACAAAGTGGGCCTATGCTTGTTAACTGCAAGGCGTATTGGGACAAGGAATGGAACTGACCATCTTACAACTCACTGTGCTGAACTTGGCACCAAGGGGATTTGCATGGCTGAATGATCAAGAATCGATACACATTACAATAAATGTTCACTTGGTGAGGATTTTAAACTGCACTCAAACACATGGGGTTTTCCATTAGTAACAAGCCATGAATCAACTTTTGTGACAAGCATAGGCCTACTTTGTGACTTTTGAAAAGGGCAGTTTTTGCCTTCAATTTAGGCGCATTCAGCCCCGAAGTCATGGAAATCTCTCATTTTCACACAGCACTTAGTAAACAGTCATATAACTATTTCAAAGTTAGTTTTGTTGGTACAAAACGAAACCTTACGATGTTATGACGACATGTTCAGAGGGGACTTATTTCTTTTGAGGTGTTTACATTATTATATCATCATGCATGGTACTGTATACTTTTAATGTAGGGAGTGGGATTTTTGACGCCATACTAAACGTTTAACAAAAACACCCCTCCACACCCCGCCCCGCCCACACGCACACCCACATAAAGTTCACCTTCATTCAGCAGTATAAACATTGAGCGCGGAAATGGAAAATGTTACTTTTGCGCACATAAATCTGAATTTGAGTTTTCTTTCTCCAATAATTCGAAATGGAAAATCTTTCCAAAACCAAATAAAACACATTATATTTCAGTTGGTCACTACTCTGGAGTAGGCTAGGGGTTTTCCGTGTATAATAATCATTTCTACTTCTTATTTAGGCCTATATTCACTACTAGACTCATTGATTGACTTTATCTGAAAGGTGTCAGGACGTTTACCCCACACCAGTACATACCACTACCAGTTCGCCCCAATACACGTACATACCACGACCAGTTAAGCCCCAATACACGTACATACCACGACAAGCTCGCCCCAATTGACTCACCGTGTAAACTGTAAAGTGCTGTGAGTGCAGTGCATGCGGTCATATGGCCAATCAATACAACTTCCAATTGTTTGCATTTATATTCATGTATTATGGAATAATCAATACGACCTATTCATATAATAATAATTAATATTATAGTAAAAATTATAGTATTATTATTATTTTCTTATGATAACAATAAAAATAACTATCATTATTATTAATAGTACTAGTATATATTAATCATATCTTAATTATTATAAAATTATTGAATCACTTTACATTGTGTTGTTTAATTTGTTTATTTAAACAAATTTGACGGTGTTCTATGAATTTTATGCCATTAAAATGTATTTATGTATTTATGAATTTGTCATGTTTTACAATCCATTGTTCATAACTAATACAATTTGTATTTTCAGTAGACAGTATGCAGTCAGCTGTGCAGTGCTGTTTTTAAATAAACGTTGAGTATTTGTAACAATTTGGCTGGTGCTATAAGCGTGTAATGCTATGAATTTGTTTAGAAACCCATGTGATTCAGCCCCGATATTCAGTTGAGCTGACTATGTTTATGTTATGAAAACATTTTATTTTTGATCATGTACTTTTCCATCCATATGGGTTTTTTTATACTTACCTATCGAGTATGTTTTTACTACCCCAAGAATTATTGGCCGTTTTTTGAAATTGTGGCGTAGGCTTATAACGGGAGGCAAGCGCAGAAGAAAAAGTTGGGATTTTGTTTGCAAAACGGGTTAAAGCCCAGTAGGCCTATTAATACGATTTCGGTCAAATTTTAATTTGGTTATCCTTTGTCAAAATATTATTAGTAACGCGCTCCTTTACCCACATGTCCTTCTTTTTTTCACGCAAAAGGCAAATTTTTGCTCCCAAGACCATTTTGTGGGAAAAGTCCTATTATGTTCAGATCTGCAGGCAGCCAACAGATTTAATGGTGTCTTGCAGTGCATGCAGCATGCGTTTGAACGTACATAAACACCTCAAAAGAAATAAGTCCCCCTCTGAACATGTCGTCATAACATCGTAAGGTTTCGTTTTGTACCAACAAAACTAACTTTGAAATAATTATATGACTGTTTACTAAGTGCTGTGTGAAAATGAGAGACTTCCATGACTTCAGGGCTAAATGAGCCTAAATTGAAGACAAAAGTGCCCTTTCCAAAAGTCACAAAGTGGGCCTATGCTTGTTAACTGCAAGGCGTATTGGGACAAGGAATGGAACTGACCATCTTACAACTCACTGTGCTGAACTTGGCACCAAGGGATTTGCATGGCTGAATGATCAAGAATCGATACACATTACAATAAATGTTCACTTGGTGAGGATTTTAAACTGCACTCAAACACATGGGGTTTTCCATTAGTAACAAGCCATGAATCAACTTTTGTGACAAGCATAGGCCTACTTTGTGACTTTTGAAAAGGGCAGTTTTGCCTTCAATTTAGGCGCATTCAGCCCAAGTCATGGAAATCTCTCATTTTCACACAGCACTTAGTAAACAGTCATATAACTATTTCAAAGTTAGTTTTGTTGGTACAAAACGAAACCTTACGATGTTATGACGACATGTTCAGAGGGGACTTATTTCTTTTGAGGTGTTTACATTATTATATCATCATGCATGGTACTGTATACTTTTAATGTAGGGAGTGGGATTTTTGACGCCATGCTAAGCGTTTAACAAAAACACCCCTCCACACCCCGCCCCGCCCCGCCCCGCCCCGCCCACACGCACACCCACATAAAGTTCACCTTCATTCAGCAGTATAAACATTGGCGGAAATGGAAAATGTTACTTTTAGCACATAAATCTGAATTTGAGTTTTCTTTCTCCAATAATTGAAATGGAAAATCTTTCCCAAATAATTTTGTTTCTTTGCTTGGTTAGTTGTTCTCTATACAACCACACCCGTAGGCCTATACCCCCCACACACACACATAACACACATCGTCATGATCGGTCACCCATATACTCAAACATTAGGCCTACTCATGATAATGGTGTCTTCCAGTGCATGCAGCATGTATGAGACATTATATCTTCATGCATGGTAATGTATCCGGTATGTATACTTTTCATGCAAGAATGGGATTTCTGACGTTGTAGGCATACTAAACCTTTTAAAAACAACTATTTTTATAATATACACCCTCCACCCCCGGTTCCACCCCAAGTTACATAACGCACACCTTCATCAACAGTATTGAACAAAATAATTGAGCTGAATTGGAAAATGTTACTTTTGCGCGCATAAATCCGAACTTGTGGTTAATGGACTGATAAACAAGTATGCTTGACAGTGTGTTTTAGAGAGCAAAGTCCCGGGTAAAGTTCTGCTTAAAATTCAAAGTCCATAGTCGGATTTTGGGGGTTCGCTATCAATAAACTGGTAGATTCCAAAATCAGAATTGTTCAGTATTATAAAGTGAGCCATTATAATGATGCAAGATAGCGTTGCATTCAATTACTTTTATTGTCACTAATCATCTGATATTTTTAACTCTTTATGACCATTTTACTATTGAATACTTTAATTTTAATAAACATCAGTATAATTTTGAGTTCAACGAAATGGGTTCATCTTGACTAATAATAACATATTTTTAATAAAATTCGACTATGGCATAGTCTAAAGAGCTTTTAAAATCCCGATAAATTCTTGAATAGTAGCATTTCCATTAATGCAACATATTACATAGCCTATATATAATAACGTTAACATTAGAATGTATATTTTGATAATGACTATTATCAGTAACAACCAGAGGGGCCTTAAATCAAATTTAAATAATCAAATTTAAATAATAAATAATGTGCACACCCGCCTTCCAAATCTAGGTATATCAAACACCCAGATTTGGAAGTTATGCCTATACGAAGTGGTCCTTTGTTACCAAAAATAAACTATAGATGTTTGAATTGGTGAATTGGCGCAATATGGTACAGTACCTTTGTTGTCTGTGTCATGTGTTTTCTCATATTTTAGTATGAATTCAATAAAATAAGTAACCACTCGATGAACAATTATTACGGGTATACTCAACTGACAAATTACATTGATTAACAGTTTGAGCAAGTTTGAATGGGATGAAACTGAGTTCGTCTTATGCAGAATGAGATCAAACAAGAAAACTAAATGTATAAAAAACAGGGACATATATCCCACCTATCCCTTTGAGCAAGAGGATTTATAAATCATGATAGTCCAGGAAGAATTAATCCCTTTCTCTTTACTGGTAAATGGTCCCAATAGAAACACGCCTATTGACAGGCAAGTTGCAGAAATTAAGAAAAACAAAATGAATCATAATAACTGTCAATCACAATTATCAAAATTGTAAAAATACATTTATATTAGAGAAGTATGTCCTTTATAAATGTATCTGATATAAAAATACAAAATTATATAATCAAAATAATTGTATTTTAATTAAAGATATATAATTAATTTAGATTTATATCTTTGATTAACCAGTTTTGCAAACAAAATAATTGGATTTGTCTTCTTGGCGGCACTGCCTCCCACGCCTTCGTTGCAAACACAAAACATGGCCCGTAATTCTCGGGGTCTTAATCAAATTGAGAGCAGACTACTTGACCCGGGACTTGTCAAGCAATCAATCGTACATCAGTGTGTAAAGCACGCGGACGCCGGGCCCGGGACTTGTCAAGCAAGGTACGCCGTTGTGTGTTCTAGTACTTTTGCGTGCTTGGTGCACGGAACCGTTGATTGAACACATATCACACCCGGCGTTTTCGTGTAAGTGGCAGCAAATAATCCGCCGCTAACACGCGGGGCAAAAAGTCAGTGCACAGCACGGAACCCACAAAATATCTCAAAGCTGCTGCTGGTGTTTGTTTTGCTAGTTGTGCTCATTTGTCTTTGAAAAATTTGCCAAATATTTTCAGTATTAATACAATAATAGTTTCATTATTTAATATGTTTATAGGACTGCAAGTTTTGAAAGTTTTGAACATCACAAACTTATTTTAACTGAGTTTGAGTCGGTAAAATAATTTTTTTAAAATTTTTTTTATATAATGTTTTGTTTTGCCATACCTAAATATGTAAATTATTACATAGCCATACTGGCGATAAGTAATTTACATGTTTAACACTACTTATTATATCATACAAAATATGAAGTTAACATGATTTGTAAAATGAGATAAATCCTTTGTTCGTGAAAGCATAATATTGTTATGTAAAATAAAGTACACGAGGATTTAATATATAAAAAATACATAATCAAGGCCTAAATTTCAGACATACACATGTATTAAATTAATTATTGTTAATGAAAATATAAGCTAATATAGTGTGACATCAAAATTTATTTTGCAACACGGGCGTATCATCGTGCATTATGGTTTTGTTACAGTACCAATCTTCAGTCCATCAGCAATCAGCATACCATTTGCTTTAAATACTATAATATACACGCCAGGCTTCAAGCAATCGACCAGGAAACAGTCAACAACAGCCCCAATACCCGCGGTATAAAAATGGGGACGAAAGTGCACGGGAGTGTAGTGTAATTGAATTGGCGTGTAACGGAAGTGGAGAGGTTCAAGTGGCATGTTTCCGGCACAGCAGTAGATTTCCGTGGTTGGAAATTAGCGAGAGAAGCACTAAAAAGCGAGTTTCACAGCGAGAAATTGCGTATTCTATTTGAGCTTACAATCATGCTACAATGATCTCCGTTTTTCTAAGCCCTTATCAGAGCGAGTCTGTAGTATAGTCTGCACCTTAAATGTGCTCCAATGTCCATTGCCACCACCTAGCTTGCAGTGGCAAACAAAAACCTGGGCAAATCATTATTGCACAGCCCCTGATTGGTGTTCTCGTAGAGTTGGTGAATTCTGTTGTTTGTACCGGTATCTAGCTGTCTGATGCTAAAAGCAGTGGCAAACTTACAAAAACCTGAGCAAATCAGATATGTCGTTTACCGGTATATTGACACTACCCTATGAGCTCCTCTCTGACATTTGCTAGGAACCATGGTTTAGGTTCATTTGACCTGCCAAAATTGCTCCCCCTTTTTTGGGGGTTGCCAAAAATTCTTGGACACCCTCCCACCCCACCCCCCATATTTACCCTTCCTACAGGGCTTATCATTATTGCACAGCCCTGATTGGTGTTCTCGTAAAGTTGGTGAACTCTGTTGTTTGTACTGGGTAGCCAAGCGCTGCCCTCTATCTGTATTTGAATAGCGCTGCGATCTGTCTAATCTGCTTAACATGCTTAAAAGGCCTGTATGTATAATATAGCTTGTTTGTATCATTTAAAACTGAGACTCAAATTTAAGAAGTCACTTAATCTTTTCATCAATAGAAATATATTCAATAATTATTTCATTATGGTTATTTAAAGACAATCCTTTTAAGCGAAACTTGTCTTTTTTGCCATAAATTCCCCTTAAAAATACACATTTTTTCAAAAACTTGGTACTTTTAAAAGCCAGAACTTCTTTAGAAGTTGAGACCCCAATTTTTTTAAATTATATATCTGTCAGCAAGGGTTCACTCTAGCTATGCCACCATACAATTACAAAATATCAACTTCTTCTTTACAGTTACACCCCTTCAATGTTGGGGTAAAATGACATTTACAATTTTTTGCCCAAAAATGTGTTTTTTCTACTTAAAATTAAAGGATCTTTTAAAAGAGTGACAAGCTCTTTCTTCATTTGCAAGGACTACCAAAGCATGCCCCTATCTGAAGAAAAAAAAATAAAAAATTATATCACATCTTATATATTTGTGGCATTCGACCAAACTTTGCCCTTTTTCAAAAATGAAAATTGTCAATTTTGGTCATTTTCGACTAATATTTGTTTTGTCCGTTACCATGCCAACAGGCCAAATGCAACTTTTTAAATGTCATTTTTAAAATGCCCCCCCTAAACCCTTTCCATGCTAAAAGAATCAAGGATTTCTATTTTTTTGAGTTTTTCCACATATTTAAAATTTTGCTTGACGGTAACAGACCCCTAGTCTTAGAGTTTCTCTACAGAATGTCGATATATCGTACCTAAATTCCTTCCCACAAGGAAATAGGCATATTGAACAACAAAAAAGGATGCAAGAAACGCTTAAGAGCAACCTACAATACTCTCATGGACACCAACGACTTCACCAGTTTTCAGTATGATAAGTGGACAAATGCGGAGGAAAACCAAGCAGTTGTTGCAGTCCTGGTAAGGGAAGTGTCCAGCACTTCAAGATATGAAAACCATCACATTGAAGGTGCTGCAAAAGTGTATTTCAAACCAGGCCTCCTGGGTAAAGTGCAAGGTGCCTGTTTGCTGGCATGGAATTCCAGTTGAATAAGGATAGAGATGATATAACAACAGAGTCATTATACTTTATAGGATGATGTTTGCATCAGGTAATTGTGACAGTAACTTGGTTTCAAAAAATTTTCCTTTGGCCCCATGGAGCAGAAGGCGTCACAGTTTCTAACCTTAAAATGATGGAATATGCAGATTCAACAAGTTGCAATATTACTCCTGTCAACAATTACTGTAACAGACCACATTTTGCTACAAGATGAGTGCATCACACATTGGGTGCACAACAACTTACTCATGAAATACATATTCATGGTGCATTGCAGACAACAGGGTATGCTACAGATATTTCAACTTACCATTGCTTTATGTTTCATAGCTTGCTAATTTTCCATCATGTTTCATCTGTGGTATCTCAAATTACAGAAACCATATTTGCACATGTGATGTGCTCCCTTAATGTTTTTGAAACACACCATCACTTTCTGCTGTAAAGTATTATTCATAAACTACTACCCTATTTATTGTAGCTTGTTAGTATCTATTGTCCACTGCACTTTCACAAGAAAATATGTTTATCTGCTGTTAAAATGTTTTTGTGCATATTGTTACATGACAACAAGGAAATCTTTCATTTCAAACTGGACTGTAGAGTACACAAAACATGTCCAGTATCACTTATAAATCTTACCTCACACTTTCTTGATTTCAGATGTGAACCGATCTAAAGATGGTGATGAAGGGGCGGATGCCATGCTGCAGGAATACTTTATTCGGGCCCATCAGGTTGATTCTGCAAATGCCCTGCAGACCTTTGTGACAACAACAAGTGAAGGCCTGAGTGCCGTTGTAGGCCAGCATGACCTGTATTGTCTGGCCAAGACAGCCGTGACAAACAGCGGCAAATAAATAGTTGAATCACTCAAAGGCAAGCTCGAAGTTCTGTTCCCAAATAGGGATATTTTATCCCTAGCAAGGGACAGGACAGTTGAGGTGGCATGTGAGCGTCTTCATAAAGATATAGAGCTCACTGCTAATGCCGTAAAGCAGCGAACCCAAGCAGCGGGAAATATAGCAGGTAATAATGTACTGTGAAATGACAATTGAAATTGAGCATATACACAGATAAGCATTAAAAACACAGTGCATCCGAAATTAAAATCATCATAATCATAAGCTGGATAGTAAGATGTTATTTTTATTTGGACATTTGACTGAATATAGTTGTACACATGCATTGAAAATGGAGCACATTGACAGTCATATATATATTATATATTCATAACCTCATTAACAAACGTGATGCGTGCGATCCAATCATATTTTATTATTTGTGAAAACGCGAACGCAAATCGAGGTCATTAATATCTCACAATTGACCGCAATTAATAACTTTGCATCGGTTATATGTCGGAATATCCCTCGGGGCTGCGCCCCTCGGGATATTCCTCGGTTCCAAAGGCAAAATGTTTAGATTTTTCACAATGCCCTCTAAATAACCGATGCGCAGTTATTAACCTCTAATTATCATTGGCAAAAGATCACTAAATATAGAATACACCTTTTAGTGAATGATAAAAGCCTGGTCTATTTAGATCTTAATACAGCAGTACAAGCAGGCCTGTAGGAACTGCAGTGCCATGCCAGGTATGGCCATGGCCGCACCGTTTTTCAGCCTTTAAAAAAGAAGAAATACCTTGAAAACAAAATAATTGGAAGGAAAAAATCATGAGGAATTCATAGGCCTCTATGCAATTGAGTCAACAACAGCAGATGAGCTGGTTCGCATAATCAAAGATGTCCTATTGAGGATACAACTTATCCTTAGGCAAATCACAGGGTCAATGCTATGACGGAGTAGCCTCAATTTCTGGTAATCATGCAGGAGTGACAAAACAATTGATGGATGAAGAACCAATACACACTGTAATGGTCATGTTCTTAATCTTGCCTGTTCTAGTCTCATGAGTGATGTTGTACTGAATAACACAAAGGAAATAACCAAACTTATAAGGAATTCTGCTATAAAAATTTTTGAGAAGTAAGAAGTACACCTGCAGATGCCTCCCTGGTAGGGATTTGCATGATGTGCCCAATGAATGAGGTGAACTGTAAAAGCAGATGTGTATTATGTTGAATTATGATACTCTCCAAAATGTTTTTGAGGAGTGCCTTAACGTAGAGAAAGACGCCCACACAAAGGGACGTTTAAAAGGGATTCTGTCCTATATGAAAAGTTTCGACTATTTCTTTGGTGTCAAATTGGGACATTTCCTCTTGAGCCACAGCAACAATTTACGCTAAACTCTGCAGAAAGGTGATATTTCTGCAGCAGATGGCCATGTACAGCAAAAAAAAGGTGAAGATGCTTGCCGACAAGCATGATGACTTTGATGCATTTTGGCAAAACGTACAAGAAGATGTGGATAAATTAGATGTGGACAAACCACAACCAAAACACCACAGGAAAATGCCATCCAGACTGGATACAAGCCCAGCAGAAGACTCATCCTGAGACAGTTGAAGAACACTACAAAGATTATACATGGAAGCAGCCAACCACATTGTTAATTGAATTCGCAATCGGTTCGCACAGGAAGGATTTCAAACCTACACCTTTTTTTTTTTACTGGTACTTTTTATATTATTTTATTATGTTGTGATTCCAATTGCCAAGTACTGGTTGCATATCCTCAAGGAAATGAAACTTACTTCAATTTTAAGATGATTCATTAGGCCTAAATGAACCGGTAATTAATGTGGTTTTTTCTTTTCTATTTTTTTTCCAGAATGCTGGATCTCCCTACCTGTCCCAACATTTGCCCTACTGGAGATGATTCGCGTTGCAATTGATTCAGCACAAGATTTAACCTATAGCAAGATTTTTCCACAAGTACAAGACTAACAATGACATTGACAAGCTTGTGGACACTCACCCTCCATCACAACTTAAAGAAGCTCTTCTAGCACAGATCAAACACTACAAATCTGTAAACCATGGTTTGGTGAAAGGTTCGCTTTTTTTCACCACCAGTGGAGGTCGTCCACTGGATGAAGAGACGCTTCTGTCAAGACTGAAGACTAATCTTAGTTCAGCTAAACCCACCTGATGTTGAGACAAGACCTTCCTCTTCTACTGCTAAGGTGACTTCAAAAGAGGAATCATGTTCTGAACTGAAAGCAAAGCTGCTGGCTAAACTGAAGTCCAAAGGAAGTGGTCCGGCCAGAACTGGTGTCAAAAGGAAAATCCCTTTCCCTGATAATGTAATGTAATCAATAAACGTATACAACATACTTGTCTGGCATTCTGTAAATTATTTTTACCAAATTTGAGAAGTTAAGAAATATACTTGCACATGCCTCACCGGTAGGGATTTGTGTGATGTGCACAACGAGATGGACTGTTAAAGCAGATGCATTGGAGAATATTATGTTGATTGTTGAACTATGATGTATGTCTCCAAAATGTTTTCCCGAGGAGTGCCTCGACATAGAGAAAGACGCGCACACAAAGGGGGCATTTCAAAGGAATTCTGTCCTATATGAAAAGTTTTGACTATTTCTTTGGAGTCAAATTAGGACATTTTCTCTTGAGCCACAGCAACAAACTAAGCAAAACTCTGCAGAAAAGAGACATTTCTGCAGCAGAGGGCCATAAATGAAAAAAAAAAAAAACAAAAACGGTTAAGATGCTTGTTGACGCATTTTGGCAAAGTGTACAAGAAGATGTGGATAAATTAGATGTGGAAAAACCACAACCAAAACACCACAGGAAAATGCCAGCCAGATTGGATACAGGCCCAACAGAAGACTCATCCTGAGCATACCATGCTTACCGAACTGCAAGAGTTTGAAAAACAACAATTGACAAGTACAGCGATTCTAAATGCCAAACCAGAGTCTTGCCAAATCAGAGACGGACATTTTCACAAATACTATGAGGTTTTGAAGGCCTATGTCCTGAGACAGTTGAAGAACATTACAAAAGAATATGCATCAAAACAGTTTACCACATTGTTAATTGCATTCGCGAACGACGTATTGTAAAATTTTGGTTTGCCCACCACCAGAAGGCAAACCGGCCAGATGTTTGCTGGCATCTTGTTTACGCCGGGCATGCCACAGCTTCTGACTCCTGCACGTTACTAAACACGATGGAAAAGCAATATCAGATGACATTTGTGAACTTTGTGAGAAGTACACAACATCAATTCCGATCAAATTGCAGGATTTGGGTTTGATAGAGAATACTTTAATCTGAATGTCCATACTAAATTATGTACAAAATTACAGCTGGATGAAAGAGTTGCCTTTGATTGGGACACAGCACATTTGTTACAACTCGCAGATAAAGACATGCCGAAGAACACAGACTGAATTGAAGCAGTTCACAAAGATATCGCTCCAGATCAGCACCTGTCATGTCTTTGATGGTCCAAGAGATGTCATTGTGGCTAAAATCAAGTGTTTGAAGGGTTGATAGCCATTGGGAATCTGCAAAGCATGCAATACTGATGTGGTTCATTGCCAGCTCCGTCAGATGCTCCAAAGAGTCGGCACATCCTAAGCTGTCATACTTGTGAGTCCAAGAGTTACTAACACCGAAGCTTAGTGAAGAAGGGTCAAATAGGAGAAGAAATGAACAACAGACACTGAAAAGATTCCTACTCTATTTGAGGGATGTTTCAGGTACTGTATAAATTTTGTTGTTCACTAAGTCTAGTGTTTCTAAACCAATGCAGAATTTCCATCCTTCAAGATCGGAAGAATTAACTTTATTATGATTAAGTTGCAAGCTCTCCAACATATTGAGGCGGGGTAAATGAGGCCATAGAGCCATCCTTTTCTCAAAAGAATAAGAAATAAACATGTCAACAGTTTACATGTGAATGGCTAAACTATAATTTCAAATGACAAGAGTACATCAAGTCAGGTCGGCAAAGGGGGGTGGATCTCCTTCAGAAGTGTTGTCAGATGGTACTGGGGCTTCCTTGCAAAAGACATCCACGTCCAGTTGCCAGTGTTGAATACTGTCAAGAAGTTGTTTTCCCGGTTTTAAAAGTTTTATGTTAAATAGGGATAGTCCCGATTTTTGGCGGGAAACCTCTTTTGTTCAGGACAAATTCTGATTGGTAGCCAAAGTCCTCTGGATTGATCAATCTTTTGTTCAGAGCAAAGCCTGATTGGTCACTGAAATCCTGTACCAATCGATTGGGGCTGTTCCGTTTTGTGTCCAAACTCCCTGGCCAGGTTGTTCGTGTTCATATTTTTTTTTTATTATTCATGTACGGGAGCAAGTATATTGACGAATGTCCTTTCCTCTAAATATTGAGTCAGTGGAACTTGCCCTTTCACAAATAGGGAGGGAGTAAAGTGGAAGTAAGAGCGGCGAAATCGCCGTGCCATCCGGTCTGAACCAGATCAGATCAGTTCTGTCGGGCCGCTCGTGGGCTAGAGACATGCGCCTGGTTTTGCTTAAAAATGTTTCAATTTGTTTTATAGGTTTTTTTTTTTTTTTTTAGTGTGGGAATAACTCCACCTTGAGAATGAATTCCCTACACAAGTTTGGTCATACATTTTAGCTCGACCAACGTCGAGAAAGCAAAAAAGAAATGTGTTTTAAAATATAAACACGTGTGAAATTTTGAGAAAACAAAATGGCGTCGAACATGTCCAAAGCCTTTCGCCATACAGAAGTGATGGTTTGGTAAGTGTCGTAAACCTTAAAATCTGTTCCACTGACTGACTGCCCTCCATTTATCCATGTTTGAAAATATTATCAGAGATGTGTGAGGAATTATATTGGCGTTCTATTACGGGACACAAATAGAAAATGGGGAAAAATTGTTGTTGTTTTGCGAGAAACTCAGACACCGTTGCCTCAAATTTTAAAAAGTCCACGGCGTTGGATATGCTGTGGCTTCTTCATTCGGTGATACCGAAAATTGATTTTTGACATATTTTGATTATTTGAATTGATTGATGTCATATTTTTGTTAAGCTTAAGAATTGCACTTTTTGTATTTGCCTCAAAATTTAAAAAAGTCCACGGCGTTTTGAATGCTGTGGCTTCTTTATTCGAATTCGAAAATTAATTTGTGTATTATTTGGATGTTCTGAATTGATTGGTGATATATTTTTTTTTAGTTTTTGATTTGCACTTTTTGTATTTGTAAACTCCGCGGAAGCACATACAAATAATTTTGTGGTCATTTCGATGTGAAGTGACAATTTTGTTGGAAAATTAAGTTGCGTAATTCAATTTGAATAATCAACAATGTCATGATCGTCTTCATGAATGTTGGTGTCTGGTTTTCTCGAGAAACAAATTAACCTCGGTGCTGAAAATTTTAGCACATGAGTTTGTGGTCGTCACAAAATTTGGGAGACGACAAAAATGGTTTTATAAGCTTAAACTTTGTTTAAATTGAAAATTAATTGATGAATAATTTTCATTAATCAACTTTCATGACTTTCATCCAAATTTTTGAAAGGGAAATGATCGATTCAATTGATCGGTCGGGTTGATTGATTTTATTGGAAAGGTATTTACCGATCACTTGATCGGATTGATTATTAGAAATTGATTGATCAATAATTTTTGTTAATCAACTTTCATCCAAATTTTTGAAAGGGAAATGATCGATTCAATTGATCGGTCGGGTTGATTGATTTTATTGGAAAGGTATTTACCGATCACTTGATCAGATTGATTATTAGAAATTGATTGATCGATAATTTTTATTAATCAACTTTCATCCAAAATTTTGAAAGGGTGTTGGTCGGTGCATTTTATCGATCAGCATTGGGGTATTTAGGGTTTCAAACTTGATCAGATTGATTATTAGAAATTGATTGATCAATAATTTTTATTAATCAACTTTCATCCAAAATTTTGAAAGGGTGTTGGTCGGTGCATTTTATCGATCAGCACTGGGGTATTTAGGGTTTCACACTTGATCAGATTGATTATTAGAAATTGATTGATCAATAATTTTTATTAAGCAACTTTCATCCAAAATTTTGAAAGGGTGTTGGTCGGTGCATTTTATCGATCAGCACTGGGGTATTTAGGGTTTCACACTTGATCAGATTGATTATTAGAAATTGATTGATCGATAATTTTTATTAATCAACTTTCATCCAAAAATTTTGAAAGGGTGTTGGTCGGTGCATTTTATCGATCAGCACTTGGGGTATTTAGGGTTTCACAAATTGGTCAGTTATAATATTGACAAATTACTTGAAAAGTAATAAGCCGATTGATTAATCGGGAATTTATTTTTGTCTCGATTCATGTTGAATCGTTATTTTATGTGAGAAACAAATCTCAAATATTGTGTCCCTGGTTCCATTATACCAGAGAAATTGAATTTGCTATTTAAATTTATATTTATATTTATATTTTTGCAATTCAAAAATAATTAATAAATTTACTGAACTGTAAAACCTAGATTCAGGGTGAATTTATTTCGTCTCAAGGTCAAGAGTATAAATTAGGCACTTGATTCCCCTTCATATTTTTCAATTTTAAGGCCACGCTACCCACGGCCAGGGAATTGTCGGACTTCGTCGCAAGTCCGACTTTTATTCCAATTTTCCCAAACCCCTGGTCTGTGACAATACACCTATGTTTCATTATCATTGAAGTATAGGACTTTTTATTTTTTCGGAGAAGAGCAGGTAGGGCAACTACTTGATTATATAATTTCTACATGTTCATACTACATACTCTGAAAATTTTAGAAAATTCGCACAAGTCCATTTTTTAAAATCCCATTTTTGTTCCTAAAATGGGGATTAGAGCACCCTCAACGGGCACTCTCTCCATAGGGCTACATGTAAAGACCAGTTATAGACAAATGGCCCTAAAATAAAACAGACTCGTGCGAATTTCCTCCAATTTTGCATATGATGTAGATTTAACATCTGGAATGTAATGCAAGTGATGTTGTTGCTGCTCTTCTAAATTCATTTTTAAAATGTCCGCCCCAGACCAACGTGAATAAGGATATAGGAATGTTATGACAACAGAGTGGGAAGTTATGAAAGTATAAATATTTAGTATGTGAGTGGACACTACGATTGAGCCGTAAACTCGGCAAATTGTATTCTGAGATACAGTTCAAAATGTGTGTGAAGGTCGTAATCATAGGTGTCTCAATTATGCACGACATGTTTCTCATTTGATAGCGTTTAAACAATCAATAATCCTATAACTGAAGAGGATAATAATCTGCTACATAAATAGAATCATTAAATAGCTCTAGCCTTTGTTTGCTTTGGCTAATATTGCATTGTATTTTGTCTAGGTATGTGGAAGTATAACCAACAATAACAATGAGAGGACATTCCTGACCCTTGTTGACTTGGGGATGATTTGAAATGACCGCCATGCCAGCAATGTCGAAAAAGAGACACATGTAGAACCAAAAAAAGTACCATTTTGTTGAAGGAGCAAAGTTCAACAAACCATAACCCCGCTTCTGGATATCGTTTGAAGTCAAACGATATACAATTTGAAAGCTTATAATATATATTTTCTAAACAGAAAATAAAACAAAATTGATCAGACCGACTTTACAGCTGATTCGTAGTGTCCAGTCACATGTATTATTGGCAAAAGATCACTAAATACAGAATACATCTTTTGGTGAATGTTAAAAGCCTCATCTATTTTAGATCTTAATACAGTTGTACAAGCAGGCCTGTCGGAACCTCTGTGGCAGCCTTAAAAAAAGGAGAAAAAAACCCTTGAAAAGAAAATAATTCAAAGGAAAAATTCATAGGCCTCTATGCAATTGAGTCAACAACAGCAGATGAGCTGGTTCGCATAATCAAAGATGTCCTACTGAGGATAAACTGAGGATAAACTTATCCTTATGCAAAGCACAGGGTCAATGCTAATGACGGAGCAGCCTCAATTTCTGGTAATCATGCAGGAGTGGCAAAACAATTGATGGATGAAGAACCTCACCTGTTCTGACACAATTAAGTATATGTGTCTCATGAGTGATGCACTGGATAACACAAAGGAAATAACCAAACTTATCAGGAATTCTGCTATAAAATGTGCAAACAAATTTGAGAATAAACTTGCAGTCTATGCCTCCATTCTGTCCAATATGAAGAGTTTTGACTATTTCTTTGGGAGTCAAATTGGGACATTTCCTGTTGAGCCACAGCAACAGAAAAGTGACATTTCTGCAGAAGAGGGCCATATATGTGAAACAAAAAACAAACAAACGGTGAAGATGCTTGCCAACAAGCATGATGACGTTAACGCATTTTGGCAAAGTGTACAAGATGATGTGGATAATTTAGACGTAGACAAACCGCAACCAAAATGCAGCAGAAAAACGCCAGCTAGACTGGATCCAGGTCCAACAGAAGACTCTCATCCTGAGACAATAGAATACTACAAAAGAACATACATAGAAGCAGTCGTTCACATTGTAAATTGCATTCGAGATCGATTTGCACAATAAAAAAATGCAAGAGCTACTCTTCAGAGCCTGCAACCAACAAGCAGTAGATGAAGAACTCCTTACGTTTGTGTGTGACTTCTATCAAGGTGACTTGAAAAAAGGGCAACTCTGAGCACAGCTGGAGAGCATAAAAGCCACATGTAAACCTGACGGTACAATTGAGACTTGGGCATTACCATGATTACCTGACGTAGTAAGTACATGGGAGAATTTTGGAGTGCAGGTCGTAAGCACTCCCTTATCTCAAGTATGCATTCTTCTGAATTTCATCTTAGTCATGCCATCGACAAACGCCACTAGCGAAAGGTCAGAGTTTTACTGACTTGTTGAAAAAAAGTTTTTGCTATGACGCGAAGCAAATCGATTCAGCAATTGTGTGAGATAGCAAATCACAGCAGATGTAGAGAGTATTGAAATGTGATATACATTATATGCACCTAGGACACCTGTGCATGTACCTGTTGCTGCTATCCCCACAAGCAACTGATTTTATACTCTTGAAGTTGAGGATTGTGTTTCTCCGCCTATCCCTACCATTGTAACTACAAGTGTACAAGGAAGTCGAATTCGCCTAGGAAACATATCAAGAAATCACAGACACTTGTTACTTGTACTACTGACAGCATAACATCTCATGTTGAACCTATTACAACTACTGTAAGGCACCAACACCTAGACAGTCTAAGAGAAAGATTTTGATTATTGGAGACTCGGTTCCAAGAACCCTGTATAGCCACATCAGTGAAACTACTCACCAAAATAATCTGGTTATATTGAAAAAGGAATCTGAGCAACAACAGAAATTGCAAGCTTAACAGCAATCCATCGGGATGACATTAGGAAAGCAGGCATATCGTATCATATCATATAGCCGACCTTTTGGTGACTTTGAAATAGACATTGTTCTTCTGTCTGGTGCCAATGTTCCATTTGGAATTTGAATCATTCATGGAAATTTCCATCTGAACTTCGACCAACATTCGCAGAAGTTATCGATTCTCGTATTATGTATTATTTGGCTAAAGGGGCGAAACCCTAGGATGCAACAGACAATATACCACCCCTTGGTTTATCTGAAGATAAGCTCACGACCAGAAGGCAAACTGGCTAGATGTTTGCTGGACATGCCACAGCTTCTGACTCCCATTTATTTATTTATTAAAACTTCTTTTGCCTGGGTAACAAAACTCGGTGTAAACACTGTTTTTCAGTTTGGCCCAGGGGTCAAACGTAAAACATCAAAAAATAAACAATACATTTTAAAATACATTACATAAGTATACCCGTACCAAACTTGAATGCATTCCTGTTGCATTCTGAATGCATTCGGCAGCATTGTGGTAGAATGCATTATGAATCCTAACAACCACAACCTATATAACCACAACCATTAGGTCACCATGCTTAGCTTTTGTTGTCGAATGCATTCCGAATACAAAATAGCATTCGAGTTGCCCTCAATATGCACAAAATATTTAAATGAGTTCTGAATGCATTCGGCGAATGCTATGCATTCGGAGCAAATGATAATACCACAATAATTGCATTCAGTCTCCTGTTGCATTCATGTGCATTTGAATGCATTCGAATTTAATATGATCGAATGCATTCAAATCAATACAATCGAATGCAACTGAATAATATGGGAAATGATGGAAACTAACGTTTTACTTGGTGTTGAAGCTGTTACTAAACATGATGGAGAAGCTATATCAGATGACATTTCACAAAATTGTCAGATGCTCCAAGAATGAGAAAGATCACATTGTTGTACGCTAAGTCTAGTGTTTCTAAACCAGTGCAGAATTTCCAACCTTCAGGATCGGAAGAATTAACTTTATTCTGATAAGTTGCAGCCTTTGCAGGCTATACAAAACCTATTAAGGCCGTCGAGCCATCCTTTTCTCGAAAGAAGAAAATAAACATGTCAACAGAAGTCAAAAGAGTACATACAAGTCAGGTTGGCAAAAGGGGGTGGATCTCCTTCAATTGGAATAAAGCGCACATCTTCATATGACGATGTTTTACATACATGTAGAGCTACTGCAGTCTTCTTCCAGAACGGGAGATCTAACATTTTTGGTTTATTGAACAATATGGAGTGCCATTTAGTGGACTAACAGTCGCTTCATACAGCAACATGCTGAAATAGGCAATTATTTGGATAGAGAAGACTCCCCTGTTTGCCTAACAACACACATTTTAGTGCATATGGTCGAATCCAACGAAAAGTGTACACAGCATGTTCAGGGCCATAACTTAAAAGTATTAATCAATTGGCATTCGCTTTTGTATTGTGTTTATTCGCTTTGATCATACGCTTCGCACGCCATATATAATAAGACCCCTTCTGTGAAAAACTTAGACACAGAGACCCCAAAACATGCTATTTTTACCCATTTTTTCAAAATATTTCTTAAAGTATTTTTAAAAACATCTAAATCAGTTATGAAAAGAAGTCATTGGATTGAATCTAAATTGATTTTCTGAAAGGTGTGTATTCAAAGATTGCCTGTTCAATTTTTCACATATTTGTACATAATTATGAATTTTTTGTGATAATTTTTTGAGTGGTATTTTTTACATTACCTACGAATACAATTTTTCATAGCACTAGATATATCTTTAAATAAAAATTCCTTTAAAAAGGAATAGGGCGAGCCACTGAGGAAGTGCCAAGATAAAGGTGTAGTTATTTTATTCGAACTGTTTTTATAAATGGGATTGTTAAGCATAATGACAAGTAGGGCATGTAGTAAAAACACACTGCATAATTCTTGATAGGCAATTGTTGTCAAAAGGGTGGTTCAAAAGAAACACAAATAATTACTACAGACACATGCAATGTAGTTTTGTAATTTTAATAATAGGCCTACTGGAAAAAGAATCTTATAAAGATCGAGATAACATAAAAGCACCATCATAACACAGTAGTTATTACGCTGACATTATTATGTAAATAAGTTTATGTGCATCAGTCATATCCATAACAAAATATGAATGTCATTAGATTATTGACCAATGAAAACACAGGTAAATGAAAGTCAAGTGTTACGAAAACTAGGTGGACATCTTCCACTAATTGCCTCAGCCATGTTTGGCCCACTCACACAGCAACACACAGAGCACGATAGGGACCCAAAAACTTCACCCGATTTAACACACTTAGCTCTATCGTATATCTTCAGCACCACATTCAGATTTTACCTCTACCCTTCAGCTTCTCAAAACTAGGTGTATTTTATAATTTATTACTGTGCAATATTACTATTTTACTAACTCATCCGGGGGCACTCAACTTAAATTTTGGTAGGTGTATGGAGCGCCGAACTTTCGAACTAAGAACTGATTTTCGGGCAAAATAGGGGCTTGAAGAACTGAAATTAGGGCCAAATTATAGGCTGTTGAGCTAAAAATTTCTAAATTATTTCCAAATTTGAGCTTAAAGAGCTACAATTGTCAGAGTTTGAGGCTCAAAGAACTGGAGCAGATCCAAATGTGGGGCATAAGGAACTGCCCGAGAGCCTGAAAAAGGGACCCTTGAGCGCCGCACATACCCGTTCACCTTAACATGTGAGTGCCCACCCGGGAACTCATCTTCCAACTGATATTAACCCCGAGCAACTGGTAATTACATAGCCATAACACGGTCACCTAGCCACTGTGCAACACTGGGAACCAATATTTTTAATGAACCCGCTATATTCCTTTCCCGTGCTCAAATATTTTGTGAACCGGTCTCATTTTAAAGGCCATGTAAACAAAACAACACGCGTGCAATTTCAACCAATAAAAATCAATAGATGTTTGCAAAATTACCATATTTAGGTGTCTATCATTTACCGGAAATCACCGTGTTTCTATCAATGAAAATCACGCATGACGTAACAGTAGTGCATTATCATGATGGTACTTGCTGCGTGATCAATTACTGGCATTGTGCGCTGATTGGGTAATCTCGGTACCTACTAAATATTCATATCAATCCATCTATGAGTCATGCATGGTTGTAAATGTCCTTTCCACAGTGTGAAGTTTTTAGTGCGTGATCAAATGTAATTTACCTGATATCATGATGACCATGATGCGTGTGTTGTGAGAAGTGCATAAATCTTCTAACAATTCAATGCTATTTTATCTCCGTGTTCTAACAATAAATGCCATCAGAATAACATTTTCACATGTCATTTTTGTCTTTAGCTTTAAATGTGTCATAATATAAATGACGTTCTTTAGTTAACTTCCACGTTTACCCAGATATTAGGCCTATTAGCAGTATCAGGTCTCTCTATCTAGTATATACACAGATTTACAGCTCATCTTAACCCCCCTTCAGAAAGTCCAATTGGCACGGTACATGTATAATAATTTACTTCGAATGGTACCTTGCCTTTTAGCTCCACTTATTCATTTACACCGATTAAAGGATTCTCGTTAAACCAGCAAGCCTGAGTGAGGGCGTTATTGATGTTACATCAGCAGAGCCAAGTGAAGGCCAAGTATCATTAACATATTCTATACGCTATGGTATAGCGTAAAACAATTAATGTAGCCCAACTGTACGCATAATCTGGCAATACTGCTCAGTCTGAGAGAAATGAAAAATATCTGTTGCAATTTTCTGATTTGCATAAAAGTAATGCTAGTTCATGGAAGTTGTAAAACAATTATTTCTTTTAATACAAACATATTCCTTGGTAAGATAACTTTATAGCACTGTTTGAATATCAACATGAAGTAGTAATGACAAATTTAAATGGACACTATCGCCTCTGTAGTTTCCTGATTACATAGACAGCACGAATATTTCATTTTTATTCTGAAACGCCGTGAAGAAGTAAGTAGAACAAAACCCAGCGCAATATGGGTCGAAAATGGAAATCACTAATAAATGCGCAATTGATACAAGCTTTGATATGTCCAATACTGAAATGCATTGCATTCGGACATCTTTATTATTGTGTTTAGCTGCCAGAAATTCTAAATGGCACAAAGGTAGGTTTGGTAAAAATATGCATTACCTCCGAATACATGTTAAAAGCTGTGTCATTTCCACAAAGTGAGAGAATAGTAAACAATAGTTAAGCAATAGGAGCAGGGTAATACACTCTTTATTTCTACCAAGTTTCAATAGCCTGCGTTTAAATATTTCTGAGATGTCAACAATAAAAGCAAGTATTCGTAGGTAAATTTCGGTAACCGAATGTTACCTATGAATACAATTTGACATCATGACAGTATTGTGAAACACCGCCATTCATGCCAATGCCCATATTGGTACATAACGAAGGCCTGTTTGTTTGCTATCAAATCATATGTCAATGAAAGTTGCGAATTCACATAAATGCCCACCATGCAAAAGTGAATATGGCTTATGAAAAATACACTGAAATAGACGACGGTCTGCTCATTTGAAAGAAAAATCAGATTCAAAGAAGATTAGAAGGGGATAATACTTGGATTTGTCAACTGTCATGTGTGCTTCATTTTAAATGTTTACCGACCTTCTGGTTTCTGAGTAATTTGTGTACAAATTGATTTATTCGAAGGTAACTTTTGACGTTTTCGCTAAGGTTACCTACGAATACCATGGAAAAAACGACTGTTCTCATTGTTTCATGATCTAGACAACACAGTGATGGACCCTGGTATAAAGCTAATTGTAGTTGCCCTCAAACGAAAGGCCACAAGACGTAACTGACTCCAAGATGGACTTCACAAGTCTGCAATAACGGTTTTAAGCGATTTGTGTGCAATTGCGCAAATTAAAGTCACTTTAGTGCCTTTGTTTCTTACTTCAATCCTCTTTCAACCGCTGTGAACCGACATTATTAATACATGATAGGGTCTAAAGTATCAATAAACGCATTATAAAGAAAAATAATACATTCAAAGTGCTTTATAAAATGAAGTTTTGATTGCGATATCCACCAAAAGTCTAATTCTTACCTACAAATACTGAAATGTTACTTATTTAATACAGCATAATACATGACATGTGTAATGAAGTGTCCCTACCAATGGAAATTAATTGTCAAAAACTTTAAGCGGTACCCCAGGACACTATTATTATCCATATACGGATTCATTCAACAATTATTTATTATGTAAAATTGCTGATTAACTACTTGTATATCAAAATGAAGTGGTCAAAATCTTGCTAAAAGCATCAAAAATTTTTGATCTAAGGTAATAGCATTTATTCATTTGGACGTACCATCTGAAAGAGATCTAAAAACTACCATTTTAATTCATTACCATAATAGCAAAATTTAAACCTCTAAACTCAATATAGATATTGTTAAATCGCTTCATGTTACCTACGAATACCGGGTTTCTTCACCTTTTCATTGTATAAAGCGTTAGGTGTATACAAGATAATTCCTAATATTCTTGAAAACATATGAGTCGTTCCATATCAACTCACCTAATTTTCAGAAAAGGTTGGCTGGTCACCCTCTCAGATTTTCTTTAAAATCACTTATATCATACACCTATGGGTCAAATGAACACATTTCAAACGGTAGGTCTCAACTCCTTGTCGTTTCTGAGTTATGGCTCGTTGAATATTTGATGTTTTTTGATGCAATTTGTCCACTTCCCATTGAAATACACACAAAATTGTCCTAAATACCAACCCAAATTTTATTATGTGGAAATGAGCCACCATAATCAAACTCACACATATTCAAAATACTTTATGATGTTCCTCTGTACCAGAAATCAAAGTGGTGTCAAGCCATCTTCATGGTTAAATGACTGTTTGGAGATCGCATTGAAATACACAGTAATGTTCTAATTCCCAGAATGCAAAGTTCATCAATTTACTGTGTATTTCAATGAGAGATTCAAACACTAATTTAACCATGAAGATGGCTTGACACCACTAAGATTTTTGGTACAGAGGAACATCATGCAAGTATTTTGAATTTGTGTGAGTTTGGTAATATGGTGGATTATTTCCCACAAGGTCAAATGGGGTCACGAACAGGGGGTCTTTTGGCTGAGGAGTCATCTTTGAGCCCCTGTGAAATTTTTATTAAGCCAATGAGTGGTCTACCCTGCTATAGGGGGTCACACCTGAACCTATATTGCCTACTAAAGGCAAAATAGATGATGTCTGACATCTAGGATGAAGAGGAGGGGGGGTCAAAACAGGAATATGTCATGTGCGTCAACATGAACATGCATTTTTATATGTCTATATCAGCAAATGAGGGTGAGATACATTGTTTATGAGTCCAGAATCTGGTTATTTGGGTCACAGACACCCTGGATTCCAATTTGTAGCCCTGTAGTTTACCCCTAGGGGAAGAAATGGATGTCTAAACTCGGAAGAAAACTAATGTCGCGACACATGTGCCCAAAAAGGGGGGTCTGACCCAATTTTCAATAGGCCGGTTCTCGGAAACGACAAGGAGTAGAGACCTACCGTTTGAAATGTGTTCATTTGGCACATAGGGCTATGATATAAGTGATTTTAAACAAAATCTGAGAGGGTGACCAGCCAACCCATTAGGTGATTTGAGATGGACTGACCCATATATCCTACTCGTTCTTATACAATGTGTAAATTGATTCATACTCATTTGATAAATAAAATACAGAAACTGACCTAAACTTCATTTTCAAAAATAAACTAGCATAAATTGACTAAGATCATATTGATCGCATTATAAAAATAAAAACAAATATTTTCTGGCTGAGCTAGCATTTTCCTGACACCCTGTGGTCTACATTAAAAAAAAAAAGCGTTAATGGGAATATTCCATTTGTTTTAGGTTGATTAGTATTGCGATAGTGAAAGCATCCTAGTGGTATTCGTAGGTAACATTGGGTTTTGATATCACATTTACTATCACACGCCCTGGATTTATTTTTCAAGATTAGTAATGGCACTTTTGGTTCCTATAAGGCCAATTATGTCATCAATCAATGGGCAAAAGGAAAAAATTGTGGAGACATTTTTATTTCGGACTTTTATTTTTGGCCCGTGGACACTTTTGGTTGGATTCGACCATATATGCACATAGGTGCGCATACCTAACACATGGCATCAGAGCTAGAATATGGTCCCCTCTTCTGAGCTGGGATGATTATGAGAGGTTTTATCCATGGTTTTGTCAGAGAGAGGTAAATAGGAGGCATGTGGAGGCAACAATCATGAAGACTTTCCATGTTGGTATATCTAATATTCATCACCATCGAAAAAAAGCCTCAACACTGGATTTCGCACATTGCAAGTTATTATTGTTGCATGATTTGTGCACTTACATATCAAGATGAACCAACTTCCTAACAGCAATAGAGAGATTGCAATTTCCAAACGTAGCATCAAACATACATGGAATCTATTCAAAATTCTGTCACAGGAGAGCAGTTTTGAATAGGTTCCATGTACGTTCTAAACGTACATTGGGAAATCGCAATCTATTATCACTAAGAAATAATTGAATCTCAACCACCTAGTCACCTTACAACTAGCATATCATGACAAAACTAGATCTGAGCATCAATTCAATTTCCTCGGAACATTTTCAAAGTTTTTGTAAAAATGAACAATAAAGAAGCGACTTTGAATTTACCCTCGATTGAACTTATTATCTTCTTTTTCAGGTTTGTGATGAACTACAACGGGATGCAGATGTGGCGACACTTACCATCATGCCGATGGACAGATATCTATCAGTGAAAGCCAGACGTCTTGGAGATCTTCAGCTGCTAGCAACAGCTTGTCTGTTAGTGTCCTCTTAGCTTAAAGAGATGTGGGGCTTCCATGCTGACACGCTTGTTGAATATACAGATGACACGATAACTGGACAATGGGGAATACAGGTTTAGTCTTGATAACACACAAAAACTAAATAACCCCTGAGTGTAGTGTTTGTTGTCAGTTACAACATTAAAGAAGAAGAAAGAGACGGTGATGTGCAGGCAGATTGAGTCAACTGTGTGATACTGCACACAACTGTAATGTGACATCCCGATGATGACGATGAAATGCATGTGCCACTTCATGAACTTGCGGGTATACAACGGAATGAAGGACATGATGCTATACTTGACCAAATACGAAGAGCTGAAGAGGAAGCGCCCATCACAGTAATGATGCGGAGTGTGGCAGATCTTTAGAAAAACATGCAGCACTTGACAACAACGATAACGAACATACAAACACAAGTGGACTGGGTTGATAGTCGTTCAAAAATATTGTATGATGTTATAAAGATAATTGCCCAAGTGATTGCTCCTAACAGAGTTACAACTGCTACAGTTACAACATTACAACCATGTGATATTGCACACATCTGTAATAGTGTAATAGGACATCTCAATGGCAGATTATTGAGCACTACATGTACACAAAGACAATCCGTGTCACATGGGGTTAAAAAGTTTCACTCGATATCTACTTTTCGTGGAAGAAGGACAGTTCAGAAATTTACCCTCGTTTATTAATTACTTTGTTGGAAAGTTTGTGAATTTAGTGCCATAATATACTGGAGGATATACGCTAATGAAGTATAGCACCGGGGATAGAGTCCAGGCAGTTGATGAGAGGGGAAGATGGGAGAATGCAACTGTTTTGAGTACGTCCGATTCCGAAGATGGAGATATTACTGTGACATTTGATGGGTGGGCAGCCCTATTCAACTGCAAGGTATCTCCAAATTATGTGAGGAACAGGATAGCACCGGAAGTTTACAATCAGATTCCGAGTCACATGATTATTTCACTCAACGGTAATGGGACAATCCAATGATGGACTATTGGGCACTACACCAAGGCAATGGAGGGTCTTTAATTAAAGCTAAGCATACTAAGACAATGGGGAGTGCAGGTTTAGTCTTGATAATTACACACAAAAACTAAATAACCCCTGGGTGTAGTGTTTGCTGCAGTTACAACATTAAGACGAAAGAGAGGTTTAGTCTTTATAATTAAAATGTTTTGAGTACGTCCGATTCCGAAGATGGAGATATTACTGTGACATTTGATGGGTGGGCAGCCCTATTCAACTGCAAGGTATCTCCAAATTATGTGAGGAACAGGATAGCACCGGGAAGTTTACAATCAGATTCCGAGTCACATGATTATTTCACTCAACGGTAATGGGACAATCCAATGATGGACTATTGGGCACTACACCAAGGCAATGGAGGGTCTTTAATTAAAGCTAAGCATACTAAGACAATGGGGAGTGCAGGTTTAGTCTTGATAACACACAAAAACTAAATAACCCCTGGGTGTAGTGTTTGCTACAGTTACAACATAGAAGAAAGAGAGGTTTAGTCTTGATAATTACACACAAAAACTAAATAACCCCTATGGGTGTAGTGTTTGCTGTAGTTACAACATTAAAGAAGAAAGAGAGGTTTAGTCTTGATAATTACACACAAAAACTAAATAACCCCTGGGTGTAGTGTTTGCTGCAGTTATAACATTAAAGAAGAAAGAGAGGTTTAGTCTTGATAACACACAAAAACTAAATAACCCCTATGGGTGTAGTGTTTGCTGTAGTTACAACATTAAAGAAGAAAGAGAGGTTTAGTCTTGATAATTACACACAAAAACTAAATAACCCCTGGGTGTAGTGTTTGCTGTAGTTACAACATTAAAGAAGAAAGAGAGGTTTAGTCTTGATAATAACACACAAAAACTAAATAACCCCTGGGTGTAGTGTTTGCTGTAGTTACAACATTAAAGAAGAAAGAGAGGTTTAGTCTTGATACCACACAAAAACTAAATAACCCCTGGGTGTAGTCTTTGCTGTAGTTACAACATTAAAGAAGAAAGAGAGGTTTAGTCTTGATAATTACACACAAAAACTAAATAACCCCTGGGTGTAGTCTTTGCTGTAGTTACATTAAAGAAGAAAGAGAGGTTTAGTCTTGATACCACACAAAAACTAAATAACCCCTGGGTGTAGTGTTTGCTGCAGTTACAACATTAAAGAAAGAGAGGTTTAGTCTTGATACCACACAAAACTAAATAACCCCTGGGTGTAGTGGTTGCTGCAGTTACAACATTAAAGAAAGAGAGGTTTAGTCTTGATACCACACAAAAACTAAATAACCCCTGGGTGCAGTCTTTGCTGTAGTTACAACATTAAAGAAAGAGAGGTTTAGTCTTGATAATTACACACAAAAACTAAATAACCCCTGGGTGTAGTGTTTGCTGCAGTTACAACATTAAGACTAAAGAGAGGTTTAGTCTTGATAATTACACACAAAAACTAAATAACCCCTGGGTGTAGTGTTTGCTGTAGTTACAACATTAAAGAAGAAAGAGAGGTTTAGTCTTGATAACACACAAAAACTAAATAACCCCTGGGTGTAGTGTTTGCTGTAGTTACAACATTAAAGAAGAAAGAGAGGTTAAGTCTTGATAATTACACACAAAAACTAAATAACCCCTGGGTGTAGTGTTTGCTGTAGTTACAACATTAAAGAAGAAAGAGAGGTTTAGTCTTGATAACACACAAAACCAAATAACCCCTGGGTGTAGTGTTTGCTGTAGTTACAACATTAAAGAAGAAAGAGAGGTTTAGTCTTGATAATTACACACAAAAACTAAATAACCCCTGGGTGTAGTGTTTGCTGTAGTTACAACATTAAAGAAGAAAGAGAGGTTTAGTCTTGATAATAACACACAAAAACTAAATAACCCCTGGGTGTAGTGTTTGCTGTCGTTACAACATTAAAGAAGAAAGAGAGGTTTAGTCTTGATAACACACAAAAACTAAATAACCCCTGGGTGTAGTGTTTGCTGTAGTTACAACATTAAAGAAGAAAGAGAGGTTTAGTCTTGATAACACACAAAAACTAAATAACCCCTATGGGTGTAGTGTTTGCTGTAGTTACAACATTAAAGAAAGAGAGGTTTAGTCTTGATAATTACACACAAAAACTAAATAACCCCTGGGTGTAGTGTTTGCTGTAGTTACAACATTAAAGAAGAAAGAGAGGTTTAGTCTTGATAATAACACACAAAAACTAAATAACCCCTGGGTGTAGTGTTTGCTGTAGTTACAACATTAAGGGGTTGTTTGGAATGACAGGTGAGTCAGGGGTCAAAAACAAAATTTTTACCTTTTTGACCTCAGCACATGTGTATGTATGATCTGCCATACAAAAATTAAAAAAACAATACCTCAAAGTATCATTTTTAATGTTTTTGTCATAATCACGCTTTTCTACAAATTTCATCTGTTTGTACTGGGGCGTGTCTGTTGCCAGGTAGGCCTACATGACAGCATAGACACACGCTACAACCTTGAATAATAATACAGAATTGTGACGTTATATTCTTCTTAACCTATCTTAGAACTGCCTATTATTTCAATTGTTATACTGTTCTGGTTGGTTTATTGCATATACTGTATAGAAATTATGCAATATGACGTCGAGCATGACAGAGTCATCTTCATTCAAATAAAATTCAGGTACCCGTAAGGTACCACGGAGCAATTCGCAGACGATAATACAATAAAACAGATGAAAGGTATGAATGGTTGTGGAATCGAATTGCAGACCTGTCCTCTGTCACCTTAGAACTGCATCTCGTGAGGCAATGGTAGGTAATAAACCAACCGAACGGTATAACAATTGAAATAACAGCATGTCTTGGTCTCAATTCAAGATGTGCAATTTGGTCACACCTACTGCTGGCTGATTTATACTTCAACAGTTCCTCAAAGCTATATCAGAAAAGCCACTATCTCATTGTTCATTGGCCCGCAGTATGCGCCGCCTGGGCACTCAACTTTAGAATTGATGGGTATATGTGCCTACAAGCGTCGCGAAGTATAGGCGCATATCAGTACAAAACGTTGGGTCATTATGTACAATCAAAATGAAAAAGGGGTCATTGGGTATAATATTTTGAAAACTGAAGGTGCCTGGTCATCGGGTATAGTCGGCTTCAAAAGAGGGGCATATATTGACAGGCACATACCGTCACCTCTAAAGTTGATGCCCCCGGTGCTCGCATTATATTTTGTTCATGGCTCGGCATTTAAAACACCCACACATCACAAAAAGGGCAATGAAAAGTGAAAAGAATAGCTAATGATAGACCGGTCCCTCGCGATTAGTCGCGGACCCGAGCGACAATATAGTAAACACATCGAGTTTATAACACAAGTGACAGAAGTCGTGAATTATGGAGGGTTTCATTGAACTTCTACCAGCAAAATATGGAATAATACTAACACAAGACACCAATCGAGATGATGATACCAGCCATAATGGAAGGCTTGTATTTGACCTTCTTATGAATCCAATTTCGTGACGAGAAGTTAAAAAGGTAATGTATATTTCAAGAAATTTGGGTTCAAAATTCGTATCAGCTCGTATCATCAATTCCGTAAATATGGCGATAGAGGCACAACTTGACAATAAACTGAACTATTTAAACGTAAAGGACGACTGGATACACATAAATTTGTGTTTCCTTGCTGGCGGAATAGTTGCAAAACTCTTTTTTGTCAAAAAGTTGGACAATTTATGAATTATGATTGGCAAAATAGCTTAAAGGAAATAGACTTTTCCAACCATGTAAAACTACACTGGGTTGTTGACATGGTCGACATACATTAAGGCATATGCATGTTCCTAAAGTAGGAGGTAAGTACTATAATTAATTGTTTAAAGTGCTCAACATACCAGCAAAAGGTCATAGGGTCATCAGAGTACAGGGACTTTGTGAAATACTGGGTACAAAAAAAAAAAGTGCGTGAGCCGATATGCAACATCAAATATAAAAGCCGATTTACATAATTTCCCATGACCTTACAGAAGTGATCGTGCTCAAATATAAAACTATAGAGTTTGGTCCTTGATATGCACCATCAATTGTGTACTTGTGATCAATATTGCTAGGCAAACAATCACAGCAAACATGCCAAAATCCTCCCATTTCTCCTCCATTTACACACATATAAACCCATCCCTTAAAGAAGAAAGAGAGGTTTAGTCTTGATACCACACAAAAACTAAATAACCCCTGGGTGTAGTCTTTGCTGTAGTTACAACATTAAAGAAGAAAGAGAGGTTTAGTCTTGATAATTACACACAAAAACTAAATAACCCCTGGGTGTAGTCTTTGCTGTAGTTACATTAAAGAAGAAAGAGAGGTTTAGTCTTGATACCACACAAAAACTAAATAACCCCTGGGTGTAGTGTTTGCTGCAGTTACAACATTAAAGAAAGAGAGGTTTAGTCTTGATACCACACAAAAACTAAATAACCCCTGGGTGTAGTGGTTGCTGCAGTTACAACATTAAAGAAAGAGAGGTTTAGTCTTGATACCACACAAAAACTAAATAACCCCTGGGTGCAGTCTTTGCTGTAGTTACAACATTAAAGAAAGAGAGGTTTAGTCTTGATAATTACACACAAAAACTAAATAACCCCTGGGTGTAGTGTTTGCTGCAGTTACAACATTAAGACGAAAGAGAGGTTTAGTCTTGATAATTACACACAAAAACTAAATAACCCCTGGGTGTAGTGTTTGCTGTAGTTACAACATTAAAGAAGAAAGAGAGGTTTAGTCTTGATAACACACAAAACTAAATAACCCCTGGGTGTAGTGTTTGCTGTAGTTACAACATTAAAGAAGAAAGAGAGGTTAAGTCTTGATAATTACACACAAAAACTAAATAACCCCTGGGTGTAGTGTTTGCTGTAGTTACAACATTAAAGAAGAAAGAGAGGTTTAGTCTTGATAACACACAAAAACCAAATAACCCCTGGGTGTAGTGTTTGCTGTAGTTACAACATTAAAGAAGAAAGAGAGGTTTAGTCTTGATAATTACACAAAAACTAAATAACCCCTGGGTGTAGTGTTTGCTGTAGTTACAACATTAAAGAAGAAAGAGAGGTTTAGTCTTGATAATAACACACAAAAACTAAATAACCCCTGGGTGTAGTGTTTGCTGTCGTTACAACATTAAAGAAGAAAGAGAGGTTTAGTCTTGATAACACACAAAAACTAAATAACCCCTGGGTGTAGTGTTTGCTGTAGTTACAACATTAAAGAAGAAAGAGAGGTTTAGTCTTGATAACACACAAAAACTAAATAACCCCTGGGTGTAGTGTTTGCTGTAGTTACAACATTAAAGAAGAAAGAGAGGTTTAGTCTTGATAATTACACACAAAAACTAAATAACCCCTGGGTGTAGTGTTTGCTGTAGTTACAACATTAAAGAAGAAAGAGAGGTTTAGTCTTGATAATAACACACAAAAACTAAATAACCCCTGGGTGTAGTGTTTGCTGTAGTTACAACATTAAAGAAGAAAGAGAGGTTTAGTCTTGATAACACACAAAACTAAATAACCCCTGGGTGTAGTGTTTGCTGTAGTTACAACATTAAAGAAGAAAGAGAGGTTTAGTCTTGATAACACACAAAAACTAAATAACCCCTGGGTGCAGTCTTTGCTGTAGTTACAACATTAAAGAAGAAAGAGAGGTTTAGTCTTGATAACACACAAAAACTAAATAACCCCTGGGTGCAGTCTTTGCTGTAGTTACAACATTAAAGAAGAAAGAAAGGTTTAGTCTTGATAACACACAAAAACTAAATAACCCCTGGGTGTAGTGTTTGCTGTAGTTACAACATTAAAGAAGAAAGAGAGGTTTAGTCTTGATAATGTCACACAAAAACTAAATAACCCCTGGGTGTAGTGTTTGCTGTAGTTACAACATTAAAGAAGAAAGAGAGGTTTAGTCTTGATAATAACACACAAAAACTAAATAACCCCTGGGTGTAGTGTTTGCTGTAGTACAACATTAAAGAAGAAAGAGAGGTTTAGTCTTGATAATAACACACAAAAACTAAATAACCCCTGGGTGTAGTGTTTGCTGTAGTACAACATTAAAGAAGAAAGAGAGGTTTAGTCTTGATACCACACAAAAACTAAATAACCCCTGGGTGTAGTGTTTGCTGTAGTACAACATTAAAGAAGAAAGAGAGGTTTAGTCTTGATACCACACAAAAACTAAATAACCTCTGGGTGTAGTGTTTGCTGTAGTTACAACATTAAAGAAGAAAGAGAGGTTTAGTCTTGATAATTACACACAAAAAATAAATAACCCCTGGGTGTAGTGTTTGCTGTAGTTACAACATTAAAGAAGAAAGAGAGGTTTAGTTTTGATAATTACACACAAAAACTAAATAACCCCTGGGTGTAGTGTTTGCTGTAGTTACAACATTAAAGAAGAAAGAGAGGTTTAGTCTTGATAACACACAAAAACTAAATAACCCCTGGGTGCAGTCTTTGCTGTAGTTACAACATTAAAGAAGAAAGAGAGGTTTAGTCTTGATAATTACACACAAAAACTAAATAACCCCTGGGTGTAGTGTTTGCTGTAGTACAACATTAAAGTGCATTGACTTATTATTTATAGTGACAAGGGTCCCTCAATCACATAAAAAGACTGCTCATCAGATTGTGATGACTTCAAGAGAATTTTAAAGAAGAAAGAGAGGTTTAGTCTTGATACCACACAAAAACTAAATAACCCCTGGGTGTAGTGTTTGCTGTAGTACAACATTAAAGAAGAAAGAGAGGTTTAGTCTTGATACCACACAAAAACTAAATAACCTCTGGGTGTAGTGTTTGCTGTAGTTACAACATTAAAGAAAGAGAGGTTTAGTCTTGATAATTACACACAAAAACTAAATAACCCCTGGGTGTAGTGTTTGCTGTAGTTACAACATTAAAGAAGAAAGAGAGGTTTAGTTTTGATAATTACACACAAAAAATAAATAACCCCTGGGTGTAGTGTTTGCTGTAGTTACAACATTAAAGAAGAAAGAGAGGTTTAGTCTTGATAACACACAAAAACTAAATAACCCCTGGGTGCAGTCTTTGCTGTAGTTACAACATTAAAGAAGAAAGAGAGGTTTAGTCTTGATAATTACACACAAAAACTAAATAACCCCTGGGTGTAGTGTTTGCTGTAGTACAACATTAAAGTGCATTGACTTATTATTTATAGTGACAAGGGTCCCTCAATCACATAAAAAGACTGCTCATCAGATTGTGATGACTTCAAGAGAATTTTGTATCTTTTACTTCACAGCTAAGCCAGGCAAAAGTGAGCCACAGAACGGACAGCTATACCCTGTATTTCCACCCAAACGAATCAAAACTAATATGCCAGGCCTATACTACACCAGGACTGGCAGAGAGATTTAGGGTGACATACCCTGTCATTGACACCCTTTGGCAGCAATTCATGCACCAAGTTAATTTTGTTTAAAAGTATTTCAATATTAGGGCCTACACAATTATAGTGCATTGACTAAATCATTTTTAGTGACAAGGGTCCCTCAATCACATAAAAAGACTGCTTATCAGATTGTGATGTCTTCAAGAGAATTTTGTATCTTTTACTTCACAGCTAAGCCAGGCAAAAGTGAGTTACGGAATGGAGAGCTACACGCTCTATTTACATCCCAACCAGTCAAAATTAATATGCCAGGCCTATACTACACCAGGACTGGCAGAGATATTTTAAGGTAGCATACCCTGTCATTGATACCCTTTGGCAACAATTCATGTACCGAGGTAATTTTGTTTAAGTATTTTAATATTAGGGCCTACACAATCATAGTGCATTGACTTTTTTATAATAGTGGCAAGGTTCCCTCAATCACATAAAAAAGTCTGCTTATCAGATTATGATGACTTCAAGAGAATTTTGTATCTTTTACTTCACAGCTAAGCCAGGCAAAAGTGAGTTACAGAATGGAGAGCTAGACGCTCAATTTTCATCCCAACCAGTCAAAACTAATATGCCAGGCCTATACTACACCAGGACTGGCAGAGAGATTTAGGGCAACATACCCTGTCATTGACACCCTTTGGCAGCAATTCATGTACCGAGGTAATTTTGTTTATGTATTTCAATATTAGGGCCTACACAGTCATAGTGCATTGACTTATTATTTATAGTGGCAAGGTTCCCTCAATCACATAAAATGATTGCTTATCAGATTGTGATGACTTAAGAGAATGTTGTATATATATATTTTACTTCACAGCTAAGCCAGGCAAAAGTGAGCCACAGAATGGACAGTTATACCTTCTATTTTCACCCGAACCAATCAAAACTAATATGCCAGGCCTATACTACACCAGGACTGGCAGAGAGATTTAAGGTGACATACCTTGTCATTGACACCCTTTGGCAACAATTCATGTACCGAGGTAATTTTGTTAAAGTATTTCAATATTAGGATCTACACATTCATAGTGCATTGACTTATTATTTTTAGTGACAAGGGCCCCTCAATCACATAAAATGATTGCTTATCAGATTGTGACTTCAAGAGAATTTTGTATTTCTTTTACTTCATAGCTATGCCAGGCAAAAGTGAGTTATGGAATGGAGAGCTACACCCTCTATTTTCACCCAAACCAATCAAAACTAATATGCCAGGCCTATACTACACCAGGACTGGCAGAGAGATTTAAGGTAACATACCCTGTCATAGATACCCTTTGGCAACAATTCATGCACCGGGGATAATTTTCATGTATTTCAACATTAGGGCCTACACACTCATAGTGCATTGACTTATTATTTAAGTGACAAGGGTCCTTCATAAAAAGGACTTCTAGAAAAATGTGTTATGAAAATGTTACAAGCTTCATGGAACCATTCAAACTCAAACGGTAGTGTGGCTCTGAATGTGTCCCTTTACTTTTACAGTTTGATCTGTTTTTTCATCATGCATCATGCCTAAGAGTAAAAATAAGGGTCAGAAATCAAGATAATAATTTCATGGTGCTGATCCACCTGGTATCCCAAATAATGACAAAATGAATCATGAAGTGTCAAGGTATAGAGTTCTAATTTTGTAAAGACTCAAATCATCCTATGTCTCTTATTATGCAAGAACATTGAATTACTTAAAAGCTATTGACTGGATTTTCAGGAATGCAACTCATTTCAAGCAGGAGACAAAACAAGAGCAAAAATCAAGTCTGCCAAAGTTGACGAAACTGGGTGTTTGGATCAGTTTGCCCTCATGAGGCAGTCTGAGGCAAGGAGAAAGGTAAGGCTAATGAAAGTTACCTGTGTCACTTTTGAATAGTTGCAGCCCACTGTAAAAAGTCATTGTTCTCAAAATGGTTCTTTTGTTTTTTGCTGATTCATGAACTCTTCAATAAAATATTAGAATAATGCAGTGTATCATCTCATAGTAAAATCTGCATGTTTTTGTTCCACACATCAAGTTGGTGTACTCTGCTAATTTTCCTTTCATTTATTTCTTCTAAATGCCCATCATGCATACTCTAGCCATATACTGATTTGTCTTAATTTGTGTACAATTAATAGATTTTCCACATTTGATCTTTTCAGTGAACATACTGCATACTCCTCTGGCAGTGTAGTCACCACAAAGTCAGCCGAAAACCATAACTACAAAGATCTTCAAAAAGTTAACATTTTGATGTTAATTCCAAATTTGATAAGTTATGGATTGAACACATGGCATGTTTTAGTGATTAGTAGACGAGTTTACATATTAATACTTAATTTAATTCACTGAATCAGGACCATGGCACAAAAGTGATGAGCCTTGATGCCATCTTTGGCTTGAAACGATGGAAAAAGTTGAAAGGTAACCAATACCCTTAAACATGGTACCAAGGTTTTTGAGGATCAACGTGTTGTTGATGACTAGATGACGGCATACAAGACAAAGGGGAAAATAACCAATGCCTTGCAGGTTAGTCACTTATTCAGTATATCACCAAGAGAAAAGGGATATAAATAATGAGGAAATGAATCATCAATTAGTGTCAAGGTATAGAGTTCTAATTTGTAAAGACTCAAATCACCCCCTGTCTCTTATTGACTGGATTTTCAGGAATGCAACTCATTTCAAGCGGTAAACAAAACAAGAGCAAAAATCAAGTCTGCCAAAGTTGACGAAACTGGGGTGTTTGGATCAATTTGCCATCACGAAGTTCCATGGAGATTTTTCAGTCTGAGACAAGGAGAAAGGTAAGGCTAATGAAATTGTTTGTGTCTGTTGACATGCAGAAAATCATCATGCTGCCACGAATGCCTGGTATTAAGAACTGTGTCTTTACAAGGCGACTAGTCCAAATGCATGAAACATTCGCACTCCTAGGTGGACAGTCAACGTCATCTGATCCCGTGATAGGAGTTATATGGGATGAAAGTATGTCTGGAAGGAATGCTGATGATGTAGCCAGTGCATATGTGCATTTTATGAGATACCCAAAGTGTAGGGACAAGAAGAAATTTGTCTTCTACATGGACAATTAATTGTTCAGGACAGAACAAAAACTGGACAGGTTATACTGCAATGATCGATGAGGTAAACCGGCCAGGTGGTCCAGATGAAATCGTCAAGTATCTGGAAAAAGGGCACACATTTATGTCTGCAGATACATGTAGCTTCCATCATCAAGTCGAGTCAGGAATGAGAAAGGCAAAGAATGTGTATGACGGGCATGATTTGAAGCAAATCATAGACGAGACAGGTGTAGCTGCGCCAATGCAAGCATCCGATTTTATAATGTTCGAGAATGGTCTCAGTCTAGGTAATTTCACCAACAGACCTCTGCTAAGTTTACACGCGGTTCAACTCCACTGACAGCGTTCGAAATAGTGGTAATCCGGTTGTCCAAATTAACCAAAATGAGCGTCGGATAACCAAAATGAGGTCGCCTGTTATCCGGCGGACAACCAAACATTTACACACACAAAATATAGATATAAAAAAAGTACCTTTCATAATATTAAAACAGTCAAAAAACTGTTGGCTATGGTGTTCAATTCTTCATGTATATTGTTATTTTCGCTACATCTACATCGTGTACTCCCTAATTCTGTCCCCAAATACTAAATAAATAATCAACAAGTTCACAATATTTCGCACGCATGCATTGCATTGCGATATCGCCGACATGATGGGGAATTACCTGGTTGTTGATTTTTCATCGAGTCGACTCAGACCGCTGATGGTCTCAGCATTGGAGTCATCGAACTTTTTCAATCGATCGCATGCCTAGACTGCGACTCACTGCGTGACCTACGTGCAGTTTGTCAATCGGATTCATACCGTGTCACTGGGATGAGTTCTGAACATGTATTCATGGTGTTGGGGACTAAATTTTATTATTTATGTAAACCGAAAGTATTCATATATTTATGTTTTACGTTTTATTCTAATAATATACTACATGATTTAGTTATTAATATTATTATTATGATAAACAACAACAATTTTAAAAACAAAATCAATTAAGGAGATTTGTTGTGGTTTATTTACGGCCGCTATAATTATTATACTGTCATAGAGGAAAATTGGTCGCTTGGTTTGAGTCTACGTACATGCTGTTGTATTTTTGTTTCAGTCTGGTGTGAACTTTGACGTTGTAAACGAGCATAATTATTGAGGGAAATCATTTCCATGGTGAAATAGACACGTGCGCTACTTGGTACTTGTGTTGTTGCAAAATGGCGAAGCAGCCTTCACTCCATGCGTTCTTCGGCGGCGGTGCGGCCGGCACGAGTGATAGATCTAGTTCTAGTGCTTCTAAAAAAAGAGAAGCTGACACGATATACGACAAAACCAAGCGTCAAAGGAAATTTCTTCCAAAATGGCAAGAGGGCCGACCATGGCTCAAATATGATGAGAACACTGGATTGATGTCATGCACAACTTATGTTCATAATTCACACCAGCTAGCAGACTGTGATTCATCTTTTGTAAAGGGGACAGATTCGTTACAGTTGACATCCGTCACCAAACATGAAAAGAGTTTAAAGCACCGCCGCGAGCAATTAAGAATCTGTAAAAAATGGTAAAAAGTACGGACAACCAAAAATTGTGGCGGACAACCAAAAAGTCTTGCTAGGTTGTCCGGTGGACAACCTGGTTTTTTTTTCTTATTTCTAACGCTGTCCACTGATGTGGAAACTATCCATGGATGATATAACCTACAAACAGGGGGACTTTCTGAAGAAAAAACAGCTGCTAAAAAAAATCATGGACAAGAAAAAGAAAGGGCCAACATTTCCAGCTAAGAAGCAACCCAGAGGAATCACAGAAAGATGGCATCCTGACTAATTTGTTGAAATTTATGATAAAAAAGGGGGTTATTGGGTGAGACAGAGTTGAAAAATGGGGGTCAATAGCTGCAAATCTCTGTCACACATTATTAGTGAGTGCCCCCCCCCTCCATCTTCTTTATTCTCAGTAACTTGCACTTCAATGACGATGATCAGGCACCAGCGGCTGATGATGCAGATTGATCACTTCCAAACAGTCTTTCAAGCACAGTATAACTTGCATTGTGAGATATCTGTTGATGAAACTATGGTGCGCTTCAAAGGACATCACTTAAAACAGCCGTTATAACAAACGCAAGGGATTTATTTGACCATTGTGTGGAGAACATGGAAAGAGACGTAGCAGACGACAACACCTGCCTGCACTTTCGTCGCAGTTTTTATTATGTCGATGACGTCATAAGAGGACGGGAGCGAAGCTTGATCAAAACTGTATCAGGAACAAGAGCAATTCACAGCATCATGTCAATTGAAGGGGATTTCCACAGAATCAGAAAGCGGGATCTCAGTTGCTTCTGCATAGCTTGCAGAGAAGAGGCATTTTGATGAGTGTATCAGCAAGGAGTATGCGCAGATGTGAGATGACGTCACTTTGTGCAGAGATGGTCATGTCAAAGGTAAAAAAAATACATTCTGTATCCATTATGCTCATCACCTAGTTGGCTTACAGTGAGGAAAGCATTTCCTGAGAATGAAGTCAGGAATGAGAAAGGCAAAGAATGTGTATGACGGGCATGATTTTAAGCAAATCATAGACAGACAGGTGTAGCTGCGCCAATGCAAGCATCCGATTTTATAATGTACGAGAATGGTCTCAGTCTAGGTAACAGACCTCTGCTAAGTTTACACACGGTTCAACTCCACTGATATGGAAACTATCCATGGATAACATAACCTACAAACAGGGGGACTTTCTGAAGAAAAAACAGCTGCTAAAAAAAAAATCATGGACAAGAAAAAGAAAGAGTCAACATTTCCAACTAAGAAGCAACCCAGAGGAATCACAGAAAGATGGCATCCTGACTAATTTGTTTAAATTCATGATAAAAAAGGGGGTCATTGGGTGAGACAGAGTTGAAAAATGGGGGTCAATAGCTGCACATCTCTGTCACACATTATTAGAGAGTGCCCCCCCCCCTCCCCCCGGTCTTCTTTATTCTCAGTAACTTGCACTTCAATGATGATGATCAGACACCAGCGGCTGATGATGCAGATTGCGATCGTATGTTCAAACTAAGGCAGATCATTGATCACTTCCAAACAGTCTTTCAAGCACAGTATAACTTGCATTGTGAGATATCTGTTGATGAAACTATGGTGCGCTTCAAAGGACATCACAAAACTAAGTCCAATTAAAAGGGTTTTTCAAATTATGGACTCTTGCGGACTCCCATGCAGAATTTTCAGGTCTACACTGGGAAACAGGAATCAGACAGCCCTAAGAAAGGAATAGCAGCTAGAGCTGTGAAGTTATTGTGTTCAGCAGTGAAGAACAAGAGCCACCGACTTTACATGTACATAGATTGTTTTTTCACTAGTATTGACTTGTTCTGTGATCTTGCCGAGGACAAAATATTTTGCTGTGGAACCATGCATACAAGAGATTCAGAAACACTTTCCCAAGGAAGATTTGAAAAAGGCATCCTCTCAGGGAAAGAAGGTTATCCTTGAGCAAGGAAAAAATGCTTCATGACCAATGATAAAAACATGACAGCCACAGCCACAACTAGTTAGAGACAATGATGGATAAGAGAGGCACAGCAGGCCACATTATGAGGAAGATTGAAAAATATGTAAGTCTGTTAGGATTTTAAAATTTTCTGAAACAAGCTTGTAGCCTGTTTTCCACGTCCTTTGTTGTACATACCCTGGACGGGTTAAGATGCAACAATATTTTCAAGACTTGTCGTTCGAGAATCTCCATGTTTTTTCCTGTACATACTTACATGTTTCATTATTTCTATTTTACATTTAGGGAACCAGCAGACAAAGAAAAAGATCAAGTTCGACCTCAGTGTAAACAGCATCGGCTTTGCTGCCAAGATCAGGGAAGAGTTTCCAAGTCTGGGGAACATTCCCTTTGAACTTCTAAGATGCAGTTCTGCTAGGACAAAGTGGACATTGGAACTGCTGCCAATTCATGCGAACTGCCCCCGAGAGATAAAGGCTTGGGGGGGGGGGTATGGGCAGATCGTGTCTGTATATAAGACCTTTGTATTTGGTGAGTATGACTAAAGATAGCATACCAGTACATGCCTTTCATACTTCATTTATTCACATTGGGACATTTGTACATTGTACAGTAGAGACAATGACAGAAAATCAGAAGAGAGGCACAGCAGGCCATATTATGAGGAAGATTGAAAAATGTGTAAGTTTTAAAAAAATTGTAAAAATTTCTTTGGGATTATTAATTCCAGTACGTATTCAGTATGTATATATATAACAAACCTGGCTAATGTATTCAAGCAAAGATTCTGTCCGACTATTCAACCATTTTCTTGACCAACCAGTAGAGACAACGACAGACCACAGATATTGGAACAGAAGAGAGGCACAGCAGGCCATATTATGAGGAAGATTGAAAAATATATGGAAGGTTTTTTTTAAATTTCTTTGGAATGATTAATTCAAGTACGTATTTAGTGTGTGTATCAAAAAAAACTGTATACATATATATGATGACTATAGAGCCTATATATATGTAAGTGCCAGACTCATATTTACCTGACAATGTATTCTGCTATACATTTGCCATCAATTAAAATTAAAGCATAATTTATGGAAGATGGCATGTACATTGTATGAGGTCTACAAGGCAGATAATCCTAACTCAATCAAAATCAACCGGCAACTACTGGAATCCATTGCTGACAGAAACTGCAAGGCAACATCCCCTCGTGTTTCTTTCCCCAATTGAAGAGGAGAGGAATATTATAGAGAAGTGCTTCATGAAGGTATGGGTGGGAAGAAGGTTGTACATATACTGTCACTGTACAGGAAGTATGAATTCAACTTTTATTTCAGCACGATTGATGAGAAGCGTGACAGTGGGATACAAGAAAGTGGGTGCAATTATATGTGCACCCTGTGCCATGTTTATTCAGTGTCAGTGCAGTTTATTCATCCAGATAACGTACTTGATCCATACAAGTTAAATCTTCCAACAAGTAACATGTGCGCATGTATAATTCGATTACCAGTAATGGCTGATGAAGACCAATTTGAAAGTAAGATCATGAATGCTATATCATTCTTCAGGGCAGAGCAAAAGCACCTACAGGAGCAAGTATGACTACTTTGAGGCCCTAGGGCAAAATGCAGCAAAGGTCAACAAGCATGAAGAGACCTACAAGGCCGGGAACTGCCTAGGTATATTCGGATGAAGATGCCGATTACCACCACACTCCAGCAAAAACATCAGATTCTGCTAAAACCATTGTTCTTCAGAAATCTGAAGATCCAACAATCATCACTCCAATAGATGTGACGGATGATATTTGCCCCTATTTTGGAGTAGACAAGACATGCTGCAAAGGTATTCACTGGCCATACACAGACACTATTGCCAAGGCACTGCAGGAGCTTGATGATAATACTGAATCCAACCATTCAGAACTAGGCCTTTGATGTAATGACCCTGATGTCATATTGAGAGCCACCATCAAAGATGGAGCAGATGGGCTGGGTTCTGTATCTCAGTTTAAGGAAAAGGCCGACTCATATTTACCTGACAACGCATTCCGCTATACATTTGCCATCATTAAAGTAGAAGCATTCATGGAAGAAGACACATACATTGTATGAGGTCTAAAAGGCAGATAACCCCAATTCAATCAAAATCAACCAGCCACTGCTGGAATCCGTTGATGACAAAAACTGCAAGGCAACATCCCATCTGTTTCTTTCCCCAATTGAAGAGGAGAGGAACATTATAGAGAAGTGCTTCATGAAGGTATGGGTGGGAAGAAGGTTGTACATGTACAGTTAGTATGAATTCAACTTATACTTCAGTATGATTGATGAAAAGCGTGACAGTGCTGAGAGTGGGATACAAGAAAGTGGGTCCAATTATATGTGCACCCTGTGCCATGTTTATTCAGTGTCAGTGCAGTTTCATCCAGATGATGTACTTGATCCATACAAATTAAATCTTCCAACAAGTAACATGTGCGCATGCATCATTCGATTACCAGTAATATGGCTGATGAAGAACAATTTGAAAGCAAAATCATGAATGCTATATCATTCTTCATGACAGCTAGAGCAAAAGCACCTACAAGAGAAAAGAGGACTACTTTGAGGCATGAGGGCAAGATGTGTTGCAAAATCCACCAAAGGTCATCAAGCTTAAAGAGACCTACACGCAGGGAACTAGGTATATTCGGATGAGGGCGCTGATTACCACCACACTCCAGCAAAAACATCAGATTCTGTTAAAACCATTGTTCTTCAGGAATCTGAAGAACCAACAACCATCATTCCAATAGATGTGATGGATGGTATTGCCCTTATTTTAGAATAAAGCTTGGGTGTGATTTTCATGAGTTTGAGTATTTCTGTATATCTTTCCACATGACCGAAGTTGTATCGCCATGTGTTACATCATTCCTACTTTCAGATATCATATGCAAACAGGAATTTATTCATCTTCAGATGTAAAACCAACGCTGCATCATCATAAGCTATTTGCCACATCACCCACACCACTGTCATTCAGCGACCATGTGGCTATTTCAATCGATGGCACCGTAGAGAAGGTTCGTTGAAAAACCCGCTCCAGCCAATGTGAATGCTTTTATAGTGCAATGGCCCCAAAAACCAAGCGAGGTCAACAAACCCGTAGTGTACGGAACGTATCCATGCAGGATGACCGTGGGCAAAACTGCCCATTGATACCCTTGGATTCCGCGTCTGTAAATTCGGTGGAATCTGATGAAGATGGCGATGTTCAAGCTGGCGGTTTGAGCAATTTGTTACATTCCCTCCCCAATGATGCAAGTCCCCAAAGTAGAGGCGATGTGAGGTATTCCTGTTACCTTTCAACAGGTGATGCATCATTAACCGAGGACAGAACTTGACAGCCCCATCAGACACTTAAAACAAGAGTCAACAAGACAGCTACTCCAAGAAGAATATACTATACGGTGTGTCATAATTGATGTCCCTCACTGCCTGGGGTGATAGTAGTTATTAGGGAGTTATTACAGGAGTCAATCAATTTGATACATTGCAAACAATCATCTAATTTTCGTCTTGCATCTGTACGCTGTATCTCAGCTTTTAGATCATCAAAATTCACTGAACTTTCGCCAAGTTACACCCATTTTTATGGACTAGTGAATATTATCTAAACGGAAGTAGAAGATTATCGATTGGACCTTTTAAAATGGCTCCTGGAAACTGTTAAGATTCAACTGAGCTGAAGCTGAAAGAAAGGTTGCTGTAAACTTAAAACATAAAGTTAAAATGTTTAAGGGGATACTACACCCCTGGCCAATTGTGTGCCTATTTTTGAAAAAAAAAAAAAAATTATAGCACATTGGTGACAAGTAAGATATGTATATTATAGGGACAACTACTGTACTGAAAATTCAGCAACTCTAAGCAAGTAGTTATTGATTTATTGATCAAATATTGGTTTTCCCTCATTTTTGACTGTAACTCCACAACTGTTGTCTGTGCTGAAATAAAATTTCCAGTGCAGTATTTGTAGTCCTTGCCCCTATAATATACATATCTTACTTTTCCCCAATGCGCTATAATTTGTGAGAAAAATGCAAAAATAGGCACACAATTTGGCAGGGGTGTAGTACCCCCTTAAAGAGATTTGTGAACTATTGGGGAGAAGTGTGAAATGGGTAGATTGACGGTGGATATTTGAAAAACGACCTGGATCCACTTTGTTTAGGACCAAATGGATCAGGGACAAAAACCAATGTTTCCACTGTAGATAAGATATGGATCCAAGCACTCATAAGCGGCAAAGTGGACAGAAGTCAGAGTTACTGGGTCGAATGTGTGCACAATGTATTTGAAAAGTATGGTACCAGTAACAATAATTTCTAAGATTTGGACAATAATTGTGAAGAAAAAAATATATAAATCCTTTTTTTCTTGCATTATTTCATCGGTAAATATACGGAGGGACATCAATTATGACACACCCTATATGAAAGGCCTAAATGCTCACATTACCAGACATAAAAGGGTATTAATTGTGCCTGAAGAAGGCAGCGACCAATTTAGTAGTCCCTTGGTCAAAAGTACAAGTTTCGGAAATATGGAGAGATCGGCATACAACAAGCTGTTGGACGGAAAGGGTAGTAAGAATACACTATGAAAGGCCTAAATGCTCACATTACCAGACATAAAAAGGTATTAATTGCGTCTGAAGAAGGCAGCGACCAATTTAGTAGTCCCTTGGTCAAAAGTACAAGTTTTGGAAATACAGTCTAGAGATCAGCATACAACAAGCTGTTGGACGGAAAGGGTAGTAAGAATATACTATGAAAGGCCTAAATGCTCACATTACCAGACATAACAAGGCGGTTCTCGAACCACAAGTCTCGCCTGCTTTCGCGATCGCTTGTTTTTGAGCTTTTGTTGCCAATCTAATCATTATTATACATCATGTTTTTAATATTATAATTTTGCAGATTCCCCAACAAAAGGTGCAACAAAAGCATCTGCAGCTGCAAGCAAAGCACCAGAATGTAAGAGAGAGATGTTGAAAGGTATTATACACTTTACTGTTGTGATATTCAGGATTTGTTAGCTGCATGATTATTGAACTCTGTGTTTTTGTATTGTAAAATTGAGTTTAAGGATGTTGGGTACATAAACCCAAACATAAATAAACACATTAACACAAAAGCTGTGTAGAGGGCAAAATGGCTGGAAATTCGAACATTATGGTCAATTAGATCATCAGATGTAATTGATGTTGTTGTCAATCATTATGATGCCATCATGTTTCTGCTTACCAGTGTTCATAATATTATTATTATAAAAGGTACAATACTTGACTGTTGTGATATTCAGGGATTTACTATGCTATCAGCCTGCTTATAGAACAGCAACAACACAGGGAAAGACAAGAGTAGGCCTATATAGTGCTGATGTGGAATGTATGATATTCCAACTTGAAAATGTTGGAGAACAATGTCAGTGGGCAAAATTGCTGTATTTGACTCCCAAAGCGACAGAAAGAAACTGTACAGGCAAAAGATCTTTCAAATAGGTAGCATTTGTACATGGTAGATAAGCTGATTTGTTAGTTATAGGTATTGTAAAATACAAAAATTACAAAAATTACAAATATCATTGTGTTCGAAATGAACAAAATGTACAATAATTATGTATTGTAGTCCAAGTTGAGAATATCTTGGATAACAATTTCTTCAGGGCAAAATGGTGAACATATGGTCTCCTCCTGGCTGGTTTCCTGGTGGTGCCACTGTATTTTAGACCGAACATGTCTTCAATATGAGAAGGATACTAGTACTGTTTCTATACAGGACATCATGTGTTGATATGGTTGTTTTGTTTGTTTCATTTCAAAAACAGGAAAAGAAAACAAGAGACATGCAGAAGCAAAGAAAGCAGCTGAAGCAGAAGAGAAGGAAGCAGCTGAAGCGGCAGGATACAGCAGTGATTTACGTAAGAGTGGATAATTAAGAATATTATTAAAGTGATCAGGATATAATGATCCCTTGCATTGTATAAAATCAGCAGAAAGACACATAATTTTGTGTGGGTGGAAAAATCTGGCATGACATAAAAAAAGGTATTAATTGCACCTGAAGAAGGCAGAGACCAATTTAGTAGTCCCTAGTACAAGTTTCGGAAATACGGAGAGATTGGCATACAACAAGCTGTTGGACGGAAAGGGTAGTAAAACACTATGTGCCGCTAGAGGCAAGTGTTAAAAGTGAAATGAATTATAAGCATTGTTAAGACCCTATTATCTGGCCAAAATTGCACATAAGCCATAAACCATCACTAGGTTGTACCAAGAAACAAAGGAGACAGCAACATACTATGGTGGATAACCCACATAAACTGACCGCTGTACAGTTGAAGAATATGTCCACATGTGAGAATGAGGTTCCTCTCATTAGGGTAGATGCTAAGCAGAAGGGCATTGAGCACTACACACTGTTAACGTGCTGTATATGTGCGTTGTCACTTTGTGCTTCAGAGTGGACAAACTGAAGTAAGGCTTTAAACCTATATTAAATAGGAGGTATACATTGCATGAAAATATTATATGTTGATATAGTACACAGTGTAAGTTAATGCACTGATGAATAAATGAATAAGTGTGCATTCTCATGGCAAAATGCAAAAAAAAAAGTTATTCACTGGACCGCGAATGCAACTATTCTATGTCTCATCACAAGATCCCATCAGCCATCAAGGTCAAGCTAGTCACACATTCTATAACACCACTATTCATCATTGGAACGCTTTGCCAAAGGGAATCAAGCAAGTTAATAAAATCAACACTTTCAAAATTTTAGTCAAAAAACACCTTGCTGGTCAAGCTAATTAATGTGAGCTGGTCTCACTTCATGTGCAATATTTTGTGTTGGTGTTTCATATTTTTGTCATCAGTGTTCTTTGCTTTCCCCTCCCCTCATATGTTTAAGGACCCCAATGGAAATAAGCTTTTCTTTTGAAAAGCTTTTTGGCTATCCTTGGTACTCTGCTGTTTTATAATGTTTTTATAATGTTTTATCATCTTAATGTGTTGTTTTTAAAAATGTGTACATCTTATATTATTGTTGATTGTCTATTTATATGTAAACATTGTAATTTCTGAGTACCGAATAAAATCAAATCAAATCATGCATGTTGATGGTATAGAAATGGCGAGGGAGTTCTGTCAACTCTGAAGCAGGCTGCAACAAATCAAAAAGATACCCTGTACTGGACAGAAGATTACTTTGGTAGACAGCTTGGACATGATGAATGAAACCTTTACACTCATTGCAAGAAGAGCCAGCAAACCTAGATCTGTTTGACAAGATGATGTCTTCATGTTTGGAGACAATCATTGTTGTACTAGAACGCCAATACCAGCGTTATTTCCAACTTGATATTACAGAGGAGGGAGACAACTAAAATACCCCCAAAATGGGCTGAAAATCAATTCTGAAATCATGTGAAAAATCACACCCCTGAAGATATGAGCATAGACTGTATAATTAATTTCTTCTCTTTTAAAAACAATTGATATTGTCACATGTTTGATTTAATCACGGGTGTGAGTGACCTCTATTGAAAAAAGAGGAACTTTGTTCAAAAAAAGAGGAAAAGCACTGAAATATGCTCAAAATGGACTGAAAATTAAAGAAAAAGCTAAAATTTTGCCTCAAAGAAATTTCCAAAAAAGAGGAGATTTCACACATTAATTCAACCTGTTGTTTCAATTCATGTGTATATCCATTATATTATAAACCTCTATTTCATTTTTGTTTCTTTTTTTTTCAAACATTTGAAGATGTCAAAAAGAAGATACATAGCTTCAGAACAAGCTATATGAGAGAGAAGAATGCCATATCCGCATCAAAAAATTGGAGCAGGGGTAGTTCGCTTGTTTGTTCTTGAGGGGGAATTGCAAGGAATTGCAAATCTGGGAGCTGCGCATCAAGTAAAAAAAGATGGAAATGGGAGGGATATATGTCTTTCATGCGGTCACATGTCACATCAAAGCAGGGTATGAATTCTTTGCCCGGATTCTTTTATAACTGACATTTTACACTGGGTAATATACACAAGGCTATGTGCACACTTTTGACTTTTAGGAGTACTAGACCCAGTATTCAAACAAAATGAATTCCGATTTCGATATAACTGGGATGATTTAGATATAGATTACTTTTTAGGTGAAGATAACTGGACTGACAACAGCAATATTGGTGAAAATTGGATTTCAAGTTCAATTTCAGCAGCAACGTTCAGCCTGCGCTGGTAAACATTGTGAAGCCAACTCCAAGTTCAACCTCAGGTTCAACCACGATTTGTTTCTTTTATAGATCATGCCCCGTCTAGATAATTCAGTTGTGATACCTCCCTTGAGGGTTCTCACGTGTGATGTGTGTAATGAATACAAAACGGCCAGCAGAAAGGAGATGACTGAAGCACAAGAAGCGGAACACAAGAAGAAGCTCTCCTGCCCCCTATGCACCTACTGGACAATTAGACTCTCAAAACTAATGAAGCATAAAAGAGTTAAACATCCCACACCTAATGCTGCCCTGTATCGTGCACCGGTGGCAAACGATGAAGTCCCTTGGGCGGAGTACCGCGAAGGATTCGTACCAGCAGCGGGGGCCGACCCCATGTGGGTCCCCGCTGGGGCCGAAGCGGAGGCAGAAGAATTATTCGATGTCTATCCAGAGATACCAGCAGCTGTGCCTGAGAATCCTTGTCCAGCTATGCCAGAAAATCCGCGCCCAGCTGTACCAGATAATCAGTATTTTGACCCCTTGGGGCTGGAAGCCCTTGGGCTGGCACCAGTTCCGCCCCACAGGTAGCAGCGTACTTCATCACAATTCACCAAAGAATTCCTGGACATTATCATGGCAACTGTTGACTTTGAACTTTCGGTAAAGATGACACGACACTGTTTCATCCAAAGGTTTTTGATTGTTTTCAGAAGTTCATTTGATCAGAGCTGTGTTTTTCTCTTGGATGTGAAGGCCTAACTTGAGACCTGATCTACAAGATTCAATGCTCACAATAAGAGTGAATTGGGAATGGCACCAAGTCTGATGCATGATGTCTGGAAATTATGCACGCCAGCTTTTCCATGAGGAAAATGTGGACATTAGGAATGGCGCTAAGTCTGATGATGCCTGGAAATTATGCACGCCAGCTTTTCCATGAGGAAAATGTGGACATTAGGAATGGCGCCAAGTCTGATGATGCCTGGAAATTATGCAGCCAGCATTTCCATGAGGAAAATGTGGACAGGTTGTTAGCAATGATCCCAAGATGCTGACAGGAAGATGACCTTACGCACTGTATTTCAGAAGATACAATTTATTCGGAAGCTGCACAGGTTGACCAGTCCGCATGAGATATTTCCTGAATGGTTATGCAATCAGCAGTAGAGATGGGCGAATTGTTGAAGAGAACCTTTTGAATATTGAATTCTATTTCTAGACCTGTGAAAAAGAGGGCGCTTTGACGCTTCTTTTGACACCCTGTATAATTAGAGAACATTTACATTTTGTTGAATGGCGTAACTGTTACCATCAGTGGCGGCGCCAGGAATTTTTTTTCCGAGGGGCACTGAGGGGACAAAGTGAATTTCGGGGGGCAAAATCAAACAAATCAAATTACCGGAAAAGGTGAAATCTTCTTAATTTTGGGTTTTGCTGGGGAAACAGGGGCACGAAGTTCTGACTGGGGGCATTCTTCCATCCCACCTGCTATACTTATAATTTTACAGCTTGATGACGCTGACTTCAAAGTCAAAAGCCAATCTGTTGAAGGATCCCTCTACCTAGTCAATTGGTAACTGTACTTGCTACATAGGTAAGACAGGTGCATCATGTAAACATTACGCTGCAGTGCTGATACATTAACAACATTTCATCATACTACTTCACCCCTGAGAATGACCCAAAGATGAGAGCCACACTTCTCAGGATAGCTACAGGTAATTAAGGTGCGTGGTATAATTTAAAACCAATTTGTATCACAATTCATGTGACTAAAAGTTAAAGGTGGTTTGTTCCGATCGTTGTCTCATCCCCACATCATAACAGGAAGTATAATACATTTGGATGTAGAGTTTTTTGTAGACCGTTCATATTTTTCTCATAATAAATCTGAAATTTTACCTGAGTGCAATTATTTACACAAAGTAATTGAGCATACACATAAGCTTTAAGAGGATTAAGTGGTGAGGGCATCAAAGCTGGCAATCATATCCACGCGAACTTGGCTTTCAGACCAATGGATCACTTACAAGTGTCTTCAATGTGCACTGGCTGTATGTAGCAATTGGCACTGTTCATTTGCAGATTTATGTATCCACATCTTCTTTATCATCATCAATACAGCACATCTTTTTGACTGCTTCAACACCAGTCACACAAGTATCAACACAAGCCAAAAGGCTTCAACACCAGTCAAAAAGCTTCAGACGATTTAATTCTTTGAACTTATCCTTACGAAGTAGGTCCTCTACCATATAATGATTTGCAGAACAGGGTGGCTGAGAACAATCACAGGTATCCAAGTACGGGATATCACATGACTGATAGAAGAGTGAATTACTCCTGTATCAAAGAGACACCTATTTAATGAATATATGGTATACCAGTCTTCCAGATGTCCAAGTTAAGTTTGAAGCTGCTTGAAGACCATGTGTTGCCTCAAATATGTGCACTATGGGCAGGTTCCGGGAGTAGAGAATTAGAGGAAGCGACCCAGCCTAATAAACACTGCAACATTGGATCATTTTTTGATGGCCACAATTTCCTTCATCATTGAAGATGTCCAATAAAGATTAAAGATACAAGACAAGACAAGACAACAGGCAAAGATTCATAGTAGTTATTTAGTAAAGGAGAACTCACTCACTTCTCAAAATAATGTGCAACACATTCTGCATATTGCATTCTACATTATAAAAGTTTGCCCTTTCAATTGATATAACAGTTATAAGGGTTCAGTATTTAAGCAAAGTACATCTTAAATAAAATGGCATTTAAATCTACACAATAAATTATATATGCAATCTACAAAATCAGAGAAAAGATCTGAAAGTGAGACTGTGAATTCATTGCACATGTATATATAATTGCGAAGTTCTTCCGTGGTGTTTACGAGTTAGGCTTAAAAAACAATTGTTTGACTGGCGTAACCCGATCTACCCTAAAATTAGGCCAGATCATAACTTTTTTTTTTTTTTTTTTTTGGCCAAAAACAAATACTAAATTGAACAAAATTAATAAATTTAAAAAAAGAAAAAAGTTCAAAAGCCTTTTATCAAACAAAATTTACAGCTTAAAAAGGTTTTTTTTTAAATCCCGACCTACCTACCCTACAATTTTTTTATGTTACGCCAATCAAACAATTTTTTTAGGCCTTACTTCAGTACTCAAAGTTAGACAACAAAATTTGTATGCCTCAAAGGTGCCACACATTTTGTTTTGCTGTGGGCATTCATCTCCCGAAAAATTTACCAGTTCAACCCCCTTTATTTTTGTTCTTTTATAGAATTCTCAGTAAAAATCTGTTTTAGAATTTGTTGGAAGAATTATGACTGGTACTTTATATTTAGTCAAAAATATTTCAGTATGTGCATGAGAATGTAGGTCCCACGCTTATTTTGACTTTGACCAAAGTTTGAGTCCGAAACCAAAGTGAAAAAAAACCAACACAATATGCATTGGATTTTAAAATCTTCGTAAGCTTTGAGACATACTATTTTTGGGCCTTAGAGCAGAAATGTAATTTACTCTTTCCCTCAAGTCCAGGATCGGTCCTGGCCATATATCCAGGGGTCCCAGGTCAAGCACAAAGCTATTCCTGGTCAGAGAGGTTATGATCATGAAAAATCACTGGGAGAAATCTACAGAATTATTATTGCCAAGAGTGTCGTCATTTGTGTTTCATAAGCTTTGAGCATCATGGTGTACCTGTTTTAGGCAAGTGCTGTTCTTCAAAGCCCAAAACAACCCTATAAAATGCATGTGGGTAACTGAACCAACTGATTTGTAGTTGACACACTCATATCCTACACAGGCAAAATTCTGCAGAAAAAATTGTCGTCTGCATCATAAACTGTCATATCTCAAAAGGCTGCCTTGTGTGACTTTTTTTTTATTAGTGTCACTAATTGTGATGAGATACGCTGTAAAATTAACTTCATCTTCATATATTAATTTTGAGGTATTATCACAATTATAATCTCACATCCGCTTTATAAAAAAGGAATATGCTGAATTATATAAAATAAGAATATCATTAAATACACCAATGATGATCAAAAATCACACAAGGCAGCCTTTTCAAATGACAGTATGTGATGCAGACAACAAATTGTCCTGGTAGAGCTTCCAACCTTCGTAACCCTCTTGAGGGAGAGCGTGGCGCAATGGTTAGGGTACTTGCCTTTAGTGCATGAGGTCCCGGTTCGATTCGGCGGTGGCGATTTGCTGGGATATTGACTTGGAAAAAAAAAAAAAAAGTCCGAAATTAATTGGCAACTTCTGTAGATTAAATTCAGACTTCCGCTCTCCCCATGGTTCATTTAGAATTGGGTAAATGAATTATGAAAGTACTCAAATCCTTCGGAGGGGACGTTAAGCCGTCGGTCCCGTGTACAGAGAGCCATACCTGTACATGTATCTCGCAGCCAGTTTCGAAAAGAGTAGGGTGTTAACCCCTGACTGTTCCCTAACCCGTCCCGGTGTTCAAATGGACCCCAATGGAAATAAGCTTCAATAGAGGCTTTCTTGGGTTATCCAGGGTTGTCAAAACCTGAACAAATCAAATTAAAACCCCTGAGCACTACCTGCTGATCTAACATTGCCTTTGATTGGTCACAATTACATGATATCTTCATTTTATTAACCACAAGAATGGTAAATAATTCACCCCAATTTTTTTTGCGTGGTGAAATAATTCTAACAATGTTGCTGATTGGTCCAATTGATAATGAAAACTTCTTTTTTAACCAATAGGAAGGTAGTTCTCATGGGGTTAAACCCTTTTCAATATTCTCAAGACTGAAGTTGAATTTGCACGCAATCGCTGTGCAACAAGTGATTGATTTTTTACCAATGAGGTAGCATGCTTTTCTCAACGCATCAAAATGTGGGCAACTTCATATGTCAAAACCAATTTCTCGTCGCTCAGCGAAGGAGTATCAATTCTAAGTATTGACTCTAATTGTTTTCTTCAATATCTTAGTAAAATCAGTCCAAAATACAGAAACTCAGTACCAGCTGGCAGCTCTATCTTAGTTATTCAAAATGATCACCTTCTCTTGACTCAAGCTTGTGCCCTCTGTACACAAGATTTTCCCCCTATTTAACATACAATATGACCCTGAGACCTATTTCAAATATATACAATACAAAATAAATAACAATGATTTCATATAATACTATCTCACTGGCTGCTGCTTGTGCTTGCATCTTCTCTTAGTTCTTCTGTCCAGTGACTTTCTCCAGATTCTTGAGGATCCTGGGGGAAAAGACACAAATAAAATCCAAGTACAACAGTTACACATTCATTTCATATTGCACCTTTTCACAGCAGGCTCAGAATTTCGGCGAGAATCCGCGAATCGATTCTCGCAAAGATTCTCGTAAACATTCCTCGTCGATTGTCATCTATACCGGAAGTGTCCGGTACTCAAGGTCATTTGCATCACAACCCAGCTGAAGACTGAAGGTTTCAGTCGCAACGTCGGTTCGTCCGTCAAAATAGGTATGTCTGGTTGACCAGATTTAAATTAAATCTTAATTTCAACATACCCAGATGAATGAGAGTCTACACAGTTTGATTCAGAAGGAATACGGCAAGGATTGCCTAAAACTAACAAAGGACCTTGAGAAAACGGCGAGGAAAGTAGCGAATTATCGCAACCATTTACGATTCAACCTCCGTTGTTTACAGGCAGATGTGATACCCCGTAGCGCGAAACTTAGCTCTAATATCAAAGGATCGCGTGCGGATAAGATTATTCACAGTGCGGAACGTAAATAGCTAAATGAGAGAGTTAGACAGGTTAATTATACCATCAAAAATCTAAACAACAAGAAATCTGACATTTTCCGCGAATTGGGTGATCGGTTACCAACGGAGATACACAACAGGGTCAGTCAGTTCACGGAGCATGCGCAGTTAGCACAACACGAAACAACAAAATCTAGACAGGTAGAGAAATTCGGCAGACTCGCAACAGTTTCACGTGCCGATAAGGATAAGAATTGGAGACAGAAGGATAATTTAATTGATCATAACATCAAGGATAGATGGGTCAGGAATTTATCGGACAGGCAACTCTCGGGAAGTGAACAAAGTTTACTCGAAAAGGGGTTAAACTTTGCTGTCGCATCCAAAAGAATTCAGGTTACAGACATTATCACTGCGACTGAATCGGCGATCAGAGGTGCTTCCATCGGTCCAGATAAAGCTGAAGAATTACGTTCGCGGGTGAGTGCGAGTATTAAAAGTGCCAAACCACCTCAATATAATCTGAGCAAGAATGAGTATAGTGCGCTAGAAAGCTTAAAGAAGGATGAAAACATCACGATCCTCCCTGCTGATAAGGGGCGTTGTACTGTGGTTTTAAATAGCAAAGACTATGATCAGAAAGCTAGAGCACTGTTAGATGATGCCAAAACTTACACTCCCCTTAGGAAAGATCCAACGAGTGGTATAAAGCGGAAATTGACTTGAAACTAGGCGAACTTGAGAAAAACGGGTCTATTGACTTCAAATTAAAACATCAGTTATACCCGACATCCGAATCCATACCGGGTTTTACGGCCTTCGAAGGTTCACAAGGACACCATCCTTGCGTCCGATAGTGAGTAGTATCGGCTCTGTTTCTTATAATATCGCCAAATATTTGGCTAGAGTTTTGAGTCCTGTGGTTGGCCTATCGGACCACCATATTCTCAACTCTAAGGATTTTTCGGAAAAAATCCAAGGCTTAGTGTTAGAATCCGATGAGACTATAACATCGTTTGATGTCACCGCCCTCTTTACTAGCATTCCTCCGAAGGACGCAGTCTCAGCAGTTCGCGAAGTTCTGAACCAGGATACCACACTTCATGAACGGACAAACTTGTCTCCTGATCAATTATGTGATCTACTTAGTCTCTGCTTAGATAACACCTACTTTTCGTACAGTGGAAAATTTTACCAACAATGTCATGGATGTTCCATGGGTTCGCCGTCTCACCGATTATCGCTAACTTGTATATGGAAAGATTTGAGCGCATTGCTTTGTCAACTTTTCCGGTATAGCGCCATCTAGATGGTATCGACACGTGGATGATACTTGGATTTTAATTAAATCCAACGAACTTGATAGGTTTTTCAACCACATCAATGAAATCGATCCCCATATCAAGTTCACGCAGGAAGGAGTGTCAAATAACAAACTCTCGTTTCTTGACTGTTTAGTGTCCGTGGAAGAAGATCGCTCCCTTACTGTGTCTGTTTATCGAAAACAGACACACACGGACCAGTACCTTCAATTCGGTTCCAATCACCCGCTCATTCAGAAACTCGGCGTGGTCAACACCTTGTTCCACAGAGCTGAGTCGATCATCACCAAAGACTCAGATAAGATTGCTGAACAACAACATCTTCAAGAAAGCGCTGGGTAACTGTGGTTACCAGGACTGGGCCATAAACAAGGCCTTGAACAAGGACAGCAATAAACCCACCGCCAGTAGCACGAATCAGGCGGGAGAACAACAAGTATTACCATCCCATATCACGGAGACTTATCGGAAAAACTCAAAAGAATCTATCGCGACCACGGAATTACCACCCACTTTAAACCAACGAACACGATCCGCCAGTCCTTAGTGCATCCCAAGGACAAGCAGCCCAAGGGGAGGATCAGTGGAGTGGTCTGAGGGGGCCGCTGGGCTGAAGAGCAAGCCTGTCAAGACTCTTACATAGGAGAAACCGCCCAACCTCTTCACAATCGCATGTTACAACATCGCAGAGCCAGCTCAGGTGGAAACGACTCATCAGTGTATTTACATTTGAAAGCCACCGGACACCATTTTGACACCAAGGATGTCCGAATCCTAGATCGCGAGCATCGTTGGTTTGAGCGTGGAGTGAAAGAGGCAATCTGGGTGAGGGCTGAGCAACCATCCCTCAACCGCGGTGGCGGTGTCCGGGCCAAACTATCACACGGCTGGGACAGGATCATAAAGGACATTCCTCGTCGATTGTCATCTATACCGGAAGTGTCCGGTACTCAAGGTCATTTGCATCACAACCCAGCTGAAGACTGAAGGTTTCAGTCGCAACGTCGGTTCGTCCGTCAAAATAGGTATGTCTGGTTGACCAGATTTAAATTAAATCTTAATTCTCGTAAACAGACTTTTGTAGTTTACACAGAAGTGGATTTGCAAGAATCAAATGATTCCTGCAAATGTATTCTGCAAGAATCAAGATTGATTCTCGCACTGTGAAACAAAATTCTGACCCTGCACAGGCATCACAAATAAATGTCAAATAAAATAGGCTCTTTAGAGTGGTGTAAATTTCAATTTTACATTGGGGATAACTTTCCTGGAACAAATGCGCCAAAATATAACCACAGAACATGGAATTTGCTATTTATAAAGCTGAAATTGACAAATTTGAGGTAAATATGGTCAAAAACACAAATGCATTTGTGTAATATTTGGTGATGATTGCATGGACCATTACCTCTTGTATGATATTGGTTGTTATATCACCCCACTCAATCCCCTCAGAATCTACCCATGTATACTTTGATCAGCTCGTAATCGACGGGCCTTATAACATCGCGGATTAATATCAAAATATTTATTTTAAGAATTTTTTTGTGACATCTCGTCAGAAGTATCACGAATTATTAATTCAAGTCCTGTACTTTGTTTACTTTCTTTAACACACAAAATAAAGACCAGACAGGTCAACTAATAGCACTCTTAATATGGCTCTACTTTTCGGCGTAGTGGTAAAAGCCTAACATGTCCCGCCTATTACGAGCTGATCAAACTATATGGAACTTTGGTCTGGCTTTTTCAATATGTTTGAATGGAACATCCAACTTTCTTTCAAAAAGGATACATTCCAGGTGAAATCCATACAACCCAATGGAAGACATGACCTTAATCGGTGTACATTTCAAATCAGGGGTGTGAATGACCTCTATTGAAAAAAGAGGAAAACCACTGAGATATGCTCAAAATGGGCTGAAAATGAAAGATAAAGCTAAAATTTTGCCTCAAAGAAATTTCCTAAAAAGAGGAATTCAGCTTAAAAGAGGAGATTTCACACCCCTGTCAAATGGATTCACCCATTCAGGTGACCACACACTTAAAATTCACACCCCTCTGTGAAGATTAAGGTCATGTCTTCCATAGGGGGTATATGGATTTCAACTGAAATGGCCCCCACACTTGAAATTCACACCCTGTGTGAAGATTAAGGTCATGTCTTCCATAGGGGGTGTATGGATTTCAACTGCAATGGCCCCCACACTTGAAATTCACACTCCCTGTGTGGAAGATTAAGGTCATGTCTTCCATAGGGGGTGTATGGATTTCAACTGAAATGGCCCCCACACTTGAAATTCACACCCCTGTGTGGAAGATTAAGGTCATATAGGGGGTGTATGGATTTCAACTGAAATGGCCCATTCCAGTAGAAACTCACAAACTATGCTCCAACAAATTCTACTTACCTCTATACTTGAATAGCAGCCTCTTTTCTTTCGGATTAAATCTCCCCACAGCATCATCTGTTTACATTTAGGACAAGCGCCCTCTATTGGTATGAGATATTCAGAATTGGGTCCTATGAATTTCCTTGCGAGACAGAGCATATGTGATTCCATGCTACACTTAGGTTGGATGCATGATAAGTTGTTGTCTTCACCCTACATGTAAGAACAATTGAAGAGTTATACAAGTGGGGCGAAAAACACTTTTTTTCTCTGATCGACTTGGAACTCTCTGAGAATTTTATACTACTATTGTGCTGAAATATCAGTAAGATCGGAGCATGCTTCGCCCAGGCAGTAGATTTTCACAAAATCCCTACTTATTTGCTAGGTTAAAATTTGGTGTTTTTTTTAAAAACACTGATATTATGCTGACCACCTTCCAGGTTTCCTTACAGATGCAGGGGTCAGCTATGAAACAAAACTATACTATGATCAGCTCATAACAGGCGAGAATTATTCGTTTTTTGTTATTTTGTGAGTCAATCAAGTCCAAACTCGTGTAAATTCACGAAAGCGCGCATCAGTCACGCAAAAGCGCAGATCTCATACGTGCTGCGCCCAGCTGTGTGTACGCAATTCTATGTCAATCCACGATGTTACGAGTCCCGTCTATTATGAGTTGATCAGAGTATAATTACATTTATATGGCTTCATCAATCTTTTGGTTTGTTCCCTTACATACCTGTAATCTCTTATGACACACATCACATCTTCTATTAGCACTTTGTGACATACTGATAAGCCCGTCATCATCATTGTCATCTGTGCTTTCATAAGTCCTTGCTGAGGAGGTTGACTGCTGACTGGACGCATCTTGTGTGTTTTTATCCTTTTTTGTCTTTTTCTTCTTATTGCTGGTACCAATCTGTGACAAAATCAATTGTGCATTCTTCAGCTACCTGTAAATTACCCATAACCACCAGTATGGTACCATCATCTTGCTTTTAAAATCATTCATTTCTACCAAGAAAAACTGTTTCTGCGCCGCATACATGCAGAATTTGACAACCATTACTACTGAATGAGCTGAAGTTTGAGTCGATCCTTCATGTAATTATTTTGTGTAATCTAATCCTAACTCTAACCCTAATCCTAACCCTAATCACAACCCTAATCCTAACCCTAACCCTAATTCTAACCCTAACATTAACACTAAATTCATGTAAAATTACATGAAGGAATAACCAAAGTTTGACCTGATTTTTCAGCATGAGTTTGCAAAAATGTTCCATTTTCTGGCACATTCAAGCAAAATTGCAATTGACATTCTATTCAATATATTGACCTTTTAAGCAAATTTATGGGGAAAATATTTTTGGTCAGGTCAGCTCCTGTCCATAGAGGGCTATAGTTTTTTTTAACCTATTTTTGGGCATAAATCTGGCATTTTGCAGTTGCCATCTCGCATTTTGGTCAAAAAATTGTCTTTTTACTCTTAAGCCTAACTTAGCAACTACATGTATGCCAATGCATCATACATAATATGTAGTGTGAGAAAGTGAGTCTGATGGTTAAGAAAACAGAATTTTCTTATTAGTTTTAGAAAGTTTTGATGTCTGTAGGCATACCTTTATGCTTGTTATTGGTCCAAATCCTATGGCCATATGGAACGGTGGGGCTAGGTCATCTGGAAAATCTCGCCTATACTGTTGCTGTATCCAGTGAAATGTAAGTGGCATGCGACACCACGGTCCCACTCTCAGCATATGCGCTACAACACGTAGACAGTACTCATATTTTGGTTCGTTCCGACGCTTTCCTGGAATGTGTTTTAACCGACGTGAACTCTTGGGGTGTTGCCATGCCCATTCAAACTATAATCAGGAAACAAAAGCAAAATACATGTTAAAAATATCTTGTTTTGTTTGTATGTTCATTTAATTTGCTTGTGTAATTTTACAGCTCTAAATGAAGAGCTTTGTTGCAAAACCCTTACATCCACTTGAGCAATTTTGAGAACACATCAAAAAATCATCAAAAAAATAACTGATATTTAGGGTTTTCAACAAAAGCAGTTTTTGGTGGGATGCTCACCCTACCCAAGCATCCCGCCAAAAACTGCTTTTGTTGCAAACCCCCATATCAGTACTTTTTAGATGATTTTTTTATGTTTTCTCAAAATTGCTCAAGTGGATATAAGGGGTTTTGTAACAAAATTCTTCAAATGTAGGACATATGATGAAGGGCAGTACAGTGAGCATTCACCATATTTGATTTTACAGTCATTGTTGTAGTTCTATGTGCAAACAAGATCCCAGCAAAGTTACTTCTTGTATAGTTTATTTGGATGCTCTCAAACAAGTATCAGTTGAAAAATAATTGGGATTATGTTGGCACATGTATTTGAGAAAGGTTGAAGTTCAGTTTGGGCAATTTGACATTTTCGCACTGTTTTACATTGATGGCTGAATCACTTAAGGGGGCCCTACATTTCTGTAGGGGTCTAGAAAATTTTCTTTTTTTTTTAATTGCTGATAGATACTGGCACATAATTAGGACCACTAAAAGTGGGTAATGGTGAATCCAATGGATGAGGACACTAAGCACATCAAGGATCAATAAATGATACAAGAGGATACTTGAATATGAACAACTGGAAAGAAAAAAGAGCAAGGTACACCAACTTGACGTGGGGAAACAAGCAAAATACAGACGACAATACGAAGGGGGGGGGCAAAAACAGCAATGTAGGCATTAGAAGTACATGTAGGTTAAGTTCGATAGCCAAAAAATACCAATTCCAAGGCTCACATAAGTGCTAAACCTGCAAAAACAACAAGGATCAATGGGAATACAAAAGTACAAATTAGGACCTATGAGTGTATTGTGACATCGCCTGAAATCCCAACGAGGCAGCCGTTGAGCTGAGGTGCAGGGATTGTGGTCGAGGCATTAAATTTGGGATTTGTTCAGAAGAATTTTGAACTTTATATTGCAGCACTGTACGTCTCATATCCCATTAATTAGCAGCTTGACTGTAAATAAACTCACCATAAGAGCTGAGATGTTGTTTGGGAATCCGTAAACAATCAGTACCATCTCCCTAAATGAGAAGTAAAACAAGGAAAATAAAATTAACATACGGTAGTACATTGATTTTGCTACAGAGTCCTTTGTGATGATAGTAATTAATCAGCCCTGTGGTAAAGGGTGTTGACCACACCAAGATAAAATCTCTGAGCAGAGCACCAACACCTACAGCAAGACTGTGCAATTGACAAAAGCCATCATGGTGAGAAAGATGCTAAAACAGCATCATGATAAATATAGCTTGCGCTAGAAAACTGAGGGTTTAAAAAGGCCTATAAATGTGAAACTATTAAACGCCCATCTTTTACATAAAATATACATGTTTAGAGTAAGAAAATAATATGAGTTGCTAAACAATAGGCCTTACAGTAGATTGTCATGCTCTTTGTTAGGGATATTTACATTACAGGTACTTCTTTGATTTACATACATTGTACATGTAGAGGCACATTGTATGTTTCCGATTCCAACTGTGTAATTTACGACTAAAATTCTACATGCACTTGTGCAGGTACATTTGAAAAGTTACCTGCACAGAATCAAAGTCACTGCAGGCGTGCAGGTGGTAAATCAAACACTGAAAATGGCATCATAGCTTTATAAATATTTTACTGGTAGGGCCTACTCATTTTTTGCCAGCGTGTGCAACTGTGCCATAAACTTATTCATTCTCCAATAGGTGCTGGATTCATTCACTATACTTCAAGACATTTTTTTTCCCCCCCCCCCCCCCCCCCAACGAATCAAAAAGAAATCTATACGCCACTGTTTGGAGCGGATCTAGAGCAGTCAGAAGGGGTGGGGGCAATTTTAGAAGAAAATAATAATATTTAAAAATGCCCTCTGAGAAGAAACTTTTGCAAAATGAAGACCTATTTGAAGCAATTTGGTGGATCATTTTGGCAATATTAATTAATGTGTAAAATTTTAGTTTAAAAAAGCCGAACATTTGTGAAATGAGCAGTCCATGGAGTCTTTCATGGACGGCAAGTTTTCCCTATAGGCATATAAATTGTGTTAAACATAAATTGGCAAATGTAAAGCAGAAGTGAAAGTGGCCATTTGTTTATCAACTACGCAGGGTGATGTTCCCCCTTAACTTGGAAAATTTTGCAAAATGAAGACCTAATTGAAGTGATTTGGTGGACCATTTTGGCGCTATTACTGTGTAAAATTTAAGTTTGAACAGTTGAAAAGCCGAAAATTGTGAAAGGACGGTCCATAAAGCCTTTCGTTGTCACATTTTCCCCATTAGACCTATAAATTGTGTTTGTGTTAAACATAGGGCCTAAATTTTTTGTTGGAATGGAATATTTTTTCTGACTTGGCTGGAAGCTTATTTCAAGTGGTCATGATGGATTTTACTGCGGAGGATCCAGTTTTTCAATGGAGACGGACAATATGCACAAGCTGTTTTTTACCAAATTTTACAAAAATTTCACCAATCCTACGCACACGATTCGTCAGTTCTGTGCACGTGATGTCATGCGGTGTGTGCGTGGGGCAGTGCTAAGAAATTTGCATAATTTTAACTTGGTAAGAAGTTTGATTGTGAATTGGTAATCGGTGATCGAATCGGCAGATCAAAGTGGGAATTGATCGGCCAATCGGCCGATTCAGATAAGGACCTGATCGGTCAGACACTACTAAGGACGCAAAACCTTAACGGGAACCCTGACTATCACTAAATGTTTCGGAATTGAGGTCGGCTAAAAAGTAGACCATTTCGGAGACTGTGTAGATGTCACATTTTGAACAGTGGGCGATAAGTGACCAATTTGGCTTTCAGCACAAGCATGCAAGTGTTTGGCCTTGCCCTTGGCTTACTCTAGCCTAGATCGACCATGTACTACTGGTCATGCGCCATGAATTGGGACATCTAGGAAAAGGTGGCGGTGTTACATTTTGTTTTGTTTTTTTCCTGAACATTTTGTCCCAGATCTCAAGAATGGATAGGTGTACTGAACTGGTTTTGGTCTTATTTTCTTGCTAATTTATCTGGCTAAAATTGTGGAAAGTAAAACATTCATACTATTTTTACTTTGCGAGATATTGCCAATCAAAGGATGTTAAGTCGGGGGTGGCGGAGCCTACGGATGAGGAGCCTACGGATGAGGCATGTATTAAAGTATAGGGAATATTGTTTTTTGGTGACTCTCAAATATATTTTTTACTGTAACTTCATAACCCAGCAAGGTATTGAGATGGATTATGTACCATTGTTTTGGTATTTATGTCTAGGAGGTAATGTGACCAATTTTACTTTAAGCTAGTTTAATTTGTTGTAAATGTGCTGCATTCTGTGTCATGGATCCTAGGCTTTTCCAATACGTTACTGTACTAAGCATATGTACATTTATGCTCCGAAATGTTCTGAATGTCATATTTCTTGAATAAGTTACCCTACTTCTGTAAAAGTTATCATTTCTTAGAAGGAAATTTGATGAGGAATTCAAATATGCCATTGGTTTTTGTGTAGGGCATGAAGGAAAAAAGTTTTGATTGAAAATATAATAAAAATCATAAAAATTTTGTACGACTTTTGAACACCCTGTATCTCAGTTAGGCAACATAACTCATCATTACAAGTTTGCTTTTTTTAAAAGTCTACAATGTTATTAGCACATCTAAAAAGGTTTTAACAGACCAGGTGTTTATGTTAGTAAATAAGAGCGGAACAAAATTGTATACTTTTTGAACCAAAATTTAACTTTTCCACCCTATGACATTTGTGGCACCCTGTATATTGACCAAATGTTTGTTTGTGTGTATTCCTGGTACTCTAAGCTTTACAGTGATATATAATTTGATAGGGTTTTGATAAACAGAATATGAATTAGATCAGTTTTTCTGAAATAGACGGATAGAATTCTACTACGTCGAAGACGAGAAATGTAAGTTCTGTTTTCCTGTTTAAGCTGTTGAACCATTCTAGAACTGCAGATGTGCTCCGCCATTGTTTTACGTTAGATTTTGTCCTTATTTCTGCATTGATACGGTCTAACATAATTTTGCTAGCCTTTCCCAGAAATTCTGATTGTAAAGCAATATATTGATTTCTATGGAAGAACTGTTTATTTCAGGCATGCATTCAGTAAAAATTATTCATCAAGGAAGTTGTCTTACAACAAAGGTAATAACTAGACTAATTCCAATCAGCCGTCTACACTTCGCATGTACTGTGTATGCTTCGTAGTGACGACTGATTATCTTACAGCCAATATCATGACGGACTTCTGAAAACTATTCAATGCGACTTCAGTTGTGAGCTTTGTGCGCCGTAGCGCGACTGACTAGCGGCGCCCGCATACCGCGTCGCTGTACCGCGCCGCTGTGACAAGATCGCGCTCTGAACTTCTAAAAACAACAAACTCGGTCAAAAGGTCAATTTGGACACAACTAAGATGCTCTATGCCACAGGAATCCTGTTGCAAAATCCGTCACTTTTTTTCCACATAGTTTTCTCAGTCGTCAATCCAGACGGTTGACGACTGAGGGCAGCAGTCTAGGTAATAACATCTTCATAGATCTGCAGCAGACATGGGGTCAATTTCAAAATGAAATATTTCATTTTTAGTCTTTTAATATAGATTATTTATAGAATGATTGGTGTGGTAACCTGATGTTTTTGGAATCCAATAACAGGTACGGTATGTCATGGCCATGCGTTTTGAGTTGGGCCGGTAATGCGTTACATGTTTTCGCGAGATGAAAATTGCATGTTTTTTCTTTTAGATATGCATATCTTCACATATTATACCCAACATATATATAAAAGTATACATTTTCTTGCTGCAAATAAACCAAGGAATCCAAAAATGCACTTTAAAATGGCACAGGGTGTAACACTAAGGAGTTATGAAACTGAAAATACCAAATATTTTAGGGAAAAAATCTAAAATTTGATAAATTAAAAAAAAAAAAAAAGTTAGCTTCACCCCACATATTTAAAAGTTCCATATTTGAATTCCTCTCAGTCAGAGCTTTAAATACATATATAACATCATAGGGTTCAATTAAATTAAAATGATTTTGCGCCAGCCTCTTTCAAGGCATATTTTCCCATTGACTTCAATGTGTAACCCGAACGGAAAATAAAAATGCAAAATTGCTTCTCAAAGCAAATTAAATTACCTGGAATATGATTGTTTGGTGTTATAGTATGCAGTTTAAAGTGAATTGTAAAAATGTGCAAAAAGAAATGGACCTCTAGCATCATATGACCCCTGGGGGTCACTTTTATTAAATTTGCTCCTCCTGATCCTCCTCCTCCTGATCCTCCTCCACCCCGCACATTATGCTAATTAGATGCAAATTATTCAAATGTTAATAACCTTTTACAACTTTTTTAAGGTTTACTGTATTGGTCTCATCACAAGCTTTAATTTGACACCAAATTTAACTACATAGGCTGCATATTAACTGAGAAAATTAAAAAGATGAACCCTAAAATGTCGCGCGCATGTAACATCTCCACCTATTTACTGGCCCAATTCAAAACGCATGGCCTCATATGATAGTTGTCATAGCATTGATGGTCACAATATGGTATCCACTTTTAAACTTTTTGTCAGCAAAAACAAAAGTTAGAATTCAGTTAGGTGATAAGTTATTATAAAAAACATGTAAAATTGTTGAATTTTTTAGTATGTAACGCATTTGGCCCCTAATTCATGGCACACAACCTACTACTAGTAGTACACGCTCGTCAAAGGTAAACTGCAAAATATAAACCAAATCTGAGGGGGTCAGCACTGCGTACTGGCGTGTCCAGACCAGGATCTTTTCCTGCGGGAGCTCAGGGGGCAGTGTTCGAAATATGCCTCAAAAAGTTACAGGCCAGCCAGGCTTGACCTTAAAAGTTACCGGCCAGCCGGGCCGGCAACTAGATGCCAGTCAGAAAAGTTACCGGCCAGGCCAAAAAGTTACAGGCCAATGGCCGGCTGACCGGCCCGGCCCTACAAATGTATTTCGAACGCTGTCGGGTCGGGGGGCTTTCACTTCAGAGTTATACGGGGCGGGCTTAGGGGGTACTACACCCCTCGATAAATTTGTGTCTATTTTTGCATTTTTCTTAAAAACTAATTAAACACAGTGGTTACAAAAGTTACGTATATCATAGGGGCAAGGAATCCAATTACTACACTGGAATTTCAGTGACTCAAGACAAGTGGTTCGTTATTTATGGTAAGAAAAGAGGTACCGCTAGAATGTACCTCATTTTCTATCATAAACTGAACCGCTTGTCTTTAGTCATAACTTTGTTACCAGTGTGTTATTATTTTTTGAGAAAAATGAAAAAATAGTCATGAATTTACCACAGGCTGCACAGGCATGACATTTTTTGAGAGGGGTGTAGTACCCCCTTAATGGCTAAAATCGCCAAAAAACGGCTGATTTTACCATGTTTACATGATTTTTAACAAAATGCGAGGGGCTTCAGCACCCAAAGCCCCCCCCCCCGGCCGGACACGCCACTGGTCAGGTGGGAGTCCGACTAGTAATATAGTACTGATATGGTATGGATCGATTGACTCAACATGCATGCATGATAAGGGTGCAGAATTTTGCAACTCTGAAACATGAAAATGCCTGACTTGACACTTTACCATGGTCCTTTTCCGCTGGTTCTTTTTGCACCACCAAAGTCAACTCCTTTATTGTGTTGTCCAATTCGTCTGCGTGGATTTACAGTAAACCCTATGTAGGTTCTTCCTTTGAACTGAGGATTCTCATTGTAAAGCAAATAAACCCCGTAAAAGTTCTCAACTTCTAACACCATTTTCACCAAAAACAACAAAATCTAAGCATGGGCGGTACACGATGTATTTCACTGGACGCGGGGACGCTTCCGGTAGCAATTTGGCGGCTGTCTCCTATTGGCTAACCTATTGGCCAATCACTACACGCAGATGACAGGTGGTTCCAAAAAGTTTTAGAGGGGTCGCAGGTGGAGAAAATCACTTTGTTTTCTCTCTCTGTGTGTGTCAGGTGGCGCTGTGTAGCGCTGCTGTGGTCTTCACAAGAGTACGCCATCTCACTCGATCTGATGCCAATTGCGTTGCACCTTGCATTCCCTGGTTAGATACCAGCTTCACGTCATTAGTCCAAGATGTTGGTGGACGTCCTCTTCCTCGTTTGCCTTCCATAGCCGCCATAGCCCCTTGCAAAATCAGTTTTTCTACACCTCCATGTTTCCTGACAATATGGCCAAAGTACTTCAGCTTTCTCTCCATTATGCCGCTTCTGATGGTTAGACTTGTACCAATCTTGTTGAGGATCCAGGAATTTGTTCTCCTGTCTTTCCATGTCACTCGTAGAAGCCTCCTGTAACACCACATCTCAAAAGCATATCTACTCTTTTCCTATCATTCTTGGTCATAGCCCAAGACTCGCATCCATAAGTGGCAATGGAAAACACAGTTGCACGACGTAGGCGTACCTTGAGGTCAATGGATAGGCCTCTGCTTTTCCATATGCTTGACATGCCCTGCACAGTTGTCCTTGCAATAGCCAGTCTTCTCTTAATTTCAGTTGTGCTGTCACCACTGTTGTTAATCATTGAACCCAGATATTCAAATTGCTTCACCTCCTCAATCTGATGTCCATCTATCACAAACTCATCACTTTTCCGCTCTCTGTCTACAACCATTATTTTTGTCTTCTTTGTGTTCAGGAGAAGGTGTTTTAAGCACATAATAATTGGACATAGTACTAAACAAGAATAGTCTTTAACAAGAATCTGTCTTTAAAAAAGACAAGTTCACGGATCAGGTGTATAGTAGGGCCTACATGTAGGCCTACTTTGAGCTACTTTGGTCTAACATTCAATAGGCCTATTCATCATATCTAATTACCTACTCTGCACTTATTCGACAATAAATAAGTGATATGAGGCTTAATAATGATACCTGCGTCTTGACTCTGGAAAACAATATTTTTTTAACCTCATTTTGCATTTAGTTTTTTAAGCCACCTCGGGAGCCAGCTACAGGATTTCGTTTTGCATTTAGGTTTTTATTGCGTTGCAAAGTATGCTATGCTATGCTATGCAGGCACAAAGTATAGCAAAACTGTCTTTATATGGCCCAATTCGTGCCTGGAAAAGGCTATCCCCTCTTACAACCTATCGACAGGTCTGATTTAGGTGTCACCGGGTTTGCAAGAGATAATAATAACAGAACCTGTTATGTAGCCTAAGCCTACTATGATACAAGATAGGAACAGGCAGTCATCTTTCCCATCCCTGGGTCATTGGTCCACATTGCTACCATGATTCAACAAATGACAATGGTGAGCGTCTGGTCAACACCTGCCAGGAGTACAATCTCAGACCGGCCACGATGAGATTCCCGCAACCCAGGAACCGTCTCTGGACTTGGACCCATATCCAGCTGGATCAACCCATGCACAGTTAGATCACATACTAATAAACAGCAAGTGGGTAAATTCTCTCCGCAACTGTCGAGCATACAACACAGTAAAAGTGGACTCCGATCATCGTATTGTGAGCATCCGTCTAGCTGCCAGTCTGCGAACTAGCAAAGGAAATGTATATAAAACCTTGCAAGAGACCAAAATTCAACTGGAAGAAGTGGCAAGATCCTGATACAAAGGAGGAATTTCAGCTGGAGCTATCAAACAGATTCCAGGTCTTGAGCATGGATGACACCACACCCATCTCTGATAGGTATGAGTCCTATGAAATAGCGGTCCGTGAAGTTGCTGAGAAAGGGATGACTTGAAAGGGATGAGGCCAAAAAGCGGTACTCCATTTCAAAGTCTCGTCAATCTAGAGAAAGATGGAGGAACTTGAACACCAGCCTTAACAACTCTTATAAATCTGATGAGCTTGCTACCCTCAATAAGGAGATGGAAGACCTGAAGCTGGCCGACGAGATGGGGAATTATACCACCACCTCGCTTTCTGGGAAGAACTCAAGGAAAGGGGTGAAAGAGAGATGGATCAGCTCCAACCAGTGACCATGAACTGCTTGAGGAATGGAAGGAATATTTTAGCTCACTCCTTAACAACGACAGTGGCACAGCAGCTTCAGAACTTCCTGCACCAGCTGTTGAAGATCTTCCTATTATCACTGAGCCCCCAACTCGTGAAGAAGTAGTCAAAGCAATAGCAGCCATGAAGACCAACAAGGCAGCAGGATTGGACTGTGCTATAACTGCTGAAGCACTTCAGGGAGGAGGGGATAGCATGATTGATATGATCCTCGAATTCTGTATGGAAGTATTCTCAACGCTAACACCGCCACGTCAATGGGTTACGAATGTAATCATTCCTCTACCAAAGAAAGGTGACCTCTCTCTCATGACAAACTACCGTGGTATTTCGCTTATGTCCATTGCCGCAAAAGTGTACAACAAGATCCTTCTGAACAGGATCCGACCCCACATTGATCCTTTACTGAGAAGCAACCAGGCTGGCTTTAGATCGGGTCGCAGCTGTGCTCAGCAAATACACATTTTGAGGAGGATCATGGAAGGCTTCAAGGAGTACAAACTTCCCTTAACAGTCACTTTTGTGGCCTTCGACTCCATCAACAGGTCCGTCATGTTTTCAGTGCTGTGGCATTATGGAATACCAAAGGTTGTGGTCAATGCCATCCAGGTGCTCTACAAAGACTCCAATAGTGCCGTTATGGTAGATGGCAGTATTTCAGAGCCTTTCCAAGTAACAACTGGAGTGTTTAGGGTGATAGTTGGCACCATTCCTGTTCATTATCCTGGTAGACTACCTTCTGATGAAATCAACTTCTGGAATTGACACTGGAATTGTTACCTACCCACGTCGTTCAAGCAGGTATCCTGCCAAGATGCTGAATGAACTGGATTTTGCTGATGATATTGCCCTGCTGGAATCTTCCATAGCCCGGGCCCAGTCACAGCTTACTAGGACTGCAACTGCAGCAGCAGATCTAGGCCTTGTCATCAGCGCACCTAAGACAGAATAATGACTGTAAACTGTAACGCCCAGCCAGCACTTGAAGTCTATGGTAGTAGGCTACCATCAACCATGTCACAGACTTCAAGTATTTGAGTTCCAAGATGGGCTCTAGTGTTGGAGACCTAAAAAGAAGAAAGGCACTAGCCTGGGCAGTTTTCTGGAAACTGGAACGCCTTTGAAGAAGCCTGTCCCTGCCAATCGAAACGAAAATCAAGCTGTTTCAGACAACATGTGTTACTGTCTTTCTGTACGGGGGCGAGTCATATGGGTAATTACCAAGGACATGGAAAACAAGAATGGATTTGCAACATCTTGCTACAGAGTCATGTTAAACATCAAGCGTGTGGATCGGACTCCGAATGAAACCATCTACAACCTGACCAACACCACTCCACTGGTTGCCAGAGTCAAGATTCATCAACTCAAATTTCTCGGCCATATACTGCGTCTTGAAGATGGCGAGCCTGTGAAAGAATACCTATATATGCGCTTTATATTCCACCACATGGGAAGAGGAAACCGGGACGGCCTCGCACACTGTACTTACAGTATATCCAGCACCTCCTGGGAGATACTGAAGGGATGCTGCAGCCAAACAAAATTGTTTCGCTTGCCCAAGATCGCATTAGTTGGAGAAAGCTTGTAGTCGCCTGCTCCGCAGCCGACTGATGATGGTCTCTACGCGGAAGGTCTTGATACTGCTGTCTTTTTAGTTCGCTTCCAAGAGGAAGGGTATATAGGCCTATATATTCTGGACATTTTCAACTATGATATTAAACAAACCCTCGTGATTTGATGTCAGTCAGTTTAGTGACTATATGGCCATGGGTGTCAATCCTAGTGGACAGGGGGTACGTGCCGCCCCCCCTCCGCAAACAAACCGCACACAAACCCTCTGATCACCACATGTCCTGAGGCTGACCCTCTCCGCTGCTTGTGAAATATTTAGCGGCCGCTGCCAGCCCATGCAGGATTGAGGATCGAGGACTCATATCAAGGCTCAGAATCTGAGCTAGTTTTATATATTAGGGCTAGCTGCGGCCTAATGAAAGTCACGTCCCAGTTTTCCTTTACTTAAATTTGTTTGTTAACATCGAGTACAGGTGACCTTTTCATTACTCATTATTGTCAAACTATCATTATTTGAGCCGGCTACTTAGTAAAATAGGCCTATGGTCTTTTTTACCTCAACATTGCCAAACATGCATTTTTGATATCTTCCTATGATGTATTGGTACGTTGCAGTGCAGACCTAAATAATTTGGATGGTGTCCAAACCACTCCCATGACAGGTAAATAATTTGTTGCAAACTACTACCTGTCATTTACCTGGATAATATGCACAAAGATAAACATAAGGGTTACATAGATTATTGACGAGATGAACACGGGGAATGTAATCATAAGGGCCAAAGTACAGTATACGCTCGTATTAAACTGTCATGCTAGTGAGAGGCTTGCCTGCTGTAAAGCCATCGACTCACAACTTAACTTCCAAGTTAAAATCAGTCAAATAACATTAGTATTAACTCCGATAAGGTAAGGATATTGAAGCAAAAGTAGCGACCCTAATCACTACTGTCCAATAATAGGTGGAAATCCACGTCGGTAACGTGATCATGATTATCTATTTCATGTATTTTCTTGTTGCAGACTAGCTGTTGCTTTATTTCGACCATCCACAATGTCTGACTCGGCGACTGCTCATAAGCCTGTAAGAGTTATGCTATGGGGACTTCCAAGGTCACTAACCACGGTCCTCACCAAATGCCTCAGCTATGTAGATGGCATTTATGTAATCCACGAAGCATTTGGGTCGGTGACGTTCACTGGACCAGAAAATGAAATCAAAAAGGGGGGTGAAGGCTTGAAGTCTTTCATGGAGAATGCTGCCACAATTTCAGATGCAAATGTCGAGGTACAATGCTGGGAAGACAATATCTGCACCTACCAATGGGTTAAGGATACTATGGAAGCTGATTATCCTGGAAAGGAGATCATCTTCTGCAAGGATGTCGTGACATCTATTCGGAATCACCTTGACATGATACCACGTGGCTTCCGTCACACCTTTATCATCAGACACCCAACCAAAATGTTCCTGTCATTGCGCAAAATGGTCATGCAGAACTTTCTCCCACCTGGCTTTCCAAGTGATCAGTTCCACTTGGAAGCTTGGATGGAAAGCTGGCTTCAAAAGCAGAATCCTTTCCAAATTATTGCTGATGTGGTGAAGCATCTCAAGGAACAAGGTGAAGAGTCGTGTCCTGTCATTGTCGATGCTGGTGATCTTCAAAATCACCCTGCTTCAATCCTGCGCCAATACTGTGAAGCAGTTGGGATACCATACAACGATAGCCTCTTGCAATGGGAAGCCGGAGATGACATAATCAAGAAAAACTGGTATGTGTCTAAGACACTCATGCTAGGGAATACTATAGGGAATTATTACGGAGCAGCACTTTCCAGTACGAAATTCAATCCAGCCTCGGAACCTCCACTGACAGCTGAAATCCCTCAAGATGTCGTTCGACTGAGCGAGCAAGATATGCCTTATTATAAGGAACTCTATGACATGAGACTTAAACCCTAAACTGCAAATGATATTATAAGGAATCATTAGTCAAATGATCAATTGATATTATGCATGAATATACGGGTGAAAGAAGAATTACGCATCGCACACTAGCGCATTTAAACATGAATTCACAAATGGAAACATGACATGCATAGAGTACAAGGATACATATTCAGACTGGGTCTTGCTTAATGGTGGTGTCCCTCAAGGCACCGTCATTGGCCCTCTCTCCTTCCTCGGCATGATCAATGACGCATTGGATGTTCCAAACCACAAAGTGTGGAAGTATGTGGATGATCTTACCATTGGTGAGAACAGGGCCTATGGTGAAGCCAGCACCGTGCAAGACAGTCTGGATTCCCTGAGTACTTGGGCTGATGAAAACAAATTGAGGCTGAACCCAGCTAAGTGTCAGGCTTTGCAAGTGTATTTTGGCAGGAGGGAAGTTCCTGAGGTTGACCTGCATATTTCAAATCACCAACTTGCAGTTGTTGATAAAGTCAAATTACTGGGTGCCATGATCCAAAATGACTTAAAATGGGATAGCCAAGTCGATAGCATGTGCACTAAAGCAAACCGCAAAATGTTTATGATGCGCAAATTGAAAGAAGCAGGGTTCAGCCCCAGTGAGCTACTCACAGTATATAAGGGATACATGAGACCAGTATTGGAATATGCTGCCCCTCTTTGGCATGCTGGCCTTACTCAAAGTCAAGTGAACCAGGTGGAGAACATCCAGAAGCGTGTTTGTAAGCACACCCAAGGCAGGGAGTACATATCTTACTCCAATTCTCTAGCAGATCTTGAGCTGGATCCACTCCGCAGCAGCCGGAGGGAAAAATATGCAGAGATTTTGCCACAAAGACAACTACCTCTGAGAGGTTCTCCACCTGGTTCCCGCCGGCTGAGTATAGGTCTGTCATGACCCTTAGAAACATGAGAAAATTCAAGAACTTCAAGTGCAAAACAAAAAGATTCCAGGATAGCCCCATGCCATACATGGCTGACCTTTTAAACAAATAATTTGGTGTTTTTGAGTGCAATTGTATTATTGTATTTTTTCAACTCATTTTGCTGCCAGGTTTTTGAATATTATCTTGTTTTTGAATATTATCTTGTGTTAATTTGGTTGACCCCCCTGTTACCAGGTATTCAAACTTTTTAGCAGCTGGTCTGCTCAGTGCAATTTTGTCTGTGATAGCTATTTCATTTTCATTTTTATCTATTTTTTTTCCAAATATTTAAATCCAATTTTCTTGCAAGCAGCTGGTCTGCTCATTATGTATCCCCCTTCCAAATTTAGCCCCCTTTAAAACAGCTGGTCTGTTCTGTGTAATCCCCCATGGTCTCATTTTTTGTTTGGTATTATTAATTACATGTATTTCTAATGTGCAATATTTGATGTTTTTTTATATATATTTAAATGTTTCTCGTGTGCAATTATTCTAAATGTAATTTGATGTTTTTACAATTTCTAAATGTGTCTTTAAAATGTTATTTGATGTTTTTATACTATTTAAATCAAATTGTAAAATCCATGTAATTCAGCCATTTGGCTGCAATGTGTTTTAATAAATATACTATACTATATACAGATATACCTGAGTAAAAACTCTGGACATACCTGTACATGCGGGGATTTGAACCCCAGATCTCTCGCTTGTCGGGCGAGCGCTTAAACCACTGGTCAAGATTCAAGTCCCACACAGGCAGCTATGTCCAGAGTTTTACTCTGGTATATCTGCCTATGCATGTCATCTTGTTTGTATGCATGAATACATTGTTAAATGACCAATTGATTTGGAATGCAAAACTATTGAATTGAAACGATTGATTGATTGAATGAATGAATGAATGAATGAATGATTGATTGATTGATTGATTGATTGATTGATTGATTGATTGATTGATTGATTGATTGATTGATCGATCGACCGATTGATTGATGGGATTTAATGATTCAGTTGGTCACTTTGTGTTAAAATACATACAACCATATAGGTTGCATTAACTTGTTCAATCCGGACAAGAAACGGTATGATGATAGTAGCCCGGGATAGTAGTCAAAGACAATAAGAAATGGCCTCTGCCAATGGGAAGCCGATTATTATATAATCATGAATAACCGGTATTTGTCTAAGACACTTATGATGGGGAATCAGATTATCAGCAGTTTCTTCCAATACCATGAAATGAAATCCAGCCTCGGAGCCCCGAATGAGCGAGCAAGCTATGCTGTACTATAAGGAACTTTATAACTTGAGCCTTAAAACATGAAGAAATACATTCATAAATAGTCCAATCACGTAACCACATCCTAAAATGAAATAATTAAGCTTTATTATAACAGTAGTGCCTCTGACCGGAGAATAATGAGGACACATTATTTTTATTCGTGATATCAAGCCCTCGGGCTCTGTTGTTATGTTTAGTCATACACCTCCTACGCCATCCATAACTTCGGCTATTAACCATATTTCCTGTGAAAAGGACCCACTAGATAGCACAGCATAGCCTGACGGTATGGATGGTCGTGCTAACGCACTCGTGATGGACCTTCTTGATGGACTAGATTTCCCTAGCCGAAATGAGTATTTATCGATCGATCAATACAAACGAATCACTCCAAAGCGATCGCTCCAATTCATCTCTCCAAGTCATGTGGTTTAGTTTAAGAATGTTATCTCATTGTTTCAGGTCGGCTCTCAAATAACTAGACTTCTGAAGAATGAGGGAAATTAAGGGGCAAAAATAAAAATGGGTGGCGGGCAGATTCTAAGTATAGGCTACCTATAATGATACGGTTACGCGTTCACCTTGCTTAGCCCTGCGGGGCTATTATATATCCCGGTTATACCATGGAGTAATATACCTCCATGGTTATATATTAGAACCCCATTAGTCTTGCTAGTTGCAAGTCCTTACTATGGAAGACTCTTGCCTCAGCCACAGCCCGGCAGACTTCCATATTAGGACTTGCAACTAATGGAGTTCCAATATATAATAGCCCCATAGGGCAAGAAAGCAAGGGTTAAGGGCTGTCTCTAACGGAATTAGAATTGTAATTTAACTTCATACCCTTCATCCTTGCGTAACCTTAATCACACTTATGCTCAATATTAGCAATCTAAGACTGTGGTACAGTGCTTAATATTAGCACTTTAGTTGAGAGACTGGGTTGGATTGACAGTGTTAAAAGGAATTGAATTGTTGCAGTTTGCACAACAACTCCCAGTTGGACCCCAAAATTTACTTTACCTTTTATTGCCGCCCTTTACTTTTGCCCCCAAAGGCTCCCCCCCCAAAAAAAAAAAATACGCGCATGTTTGTGATATGTAAGGCCAAGCAGACTCAGTCAATTTGGTTATAAGTTATTTACGACACTTTGAACAACGTGTATTAGAATTATGAATGGAATGGCACAAAATAATTATAATCGGTAAAATGTATTTGTCTGTTTATAAATAACAACTTCTTGTCGTTAAAAGGAGGTTTGATTATACATGTAGGCTATATTATAACTGTTGAATACATCATTTGTGACAAATATTACAAACCCTGCAAGAGTTTTCTTTGCACCTTAAATTTTATGAACTTCATCAATTTTTGGCACACTGTTCGAAAATGTTATCTGCGCTGATGGTTAAAGACCACTAATTATGTATTACACGGGTTTCAATGGGAAAATGCCTAATTTCGGGTGGAATTTTCTCATATTCAGAACTCTCACAGTTCAATGCCACTAATATCAGGTGAAACTATATGATTTAGATGCAAAATAAACAAAAATTCAACATAGGTTGACCTGAGACTTTTCTTGTTTTAACGCACTGAACCGTAAACACCTTAAAATGACAGTGCGCCCTCGAAGCAGATAGTTACAATATGATAGGGCGAATGTTTACTAAAAACCGAAACCGTGCGTATGAATTTTGGTACTATTACAACAAAAATGTCATATAATGAGAGAAAATGTACCATTTTGAAGCATCAAACTCTAAAAAGTACTTTGTTGGCTATATAACTTGATCAATTTCAGCGATTTTAATGCAGTCTTTTCGAATGCCATGAAAACAAATAGTTCCTCGTCGTATTTCAATGTATCGCCCAGGCCTATTAGTGGTCTTTAACCTGATAAATTATGCCACAGCTCGTTGCCTGTTTTTGAAGAAAAATAAAATTGATTTTATAACCTGCAAAATAATATACCGTAAAACCCCGTCTACAAGCATATAAAGTGCTTCTGATGAAAACTAAATTATTGCAGGCGCCATTATGGAGTTTGAACAAATAAACTACAGATTCAAGCATATAAAAACAAGTATTATTGTAAGACCAATCTATTGTATTGGTATACGCCTAATTAGTATTAGTTAAGCTTTCATAAAAAAAAACCCCATATATGCTTGTAGACGGGGTGTTACGGTATGCCATCAGCTTTTTAAAAGATATTTTTTATCAAGGTTATGATATAATAAAACAACAACAAAATTTTAAAACAAATATCATGGTGCATATTTTCAGCAAATCAATAAATAAAGTCCATTTGTCACAAAGAATATTGTCCATTATTATGGACGAATGGACAGTCAACGTTATTGAAATCAATATAACAAGCTTTCAAATACTGATAAAAACTAAATATACACATTATAATAAAAACTCTCGCTGAATGAACAAACCGATGCCGTATCGTTTGAGCTCTGAGGCTGTGTGTGACTGTTTCATCAGTGTCCTTGAGTATGTTGTAAGTATGATTTTGTGTGTTGTTATTTTGTACCATTTTGCGAGTTTAAACAATATAATTAATTAGAAGTGTTTTTAAACTTCAACACTACACAATTGTACACTCACCTGGAACTAATGTATTCAACTCTTTACTATTATACGTATTGTGAATATATGCACTCGAATAAGAATTGGTTGCGTTTCCTTTTTGTTTTTCTTTTTCTTTATTCCAAGCAATATCCCTTTGTTCTTTCTTATAAATGCAAGTGTACAATGGACTTAGCTGATTTTCGCAGGACAAGTGAATAAGGATATATTACATCAGTCGTCCAGAACATTGCAAGAACTTTATGATCACCAAGAAGAAGAATGCTGGCTAAGTACTAAATAGTTAAAGAGTGATTATATTTGATTATTGTGTATGTGCATTTGTTGTCATATATTGTATCAATAATAACGTGCTTTCAATTAAAGACTTAGATTTTGTTAGCATAATTAAACAGTGTATTTGTGTTGTGCATTCGTGTGAGTTCGGGTAAAAGGTGATTTTGGCCTTGAGTCAAGTACGACTCGTAACAATATACTAGCTACATTAGAATGAGCAATTCTCTTTAAATTGCAAATCTTATGCAAAAAGTTACTGATTTCGATTCAATGAGCTATGGCTTTGCTAAAGAGCGCTTACAAGTTGGTATGCTTATTGGTCTTTATTATGTTAAATTACCTTCAAAATATATAAGTTTAATTGTTTTATTGAAAATTGCATTTTTAATTAACTTTAAAGCAGAGAGCAGCGACCTTTTTTAGAAATCAACAAGCTACCGCTGTCAGGTGATGATTGAGTTTATGATCATTGGCTAATATTGAGTTTGATTCATTTCAAACTTATTCATTGTATTTCTACATGTATACTTATATAAAATTGAATGGCTTTGAGTGTGATACAAGAATGTTTATTTTATCGAGTGCAATATATTCTTGTGCCACACGAAAATAATCCATTCAATATTATTATTATTATTATTATTATTATTATTATTATTATTATTATTATTATTATTATTATTATTATTATTATTATTATTATTATTATTATTATTTATATCTGACTGACTTTTTAACATAAATTAAAGTATGCAAGAAGCCAATCTGTTGACAATTCTAAGCCATCGTCTTTCAATGAAAATATAATACTATGTTGGTATGCCTCATTTTCACAGTATAAAAATGGTTTCAGCTTTGAGAGGTAACGCCACAAGCCTTTTTGGTGTAAATCAAAAAAGTATATACATTTAGAATACTTTTGAATATAAACAGGAAAGCTGGTCCTTTGATCGATTTCAACCCATCTCCATTGCATCTGAAGACAGAGTTGGGTTAACATGGCTAAGACTATCCTCTTTAAATATAGCAGCTCACGCTCGGGTAGTTCTGACATTGGGCGGAAAGGCTGCACAGTGAGCAACACTGTGCTGAGTGTGCAATGACTATTTGACTACTTTCTCTAAACCACTAAACTGGAAAACTGTGCAATATGTGACCCGTAGAACTAGTTTCTTATGTGTGTTTTAACCTTAACACCAGTAACTCTTACAAAATCTTACAAGGAAAACCACTGAACATACATGCGTGCCACGTGACGCAATCACCCTAAGTCATACGCACGGAATCGCTGGCCGGGCCAGCGAAATCCCCGTGGCTACCGGTCGGTGATTTTGTGTGCTGCGGTTCAGCTTTCCGGGTGTATCAATTAGGCCTAAGTGACTTCTTTGTTCACCTTCTCTCCTTTTCGTTCCTTCTTTCACTTCTGATAGCAAACAACCATGGGCCGTGTTAGGGTGAAAATGACTAAAGACTTGTTAGGTCAAGATAAAAGTACTCTTATTTTATAATAATATTAAAAACATTAATTTTTTATATAATAATTAAGTAAAACTAAGTTTACTGAACACATAACGATGTGTTTTCCTCCGTTCATTCTATTTTACTAATCCATCCGCTATTGTTTCATTCCATAGTTCTCGTTGCTGATCACTGCTTGTCATTATCTTCCGATAACACATATTCTGATAACTACCTACGGAATGCATCATAGTGTTCGACAGCCACATTAAAGGAATATAGTCATCATGATAAAATCAATAGAATAAAAACAATCAGCAAAGGTAAATAATTGAATCCAAAACAATGGACTATATTTTGGATATTCTATTGCTGTGTTTATTACCATTGTTATTCTCTTGTGCACATAGTTGTGGTAGTGTTCATGTATACTATCATACAGAGAGTAGCAGTAAGTATATCTCGTTTTGGGAGAGATCGGTGTTTAACTACCATCATAGTAATAATGGTCCTGGTAATAATGCATGCGATGGAAGTTACCAGATTCATATTTCAAAACAATTGCATGTAGCTTCAACTGGTAAATGCTCCATACACTTAATTGCCGATGCAATTTCAAAATTTACCTTAGACGTTCTTCATATAGATGGAAATGCTATTTACTCTTTATTGCTTGTACAAGAGATTGGTGACAACGATCCAACACTGGAGGTTGAGCAGCTAGAGAAAGTCCTTTTATTTCCGTTAAATAACTGCACAACTGGTCTGGTAGGGAAAATAATAATACTTCATCTTTATAGGATTTCAATCGATTTTCTTATCCGTGTTGTTAAAAATGACCCAGAAAACCAGAGTTGTAAAGCAAAATACGAAAACATTGACTGGTACCATCAAAGAGCATATTCTGTTCACGGTTTTGTAGGGGACAAAAGATACCGTCTTTCTGTTTATGAATTTACTTCAGTTTGCCCGGATGATTGCATTTGTACTTTAACCCAGAACAAGTTCATTACAGAATGCTTAGAGGTAACTAATGAGACTCTGCTTAATGTGTGACCCAAACATGGCGGGGTTGTCCTATATTAATAAGTATATCAGCATCATAGAAGCGGATGCGTTTTGGTGCTTTAAATTTGTGCGAAAATTGATTCTGGATAGTAATAGACTTGAAGTTTTACCAGAGGATGTTTTCCATGAGTTAGAAGAGTTGAGATTCTTGAGTCTAGTGGATAATCTGTTGTCGGTGTTACCTCCAGGACTTTTTAGCAGTCAACTTAATCTTAGGTACCTGCTATTAAGTGGCAACAACATTAAGTCCCTGCCTTTAGATCTGTTCCCCTACTTCGGCCGTCTTGAGTGTATAAATCTTCAATCCAATAAAATAGCATCACTTCAGAGCAATTTGTTTTCTTCACAAGAAAGTTTACAAATTTTAAATTTGGAAATAAATAAAATAAGAAACCTACCAAGTGATATATTTTTGACACTTTATAATCTGCAATATTTAGATTTAAGATTTAATAAGTTGGTTTCACTACCCAATATGTTATTTCATACCCTCGTCAATCTCAAATATCTTTTCCTAAATGTGAATGATATAAAAATATTACCCAATGATATATTTTTGGAGCTGCAACAACTTATCATAATAAAACTAAGTCATAATCAAATAACAGGACCCCTTGATGATCACATTTTTAGCAATCTGTTTGAATTGACTGTTCTTGACATCAGATACAATGACATCAACTTTGTAGCTAATGGAACATTTAACACGATTTCAAAGTTAACACGATTGCAAATGGCCAACAACAGGTTAATTGTTTTGTCGAAGACTTTATTTTCGTCTCTACGTATATTAAAATATTTGCATTTGCAAAACAATCTTGTGACTTCGCTACCCGAAGACGTATTTGATGATCTTGTGAACTTAATGGGTCTTGAGTTGCAGAACAATTTATTGGTAAAGTTACCTAACTTGGTTTTTACGTCTCTTATAAAGTTAACGTACTTGTCCATTTATGGTAACAACATGGTGTCTCCTCCAGATGTGTCATCCTTGATTCACCTATCCGTTTTACATCTTCAAAATAACCAATTTACCGAATTTCAAAACAGTTCATTTGGAAATAAGCTCGAAAAATTAAACCTTGATAATAATAATATACATACTTTTCCAAGTGATCTCTATCATTATACAAATAACCTGAAAGTTCTTTATTTGGGCAGAAATGACATTATGAAATTTCACGGCCCTGAGTTTAGATTGCTGAATTATCTGCAATATTTAGACTTATTTGATAACAAATTATCAGAACTTCCAGTTGGGATTTTTGATGCTCTCGTTAATATATTTCAACTGCACCTTAATATCAACAGACTAGTAACCATACACAATACTACATTCCAAGCGATGACACTGTTAGATGAACTCCGGTTAGATAGAAATAACTTGACGTATTTACCTTCAGGTCTTTTTTACTTCAAACACTAACTTGAGATTTCTTGTATTGACCGCCAATAAACTGTTGATGTTGGATTCAACAATATTTGAATCACTTGTTCAGTTACAAATATTATCTATTGGTGTAAATTCATTAAAAGCAATCCCGAACGGTCTATTTGACTCCTTGGGGGAATTAAAAGTTTTGGTAATGTTAAATAATGCAATTTCATATATCTTCGAGGAGACAATATTTCATAGGACAATGAAACTGCGAAATATTGATTTGTGTTGCAATGGTCTGATGGTATTGCCAATTAATATTTTCACTAAGTTAATGTCCTTGGAATCTTTAAATCTGAGGAATAATAGGTTAATTAATGTTCCAACTCCTTTTCCTTGTACAAACTTAGTTTACCTTGAGCTTAATGACAATCTGATGCCACATTTAGGAATTGATAGCTTTGGAAATCTGGTAAATTTGAGTATGTTAATGCTACAAAACAACAACTTTAGCCGTATCCCACAGAATGCATTTGATTCGCTCGGCACCTCAATTGTGCTAGATTTAAATTCAAATAATACAACTCGCATTGAAAGTCATGTATTTCAACTCATGCGAAGTCTGAAAATATTGAGAATTTCCAATAACAGCATTTCATACATAGATGGTGACGCTTTTATAGGATTAAATAATCTGGAATCCCTAGAATTACAACATAACAAACTTGGTCATATCGGGAACGAGATAGTAGAGCATTTTGGAGTTTTAAATGTACTGAATTTGTCACACAATGTCATTCAAAATGTAAATATAAGTAGCATCCATGTTAACCACGTTATTGTTTATAATATGAGAGGAAACCCACTTCAGCTTTTACGTCCGCGGTCTTTCTCTGCGTTTTACAACTCAACTTTCCTAGTAGATGACTTTGCTTCATGTTGTTCCATGCATGATAATATTACATGTCTTCCGTCACGCGCTAGAACATCATATCTCACATGTAAACGGATGTTTTCGAACATCATAATGAGACTGACTATTTGGACTGTTGGTTTGGCTGCAGTTTTATTCAATTCTGGGGTCATTATCAATCGATCAATCGTAAATACGAGCAACAAAGTGCAAAACGTACTTATATGTAATCTTGCTTTTTCTGATTTTCTAATGGGAATAGACATGCTTATTTTGTCATCAGCAGACTTGTATTATTCTGATTACTTTCCTAATTTGTCAACAAGTTGGATCAAGGGTCCTATGTGTAAAATTGCTGCAATTCTATCAACACTCTCAAGCGAAGCATCGGTAGGTTTGATTGCTCTGATAGGTGTCTACAGGTATCTTGGAGTTAAATACCCATTGGGTGTTCACAATGGATTAGGTAACACACGGATGAAAATATGTGTTTCTCTCTGTTGGTTACTTTCAATTTTCGTATCTGTAGGACCTGTTGTGTTAGACATATACTTTCCTGGATTGTACGCTGTGTCAGAAGTATGTGTAGGGTTACCCATAGTGAAAAGAACGGTGCAATTGGAAACAGATAGGTTCACGACCACAACAGGCCTTGAATATGATTTAATTTCATATTTTTCTTTTACTGAATATAGTAATCTTTACTCAGAATCCTTTTTGAAAGAAGTGCATATAAACTGGATGTTAACCAGTCAGAATGTAACCTCCAATATACCTTACATAATAAGCCAAGTATCTGGCTATCAATTAGCAAGCTACACATCAATTATCATTTTCATCGGTCTTAATGTGATTTGTTTCATTGTGATAGCTGTATTGTACATTCGTATTTTTCAAATAGCTAATGCGTCTAGTCGATCTGTGCAAAGCACGGCGAAGAGTAATGAAATGCGGATGGCGATGAAAATGTCTGCTGTAGTTTTGACAGATTTCTTATGCTGGGTTCCTTTGGCGTTTGTGTGTTTGCTTGTACAGTGTGGCGCATTTACTGTTGGGCCAGAAATGTATGCTTGGACAGTGGGTTTAATACTTCCCATCAATTCAGTTCTGAATCCGTTTCTTTACACTCTTGCAGGTGCCATAGGTGATTTCTTGAACAAAGTAAATCACCAGAAAAGGCCCAGGGGGAAAAGATCTAAAACATTAGTATATGACATATAGACACAAATAAAGACAAGGATAAGTTTTTAAGTATGTGAAGGGTATTTGACTCTTCAAACCAGAATTTACAATAACTTGTTGCAATCCTGGCTATCATATGTTACGGTAGTTTACACTAGCACGTTGTTGGTATTAACGGCACGGTAATTTACATCAGCTGTCGCACTAGAACATTTGGGTTTCAATAACAATGGATAGCATGGCTGCCATTTTATATTATAACTTCGACTATTGCTCTGGTTTATTTATCGCGTATGATTCATACTGCGGATTCGGTAGTAGATTGGTATTCATATCAATTCCTTTTGACTCTAAAGTCACCCATTCATGTTCTAACTATGCACTGTTGCATACCTGATTACACACGAGGTCATTATTAAAAGGACACTTCTTGATCCACAGCCTCATCACCCAACTTAACTTACTTCAAAAAGTTGGGCTTTTTTACCATCAGATACCTACCTGCCATCAGACTACACCATAATTGTGTTCATGTCTTGAAGATTCGGTCGTTTTAATTTTTATTATTTTTATTTTGTCAATTGCAACTACCGCGCAAGATTTTCCAGGGATAAGAGACCATCAATCCGGGATCATACTATGTGATCGTAATAGCGCCATCTCTTGAAAAGCGTCGGTGTTTTTATGAAGTGCATTAATTTGGTATTTTAAACAAAGGATAACGTGACTTGACGCACAAGATTTCATCCTGTGCATATAAGTAAAACAAAAATCAAATCAAAACCAAGCAAGTTGTGTTTTTTCTAAGCTGGGCATAGGCCTAGTTTTAAGCAAAACAGTTGCGAAGTAAATCTAGCAAGACCGAAATTAAAAGCTTTTTGCAAAGTCAATCCAAATATAAGGGGCCGACCGTAGCGGGCGCTCCAAAAAGACGATGCTAAAATCATGAAATGACATCATACAACAATGCAGAATATGCCATATAGTGACTGGCCCGGTCGACTTTCCGGGTTGTGTTTCTAGTCTCAAAACAAGCACAATCTTACAAAATAAGCAAGCAAAAGGGGATGGAATATGTTAAAAATTTATTGTTGAGCAGAAAGGACATTATTTATTCAACAATTTTGCTGTTTTAATGGTTACAATTTAAATTTAAAGGCCTATTAACAAAAAGGCCTTCAAAATCGCTTGGACGGAAGTGTTAATATTAACCCCCGTTTTCACAAATACCAACTAATTATATGTTCTTATATTATGTTCGTACTCGGACTCTTGAGGTTGACCAAGTGTTGGCAGTTAGTGTTGCGTGAGCAATATGGCATGGCACAGTCCATGTTCTTTGATGTATGGCGTCATCCAACACCGGTATATCTATTTTCATGATTTTGGAAATGAATGGTGACTGTGTATAATCCTGTCGATGAATAATAATCATTATCATATTATATGTTCAATCATATTCCAGTGATTCACCGTACAAGATAGACGTAATCGTCAAAAAATGTAAAGCGTTGCTTTGGCACATTATCGTTGAAATTCAATATAACCAAAAAGGTTAGGTTTTACAGCTCTTGTAAAAATCATAAAAAAGTAGTTTCATCTCATGATCAGAAGTGTTTTTTTTAGAATTGATTACCTATCTTTCAATACCAGCCGATTACGAACTGATCAAACTATGTGGTCAAATTCAAGAAATCGATCTGTTGATAACAGCCAAAGAAAAGTCATTTGATTCTTGAAATATCATTTTATAGAGAAATAATAAAACGAATGAACTGCTATACGCTGTTTGCTAATTGGGAGGCATGGTACATACGCCATTCATATGATTTCCAATCACCAATTGGTCAAATATAATGGAACTGACATACCAAAAAGGTATACGGGTTTCAACGAAAGGAAGAAAACTCAATTCAAATAAGATTATGAAAATGAGGGAAATAAAAAGAATAAGAACAAAATATTTGCTTTAATTTTAGTAGCGGCAAGTATCATAAATGACAAAGCAGAATGAGAATAATAAAGTCTTCACAATTTTAATAGAGATAGAATATGAGTAAAGTGTAATTTGTCTGGGATTGATAAATGGCAAAGTACAGTGTCTATGAATATGTAGATGGCATCATGAATGTATGTAGATGGCATCATTAATGTATTACCCGAAACATTTGAAACACAGAAAGAGTAACCCAAACGTGCCCGGTGCGCAGTCTATCCTGGACATCGACAACTATGCCAAGGTCTCTGATGCAAATATCGAGGTACGATGTTGAGACGACAATGTTTGCTCCTTCCGATGGGTTAAGGACACCGTGGAGGCTGCAGATCTTGAAAAGAAGATCATCTCCTGCAAGGATTTTGCAAAATAAATGATACCACGTGGCTTCCGTCACACTTTTATCATCAGAGACCAAATCAAAACTTTCTTGTCATTGCGCAAAGTGTTCATTCAGACCTTGTGTTCAACGTAATCAATTCCAGATGGATGATGGAACAGCGTCAACAGGGGAATCCATTCAAATGACTGCTGATCTGGGGGAAGCATCTCAAGCGGAATAAGTTGAAGAGTCGGGTCCTGTCATTGTCGATGCTGATGATCTTCAAAACCAGCCTGCTTTAATAATCCTGCGCCAATAATGTGATGCAGTTATGATACAATACAACAAGAGCCTCTTGCAATAGTCCAGTTGCAAGAGAATAGATTTTGAACGCCTTCCGCGGTTCATTATATATGTTTAGAAATGAGGTACATTCTAGCAGTAACACTTTTCTTATCATAAATAACGTACCGCTTGTCTTGAGTCACTAAAATTCCAGTGTATCCAACTGGATTCCTTGCCCCTATAATATACATAACTTTTGTTACCAGTGTGTTATTATTTTTTGAGAAAAATGCCAAAATAGTCACAAATTTATTAAAGGGTGTAGTACCACCTTAAGGCTTCAAACAAGTATTTATGTAAAAAACACCTTAAACTTACAGAAAATCTTGGGTGGCAAATATCCAGTTTGCTCTGAACAAAGGTACGGCCGTTTCAAAAATGGCTGCCATCCAGTGTATACCATTTCTGTTGTAGTTTCTTCATGATGTCAAAATTAAAACAAGCAGCCAATACCCGTACTCTTTAGCTCTGGTTTAAGACCTAATTTGTTGAAATTGGTTGAGAATTAAAGAAACGGTGATCTAAAACCTAAGGAAGAAACGAAAGCAAAAGTTGTACTTTTGTGTTCTAATCAATGAAAGCACGACGCTAGTTTTAAAGTGCTAATCAATGGACGCACGGCGCTAGTTCTCTTGTTCGAGAACGCTTTGTATACAAACAATAGGGCATGCAATAGCGCAAACTGCAACCTTTGAATTTGTATCTTCCTTGTGTTTTTGGATTGTCGGGTCTTTATTTCTTGAACGATTTCAACGACTGAGGTCTTAAATTCGGATAAAAGATACAGCTATTGACTGCTGGTTCCAATTATGACATATCAGTCTTTGTTTAGGATGTACAGGGCTGAACATAACTGGTACCTTAATTATTTTGCTAACTGTATTTGGCCACTAAAACTGTCACAAAGGCTCGGACAATTAACCTACATTAAACAAGCATCCCACAGAGTTGTTACTCACTTGCAGACACCAAGCTGATCTTGCACACTCTAGATGCACCACCTCTGGTGGTGCCATACATGTATGTATCAAAATCTTCTCACCAGATACGGATGTTCTCATTCTTGCCTTGAGTCGATATCCAGATTTGTGCCCAAATACAAAACTTGTAATGGGAGCTGAGGATGCCAGAAAATACTGGCATGAGAGTGATCTTTGAAGGCTCCGGGTCCACGTAAGGTTGCTCACAGTGGTGCAGATATAACAGGGAGTTTTGCAGGGAAGGAAATGGTTACATGGTGGAAAGTTTTGAATGACGCCGGCGATAACATTCTCGAGGGATTGGACAATCTAGGAAATTCAATCAGGCCAAGTGTCGAGACTGTGTGTACTTTTGAGATTGCCTCCCACTACCAAACTATGATTTGGAATAAACATAAAGTTGCCAACCATTTACTAACCAAATTTACCATCACCAGTAGGGTATAGCTGGAAATTGGATGAGATGCATGGATCCCCATCATGACCTACCTGAAGCCAGCACCGGATGCAGTGCTTATCAAATGTAATTGCCCAACAACGCAGTGTTCAACAAATCACTGCAAGTACCGAAGGGCTGCCCTTAACTGTGCAGACCTTTTCACTCGCTCATTTGGAGATGAGAACCGTGAAGATGAGGACTGCGAGGACAGAAACGAAATGTTCAGTTGGGAATAAGAATTGGATAGTGACGATGAAGATGATGATATAATATAAAGTTGATTATATAATGGCTTAAAATTCAATCTCATTGATCTCAAATAATTTAAATGACCGGCACAAAATTGACATCAATTGCTGATTTAGCTTCAATTACAGGTATTACAGTGCTTTGAGTCCTCTAAGATCTGGAGAAAGGCGCTTTATAAATCCAAAATTTATTTATTTTATTTTAACCACATCAAGTTGTCTTAAAAGAGGTTTCCAATTCCATTGTTATGTAACTTGTGTGCATTACACTCTTTTTGTAGGTTTTATATTACTATTAAAGTGACTATTAAGCACTGAAACGTATTTCATGTTTATTCAACAAGCCCAATAAATATTTCAGTAATAATAATAATGTCAAATAAGTTCAAATAAGGATAATTTACCCAGATATACCAATTTTGGAATACAAAGTGCAAGGCATTATTGAGGAACCAGCAGGAACAATACTATGCCCAAAACTATATCACTTGGAATTTCCTAATTTGATACTTTTTAAAGTAAAAATACCAATTTCATAATTGATTATTACTATATGTCACTGCTGTCCAAATGTAATAAAGTGCGAAATGCACATAGGCCTAACCAAAACCTCTTTTAAGACAACTTGGTGCGGTTGTACCTGCAATTGAAGCCAAATCAGCGATTTATGTCAATTTTGTGCCGGCCATCTTGAATTCTAAGCCATTCAATAATCTAAGCCATTTTCTTAAACACTTTTCTATATGAATTTCCCAATTTTGCAAGATATATATCAGTAGTTCTAGGATTAACACACTTGAAGGATGTAAAAATGGCCGTTTATTTTCAAAAATGGCGCCCACTGACATTTTTATTGGGACTGTTGGAAATAAAGTCAGTTTCAGGCACTTTATAGCAACAAAGAACCTTTAAAGGCCCTTTATTTCTAAATGGCACCCATGGACATAAACCCTAGACCTATTGAACTATATTTTGTATCATGGACTACGAATAGGGAGGAGGGAGGGGGTTGAACCAATAATTTTCAATTATATACGAAGGTCATTCAAAATGTTCTACCTCCATCATCATATCTCTGTTATCTTACGTGCCAGGATATTGAAATTATACATGGCTATACTCTTAAATCTTGGCTACAAAATAAAAGTTGATTAAAATGTGGTTTTTGGTTGTTAAGATGTGTTGATAAAAGTGAATACAGATTTGGTACGTTGGAAACGGTCTGAAAAGAAAGGCTAATATTGATTAAAAGGTTTCCTACATCGATGTGGAAATCATTACAGATTCATATCTGAAAATAATTTAATCATTATCTAATGCTTGCAGTTTTACTGGGTATCATGTCTTTTGAAAAACAAAATCGATACATTAGAATAAATCAGAATAGCCGGCCTTCGTATTGACCCGTTCCTATAGGTTGTTAACTTTGATTGGGTGAGCACTTGTTGGATGACCCTCGTACGTCATATACCGTTATATTTGGTACTAATGTTTAGCTATGGGTCTCATCTAGTGATACCAAAATAAGTACAAACATTCCTCGCATAATGTCGCTTTGACGTCAAATTGTGAGCGCCCTCTTGCAAAATTGTGAAATTCTGGCTATGTTCAAAAGTATAGGCAAAATTGATGTTTGGGTAAAAATTCTACGAACATGTGATTTTCACTAAATGTTCTCCTAAATATCAAAGGAAATGACTATTTCAAACCAACAAACAAGTATAAAGTCAATATCTCTTGAAACAATTTTACAAGAGGGAAATGAAAATCATCGATTTGTCTGTGGAAGCCTATGATGGGCCTCACCAACACCCCACCCCCTCTATGGTCATCTTCGATGGTTGGTCCTACCCCCGGGTAAGGTGTCGGGGTACTAATTTTATCAATAACATGAACGCATTAATGGTAGATCCACTATTAGCTAAAGTTATTTGGGCGTAAAGACGCACATTTTGTGCGACGTGATTGGAAAACCTTGGGGGAGTTTTACACCCCTCGTAGTTCTAGGGTTAAAATTAAAAACAAAAAATGGGTCCTTGATTACAAAAATTTGCACGGCATTCACTATGCATAAAGATAACAATTAAGGTTACACAGATTTACTGACCAGGTGAAGATAAACACAAGGGCCAAAGTACAGTGCTATTAATAGAGCAAGAGAAGTCACGCCCACTGTATTAAGCAGGAGCGGTCATGCTTGCTGTTTATCTGTTTATAAGGCCGTTGATATACAACTTTAATAATCTTCGAAAACTCTCGAGTAACATTTCAGAACCTCTTTAAGGTAAGAATATTGCAATAAATATTGGTACTCATGAATCATTTAATCATACATTCCTGTCCAATAATGTATCGATCAGGTGGTGGTCATTCATAACGGTATTAGCGTGATCGTGACTCTCTTTAATCCACTCAGGTCTAGCCCTACTGGTATAGGGCCTTTTGACTGTGGTGATCCAAAACCATGCTATATCATAAAACCTGGCTATATCCACAGAACTGCTAAACCCTGTGACTGTTCCGGATTGAGCAGTTAGTGGGTTTTAGCGGTTCTCGGATATAGTGTGTTTAAAAGGCCCTCTAGTAGGGCTACTCAGGTCTTTCATGTGTTGGTAGTTGTATCCTGGTCTTGAGAACTATGTGTGTTTAGGTAGTATATAGCTTTACGAAATTCTTTCGCCATATGAAGTTTGTTATGATTTAACTGTCTTATCATGCTTTTAGTATTACTGTTATTATTATTGCAGTGCTTTTTGTGCTCTTCAGCACAGCAGCGTCTTCGCTAACATTTATGGTAATTATATTTATAATGATTGTATTTTCTTGTTGCAGACTAGCTGTTGCTTTATTTCGAACATCCACAATGTCTGACTCAGCGACTGCCCATAAGCCTGTACGAGTTATGCTGTGGGGACTTCCAAGGTCACTAACCACGGTCCTCACCAAATGTCTCAGCTATGTAGATGGTATTTATGTAATCCACGAAGCATTTGCTTCGGCCTTGATCACTGGACCAGAAAAGGAAATCCAAAATGTGCAAGGTTTGGGCTCTTTTATGGAGAATGCTGCCAATATTTTTGATGCAAATGTCGAGGTACAATGTTGGGAAGACAAGATCTGCACCTTCCAATGGGTTAAGGACACAATGGAGGCTGATTATCCCGGAAAGAAGATAATTTTCTGCAAGGATATAGTGACATCTATCTCGAATCATCTTGATATGATACCACATGGCTTCCGTCACACCTTTATCATCAGACACCCAACCAAAACGTTCCTGTCATTGCGTAAACTGTTCATTCAGAACTTTCTGCCATCTGGCGTTCCAGCTGATCAATTCCAGATGGATGCCCTGATGGAATCACGTCAAGAGGAGCTTCCGTTCAAGATTATTGCTGATGTGGTGAAGCATCTCAAGGAACAAGGTGAAGAGTCGTGTCCTGTCATTATCGATGCTGATGATCTTCAAAACCACCCTGCTTCAATCCTGCGCCAATACTGTGAAGCAGTTGGGATACCATACAACGATAGCCTCTTGCAATGGGAAGCCGGGGATGATATCATCAAGAAGAACTGGTATGTGTCTAAGACACTCATGGTAGGGAATACGATAGGGAATTATTATGGAGCAGCACTGTCCAGTACAAAATTCAATCCAGCCACGGAGTCTCCGCCGACAGCTGACATCCCTCAAGATGTGGTTCGACTAAGCGAGCAAGCTATGCCGTCCTATAAGGAACTTTATGACATGAGGCTTAAACCATAAGGAATATTATGTTTAATGTTGTGTTAATTAATAATACATAATAGACTCGCATGTAAACTGTGCTTTTACACTTTTCTTTAAAAACCCTGTACTTTTAAGAGAAACTGTAGAATCACGGCTTGCGGGAGATATAAAATAAAGCGAAAATTCCATTTAACACCACGGATTATATATTTTCAAGCAAATACATGAAATTTTCTGCCTGTTCACTTTTAAGACCGTACTTTTAAGGATAATTTCCTTTACGTGTCACTATAATTCACGCATGTTCTTTTAGCAACTGTATTTACGGTTACTGTTTTTTACCCGTAAGTTACTGCCAGCAGGTATTCCGATATTTTAAAGTGAAAACAACTTATTTTTACAGTGTACCGCCGCTCTTATAACCTCTCATATAATTTGTATTATATCGCGAATAAAAAAAAAAGATATCAAACGGACATTCTATATTCAGAATGCAATCTAGTGTGCTCTCAGGTCCTACATAAAATACTGTGCAAATGTTGCTTAATTAATTCCTTAATTAAAAAAAACCCGAACAGATAATAATAGTCAATAATATATGGAGGTGATACCAGAAGGTTTTATTGGGTTTAACGAAAGTAATAAACTCTAAATTCAAATTCAAATTAGGTAATATGAAAATGGGGGGAAACATAAGAACAAAATAGTTGCCCTAATTTTTTTTTGTACCTGTAAGTATCATAAATGACAAAGCAGAAAAAGAAAAAAAATAAGTTTTCACAATTTTAAAATACTTGAGTAAAGTGTCATTTTTCTAAACATTATAGTTACAAAGTACAGCGTCCATGTAGATGGCATCATTATGTATTCCACGAAGCACATTTTGTTCAACCAGATCCATTGGACCAAAAAGAGAAGCCAAAACGAGCCCAGTATGCAGTTTGTTCAACAACGTCGCCAACGTCTCTGATGCAAATATCGATGTTGAGACGACAATGTCTGCTCCTTCCAGTGGGTTACATCCTGGAGGCTGCTTATTCTTCAAATCAGATCGACAAATATGTTCTGAATCATCTTAACATCATGATACCATGTGGCTTCCGTCACACTTTTATCATCAGAGACCAAACCAAAACGTTCCTGTCATTGCGCAAAGTGTTCATTCAGAGCTCTCCTGGCGTTCCATGAGATCAATTTCAGATGGATATCGTGATGAAACAGCGTCAAAAGTAGAATACTTTGAAAATGACTACTGATCTCATGAAGCATCTCAAGGAACAAGGTGAAGAGTCGTGTACTGTCATTGTCGATACTGACGCCTACATTGTAAAGCAGTTGTGATACCATACAATAATAGCGTCTTGCAATGGGAACCCAGCAAACACAAAAACGTTTTAAAAACGTTTTAAATAAGTTATATTTTGGCTTTTGGTTTAGGTAAAAACGTTTTAATAACATTAAAATGTCGGGTTATATAAAGGTCATGATAACGTTTTAAAACGTTTTGTATGAAAACACACTACAACAATATTTTTAAATGTTTTCAAAAATGTTATTGTAAACTATTTTTGCAAACATTTTGCCAAATATTGTGTCAATACTTAAATAACATTATGTTCAAATATTTGAACCCGGCAAACACAGAAATGTTCTTAAAATGTTTTTTTCAAAACCTTTTAATAACATTTAAATGTCGGGTTATATTAAGGTCATGAAAACGTTTTTAAAACGTTATTGAAAATATTTTGGGCAAAAATTTTTCGCAAAATATTTGATCAACCCCAAAATAACATTCTGTTTAGAATGTTTTGTATCAAGTTTTCAAGAATGTTTTTGGAATGTTATTAAAACGTTTTTATACTCTTTATATAACCCGACATTTAAACGTTTTCTGTAAAACAGTTTTGTTTGCTGAGCAGTAGATTATCAAAAATGTTTTTAAGGTTATGAAAACGTTTTATACTCTTAATATACCCTTTATATAACCCGACATTTAAACGTTTTCTGACAACCTTTTATAACCTTTTGCGAATAATGTCGAAAACGTTTTGTGTTTGCTGGGAAGGCGGTGATGGTATCATCAAGAAGAACTGGTATTTGTTTAAGACACTAATGCTGGGGAATACGATAAGGAATTATTATGGAGGATTTTGTTTTTCAATGTTGAAGCTTCTGTAAGTTATTAATGGTAATGCCTGCCTCATCATCACCGTCATTATCTCAAATGTTAACATTCTCAGTGTCCAAATGGTTCTCAAAATGCATCTTGAATACAACGGGCATATGATCCAACTCAATTCTATTACAAATGGCAACATCAGTAACAAGCGGGAAAATTAGTTGGCTTGGTAAGTAAATAGTCGACTACACTTTTGCTTCGATGACTAATAAACGTGAATACTCCGGAAGCTTGGACGTTTCCGAAATCTGGAAACTTAATTTTCCCACTACACAAGCCAAAGTATAGTGCTATTTATACAGCAGGATAGATCACACCTATTGTATAAAGCATGGAGAGGTCATGCTTGCTGTTATAAAGCCGTCAGTTTCCAACTCTACTTCTTCGAAAACTCTCGAGAACTTTTCATTACCTCTTTTTAAGGTAAGAATATTGAATCATTCATTCCTGTTCAATAATGTAAAGGTTCAAGTGATGGTCATTCATATCGGTTTTAACGTGATCTTGACTCTTGTTAGTCCACTCAAGTCTTTCATTTGTTGGTAGTTGTGTCCTGGTCTTGAAAACTGTGGGTGATCATGTACCATCCCAGCAAACACAAAAACGTTTTTAAAACGTTTTAAATAAGTTATATTTTGGCAAATTGGTTTAGGTAAAAACGTTTTAATAACATTAAAATGTCGGGTTATATAAAGGTCATGATAACGTTTTAAAACGTTTTGTATGAAAACACACTGCAAAAATATTTTTAAATGTTTTCAAAAAATGTTATTGTAAACTATTTTTACAAACATTTTTGCCAAATATTTTGTCAATACTTAAATAACAGTATGTTAAAATATTTGAACCCAGCAAACACAGAAATGTTCTTAAAATGTTTTTTCAAAGCCTTTTAATAACATTTAAATGTCGGGTTATATAAAGGTTATGAAAATGTTTTTAAAACGTTATTGAACATATTTTGGGCAAACATTTTTTGCAAAATATTTTTTCAACCCCAAAATAACATTCTGTTTAGAATGTTTTTTATCAAGTTTTCAAGAATGTTTTGGAATGTTATTAAAACGTTTTTATACCCTTTATATAACCCGACATTTAAACGTTTTCTGTAAAACATTTTTGTTTGCTGAGCAGTAGATTATCAAAAATGTTTTTAAGGTTATGAAAACGTTTTATACTCTTAATATACCCTTTATATAACCCGACATTTAAATGTTTTCTGACAACCTTTTATAACCTTTTGCGAATGATGTCGAAAACGTTTTGTGTTTGCTGGGATATTGTAGCTTTACGACATTCTATCGCCATTATGGTAATGGTATATTGCATAATGATTGTATTTTCTTGTTGCAGACTAGCTGTTGCTTTATTTCGAACATCCACAATGTCTGACTCAGCGACTGCCCATAAGCCTGTGCGAGTTATGCTGTGGGGACTTCCTAGATCGCTAACCACAGTCCTCACCAAATGCCTCAGCTATGTAGATGGTATTTATGTAATCCACGAAGCATTTACTTCGGCCTTGGTCACTGGACCAGAAAAGGATATCCAAGATGTGCAAGGTTTGGGCTCTTTCATGGAGAATGCTGCCAACATGTCTGATTCAAATGTCGAGGTACAATGTTGGGAAGACAAAATCTGCACCTTCCAATGGGTTAAGGACACAATGGAGGCTGATTATCCTGGAAAGAAGATAATTTTCTGCAAAGATATAGTGACATGTATCCCTAATCATCTTGATATGATACCACGTGGCTTCCGTCACACTTTTATTATTAGGCACCCAACAAAAACGTTCCTGTCACTGCGCAAAATGTTCATTCAGAACTTTCTCCCATCTGGCGTTCCAGTTGATCAATTCCAGTTGGATTCCTTGACGGAATCACATCAAGAGGAGATTCCGTTCAAGATTATTGCTGATTTGGTGAAACATCTCAAGGAACAAGGTGAAGAGTCGTGTCCTGTCATTATCGATGCTGATGATCTTCAAAACCACCCTGCTTCAATCCTACGCCAATACTGTGAAGCAGTTGGGATACCATACAACGATAGCCTCTTGCAATGGGAAGCTGGAGATGATATAATCAAGAAGAACTGGTATGTGTCTAAGACACTCATGGTAGGGAATAAGATAGGGAATTATTATGGAGAAGCACTGTCCAGTACAAAATTCAATCCAGCCTCGGGGGCGCCACTGACAGCTGATATCCCTCAAGATGTGGTTCGACTGAGCGACCAAGCTATGCCGTACTACAAGGAACTTTATGACATGAGGCTTAAACCATAAGTAATATTAAGTTGATTGTTGATACATGTTATACCCATACATGTATAGATTAATTGACGATTTATTGGTCATGTTGATCACCATCATTTTATTCTATGTACGAGGATCATTCAATAAGTCATATCTCCGCTCTTATAACGTCTCAATTTTTTTAAATAATTTGCCATAAAATATGTATTATATCGCGAATTAAAAAATATATATATTAAAACCTTTGACATTCTATATTCAGACTGTAATATGGTGTGTCTGGTGTGCTCCGAGGTCCCACGAAATACAGTGTAAGTGTTGCTATCTGATTCCTTAATTCAAGAAAACGAACTGATAATAATAGTCAAAGAGAAGAAAATATGTCTAAATGTGCATCAGATATCATTTGATGGAGAAATAATATGTGACCCCCCCGGGATGTGACCGTCCACGGCGAATGAGCCGTAAATTCCTCCCCCGGTCAACTTTGTTTTATTTCGTGTTTAAAAATAAACATCATAAACTTAAAATGGTATATCATTTGACTTCAAACGATATCCAGAAGCGGGGTTATAGTTTGTTAAACTTTGCTCCTTCAACAAAATTATAGCTTTTACGTTTTTACATGTGTCTCTTTTTCCACATTGTTGGCAATAAATATCAAACAGTCATAATTGGCGGTCATTTCAAATCATCCCCAAGTCAACGAGGTTTAAGAAAGTTCTCTCATTGTTAATTGTTGGTTATGCATACCTGTACAAAATACAATGCCTGGTAACCCACCACTTGAACAGGATTTAGCAATATAACCAAACAAAGACCAGAGCTATTAAAAGTTCTATAGCCATCTAAGGTAGAAGCTTTTTATCCACTTCAACAATAGGATTATTGATTAGTTTTTTGGCTATCGAAATGAGACGGATGTCGGGCTAAGCTTAAGTTACCGATGAATATGACCTTCGTACACATTTTACACCGTAACTCAGAATACAATTTAGGGAATTTACGGCTCATTTGTGCTGCCGGGTCACATATACCCTATTTATAAATTGGGAGGTATATACAATGCCTATCTCAAGTTGGTCAAAAATATATGGGGGTGATTATCAAAGGTTATATTGGGTTGAACGGAAGTGATAAAACCCAAATTTCAAATTCAAATTAGGTATTATGAAAATGATGGAAATAAAAAGAATAAGAAATGACAAAGCAGAAAAAAAAATGAAATTTTCACAATTTTAAAATACTTGAAAAAACAATGAAATGTTAACATTCTCAGTGTCCAAATGGTTCTCAAAATGCATGTTGAATACAATGGGCATATGATCCGACTCAATTCTGTCATAAATGGCAGCATAGGTAACTAGCCAAAAGATCGATGACATCATATAAACGAAACTAGTTTCGTTTTTCGGCCGACTCATCCCTCCCTGCCAGAAACGTAATCCTGAAATGTTGAAAATTTGCCGAGGTTCTTATATATTTTACAAGGAATTAAATTACACAATGGGCATAATAGGTTAATTACCCCTATAATGTAGTAACGCTATGGAGGGTAAATTAAGTTCTGGCATTTCCACAAAAGAGAAGAAAAAAATACTAGCGGTTGGTCACCCGTCTTTCGCGGTCACTGTCTTTTGCGGTGCTGGCATTTTATATTCGTTTTAATGTACTGGCCAGGTGTAATGGTCAGGTGCAATTTCAGTATTTTTTTTTCACCCCATTTTGAAAATTATGGTGTAATTTCACCTGGTGCAGCGCAATTTGAAATTCAGTCTCAGAATGATCAAAATAAATTTACAATTTTGTAGAACACTTACTTTCAACATGGGCCAAAACATTTTGCACATACACTGATTACCTGTGAGTTACGATACTCCTGTAGGGTGTCGCAGAATGATTTATACCATGTTTGAACAAAATATCAAAGCACAAGACACTCAGACCTAAATATGCCAAATGACATTCCAACTGATAGTAAGACTAGGTTACTGTGACCATCCCATTGCACATCCCATTTCCAGCAGTGCAAGCTCTGCTCAGCTGACTCTAGATCAAGGGTCTGCTGGGTAATATAGGGGCATTGACTTGGCACGCTGGTTTACGCCACTCATACCAGCTGTTCCTAGCCTGAAAGTAAGACGAATTGCCCAATCTCTCTGATGATGGGTTAATTACATCTACCTCTGAGGGAAGCAGGACGGTTGGGATCCATCAAAACCGGTTTAACCCACCAGAGTCTGGTCCTAAGTCCATGGAGACCTCATCAGAGAATTGTTTGATGCCTACCTAAGACAAGGAGATATGCAGCTCAAGGAATACTTCCCGAGACGCCTTCAAAGAGGTATTATAATGGAGTGCACTATATCTGTATTAGGATGAAATAAGGCTCCGAAGGTGACTGCGCTGGTGCTCTACCAATGAATTACTTCTCTACGTACGAGTAGGGATGGCTGATTTGAGATTCCTGTTTTAGGTCTCCGCTTTTTAGATTTCCTTGGGGCTGAAAAATGGGGTCCCAAAACAAACTTCCCTATCAGGCGTAGTCCAGATCCACGATTTGACGATTAGTTGTACGTTTTGTAATACTATCGTTCAAACCGTGGGACAGGTCCTGCTGACACCCGGGGATATTTAGCAGACGTTCTTTAGTGGCATTTTGTCTATTTTCTTTAGTTTGATACTAATTTTAGAGGCGATATACGAATACAATGTAGCCTATACATGATGATTTTTATAGGGTTCAAATTTTCTGTGGTTTTAAATTCTTATTTATTTATTTATTTATTTATTTATTTATTTATTTATTTATTTATTTATTTATTTATTTATTTATTTATTTTTTATTTTTTTATTTTTTTTGCAAAAAATTCCCATAAAATATAATCAAATATAGTCATTTATACAAAATTGAATAGGTTGCGGTCATATGTATAATGAATTACAGATCGCGTGAGATATATCTCACGCGATCTCAAGGGGTCATTGAATCCCCAGATTGGATCATTATTACAATATAATGAACAGATTTCGTGTTATTATTCCTAAAACCAATGACCGTGGAAATAGAACAAATGAATACGGACAAAAGTTTGCAGTATTTTGGAGGTCAATTTTTAAAACTTAATAAACAACAAGTTGGAAAACCAAACCACCGGTGTTTGGAAGATGGTTCAGCAGATATTAAGGGGCTGTGCAATAATTATGAGCCCCTGGTGAGGGCAAAATTTCCAAACGGCGTTCCAAGAAATGATTGCCCCTCCTCATTCGACCTGGCACCCAACCTCTTCACGGCCTACCAAAAAATCCCCCCTGCACATGCCAATTTTTTGGGGTCCCAATTTGCAAACCTTAAATGGTCTATAGATAATAATTTTTAGAGCGTTGTATTTAAAATGCGCCCCATGAATGTGAATCAAAACTCGCTTGCTCTCCCTCTCAGCTGGCCAAAACTTGCTTGCACCCCCACGTCCGACTGGCCAAAATGTTTCCCCTAAAATAATTATTGCACAGCCCGAAAATGTTTCCAACTCGGCTTGGTCCTATCCACCTCATGTCCCTAGGCTATTTACACCAGTTTGCGGTACCCATGGTTACTTTTGTACTGATATTTTTACTGTATACAAGTCATATCAATCATTCATTTGAATTTTTTAGCAATATGAAATTCGGATCAACTTGCTGCTTTGTGTCTTATGTCCATTGAATTTTCTGTAGAACTCTGTTTAGCGTAAGTGGTACCCAGGGGCGCACAGAGCCAGAGGTGCAAATTTCCCAATCGTCCTGCTGACACGCTGCTAAAATAAAATGATTTTGTTTTTGCGCTGAGAGCGTTGTGGCTTAAAACCGGGCCAAAGGAAGTGGGTCATTTTTGTTTTATTTGTTCTCTTGGGATTTCCCCAATAAATTTAGAGAGAACGTGCCCCCCTCCCCTCCGCGCTTCAATCACCAATGACGGCTTTATGTATTTCATAATTATGGTCCATACCTGCAGATACAATTATTACATCATAATATAAGGCTAAAGAACAAATTATCCAAATTTTGTACGGTAATTCTTGGAAATACCAGGGGAAGTTTTGAGTGATGCTAAGCTGACGTCATCGCTTACGCACCCTTAAATGTTTACAACTGCTACAAATGAGAAACATGTTGATATACTTAAAGACAAAGATAAAAAGAATCGCGTCTGATGTATTACGATCCTTGATTTGTTAACACAGGTTAATAGCGCGTAAAAGGAAGACCGATCTATCTGGTGCTGATGGGAGAAAAGGAATAGCAGCAAATGGCGAAAAATACGCACTTTTGCAAGGCAAAAAGCAGCTTTTCTAGGCATTGTTGACATGGTGCCTTCGCCAAAGAAAGTTTCCTACTATAAAGACCTTACTTTTGAGATGGTTTGCATGTTTGCATGTGTAAAATTAACAAGAAAGCGACCGGTTATACCGCCGCGTTCAGCAAGTCATCATCACGACACTTGTAAACAAACCGTGCTCGAGTTTGATTGACAGTTGACGTCAGACGCGATAAATTCTTTTTATCTCTGTCTTTAGTTATAGTTGCAATAATATAATTCACCTTTTCGGTAAATCCCCTAACCCTTTGCGAGTACACCTGAGAACTCGTCATTTGACGTCACGCCGATCTGCACCGATGCGCACATGGTTTATCGAACATCGTCACTGCGGCAAGTCGGCGTGACGTCAAATGACGAGTTCTCAGGTGTACTCGCAAAGGGTTATGGGATTTACCGAAAAGGTGAATTATTTATTAGATACCTTTGCAAAAACGGTTATGCAAACTTTTTTTGTTGCTTTGTTGTTTTGTTTTATTTTTGTTTAAAAAATCATAATTATGAGACATTCATCAGACCGATTTTTTTGTACAAACGTAATCGAGCATTTTTACCCCTTCCACTCTAAACGAAACTAGTTTCGTTTATAGGACATCATCGATAATTTGGTTTGTTCTCTAATAAGCGGGAAAATAGTTAGCTTGGTAAGTGAATAGTCGACGACACTTTTGCTTTGATGACTAATAAACGTGAATAATCCGGAAGCTTGGACGTTGTTCAGTGCTATTTCTACAGCAGGATAGGTCAAACCTATTGTATAAGCGGTCATTCTTGGTGTCATAAAGCCATCAACTTACAACTTTACTTCTTCGGAAACCCTTGAGAACTTTTCATAACCTCTTTAAGGTAAGAATATTGAAAAAAAATGTTGGTACTCTTAAGGGTAGACTAGGTATTGTTGGTCGAAGCAGCAAAAAAGTCGATTTTCGTTATCTAAATCAATATATTATTGAAAAATAACTTCATTCTAAAAATCACATACTTGCTTGATATTTTATTGTTGTTAATGAGTTATGTACGTTTTACAAAAGTGTTGTTGTTTTAGCCCTCTTTATAACACAACTCAATGGTTCATATCTATGATATTTGAATTCTTCTACACACTCGCTCTGAATTTTTGCCAAAACTCACTATCATTCGCAGATGCTGTGAACTACCAAATCGCGACACTTTAAAATAGTTGCTAACCTTAAGTATCTATCATGAATCAGTTCATCATTCATTCCTTTTCAATAATATAAAGGTTCAAGTGATGGTCATTCACATCGGTTTTAACGTGATCTTGACTCTTGTTAATCCACTCAGGTCTTTCATTTGCAGGTACTTGTGTCCTGGTCTTGAAAACTAGGTGTTCATGTAATGTACCATATTGTAGCTTCATGAAATTCTTTTGCCTTTTATGTTTTTATGATTTATCTGCCTTATCTTCGAAGCGAAAGTGCTAAACATTTATGTTAATTATGTTTATAATGATTATATTTTCTTGTTGCAGACTAGCTGTTGTTTTATTTCGACCATCCACAATGTCTGCCTCAGCGACTGCCCATAAGCCTGTACGAGTTTTGCTGTGGGGACTTCCAAGGTCACTAACCACAGTCCTCACCAAATGCATCAGCTATGTAGATGGTATTTATGTAATCAACGAAGCTTTTGCTTCAGCTATGACAACTGGACCAGAAAAGGAAATCCAAAATGCGCAAGGTTTGGATTCTTTCATGGGGAATGCGGCCACAATTGCAGATGCAAATGTCGAGGTACAATGTTGGGAAGATAGTATATGCACCTTCCAATGGGTTAAGGACACCATGGAGGCTGGTTATCCTGGAAAAAAGATCATTTTCTGCAAGGATATCGTGACATCCATCTCGAATCATCTTGATATGATACCACATGGCTACCGTCACACTTTTATCATCAGACACCCAACCAAAACGTTCCTGTCATTGCGCAAAGTGTTTATACAGAGCTTTCTCCCACCTGGCATTCCAAGTGATCAATTCCAATTGGATGTCGCGATGGAAAGCGGACTTAAAAGAGAGAATACTTTCAAGATTATTGCTGATTTGGTGAAGCATCTCAAGGAACAAGGTGAAGAGTCGTGTCCTGTCATTATCGATGCTGATGATCTTCAAAACCACCCTGCTTCAATCCTGCGCCAATACTGTGAAGCAGTTGGGATACCATACAACGAGAGTCTCTTACAATGGGAAGCTGGAGATGATATAATCAAGAAGAACTGGTATGTGTCCAAGACATTCATGGTTGGGAATACGATAGGGAATTATTACGGAGCAGCACTGTCCAGTACAAAATTCAATCCAGCCTCTGAACCTCCACCGACGTCTGAAATCCCTCAAGATGTGGTTCGACTGAGCGAGCAAGCTATGCCGTACTATGAGGAACTCTATGAAATGAGACTTAAACCCTAATCTAATGATTGATTGATTCAGTTGGTCACTCTAATATGTATAATACTCTCTATATGTACACTAAAATATATGTTAAAATACCATAAAATATGGAAGGCAAAAACAGAAACGGTACAAATAATAGTAGTTTGACTTCGATAAATAATTCACAAGAAAACAGAGATATTACTTTAGATGGTACAAACTTGTAAAGGGTAACTGAAACCAAATTTTTGAGTGTAATTATCGATAAAAACGGAATCTCAAAAACAATTTCACGGAATATAGGTATGATAAACAAGTTGAAATCTTTTATACCTGGACGTGTTTTGCACACGCTTTATTGTACGCTTGTTTTGCCTTACATTAAGTATGGTATACTTACATGGGGGAATACATGTAAAACATATCTTGATAAAATACATTTGCGCCAAAAATGGGCTATGAGAACCATTTCGAATACCCATTATCGAAACCATCTCATATTTAATGTCCCACATAGTTTAACTTTATTTCTCCGTCTCGAATGCGATTCTGGAATGATTTCCAAACCTCTTTCTTAAAAACTTCTTGGCTGAGAAGATGATAGAGGGCGGGTATTGAACTGAAGGCCTATAGATAATAACATTACTGCTCTTCTCCATCTGACTCATTAGCTCAGTTGGTAGAGCATCGGTCCGGTGATCCGAAGGTCCCAGGTTCAAATCTTGGATGGTCAGTGAAATTTTTTCACTGGCTGTCATTTATGTATGTGGAGACTTGTTTTAAAAACCCTTTCTCATGCTTGTTTTATTGTTCCCCTCAACAATAGGATTTTTTATTCTGTTTGGTCGTTAGTAGCAATGGGTATTCGAGTGAATGTTCATACGTACTTAAACAGCAAGTAAAATTTAAACCAGTCATTCAACACAGAATTAATTGAAAACTAACCTCAATATTTCGACATGTGTCACACGTTCTCATCAGGAGAACTCCAAAGATCTTGTGAAAGAATTGACTTTACAATTGACCTGAGATGACCTTAGATCTAATCAATGAATGTACAGTGTCGGGATCTCGAGGCCCTGGTCACGGTTGAGTTTCGGCGAGTGTCTCCTGATTGTGTAGGGCTTCCTTCACTAAGTGTGGGTATCTGTCTTTTCTGTCAAGCACATTAACATTGTCACTATCTATGGAATGGCGTGAGTCTGTACTGTGTTCCCAGCTGGCGACCTGTTTGTCCGATATTTTTGGGCAGCCCAAACAGTTGATTTGGCACACACAACCAGTTCGTTTTCCAGCGGGATTGGATCCTTTGGTGAAACAAGTAGTTTCCTGGAAGTAGTATGGGGTTTAAATCGTCGCTCGGATGACATAGTGGCGTATCACGAAAATGGCCATTTTGAGATAATCGCATTTGAAGTTTTTGCAACTTTTATCCGTTGGTCATATATTTCCTCTTTTCTTGAATGGATATGAAAAACTAAATATTTAAGTTACACTTAATGTATAAATTATTCTCCATCCATTCAAAATTGACATAGGACACGTGATACTTCAGTATGTCTAATAATGGTTGAATTCAAATCCGTATTGGCCACATAACCGCGATATACCAAAATATTGGTGTATGTCACATATTTGCGACATAGTGGCGTATGTCACTGATACACCACTATGTCGTCCAAAACACGGGGAATGGTTTACCCAATTTTTCCATTGAATGAGATACGCCACACCTAATTAGTGATCATACCTAATTAATTAATAACAAACGTGTCTTGAAAGTTTGTCAAAATGTAGAGCTTAATACATAGATTATGAAAACTAACTTATCTCATTTTGTCAAAAATGGCTGATACACCGGTATGATGTTGATATCCCGTATAACTTACAAATGCGTTTCAGTTTCTGCGACAGGCCATCAATGAAAGGGAGGGTGATAAAAGTCTTGCTCTTTTTTTACTGGCCGGTGTATGTTCGGATGCTTCCCTGGCAGGCTCCAGGGGCTTTTTCTGACTATTGGCCAGGTCAAAAGCCCATTGCTGTTTTCGCTCTATGTGTTAAGATTCCGATAACGCTAAATTTGTGAGAGACCGGGATCAATGTTAAAGTGCTTGACAGAGAAGACAGAGATTATCCACGCTTAGTGAGGGAAACCATACAAATCAGAAGACACTCACCGAAACTCAACACTTCATTCATTAGACCTAGTTTTATCTCAGGACAATCGTGAAGTCAACTCCTTCAAAACATCTCCTGATGAGGACCTGTGACAAATATTGAGGTTAGTTCTCAATTAATTCTGTGTTGAATGACTGTTTAAACTTTACTTGCTTGATAGGAGCGAAATGGAAAGGCAACTCTATTTTGTAATTGCCGATTAGTGGTGTGATAGCAGATACACGTGATTCGATACAGGGCGTATTTCTATTAGTAAATCATTATTTACCTGGTGTTGACGCTGTGCACCGGAACCAAAATTAATTTGTTCGGTATTTAGATCGACGTTAACGGTGCTTCGATGCTTGATCAACTAAAATTTGTATTGGTGAATATCATTACATGCACAGATTGATTTAGGGATTCAATCATGTTTCACCGTTGTTCATCACCGATTAACAACGATGCGTCCGCGTCGACTGAGTGGTTTACTTCGCTCGGGCAGCTTTAGCTGCCCGAGCGAAGTAAACCACGCAGACGCGCCGGACGCGAGTTGTTAAACGGTGATGAACAACGGTGAAACATGATTGAATCCCTTTCAACAACGAAAAGAAGCTAAAGATCGTATAATTCATGATTATTTTACGAGGAATGTCAGTTAATCATTGCCACTCAGCCTTACAAAAACTTCGATGATTTCTCTGTTGATATCAGCAATAAAACTACAGAATAAAACGGCAATGTTTAGCCGCTACCTGAAAAATACTGAATTCAACTTGTAAGCTTGCATACGCACAAAGGTTCCAGGCATGACGAATTGTACGCGCTCTCGAGTAACGCGTAGTCTCGCTCGCGTTCGCGTATACGCTACAGTAATAGTGTGGATTCATCACGGATTAACAACGGTTGGCTCCTGTACAAAGGTATAGGAAGAATTGTTGAATATGTAATCACAATCAACAATAGTCAATTAATTGATTATATAAATCGTCGTAACACATAGTGGGGTATGTGAAGGACAAAATATTTTGTCCGAGCAAAACGTTTTTGAAAGATACGCTACTAATATCGGAGTCGATACTCCTCAACTGTAATCTCTCAGTGTGACCCGATTCCATTTGAAACTGAAGTTTAAATTTCAAAATATTAAATTCTATCTTTAATAGTTAACCAGGAATAACTATTATAGGATATACCTAGCTTTAAATCTTTACACAGCTATGTAAAACGGACATTTGGAAAAGCATTGTATGCCACTATGTGTTGCCAACAACGAAATAATAATATTAAGGATCGACCAAGACTAATTATAATTTGGCTCCAAGATTGTAGAAACTTTCTGAAGTGTTTAAAAATGTTACAGATCCATATGAAATATTTTATTTTGTCTTTAATGCACGGCTTTCGACCTATCCACCAGCAGGCTATGTGAGCACATCTATGATATTAACGAAGTGCAAAAATCTGAATTGTGATGGTTCCAACGATCCTTCGAATGAGTAAATCGCTGAATGGGCCTTTAATGTAAAAGCATACAAAGAATAATAAAGTTTTTAAAATAGCAACAGAAATACACAAACTACTACCTGTCATTTACCTGGGTATGCATAAATATAAACAAGGGTTACAGAGATGATTGATCAGGTAAAGATAATCACAAAGGCCAAAGTACAGTAATGTTACTATTAAACTGTACTAGTGTGAGCTATCGCCTGCTGTAAAGCCATCGACTTACAACTTGGGCTCCACAAAAACTCTCGAATAACATTTTAGTAACCTCGTTAAGGTAAGGGTATTTAAACAGATATTAATACTATAAAGTAGTTACCCTGATTATTCCTGGCCGATAATATATAGGAGGCGGACATATAGTTGTTGGTAACATTATACAGACTATAACCAGAAAATGACAACAGTGTTATATGCAGTGGAATCAGTAACATCCGCGCTAACAGAAAAACTTTATTTGGTGTCTTTCCTATTTCAGGTTCAAACGTTATGCCCGACCACCGATTTTATTGAAACAAACTTTACAAAGACTATGTAGTAGCTTAAGAAATTACCTTGACCATTAAGTAAAATTCAATAAAATCAACAAGTGACATGTTAAATTTGTCTAATACTATTTTCTAAATTGTATATTTTTATTGTTACAACCTGTATCATGACTGCGTTCTTAGTTTACTCGCATCTGTGATGTGCTGGTAGTTGTGTGCCGCTCTTGAGCCCTTTCTATAATAGACATAATAGATGTCCATGTACCATGTAGGTTACAAAAATTATTTCGCTTTCATAAATTTGGTATTTTGTGAATTCTCTGTCTTATCATGTTTTTTTTTTCTTATTGCAGCGCTTTTTTATACTCTTCAGCATAATAGCGTCTTCGAAGCAAAGTGCTATATTGGTTGTATTTTCTTGTTGCAGACTAGCTGTTGCTATATTCCGACCTTCCACAATGTCTGACTCATCAGCGACTGCCCATAAGCCTGTACGAGTGATGCTATGGGGACTTCCAAGGTCACTAACCACAGTCCTCACCAAATGTCTCAGCTATGTAGATGGTATTTATGTAATCCACGAAGCATTTGCTTCGGCCATAGCCACGGGACCAGAAAAGGAAACCCATGACGTACCCGGATTAGACGCTTTCATGGAGAATGCTGCCAAGATATCAGATGCAAATGTCGAGGTACAATGTTGGGAAGACAAGGTCTGCACCTTCCAATGGGTCAAGGACACCATGGAGGCTGATTATCCTGGAAAGCAGATCATCTTCTGCAAGGATATCGTGACATCTATCCCGAATCATCTTGATATGATACCGCGTGGCTTCCGTCACACCTTTATCATCAGACACCCAACTAAAACGTTCCTGTCATTACGCAAACTGGTCATTCAGAACTTTCTCCCACCTGGCGTCCCAGCTGATCAATTCCAGATGGATGTCTTGATGGAATCACGTCAAGAGCAGAATCCGTTCGAGATTATTGCTGATGTGGTGAAGCATCTCAAGGAACAAGGTGAAGAGTCGTGTCCTGTCATTGTCGATGCTGATGATCTTCAAAACCGCCCTGCTTCAATCCTACGCCAATACTGTGAAGCAGTTGGGATACCATACAACGATAGCCTCTTGCAATGGGAAGCCGGAGATGATATCATCAAGAAGAACTGGTATGTGTCTAAGACACTCGCGCTAGGGAATACGATAGGGAATTATTATGGAGCAGCTTTTTCTAGTACAAAATTCAATCCAGCCTTGGAGCCGCCACCGACAGCTGATATCCCTCAAGATGTGGTTCGACTGAGCGAGCAAGCTATGCCGTACTATGAGGAACTTTATGACATGAGGCTTAAACCATAAGGAATATTAATTTTATCACATTTAATGTTGTCAAATTTGGTTAATTAATGATAAATGTTATGTGTATACATTAATTGACAATTTCACGATCTCCAATTTATTTTATTTTATGTACACATTGAATCCGAATATGACTATGATAGGCTAAAAGTTCAAGTATTTGATGGAAATAAATGAACTGCTATGCCCTCTTTGTTAACGGGCAGGTATGGTACATACGCCATTTCTTATCTCCAATTGGTCAACAATATGTGGAGGTGATACCAAAAAGTTATATGGGGTTGAACGAATTCAAATTAGGTAATATGAAAATGGGGGGAAATAAAAAGAATAAAAACACTAGAGCGATTCTCGGGTTTCGCGGTTCTCGGGTTTCACGGTTTTCGGCTTTTGCTATTCTTAGCTGATATTGGTGTTAGATGGAGAGTTGTATTGTTTGAAAAACCTGTATGGTTGTAGTTGATTGTATATTGTCTCTGTTCAGAACCTTGTGTGGGTGGACGAGTCGATGGGTGGGAACATTTGGTGATATTGTCTCTGTTCTACAAATAGCTCTCTTGTTGACAAAATTTTAACCCGCGGGATAGAACATAAACTTCATGTTCGTTAAGACTTTGGGAGGACAAGTTGACAACACTCTTGTTATCAGTGATAGGGGCTATTTTGGCACGATGCCGATAAGCTCGTTTACCCAACGCCGTTTGTGAGTTCTTGTTGGTGCCGGTGTGGGCCTGTGAATAGCTCTACAATCCTGGCGAACGTTGTTGTTGATTGCGTTAAGGATGGAATTTTGCATGTTGGGTTTATCACCACTGATCATAGCAGGACGATTAGACTCGTCGATATAGTGGTGAGCACCAGGTGATGTGTGTGCAATGCTAATGTTCTCACGGAGTTTGTGACATTCTGAGTTGGAAGTTCGAGCTGTAGTTTAGAGCCCATTTCTTTGATTTTCATAAAAAATGGGTGAAAAGATACCGGGGTTAACCAGACAAGATAAAACACGACGATATGAATGGATTGCTATACTCTGTTGGCTAATTGGGGGTATGGTATATACGCCATTGCCCATATCTATATGGAGGTGATACCAAAAAGTTATATGGGGTTGAACAAAAGGGAGAAAACTCAATTTAAATATGGTAATGATTTATGAAAATGGGGAAATGAAAGGACTAAGAACAAAACAGCTGCATTAATTTTAGTTGCTATAAGTATCATAAATGACAAATCAGGTATAAAGCACAATAAAGTTTTCACAATTTGAACAGAGATAGAAAGAATATTTGAGTGAAGTGCCATTTTATCTGGGATTTGAATAAGTTGAACATTTGGCTATTCCAGAAAATAAATGCACACCCCTGAGCGGAGTTCGGATTATTTGGACTTTTATCCAGTCATGATTGTTACAAATTCAGACTTTTAAAGTGTCCAGAAATGAAAAATCTAGCAAAAAAAAAGTTCAAAATCAAACATCCCAAACAACAAAGGTTCGTCCGTCATTTTTCATTCATTTGATTGCAGTAACATTGGAAAATAGAATTCCTTTTCAGAAACCAAACTTGGACATTTGATTGAAAAGTAACTCCTCTATATTGGGTGTGCACTTATTTTCTGGAATAGCACATTTGTGGTTGCAAAGGTTAGATTATTGACATTGGCCAAAGTATGGTGTCCATTATAATACGACTATTGTTATAGTTTTAAAATATTTTCTCAAAATATCAAGAGCTATCTTAAGAACTATAACCAATACTAGGTTTGTTTGTACTCATGTTAATACATTTTTCATGCTGATTCCAAATATGGTCATGAAAATTTACATTTCTGAAATTTTTGAATAAAAAAAAAATTGAAACATTTATCGTCTGCAGTCGACACCCGCGTGACGAGAGTTAACATTGGTAATTAGTATCGTGATGCCTAAACCAAAACAAGGGAATAATGATACCAATATTAATATTTGGCCCATTTCTGGCATCTTACAATATCTGGTAAAACTAGAGGTTCACAAAGATCATTATTTTTAAATAAAACTTGATAGTTGTTTGACGCTGTGATGATATGTGTTTCAAATGAAACTTTATAGTTGTTTGAGGCTGTCGTGATAGTTTTAAGGCGATAGTATTGACGATATTTGATATTTTGTGCATGCAGTGCTATTGGCTAAATATGTTAAGATACGTAAATAACAACGCGACGTTCAACTAATATCTCTAAAGTCCAAATCTCCCTTTTAAGATTAGTCTATAAATGAAAAAAAACCGTCAAAACCATAAAAATAGGTCCGATTGTTATTTAATGGTTCAATATTTCCGACACAACTTGATGCTAGATAATGTATCCATTCATTCATAGTGCAGTTATTCTGCACAGCAAACATGATGCGACCTTTACAGTACTTAAACCTGGTTAACTGGAAATTACTCCAGCAAAATCAATCGATAAAGTCTAGCCCATCCTCCACATTGAATGGTGGACTGTACTTGTGACCAAATATGGCACTTGCCAATCAATACTCACCCACTTGAAATCCCCTGGCTCGCTCCACTGACCAAAGTTATGGACAGATATGGGAGATGTTTTTGCTGTTATTTGTCACTTACATATCAGGGAGGTACGAATATTTGCAGATGCCCTCCTACTCAGTTTGTTGCCTACATGTAATACATACATTATTCTTGATTGACATCAAGTACAAACAATATCCGTCAAGTGGTTTAGCTTTAATGCCCTTCGGAAGAGAGCGGTCCACAAGTGAGTGATAGTCACTAAAAGCTGCATTCGATTTACTTAGGGAATTTTGCAGGCCATGCGTGACCTTCCTTACTAAATCACCAAAGTGCGAATATTTTCAAACATCTAAATTAGCTACAGATTTAGGACATGTTACAAAACTATATTTTCTAGAATTTCAGAGAGTACAAAACATATTGGCCAGTTTTTTTTCACACAGTGACGTTAACTAGGCAATGTCCTATTATACCTATAACATTCACTGTTTGTCACGCGTCAATGGTGAGAGCACTGTGTATTGTGTATATATGAAAATGAACAGTAACTGCAGTATGTTTGCTTAAAGCCATAATGTGTGATTTGCATAAAAAATTAATTCCTATTTAAATGTTTGTTTTCACTGATCACATTATCCCCTTTTAATTTCGAGCCAAACAAATGAGGTATAACAAAGACAATTGCGATTTCATTTCAGCGCCTACAGTGCGTGTACTACGCTCGCCGATCGTAACATGTAATACTGCACGGAGCATCGCGCTCGACGTGTGTACACATAAGCTGACATCCACAGGAGATGTTAGCAAGCAGTCGATCGACGAACTCTGAATAAAACCGGGTCGAAATAAAAAGTTAAATTTTACTGTTATTAAATCACTTCAGGCTTAGTCTTTTACTTGGTATTTTAGTACACCACTGGGTATTATAATTATGCAAAAAGTAGAAATCCGAGTAAAATTGAGGGTGTCGCTGTGAAGCAAATCACACATTATGGCTTTAAAGAATGACTCCGGCAATCACAACATTATGCCTTATATGTTAGTAAACTATATCAAGCACGAATCACATGGTTTTATTCATATAATTCATATTGACCATAAAATCGAATAGAGACGACTGTATTAATTCGTTTTTATGGTCAATATGAGTTTGTTTGAAATAAAACCACACGATTCGTGCTTGATAATTAATTTTCTATCATATCAGGCATAATGTTATAATTGCCGGAGACACGTGTACCTATGTTTTAGTCTTCGTGTTAAGTAATTTCAAATCATCTAATATAGCCTATGCATAGGCCTTTTTAAAATCAATCAGTCTGTAAAGACCTTGAAATTTATTCAGGCTAAAATCGGTATGTAAAATTTTTTGTGGAAAATCAGCCACCCCTTACAAATTTAGATATAGTCCAGTGGGTTGTGAAGATGATGAAATTGTGATGCTATCACTCTACTGAACGGCATCACTGATTACATTTCCTCCTTGCATTACAGGTATGTACAAATATACAAATTATTTAATTATTATTTTCAATAATAACGTGAGCCTTATCATTAAAATGAATACGGATATTCTGAAAGATGATTTTGAATTATTGATATTGTAAATCTGAAAATACAGTATATCAGTAATAGATATCAAAGTGTTTAGAACTTATTTGTGCTAGAAAATTGTTACATAACTTGAAAGTTGATCGCTCATGATAATGTCTCCGGACCAAAACTACATAAGAATTGATATATCAGAACGTGATGTACAGTACAAGAAATTTACGACATACTTCAGAAATTATGTCAGTACTGACATGTATTATTAATTCCTGCAGGTCATTTCATTTTCATGTTAGGCCCAAGACTAATGTCTGTTCAATTAGCTTAGATTCATGAATTTTTAAGATATTTGAAAAAATAAAAACTTGTGGCCAGTCATCAAAGAAAAGTGTTAGCACAGCCTTAGACCCAACGTGATTTATACTTTTCAAATTCCAAAGTTCAATTTAAAAACCCATTTCTTTTCAATTTTGCCTCATTTTAGGCAGTTTACTTTAGTCCATACAGGACCAACGCAATATTTAGCACCATAATCAACGCCGTCAGGCGTTGGTCCTTACAAATCCGTTCGCTACCCCCAGCAGTGCACCCTCATTATAATAAACAGTGACCAAAACCAAACCAGTCGATAAGTTACGTCATGAATCCAAATATGGGAAATAGTCCCGCCCATCATTCGGGCCATCATTCAACCGCATCTATTACATAACTGGGACTCTCAAGTCATCTCAAGTACTTGGTATCCCAATCGATTGATTTTGATAATGCAATCAAAGCAATACAAACTTTTGAGGTCGCTTACCAGTGCATGGAAATAGTAGATATCTACTATTTTCCATGACCAGTGTAAATCGGGCTGGTATGAATTAAATGAAAGTTGTTTGTTGCTATATCAGTGCAGAGATAATGTAGGCCTAATCAGTGTTAACAAAAAGTCATTTGTATGATTCTAGGTTTGTTTTCTTTTTCTTATATTTAATATTGTCACATTTGTCGATAGGCCTAAAAAAAGATACCATTAAAAAAGCTAAAAGAACATCAATTCTACACACCGTTTATTTGGAACTGAACTTTGATTTATTAAAGTCATAATGTACGATCTTATAATATGAATTTGGTTAATTTTTTTCAAACCTGATTTTATGGCATATTTGTAATGTATACACATGTCACAACTTGCATTTAAATGGAACCAGCCAAATTTGTTGTGTTTGTAGGTAAACAGAGCAAAGTTCGACATAAAGTCATAATTCAAGAATTATGACTTTATAGAACTGCGTGTTAAACGGCCAAAATAACAAACAGTGTTTACCTCGTTATTTCAGTTCAAAATGGACAGAAGCCATTCCCGATAATTAGGGCCTATTACTGATATTATTTCAGCATTTTGAATAGGCCTATATAATGACAAATTAAAAATTTGAAGAAATCGTACATTAACCCTTTAACACCAAACTGGAAATAACAGAGTGAGTAAAATAAAATAAAAGGCGATACCACTCGCAAGTATAGGCCTACTGTTGAATGTGTTGATATTTCAAATGCATGTGAAAAAAAAGGAACGGAAAAAAATCACAGTATATTTCTTTAATCCCGAAGGCATGAAAGGGCCTGTGATTACTATTTGAATTTAGGGTTTTGATTTAAACTATTTTAATATCAAATCTTTAAAAAAAAACATGGTATTCTCGTTTTAACCGAGGGGCATGGGATTCATCACTTTTAACTACGTCATTCACGGACGGAGCTGAGGCAACGGCTCTCCGCTCCGTTGATAGTAATACTTTCCTGGTCTTTGTTTCATTTCAAAGTTACAAACAACTAAAGACAAGACAAAATTTTAAAAAGTGCACTGCTTTCATCGTTTTTCAATTTTTGGCAGCCGTCTGTTTGTATGAGGCGAGGTCCAAAAAAGGAACACTGCAAAATCTAAATGTTTATAGGCCTAATTTGCCATATTTGGAAGAGATACAGTACTTAAAAAGCTAAGGGAACGTTCATAAATACTTGGGGGCTGGAAAATTTTGATATCGGTATGTCAAAACTTTTTTGACCCCCTACACATGTTAAACTTTTAGAACCACTTTTTTTGGATCCTTTTTTTGTATACACCAAAATATTTTGTACCCCCACACCAAAATCACTAAAAACACCCGTTTTAGGCCTAGGCCTTAGGCCTACTTATGAATTCAAAGGGGTCATAGGTCAAAAACCATAGGTCGCAGAAAAATGTTATGATTGACGTTTTTGATCCAAACATCCATCTTAGTAAACTGATACACTTTGCAAGATGTATATGTCAATTTTCAAAAAATTCCCATATAAAAACTTCTTTTGGTCAAAACTGAACAAAAATCACCAAAAAAATGCCATTTTTACCCATAAATTAAATGTATTGAATAAAGCGATGGTCTTTTTTGTCTTATTCCAGGGTCCTAAAATAATGGAGAAAATTTGAACATCATTAAATGAAGAGTTTGGTTCCAAAAGGCATTAAGTCCAAAGACTGTTTTGTGGGATTTTTTATTTGAAAATATTGAGTAGCAGTAACCTTGCCACTCTAATAACATTGGCGTAGTAGAATATGTAGTTATAACGATAATATTTTGGCAAATAATTGCAAATCCCTTTAACTTCCCACGTGCGAAGGAGAAAAGAGTATCAAGTGCAATGGCAGCCATTTTAAAACCTTGGATTTGACAATTTTAGGGGACAAATCTATTATTGAAAGAGAATAAGCCAGATGTGCAAACATATCCATTCCAATCGTTAAATGTCATTTAAACTTTAGAATGTAAAAATATTCCAGCAAAATGTTAAACAAGGCAGCTATTGAACTAATGCCTTTTGGAAACAAACTCTTGAAATATTTTGTTAGTAAAGAAAGTGAATAGACCTACCTCACTTTAAGTTTAATAGAATTGGACTAAACTACAAATCAGGTAAATGACTACATTTTATGGCGATGTCGACATTTTAAAGAAAATTAACACAAATTGGCGCTGACTGGAAAATAAAGCTCTTCCCATATCCTGTCGGAAAACCATGTCCATGTAAAATTTAGTTTATTCGAAGCATGCAAAATAGCGGCGTCATCCATTTTTATAGTATATTGTAAAACAAATAATAATAACTGAGGCCTATGATAAAATGAAACGATGGCCACCCCCCCCCAAAAAAAACCCCTGTATAATGTGCGCAACCTACAAAGTGAAGAACTTGAAAAAGAACATTTCAGCCGGAGTCACGGGTCAAATAATCGCCAAGTATCTTCTTAACCATTGATTTATATGGGACAGGAATAGAGGTTATCCATGTTCTATAAGCCGCATGTCCTATCAACGACTGCTATACCTTGTTTAGGACATTCTAAAGAAGTACCTGCTGCATGTGCAACCATGACTGTTTCAAAATAGCCCGCCAAAGTCATGCAGGTAACTCCGAGGTCGTGCATTGAATTAGTTTGAATGACGAATACTACGGGAACCAGTGCCTTTTGTTAGAAGTCACACATGAGTGAAGTGGATAACCTCTATTATCAAAAGTCCCGGGGAAAATCTTCAATAGTTTCCCAATTGAAGAGGACATAGATAAATTGAATGAATGAATGAATGGACATGATTATCGATATTGTTACGCAATAGTGGTGTTAGATCCAAAGCTGGAAGCTAGTAGATGGCAGGTGGAAGGCAAGTCTAATCTGATTGGCTAAATATTGTCAGTAGCTGTCAGTAGGCGTGGTTAGTCAGTTTGACATTTCCCTTGACTTTCCAAGGGAGGATATGTCGGATCTATAAGGACCAACGCCTGACGGCGTTGATTATAGTACTAAATATTGCGTTGGTCCTGTATGGACTAGTTTACTTGGGTCCAACGAAAGGGTTCGCGACCTTTTTACAAATCGAGTGGGACGGTCCATTCTCAACTTAGGGCATAGACCCTATCCAATTTAGCAAAACAATCTGTCCACCAATCTGTCCTGCCATTTCAGTTGTTATACCGTTCCGGTTATTGGATAGGTAACTTATAGATGATGATGGTCCACCGGTTTTGTTACACGAAATTATATGGCGCGATTACGTTTTATGCATAACATTATTCTGAGCATTATTTTTCCTAAACAATGACATTAAAATTATGGATCGTTATTATTTCAACTGGTTTACAATGTAAATTGAGTTTTGTTTAATACCACCATTCCTTCCAGTATTCGCTTGACATTTCAGATACAGTGACTTTACAATAATTGTTTTCTGTAACCTGATTGTTTTAAATAATATTTTCTTGTACAAAAGTTCTTTTGTTTCACAGTTTTTTCAATTTGTATTCAACAAACAAAACGATATAACAAATTGAAAATAAATGTGTAGTTTTATAATAGGCCTATACCTTCTCAAACCCATTCGCAAAATAAATAAATAAATAAATAAATAAATAAATAAATAAATAAATAAATAAATAAATAAATAAATAAATAAATAAATAAATAAATAAATATGCAAGGAATGCATTTATAAGCTGGGGCTATTTTAGAAAACCTTAGTTCATAAATAATAACGTATAAATGTTTCAACAGTAGGGTTTCAACACAAATTAGGCATACTGACAAATATTTTGCTGGACAATTACACCTCCTGATGCGGATGGTCGAATAAATACTATCTCTGCGCATTGTGAGATTCGTCCCCATTGCTCTAAATGGATTGATTCAAAAAAGTTTATGGTACCCGACGTTCTACGGCTTTTTATAAAAAATATCGCGGGAAAAGACCAAAATTGAAAAGAAATGGAGTTTTAAATTGAACTCTCGACTGTACTGTGTATAATATTTACTACTAGTAGGCCTAATAAGTTAAATGATCGGATATTAAAGTTTGCACAGTATGTTTGTGAGACATGAGTGCACATCAGACATATCAAATTGCATTCTGAATACGAGGAATGTCTTTCTGATATCAAGTAATTTCGATTTTTTTAAAGTATGGTGTCCATGATAATACGACTATTGTTACAGTCCAGTCTGTAGTAGTCTAGTAATATTGGTGATTAGGACCCCGGTCCCTTCTCCCTCCTCCCGAGTTCTTCTCTTTCTAGCTAGTCTTTCCGTCTCTAACTCTCCACTCTTTCTTCCTCGCCCTCGTCCCCCCCCCACTCTCACTTGTTCAGTCTTAAGTATCCCCCTCCCTATTTGCGAAATTTATCAGTATGAATCATGACTAAAAATAAACTCTGAAAAATAAACATTTAAAATAAACCCGAGTCTTGCATGTAGGCTCAACCAATTATCAGATTAGCTTGCCATTGTTACGAATGAATAGAATAAATTATCTTCGCTCCAAACAATGCAATTCTTTTGTACTGCATTTCAATATAAAGCGTGATGACCAAATCGCCACTTTTACGCGCCTCATTGGGAGATATTTGGCTATTTCAGAAGCTCGTTTCATCGACAATATGAAAGACCTTTGCTTATAACTTGGCAACATGGTTAGTATATATTTCAATGCTAGACTATTTTTACGAGCCACTCACGCCTAGGCGTTAGTGAATATAAACCAAACGCAAGTCAATTGAAGCCGTACAACTTACCACGCATAGACTCTTCTTTTGTCTAGATTAGCACCAACCCACTCATCTCAGGTTTTCATGTCAGAAATTAACATAACTTACCAAAACGAAAACAGACATTCACTTGCTTCAAATTATTAGTAACTAACACAAGGCTAGAATAAAAGATCTGTCACGCCTAGCATGCTAACACTTCAGAATAACAATGACTTACGAAAACGAATACGGAAACAGAAACTAAAGGACCCTTGATTATCTTCTCTTACGTAAAGACTGATGTGAACTGTTGGTTTTAGGCTTCAGCAATACATTTATCGGATGAATGAGTCCTGTTATTAACAGTTAATGGAGGTATCCCAAGTGATTCCTTCCTGAGAGATTTCCAGCTGCCATGTTGTAGTTTTTGTACATGTAATTTTATGTAATTATTTCGCTTTTATAAATTTGAATTCTCTGCCCTATTAATGCTTTTTTATTGCAGTACTTTTTGTGCTCTTCAGCACAATAGCGTCTTTGAAGCAAAGTGCTACATGTATTAACATTAAGGCAATATTATATCGATTGATTGTATTTTTTGCAGACTAGCTGTTGCTTTCGATCATCCACAATGTCTGACTCAGCGAATACCCATCCGCGTATACGAGTTATGCTATGGGGAGCAGCAAGGTCACTTACCACGGTCCTCACCAAATGTCTCAGCTATGTAGATGGTATTTATGTAATCCACGAAGCATTTGCTGCGGCCAAAACCATCGGACCAGAAAAACACCTTCCCATGGCCGGAGTGGACTCTTTTCATGAGAATGCTGCCAAAATATCAGATGCAAATGTTGAGGTACAAGGTTGGGACGACAGTATCTGTTCCTACCAGTGGGCTAAAGACACCATGGAGGCTGCTTATCCTGGAAAGAAGATCATCTTCTGCAAGGATATAGTGACATGCATCCCTAATCACCTTGATATGATACCACGTGGCTTCCGTCACACATTTATTATTAGGCACCCAACCAAAACCTTCCTGTCATTGCGCCAAATGTTTATTGACGACTTTCTCCCACCTGGCGTTTCAGCTGATCAAATTCAGATAGATGCATTGATGGAATCACGTCAAGAGGAGAATCCGTATAAGATTATTGCTGATGTGGTGAAGCATCTCAAGGAACAAGGTGAAGAGTCGTGTCCTGTCATTGTCGATGCTGATGATCTTCAAAACCATCCTGCTTCAATCCTGCGCCAATACTGTGAAGCAGTTGGGATACCATACAACGATAGCCTCTTGCAATGGGAAGCCGGGGATGATATCATCAAGAAGAACTGGTATGTGTCTAAGACACTCATGGTAGGGAATACGATAGGGAATTATTATGGAGCAGCACTGTCCAGTACAAAATTCAATCCAGCCACGGAGTCTCCGCCGACAGCTGACATCCCTCAAGATGTGGTTCGACTAAGCGAGCAAGCTATGCCGTCCTATAAGGAACTTTATGACATGAGGCTTAAACCATAAGGAATTTAATGTTGTGTTAATTAATAATACATAATAGACTCGCATGTAAACTGTGCTTTTACACTTTTCTTTAAAAACCCTGTACTTTTAAGAGAAACTGTAGAATCACGGCTTGCGGGAGAAATAAAATAAAGCGAAAATTCCATTTAACACCACGGATTATATATTTTCAAGCAAATACATGAAATTTTCTGCCTGTTCACTTTTAAGACCGTACTTTTAAGGATAATTTCCTTTACGTGTCACTATAATTCACGCATGTTCTTTTAGCAACTGTATTTACGGTTACTGTTTTTTACCCGTAAGTTACTGCCAGCAGGTATTCCGATATTTTAAAGTGAAAACAACTTATTTTTACAGTGTACCGCCGCTCTTATAACCTCTCATATAATTTGTATTATATCGCGAATTAAAAAAAAAAGATATCAAACGGACATTCTATATTCAGAATGCAATCTAGTGTGCTCTCAGGTTCTACATAAAATACTGTGCAAATGTTGCTTAATTAATTCCTTAATTAAAAAAACCCCGAACAGATAATAATAGTCAATAATATATGGAGGTGATACCAGAAGGTTTTATTGGGTTTAACGAAAGTAATAAACTCTAAATTCAAATTCAGATTAGGTAATATGAAAATGGGGGAAACATAAGAACAAAATAGTTGCCCTAATTTTTTTTTGTACCTGTAAGTATCATAAATGACAAAGCAGAAAAAGAAAAAAATAAGTTTTCACAATTTTAAAATACTTGAGTAAAGTGTCATTTTTCTAAACATTATAGTTACAAAGTACAGCGTCCATGTAGATGGCATCATTATGTATTCCACGAAGCACATTTTGTTTCAACCAGATCCATTGGACCAAAAAGAGAAGCCAAAACGAGCCCAGTATGCAGTTTGTTCAACAACGTCGCCAACGTCTCTAATGCAAATATCGATGTTGAGACGACAATGTCTGCTCCTTCCAGTGGGTTACATCCTGGAGGCTGCTTATTCTTCAAATCAGATCGACAAATATGTTCTGAATCATCTTAACATCATGATACCATGTGGCTTCCGTCACACTTTTATCATCAGAGACCAAACCAAAACGTTCCTGTCATTCCGCAAAGTGTTCATTCAGAGCTCTCCTGGCGTTCCATGAGATCAATTTCAGATGGATATCGTGATGAAACAGCGTCAAAAGTAGAATACTTTGAAAATGACTACTGATCTCATGAAGCATCTCAAGGAACAAGGTGAAGAGTCGTGTACTGTCATTGTCGATACTGACGCCTACATTGTAAAGCAGTTGTGATACCATACAATAATAGCGTCTTGCAATGGGAAGGCGGTGATGGTATCATCAAGAAGAACTGGTATTTGTTTAAGACACTAATGCTGGGGAATACGATAAGGAATTATTATGGAGGATTTTGTTTTTCAATTTTGAAGCTTCTGTAAGTTATTAATGGTAATGCCTGCCTCATCATCACCGTCATTATCTCAAATGTTAACATTCTCAGTGTCCAAATGGTTCTCAAAATGCATCTTGAATACAACGGGCATATGATCCAACTCAATTCTATTACAAATGGCAACATCAGTAAACAAGCGGGAAAATTAGTTGGCTTGGTAAGTAAATAGTCGACTACACTTTTGCTTCGATGACTAATAAACGTGAATACTCCGGAAGCTTGGACGTTTCCGAAATCTGCATGATAGATCACACCTATTGTATAAAGCATGGAGAGGTCATGCTTGCTGTTATAAAGCCGTCAGTTTCCAACTCTACTTCTTCGAAAACTCTCGAGAGCTTTTCATTACCTCTTTTTAAGGTAAGACTATTGAATCATTCATTCCTGTTCAATAATGTAAAGGTTCAAGTGATGGTCATTCATATCGGTTTTAACGTGATCTTGACTCTTGTTAGTCCACTCAAGTCTTTCATTTGTTGGTAGTTGTGTCCTGGTCTTGAAAACTGTGGGTGATCATGTACCATATTGTAGCTTTACGAAATTCTATCGCCTTTTTAAGTTTTGATGATTTTATGATTTATCTGTCTTATCTTCAAATCAAAAGTGCTGAACATTATGGTAATGGTATATTGCATAATGATTGTATTTTCTTGTTGCAGACTAGCTGTTGCTTTATTTCGAACATCCACAATGTCTGACTCAGCGACTGCCCATAAGCCTGTGCGAGTTATGCTGTGGGGACTTCCAAGGTCACTAACCACGGTCCTCACCAAATGCCTCAGCTATGTAGATGGTATTTATGTAATCCACGAAGCATTTACTTCGGCCTTGGTCACTGGACCAGAAAAGGATATCCAAGATGTGCAAGGTTTGGGCTCTTTCATGGAGAATGCTGCCAACATGTCTGATTCAAATGTCGAGGTACAATGTTGGGAAGACAAAATCTGCACCTTCCAATGGGTTAAGGACACAATGGAGGCTGATTATCCTGGAAAGAAGATAATTTTCTGCAAAGATATAGTGACATGTATCCCTAATCATCTTGATATGATACCACGTGGCTTCCGTCACACTTTTATTATTAGGCACCCAACAAAAACGTTCCTGTCACTGCGCAAAATGTTCATTCAGAACTTTCTCCCATCTGGCGTTCCAGTTGATCAATTCCAGTTGGATTCCTTGACGGAATCACATCAAGAGGAGATTCCGTTCAAGATTATTGCTGATTTGGTGAAACATCTCAAGGAACAAGGTGAAGAGTCGTGCCCTGTCATTATCGATGCTGATGATCTTCAAAACCACCCTGCTTCAATCCTACGCCAATACTGTGAAGCAGTTGGGATACCATACAACGATAGCCTCTTGCAATGGGAAGCTGGAGATGATATCATCAAGAAGAACTGGTATGTGTCTAAGACACTCATGGTAGGGAATAAGATAGGGAATTATTATGGAGCAGCACTGTCCAGTACAAAATTCAATCCAGCCTCGGAGTCTCCGCCGACAGCTGACATCCCTCAAGATGTGGTTCGACTGAGCGAGCAAGCTATGCCGTACTACAAGGAACTTTATGACATGAGGCTTAAACCATAAGTAATATTAAGTTGATTGTTGATACATGTTATACCCATACATGTATAGATTAATTGACGATTTATTGATCATGTTGATCACCATCATTTTATTCTATGTACGAGGATCATTCAATAAGTCATAACTTCTCAATTTTTTAAAAATAATTTGCCATAAAATATATATTATATCGCGAATTAAAAAAAAGATATTAAAAGGACATTCTATATTCAGAATGCAATCTGGTGTGTCTGGTGTGTTCCGAGGTCCCACTGTGTAATTGTTGCTATTGTTGATAATAATAGTCACAGAGAAGAAAATATTTCTAAATGTGCATCAAATATCACTTGATGGAGAAATAATATACCCTATTGGAACTCTGTATGAGTGTCACAAATATCAGACAAACACTCTCCCATGATCTAAGCAGGGTTTATAATTAATTATTGCACACTCCCTTTGTTGAATAAATGTAGGCCTCCAAGACATCCAAATCAGTCTGGTATTAAAGTTGCACATGCATTGCTAAAAAATCACCCATTTATTTTCTTAACCATCTGTCTCGATTCGCTACTTGCACGGTTCCGCCATTATGCACTATGTGCGGGGAGAGCCTCGAACTGGCAGCATACATGAATGGGAATTGAACTAGTCATAACGTTCTGTGTAAGGTTACATAATTCTTCCTTTCATGTATGCTGCCAGTTCGAGGCTCTCCCGCACATAGTGCATAATTCGTGCAAGTAGCGAATGGCACAGGAAATTGTCAAAAGTCACGGGGAAAATCTTCAAAAGTCACCCATTTGGGTTACCAAATCGCAGTTTGGCAACCCTTCAAAATGGTTCTTCAAAACAAAAGCATCAAACACTGGACCTAATTCAATAAACAAACACATTACTGTCGACAATTGATTATTGATTATTGATTATATATTAGTGTATTGTGACTGTTTACTCAGTGTTTACTCAGGGCTTAGCTCGCAAGGAGCTTTCAGTGCGTTTGCAACTAATTGTTTAATTTGACCCCTTTAAGGTTATTAATTATTTTAAACTGTTGTGATTTGGTAGTTCACATCATCTGACGAATGGTAGTGAGCTGTGGCAAAAACTGCATTGCTCAATTCATAGCGAGCGTGTAGGAGAATTCAAATATCACAGATATACTTTTATAAGTGCTGCGGTTCTTGAGTTACGTTGTAGAGAGGGCGGAAACAACAACACTTTTGTTAAACGTACATAACTCATTAACAGCAATAAATTAAGCAAGTTTGCAAAGTATACGATTTGTAGAATGAACTTTTGCAAAACATCAAGGTGCTAATTTTCAAAAGTATATTGATCTAGATAATGAAAATCGATTCGACCAACAATACCTCGTCTACCCTTAACGTAAACAAAAACAAAACGACGTTTTATTGAAGTGCGCACAACCTGATTCCTCACCTCAGTAATTTATAGATACCTTGATAACTAAACTTCAACTTTGAACTTCTTGATCCGCCATTTTACAACGTGTTATACATGTATCATGGATGTGGTCTCTAAAACTGCTCTCAGAACCAGCTATGTGATATGGTTATGACGTCAAAACAAAACATTCCGACAGATAGACCTGATGCAAAGCTGGGACCGTCCACCAACTGAAAATAAAGAAAACGTACCAGCACAAGACACTCAGACCTAAATATGTCAAATAACATTCCAACTGATAGTAAGACTGGGTTACTCTGACCACTCTGACCAGTCATTGTCCTTAATGACATTGCACATCTCAGTTCCAACAGTGCAAGCTCTGCTCAGCTGACTCTAGCTCAAGGGTCTGCTGGGTAATATAGGGGCATTGACTTGGCACGCTGGTTTACGCCACTCATGCTAGCTGTTCCTAGCCTGAAAGTAAGACGGAGTGCCCAATCTCTGATGATGGTTTAATTACATCTACCTCTAGGGAAGCGGGACGGTTGGGATCCCTCAAAATCGGTTTAACCCACAAGAGTCTGGTCCTAGGTCCAGAGACCTCAGAGAATTGTTTGATGCCTACCTAAGACAAGGAGATATACAGCTCAAGGAATACTTCCCGAGACACCTTCACATAGGCATTATAATGGAGTGCTCATCTGTATTAGGGTGAAATAAGGCTCCGAAGGTGACTGCGCTGGTGCTCTACAAATGAATTACTAGACGTACGAGTAGGGGATGGCTGATTTGAGATCCCTTTTTTAGGTGTGATATGATAGTCGTTAGCTAGCGTCTTGAGAAAGAAGTGTGCGCCTTGAACTCAAAAACTGACAAAAATATTCTGATTTTATGTGTGCCGAACTTTAGCTCAGCGTAGGCTAGCTCCACTCACTCCCGTAGAGGCAGTCTAAAAGCAGATGACCAATGACTTCATCATTGCGTATACATGCTCACTCACACACAGAGAGGTCAATTACCAGGCTATTGTCAGTAGCCTTAGTCTGATGTCCCTCGGCTCATTATGCGTCTCAAAGGTCGGAACAAAATGGCCATGCGTGGCTGTGGATTCAACCTACCATGGCGATTTCTGCCATGAAGATATCAATGCGATGACACTGTGGCCTGCACATGCTGATTTCTAGAGGTTCAAATTTTCTGTGGTTTTAAATTCTTATTTATTTTTTTGGTTTTTTGTTGTTGTTGTTGAAAATTCCCATAAAATATCATCAAATATAGTCATTTGTACAAAATTGAATAGGTTAAGGTCATATGTATAATGAACAGATCGGGTGAGATATATCTCACGCGATCTCAAGGTGTCATTGAATCCCCAGATTGGATCATTATTACAATATAATGAACAGATTTCGTGTTATTGTTCCTAAAACCAATGACCGTGAAACTAGAACAATTAATGAATACGGACCAAGGTTTGCAGTATTTGCAGTCAATTTTTAAACTAAAATAAACAGCAAGTTGGAAAAGCAAACCATCAGTGTTTGGAAGATGGTTCAGCAGATATTAAGGGCTGTGCAATAATTATGAGCCCCTGGTGAGGGCAAAATTTCGCGTTCCAAGAAATGCTTGCCCCTCATCCTTCGGCCTGCCACCACCCCCACCTTTTCACGGCCTACCAAAAAATCCCCCCTGCACATGCCAAATTTTTGGGATCCCAATTTGCAAACCTTAAATGGTCTATAGATAATCATTTTTAGAGCGTTGTATTTAATGCGCCCCATGAATGTGAATCAAAACTCGATTGCTCCCCCTCTCAGCTGGCCAAACTTGCTTGCACCCCCACGTCCGACTGGCCAAAGTTTTTCCCCTAAAATAATTATTGCACAGCCCGAAATTTTTTCCAACTCGGCTTGTTCCTATCCACCTCATGTCCCTAGGCTATTTACACCAGTTTGCGGTACCCATGGTTACTTTTGCACTGATATTTTTTACTGTATACAAGTCATATCAATCATTCATTTGAATTTTTTAGCAATATGAAATTCGGATCAACTTGCTGCTTTGTGTTTTATGTCCATTGAATTTTCTGTAGAACTCTGTTTAGCGTAAGTGGTACCCAGGGGCGCACAGAGCCAGAGGTGCACATTTCCCAATCGTCCTGCTGACACGCTGCTAAAATAAAATGATTTTTTTGCGCTGAGAGCGTTGTGGCTTAAAACCGGGCCAAAGGAAGTGGCCCGGGGGGGCACTTCCATAGTGGATACGCATCATGTGCCTCGGGAATGACCCCCTTTTTCAAACCGGCTTGTACCCAATGACCCCCTTTTTGTGTTATGGTCCTACCTATTACCCAATGACCCCCTTTAAAAAAATCCATGTACTCAATGACCTCCTTTTTCTATTTCCTGTTATACCCAATGACCCCCTTTTAATTCCCAAATTTAGGTGGTATTTGTGTTCTCCTCCAGAAATAATGAGATTTTTCACATTTCCAAGGTGGCCAAGTTGTTTTTACGCAGTTTGGCACTTATTTATGTGTACTTAATGATACTCTTTTGGCAATCCTGTACTCAATGACTCCCATTTTACTTTTTGTTACCCCAATGACCATCCTTTTTTTAAATTTTCATACCGAATGACCCCATTTTTATTCAGGTTGTGTACTGAATGACCCCATATTTTTGTATTGTACATTTGACCTGAATGCCCCTACTTTTAACATGGCCGAGGCACATCCCTGCCATTTCAGATAGGGAGTGCCCCCCCCCCCCGGGGGAAGTGGGTCATTTTTGTTTTATTTGTTCTCTTGGGATTTCCCCAATAAATTTAGAGAGAACGTGCCCCCCTCCCCTCCGCGCTTCAATCACCAATGACGGCTTTATGTACAGTGTGGGCCAAAAACAACTTTACCCAATTTAAAAGGTTTATATCTCAATATTGAAAAGTCTGCTTCAAATTGTTTTCACATATTCGTAAAAAACATCTTCTTAAGAGTATTTTGTGAAAACACTATTGAAAAATGTATTAAAATAAAAACCTGCCGCTAGTTTTAAATCAAAGGGTCAAAATTAACTTTGTCCATGCGAAGGCCTACTAGATGTCGCGTCGCATCACTTGCAATAGCGAGGTCGATAGAGAATGAGAAAGACTCGGTGTACGCACAAATTTGTTCAGCAATTTTATATAACACAATCAAATAAATCAAACATAAACAATTTAAATTGTTAAATGTCATGATATGCAGCTTTCATGCTGCAAAGATATAAAAACAATGCTCTTCAAATATGCGCAAAGCAATTGTAACCTCAGACCTCATTTTTTCGTCATTACGAAATGTTATCTACAAGAAAGTTGGAAGTTATTGTACTTATTGCGTTCGTGGTATTTTCGACAAATTGTTGCGTCGACAACAGACTCTGGGGTTAGCTGCAAGTTCCATTTGAACCGCTGCAATATTTGCAGCTAAACGGTTACTTCTTGCACGTCCGCTCCGTGCTTTGCATCTATTCATCACACTTCCGAGGTTGTGAAAGTTGTTCGTAGTAGAGTTGTGTTAGGTTTCGGCGGGATTCTTACGTTCGGGAAACGAATCCGAAATTGACGCTGCTCTTCCAAAAAGCCTTCTGTTCTTAAGTATACCTCTGCCATAAAAGTCCTCTGTTGTGTTATGAATTGCCTTATCTTGACACCTTGCAAACCTATTTAGAAATAAGCCACGCAGTCACAAAATGCACGAAGGCCTATTTAAAATTCAAGAATTACGCCAGATGAAATCTTTGTAATTGTGTAATGTTTATGCTAATTATTGGTCAATGTCAGGAGTGAAGTTTGAGTATGATAACAAGTAAATGGGGATTGAAATCGATTGTATTTCTTTCATGCATGTAAAACAATCATCACTTTTCAAAGACAAGCCAAATGTATTTACCAAGTACATGTACATGTATGCCTAACGCATATGTATACCTTACTCTTAGCAATCGGACACATCCCATTGAATTACATGTGGACAAAGTCATTTTGACCCTCGGACGTAAAATTAGCACCATTTTGTTAATTTAGCTTTTTTTGCTTTCATTTCTTCATCAAATACTTTTAGAAAGATATAAATTTAGAATATGTAATAATATCATGAATAGCTCTTCTACAATTAGAGCAAGCACTCTTTGAAATTGGGTAAAGTTGTTTTTGGCCCACACTGTATTTCATAATTATGGTCCATACCTGCAGATACAATTATTACATCATAATATAAGGCTAAAGAACAAATTATTCAAATGTTGTACGGTAATTCTTGGAAATACCAGGGGAAGTTTTGAGTGATGCTAAGCTGACGTCATCGCTTACGCACCCTTAAATGTTTACAACTGCTACAAATGAGAAACATGTTGATATACTTAAAGACAAAGATAAAAAGAATCGCGTCTGATGTATTACGATCCTTGATTTGTTAACACAGGTTAATAGCGCGTAAAGGAAGACCGATCTATCTGGTGCTGATCGGAGAAAAGGAATAGCAGCAAATGGCGAAAAATACGAACTTTTGCAAGGCAAAAAGCAGCTTTTCTAGGCATTGTTGACATGGTGCCTTCGCCAAAGAAAGTTTCCTACTATAAAGACCTAACTTTTGAGATGGTTTGCATGTTTGCAAGTGCAAAATTAACAAGAAGGCGACCGGTTATACCGCCGCGTTCAGCAAGTCATCATCACGACACTTGTAAACAAACGGTGCTCGAGTTTGATTGACAGATGACGTCAGACGCGATAAATTCTTTTCATCTCTGTCTTTAATTATAGTTGCAATAATATAATTCACCTTTTCGGTAAATCCCCTAACCCTTTGCGAGTACACCTGAGAACTCGTCATTTGACGTCACGCCGATCTGCACCGATGCGCACATGGTTTATCGAACATCGTCACTTCGGCAAGTCGGCGTGACGTCAAATGACGAGTTCTCAGGTGTACTCGCAAAGGGTCATGTGATTTACCGAAAAGGTGAATTATTTATTAGTTACCTTTGCAAAAACGGTTATGCAAACTTTTTTTGTTGCTTTGTTGTTTTGTTTTATTTTTGTTTAAAAAATCATAATTATGAGACATTCATCAGACCGATTTTTTTGTAAAAACGTAATCGAGCATTTTTTACCCCTTCCACTCTAAACGAAACTAGTTTCGTTTATAGGACATCATCGATAATTTGGTTTGTTCCCTAATAAGCGGGAAAATAGTTAGCTTGGTAAGTGAATAGTCGACGACACTTTTGCTTTGATGACTAATAAACGTAAATAATCCGGAAGCTTGGACGTTGTTCAGTGCTATTTCTACAGCAGGATAGGTCAAACCTATTGTATAAAGCATAGAGCGGTCATTCTTGGTGTTATAAAGCCATCAACTTACAACTTTACTTCTTCGGAAACCCTCGAGAACTTTTCACAACCTCTTTAAGGTAAGAATATTGAAATAAATGTCGATTTTCATTTTCTAAATCAATATATTATTGAAAAATAACATGTTTTGCAATATTTCATTCCAAAATTCTCTTTACAACATAACTCAATGTTTCATAATTCGTTATGAATTCAGCAGAGTGACGAATCGAGAATTTTGAGCAAATTGAGCTTTTGTATGCTTATGATTATGTTTCAGGTTATCTGTTATTTCCAGCAAAAATTAATGTTAAATCTTACTCACCGACGAATCGCGCCTAAGTGCGATAAATGAATTGTATACTTAGCTGTACAAAACATGTTGATCTATAGTATTGTATAGCGGGAAACCCCGAATTTTCTATATTACATGTCCTATACTGATATATTTGATACCAACGTATAGCTGTAGGTATCTTCTATCCAGTGATATCAAAATAAGTACAAACATTCCCCACATGATATTGCTGTGGTATAATAATGTGAGTGCACCCACGTGAAATTGGAAAATCCCGGAAAATCATACGCAAAATATAGGCCAATATTGTTATTTCTGCTTTAAAATCCTCGAGTTTTTGTTAAATATTACAGGGATAACTATTTATAACTTATTATAGCAAGTTAAGTCTGCATAGCCTTAGGACAACCAGTAATTTCTACACAAAAGCCCCAAATCAAGAATGCGTGCTATGGTTTACACGTAGTTGAATGCGTATTCGACCTCTCTCTGCGCAGTGGTAGAGACATTTTGGATACAGCATAAAGCCGAATAACTGTTAAAACGCGTTTTGAGGGATATATCGATTGTTTCAGAACATGCAAGTATTGCAAATATTTCGTGTACATTCACTTCTATAATATACATTTCAAATAGTGCTCACGAATGTTCTAAATTTTAGAAGGACCAATGGGATGGTACCAAGATTTTCTAACGCCGTTTACTCAGAACAGCAATTTTGTGTATTCGGCACTCTGCCGTGTTCATAACGATATCTATGATATTTGAATTCTTCTACACACTAGCTATGAATTGATCAATGCAATTTTTGCCAAAACTCAGTATCATTTGCAAGATACTATGAACTACCAAATCGCAACAGTTTAAAATAGTTGCTAACCTTAAGTATCTATCATGAATCAATTAATCATTCATTCCTGTTCAAATAATGTAAAGGTTCAGGTAGTGGTCATTCATCGGTTTTAACGTGATCTTGACTCTTGTTAGTCCACTCAAGTCTTTCATTTGTTGGTAGTCCTGGTCTTGACAATATTGTAGTGTTAAAGTCAAGAAAATTCGTCAAATTTAATTTATTTTACCACTACGGATGAATATTCAATTTTATATATTTATAATGATTGTATTTTCTTGTTGCAGACTAGCTGTTGCTTTATTTCGACCATCCACAATGTCTGACTCAGCTACTGCCCATAAGCCTGTACGAGTTATGCTGTGGGGACTTCCGAGGTCCCTAACCACAGTCCTCGCCAAATGCCTCAGCTATGTAGATGGTATTTATGTAATCAACGAAGCTTTTGCTTCAGCTATGACCACTGGACCAGAAAAGGAAATCCAAAATGCCCAAGGTTTGGAGTCTTTCATGGGGAATGCGGCCACGATTGCAGATGCAAATGTCGAAGTACAATGTTGGGAAGATAGTATATGCACCTTCCAATGGGTTAAGGACACCATGGAGGCTGATTATCCTGGAAAAAAGATCATTTTCTGCAAGGATATCGTGACATCCATCTCGAATCATCTTGATATGATACCACATGGCTTCCGTCACACATTTATCATCAGACACCCAACCAAAACGTTCCTGTCATTGCGCAAAGTGTTTATTCAGAACTTTCTCCCACCTGGCATTCCAAGTGATCAATTCCAATTGGATGTCGCGATGGAAAGCGGACTTAAAAGGGAGAATACTTTCAAGATTATTGCTGATTTGGTGAAGCATCTCAAGGAACAAGGTGAAGAGTCGTGTCCTGTCATTGTCGATGCTGATGATCTTCAAAACCACACTGCTTCAATACTGCGCCAATACTGTGAAGCAGTTGGGATACCATACAACGAGGGTCTCTTGCAATGGGAAGCTGGAGATGATATAATCAAGAAGAACTGGTATGTGTCCAAGACATTCATGGTTGGGAATACGATAGGGAATTATTATGGAGCAGCACTGTCCAGTACAAAATTCAATCCAGCCTCTGAACCTCCACCGACAGCTGAAATCCCTCAAGATGTGGTTCGACTGAGCGAGCAAGCTATGCCGTACTATGAGGAACTCTATGAAATGAGATTTAAACCCTAATCTAATGATTGATTGATTGATTGATCGATCGAATTTCAGGATTCAGTTGGTCACTATAAGAACTTCTATAATAATACACTAAAATATATGTTAAAATACCGTATATAATAGGTTGCATTAAATTGTTCAATCCGGCTATGGAAAGCAAAAACAAAAACGGTACAGATAATAGTAGTTTGACTTCGATAAATAATGGTACAAACTTGTAAAGGGTAACTGAAACCAAATTTTTGAGTGCAGTTATCGATAAAAACGGAATCTCAAAAACAATTTCACGGAATATACGTATATGATAAACAAGTTGAAATTTTTTATACCTGGGCGTGTTTTGCACACGCTTATATTGTACGCTTGTTTTGCCTTATATTAATTATGGTATACTTACATGGGAGAATGCATGTAAAACATATCTTGATAAAATACATTTGCTCCAAAAATGGGCTATTAAAACCATTTCGAATAGCCATTATCGAAGCCATTCCAGACCACTATTTCATAAATTCAATATTCTCAATGTTTTTGATATATTTATACTAGAACTAGGTGTATACATGTATACATATTCTATCAAACAACTACCATGTTCATTTGACAATTTCTTTCTAAAACGATCCGATATTCCATGATGCAGTCATGTCTACAGTAGAATTCATCTCGACCTTTGCAGGACTTAAACCCCATTAAAACCTATTAAACCAAGATAACACTCATTGAAAACAGCTCAACTGATTAAATCAGATCTTCTCTGGTTGTGCACATGTGTCTGTTTTACATGTGCGATATCGCAATAAAGCTGGTATTATAGCTTCAGTTGGGTAACCGATTATAAAGGAAACGCAAAGAAACAATGGTATGTGGACCTTTGTTCACGAAATGAGACAATGATCTGCTTTTTGTTAAGCAGCATTCTTGAAAATGAGCAACATAATGATTGTTGACTTAACACGGTTTGGAAATAATTTCTTCATATTTTTTGGTGTTATCTGTCGTTTACATATCCTTCCTAAAACACAAAAGTGCGACTATTTCCAAACACCTAAATTAGCTAAAAAATTAGGCCATGTTACAAAACTATATTTTCTAGAATTTCCTAGAATACTTTAAATGTAGCTTGTACCGTTTTTTTGTGGCATCCTTCAGAACTGATCGGTCCGTTACCAATATTAGCTAATATTTTCGGTCAAATCTCCATTCAATTAACACGGGGAGTTGGCTAGCTATGAGCTAGCTATGCCTTGCCTTCACTCATATTTTACGAAAGTGCGACTATTTCTGAACATCTAACCTAGCTGTAATTTTAGGTCATGTTAGAGAAATATATTTGCTAGAAGTTTGGAGAATACTTTAAATATTGGCCGGTTATTTTTCACACAGTGATGTTAACTAGGCAAATGCATATACGCGCGACCTTTACAAATAGTGTATGTTACTAAGTATATGATATACTTAGTAACATACACTATTTGTAAAGGTCGCGCGTCAATGGTGAGAGCACTGTGTATTGTGTATAGGAAAACGGACAGTAACTGCAGTATGCATAGCTATCACACAAGAAACAGTAATAAGTATAATCAAACAAGAAACTGATTCACTGATCATTCAATCAGGACTACCGGCCCACTGTTATGGAATTCCCTGAACGATAACCTTAAAGTAGCAAACTCAATAAAACATTTTCGAAACAAATATAAACACAGCTAAATCTCTTTTTATAACTATATAGTTCTTGGAGCCCCGTTTTTGTTCTTGTGTGATAGGCTTACCGTCGTTTTATCTTTTCAGTTTCTGTTTCCGTAACCGTAATAGTTTTTGTAAGTCATTGTTATTCTGAAGTGGTAGTCTCCCAGGTGTGGCCAATCTTTTATTCTAGCCTTTTGTTAGTTACTGAAAATTTGAAGCTCGTGAATTTCAGTTTTCGTTTTGGTAAGTTATATAGATTTTTTACATAAAACCTTGAGATGTGCGGTTGGGTGCTAATATAGACAAAAGAAGAGTCTAGATTTTACGGTCCTAAATTCGCGGTAAATTGTACGGCTTCAATTGACTTGTGTTTGGTGTATATGCACTTACGCCTAGACGTAAGTGGCTCGTAAAAATGTCTTGTATTGAAATATTATACTAACCATTTGCCAAGTTATAAGCAAAAGTTTTTCATATTGGCGATGAAACGAGCGTCTAATATAGTCAAATATCTCCCAATGAGGCGCGTACAAGTGGTGACTTGGTAATCATGTTTTATATTGAAATACAACAAAAGAATTGCATTGGAGCAAAGATAATGTATTCTTTTCATTCGTATCACTGGCAAGCTAATCTGATAATTGGTTGGGTCTATATGCAAGGCTCGGGTTTATTTTAAATGTTTATTTTTGCAGAGCTTATTTTCAGTCATGGATCATACTGATAAATTTCGGAAGGGACGGAGAGGGAGGGAGGGAGGGAGGGAGAGAGGGAAATACTTGAGACTGAACAAGTGAGAGTGGGAGGGGTGAGGAAGAAAGAGAGGAGATGGAGAGACTGAAAGACTAGAAAGAGAAGAACTCGAGAGGAGAGAGTAGGGACTGGGGAGGGAGGTGGGAGACTGATCATGGGTGGGGGGGGGGCAAGAGGAAGCAAAATAGGGAGATAGACATTGATGGAAGGGCGACACTGTGGCCATGCACACGTGCTTTGGGGTTCGACAGGCTCATAAGCGGACCTTTTGTGATTTTAGGGCTTATTTGCAACGTTTTTACAGAAAAAAGTGGACTTTGTCATTCGGATTGGCATGCATTTTGTCAAATTAATATAGATTTACCAATGTTAAAGACGAGAGGGCGCTAGGCCATTAAAAACACTGGTGTTAACATAATCTGTTCTCTCCCGATTTTATTGACATAAGCAATCACCTCTATTGAAATAAGCTGATTGGTACTTCAGAGTTAACAATGAAGTCAGATTACAGTAACTTACTGAATCCCTTGCGTTTTCGTATCTGAACAAAAGACTTACGGAAACTGAAAAGATAAAAAGACCCTTAATATACTCTGTTTGTTTGTTGTTGTATTAATTTAGTTCTGATAAGGGGATGGTCAATGATGGCCTTATTGGCCTTTTGATCATCTCCTCCATAATTGTCTTGCTTTATTTTATTTTTGATGTTGAATCAAGAAGACAATTCTTACTTTATAATATTCTTTCCATTTATACTGTGAAGCAATTAGGATACATGGCCTCTTGCAATAGGAGGCCGGTTATGATACCATCAAGACGAACTGTTATGATCCTGTGTCATATACTGGGGTACCTAAAAAGGTGGTTTTGTTACATTTTGATGTGAAGCTTGGATTTCAAAACACTGTCTTTTGAGTATTCCTTCACTTGGAAGATTCAATTAGGTCTTTAATTGAGGCTAATTTATTCTATATTACTCATGTTTTTAACCTGTTTTAAAATAATCTTTAATTATTTTCTTATGACGTTTGGCATGAAATGCGCCAAGGGTGGTTGAGGATTAGGGGGAGGAGGATTAGGGAGGGATTCGTATCGTAAATTTGATCTAAAACCCCCATTAAAAATTTGAACAATGTTTAAATGAACTTCCAGACATGTAAACAAAGTAAATAAATACAGAAGGTCATTTTAAAGTCTAATACTTGCTCAGAATGATTGTAAATGTGGAAAAAAGAGGTGGGGTTAAATACCACCTATTTTGTGATTGTTTTAACCACACTCTCTCATTTTTCAACCGATTTCCATAAAAAAAAATGTGTCAAAATGCTCAGGAGGATGACCCACTTTATATTAGACGTGTAGGTAAAATGTTTGAAACATTTTTTCATGTTTTTACTATATAACACAAAGGTACCCCAGGTTGTGACACAGGACCTTATAGGCTATATGTCTAGAACCTAGAAGCCTAATATTGCGATAATGAGACGGCAACCTTGTTAGTACATCTACCTCCAACAGCCTATACAATTAAGTCGCTGGTAGAAAGGGACGAGGTTGTCAAGCGTTAAGCCTGCAAGGCCACTAAGACCCCGGGGGGGGGGCACATCAAAAATTTTTGGTGGGTATGCTCCCCCGGAATTTTGAGGTGGTGGGTCTTTGGGAGCTGATGGCGTACCGGTAAAAGGGGGTCTTTCGGAGCTGCGAACCGAGCTGTGAACAAGTAAAATGGGGTCTTTTGGAGCTGCGAAAAGTCAAATTCAAGGGTCTTCCTTGGCTTTTTGGTTGAAAATCGCCTGAAAAAACAAGAAATATGAGGAATGAGCAATTTTTGGGTCTTTTAGAGCTGAAATTATCAAATCAAGGGTCTTTCGGAGCTTTATTTTGGTCAAATATAGGGGATCTTTCGGAGCTGCGAAACCCAAAAGGGGGTCTTTCCGGGGAGCATACCCGTATGGTCATTTGTGTTGAGTGCCCCCGGGACTAAGACTAGGTTGAATTTGCGTTGAAGAAATCCGGCTAGAGTTAAGACTCGGGCTTCGAGTGCGGGCTAGGCTTAGTAGCCTCAAGGCCACCTTAAGACTAAGCCTTACTAAGACTCCTGTCGGGAAACTCGCCCTTAGTGTCTGACTGATTATGGTCAGGTACCAAGTACTGATATTTGTGTCCTATTTAATTTTCACTTCTTTTCACTTCATAAATTTTTCGCATGTGATTTTATGAAACTAATTTAAGCTGTTGCTTTTAGTGCAAAGAAGTAATTTAAAATACCAACAGAAACATATAACCATGATAACCAGAGTCTAGAACATAGTAAAACTTGTAATGAACATAGCTTGCTGCAACAATTATATATACTGATTTCACTCCATCCACAGAAGGCCTAGAGCCTAGAGGGCATAATGTTATGTTCACACAACCCATCCACCTGTTGTTAACTAGTCAAAAATGACATATGTGACTGGACGCGGCGAATCAGCCGTAAAGTCGGCCCGGTCAATTTTGTTTTATTTCGTGTTTAGAAAATATATACCATAAGCTTTAAAATGGTATATCATTTGACTTCAAACGATATCCAAAAGCGGGGTTATGATTTGTTGAACTCTGTTCCTTCGACAAAATTGTATATATTATCGGTTCTACTTGTGTCTCTTTTTCAACATTTCTGTCATAATTGGCGGTCATTTCAAATCATCCCCAAGTCAACGAGGTTCAGAAATATCCTCTCATTGTTCATTGTTGATTATACATACCTAGACAAAATACAATGCTTTGTTATCTACCACTTGAACAGGATTTAGCCAAAGCAAACAAAGACAAGAACTATTCTATAGAAATAGGTAGAAGCTTATTATCCTCTTCAGCAGTAGTATTATTGATTGATTTAAACAGCGTTTGATAAGATACTTGTCGCAACGAATTGATACACCTATGAATACGACCTTCACATACATTTTACACTTTAACTCAGAATACAATTTGCCGAGTTTACGGCTGATTCGCCGCGTCCACTCACATATGGTGTGAATACAGCAGTAGCAATTCCAGTGGCGTAGATTTCTTTTCGCCATTGGGGGGGATGGGGTTAGAAAAAATTTCTTGAAGTCAGCACCTTTTGGCGACAAAATAAGGTTATGGTACAAATGCGCGCGAACCGCGCGAAAAATTTTGCAATATTAAAGCTAAACTGGTGAAATATTGTACAAAAGTTGAATAAATTCGCGCGGAGCGCGAAAAATTTAGCACTTTTAGGTTGAAATGGCCAAATATGGGGTTAATTTGATTGGAAACCCATATACAGGCGTCAACATTGGGGGATGATTGTATGGAGCATCCCCCTGGCAAAATATTGGGGGGGGGGGTAAATCCCCCCCCCCCCATCCCCCCGGGATCTACGCCTATGAGCAATTCTAGCTGACAGCTTTCAAAATTTGCTATCAAAAGTTTTTAAGGATATGTACGTGTAATGGTGAGCACATCTATGATATAAACGAAGCGCAAATATCTGAATTGTGATGATTCTTACGATCCTCCGAATGGGCAAATCGCTGAATGGGCCTTTAATGTAAAAGCATATAAAGAATAATAAAAGTTTTTAAAATTGCAAAAGAAATATATACCTGTCATTTACATGGGTATAAACAAGGGTAACAGAGATTATTGACCAGGTGAAGATAATCACAAAGACCAAAGTACAGCATATTAATTATTAATATTAAAACTGTACTAATGGGCGGTATCGCCTGCTGTAAAGCCATCGACTTAAAACTTGGCTGCCACAAAAACTCTCGAATAACATTTGTAGTAAGGTCCTCGTTAAGGTAAGGAAATTCAAACATATATTAAAACTATAAAGTAGCTACCCTACGCCTGGCTAATAATGTATAGGAGGTGGACATATATGCCTGTCAGTAACATATTGATTGTGTTTCAGTTCACTCACGTCTGAGATGTATTGGTAGTTGTTTGCCGCTCTTGAGATCATTCTATATGTCCATGTACCATGATGTAGTTTACGAAATTATTTCGTTTTTATAAGTTTGGTATCTTATGAAGTCTCTGTCTTATCGTGATTTTTTTTTATTGCAGCGCCTTTTGTGCTCTTCAGCACAACAGAGTATTCGAATCAAAGTGCTTTTATGGCAATATTATCTATAATGATTGTATTTTTTTTGTTGCAGACTAGCTGTTGTTTTATTTCGACCATCAACAATGTCGGACTCAGCGATTGCCTGTAAGCCTGTACGAGTTATGCTATGGGGACTCCCAAGGTCACTAACCACAGTCCTCACCAAATGCATCAGCTATGTAGATGGTATTTATGTAATCCACGAAGCATTTGCTTCGGCCATATCCATCGGACCAGAAAAAGAAACGCAAGACCTGCCCGGATTGGACTCTTTCATGGAGAATGCTGCCAAAACTTCAGATGCAAATGTGGAGGTACAATGTTGGGAAGATAGTATCTGCTCCTTCCAATGGGTTAAGGACACCATGGAGGCTGATTAAACTGAAAAGAAGATAATTTTCTGCAAGGATATCGTGACATCTATCCCGAATCATCTTGACATGATACCACATGGCTTCCGTCACACCTTTATCATCAGACACCCAACCAAAACGTTCCTGTCATTGCGCAAACTGTTCATTCAGAACTTTCTCCCACCTGGCGTTCCAAGTGATCAGTTCCAATTGGATGCCGTGATGGAATCCCGTCAAAAGGAGAATCCGTTCAAGATTGTTGCTGATTTGGTGACGCATCTCAAGGAACAAGGTGAAGAGTCGTGTCCTGTCATTGTCGATGCTGATGATCTTCAAAACCACCCTGCTTCAATCCTACGCCAATACTGTGAAGCAGTTGGGATACCATACAACGATAGCCTCTTGCAATGGGAAGCCGGAGACGACATCATCAAGAAGAACTGGTATGTGTCTAAGACATTCATATTAGGGAATCAGATAGGGAATGCTTATGGTGTAGCTTTTTCCAGCACAAAATTTAATCCAGCCTCGAAGCCGCCGCCGACAGCTGATATTCCTCAACATGCTCAAGATGTGGTTCGACTGAGCGGGCAAGCTATGCCGTATTATAAGCAACTTTATGACATAAGGCTTAAACCATAAGGAATATTAATTTTATCACATTTAATGTTGTCAAATTTGGTTAATTTATGATAAATGTTATGTGTATACATTAATTGACAATTTCACGATCTCCAATTTTATTTTATTTTATGTACAAACACATTAAATCCGAATATGACTGGCTGCAGGAAATAGTTAAATTACAAAAAAACGAACTATATATGTGACGTGTGATGTCAAAAGGAGACACTTTTGGGCAGGTTATCAATTTTAAGGTTTTTACATATCTTAAATATAGAGATATTTAGCTCCACAACGCTGTTTTCCCCAATGAAATCGGACATTAAGCAAAGATATTGAGTTCGTATATAAATTCTGGTATTATAAAATTGGAAATTGAGATATCGGCCTTTAAAAATAATATTGACAATGTCGAGAGTAGGAATTACCTTGTCTCAAAAAATACAAGATGCCAGTTATATTCCGGTCTGAAACTATCAGAAAATATTTTGAACATTAATAACATCACAAATTCGCAACAAACCCAAATTGTGAAAAAATCACCTCCGGGCAGATTTTTGGCTATTTTTCCATTTGATCCGCCCAAAAGTGTCTCCTTTTGACATGACACGTCACATATGATAACAATCAAAGAGAAGAAGACATTTTTAAATATTAAATTGTGAATATTCTCAGTCATTCAGTTGTTAGAATCACACGATTTTGAATTAAATCAAATACTGTAACTTACATTTTTTGCAACTTGCTACGTTGCGTCTCAACCATTAGACTTCATCAGGCAACATAATTATGTGACACTTTGTGACGACTAGGGATCGTCTTGATGGCCCGGTGGCAAACTCGTGCAAGTTAAAGACAAACAATCTAAATAAAAACGCTCCAACTTAGTGTATGGATTAGTGTGTGGTGCCGCTGATTGTTCTGCTGCATATGTTGGTGAAACAAAACAAGCCTTGATAGCTATATAGATTCAATCAACATAGGAGGCCCAATATAACCAGATAATCGAGGCTCAAAACTCCTCCGTATAACTCAACCTTAAAGACACTGGTCATAATATTGACACCGAGGACGCAGTGATTCTCGATAAGGAGGAACAGTGGCATAGGTGAGGCATCAAGGAAGCCATCTGGGAGAGAGTAGAGCCCGGGAGTAGAGCAGCCGACACTTAATAAGAAAGTGGGACTGAGAGACACAAATTATCTCAAGCATGGGTCCGGGCCATCAAGACGATCCCTATCCGTCTCAATGTGTCACATGACCAGCTCAGCGGTCTGATGGTTTCAGACGCAACGTAGCAAGTTGCAAAAAAAATGTAAGTTCAAGTATTTGATTCAATTCAAAATCTTGTGATTTCTAAATATTATTTGATGAAAATAAATGAACTGCTATGCCCTCTTTGTTAACGGGGAGGTATGGTACATACGCCTTGAATTAGATTTAATTTTCTAGATAAATGGCGCATTACAAATGCTTATATATTATTATTATTATTATTATTATTATTATTATTATTATTATTATTATTATTATTATTATTATTATTATTATTATTATTATTATTCGCTATGAAATGATCAATATGCAATTTTGCCAAAGCTCACTACCATTCGTAAGATGCTGTACCAAATCGCAACTTGGCAGATAAAAATTAGTTGATAACCTTAACATACACACATACACAGACACGCCGGTTAGTGTTTTCAGGCGGTATAGGTCACGCGAGACGTGACGTTCGAGCCCGCGTTCGAGGCGCGAAAATACAAGGCTGACAGCCCCATTCAGAAAATATACGGTTAGCAGTTTATAAATTGAAAAATAACATACTTACAGTGTGGTACATTGTCGTACCCCAACGGTTTTAGAGTAAGATAATTTTGTTTGGACACCACATAACAAATTTAGAATTGTTTGTGAAGATTTCATGATTATGTGTTAATCCAATTGCGACGTGAAAAATGGCGATATATCGCATCATCCGCCGCCACCTGGAACTTTTATTCGATCCCTATCGACCCCTACCGGGGTACACTAGTGGAAATTGTAAAATGAGAATTCTTTCAAAGCGATGAGAATTGGACAAAACTATGAGAATTGAAATTTTCTCATCCAAATGAATGAGAAATACTAATTCACCTGTCAACAACCTGTCACAGATGGTCGTTTCACACTGAAATTAATGTGAGCTTCAATTTTCTCATAAGGAATTATTATGATTACTTTGTTTTGATGCAAAACACCTATATTGCGTTATTTGTGTCCAAATAGGTGAATGTAAAATCTAAGGAAGCCATAACCAGTATCTTGAGACTTTGCTAATTTTAATTTATAATCTCACGGATTTCATTATTGATCATAATTTTAAAAACAAATTTAAATCGATAAACTGCGCCGTCGTAGGTGTCATCTGAGATTTTAAAAAGGGATAAAGAACAAAATTTTAAAGGAAAAAAAATCGGCGACAATTGGACTCGAACTCTAGACCTCGTGTTCGCAAGGCATTAACGAAACCACAACACTGCAGTAGGGCCGTTGTCAGCCGTGCAGAGTTATTTATAATAAGAATAACAGGTTGATGGCCAAACGGTCGACACAAACAGTGTTAAAAGAAATTAATGTAATTTTCTTTATTTAAATTGTGTCCACCGTGAGGAAAGTGCACGAATCAAAATTCCAAGTTTATTTTCTTAACCCTAAATACATTGCCAACAAATATATTCGTAGTAAACCGATACAATTCTGTCCATTTGAGACGTTTCAGTTCAGTTTTGTACTCCGCCACGGGCCATATGTACATTGAATAACTTAATATACATTACAAATCGATTAAATGTTCATAGAGTTCCTCGTGGTGCAGCGTTAGAGGATCTGACTGGTAAACTACATGTATAGGCTTTATTGAGGGTCATGGCTTCGAATCTTCTGTAGTGCTGTTTATTTATTATTGTTACTTTTCCTCTTCTCTTCTATAAGATATGTTTCAAACTCTTTTTTTATCTCAACTTATTTATTCGATTTATACAACTGCATTATTGGCATATATTTATACCAAAGATCTATGAGTGGATTGGAAGGTGAGCGGGTCTTTTGGTGAATCTCAATTCTTTCTTTAGTCCAGCCGAGCAACGGCTGGACTCTTGCATCCCAGCGGTTTCTGCTTCTTAGTCCAGCCGAGCGGCTGCTGGACTCCTGTTTTTCAGTGGTTTCTTGCACATCCGCCATCGGCGATGTGCATTCTTTTTACCGCGTTCTTCTTTAAGTTAGGCGTGCAGCCTAACTTATTTTTTTCTTGCTGTTTGTTTCTTTCTTTCTTTCTTTCTTTCTCACAATTGACTACTAGTGCTACATCCGTGATCGGATGTGGACCAAACGCATAGCCAAGCCGTATTGGGTAAGTGGCTACAAAGTCTTAAAATGTTTTAATATCGGAGGTCATCCAGGGGGTCACAGGGGTCAAAAATGGTCATTTTTGCCTCATATGTGCCGCACCCCCCATTATAATTAGGGGCAAAACATGGAGACATCTAGTCTAGTGTTTTGATAAACAAGAGATAACCACAGGCAATGGTTCTGCTCTCTGTGCTTCAAAACGTGTAAAATTTCGTCTGGATTCGTCTATTGCCAGGTGGTGAGTGCCGTGCATTCTCTAAATTCAGTAAATTTCCATCGTCAACCGTGTGGAAAATGTCATACGGCCGGGCGGTTTCACAAGTTGCCAGCTCTAGCATACCAGTCGCTGCCTGGCTATTGCAGCTGCAATCCATACATCAAAACGTGTACATTTTGGCTATTCAACTGCAATCCATACACCCTTCATGCAAGACATGACTGGAATCGTCCACACATGGAGTGAATATTACAAACGGAGTCACCCATTGAGGTAGGCCCATTCGAAATTCACACGCCCTGTGTGGGAGATTAAGATAATGTCTTCCGGAGAGGTGAGACATGACTGGAATCAAGACATGACTGGAATCGTCCACACAGGGAGTGAATAATACAAACGGAGTCACCCATTGAGGTAGGCCCATTCGAAATTCACACGCCCTGTGTGGGAGATTAAGATAATGTCTTCCGGAGAGGTTGTATGAATTTCAACTGGAACAGCCCAGTTGGGGTGTATGAAACCCCAAGTGGGCGATTCACACGAAACAAACTGAGGTATGTTCAGATGCCAATTTCGTTACATATCTTGAGTGTAACTTGTGATGTGATGCCTGTATGCTAGATATAAACAGCTACATCATTTCCACTGATGGCTATAGGGTGTGGGTGTGTGTGTGTGTGTGTGTGGGGGGGTGATATCTTGACTAAAACTGCATCACGCCTTCCCATGATGCATTTATGAAAATCAATAATCCCACTACATGTATATACATGTAGTTTCTACAGATGACGCAATAATGGTGAATAAGGGGGTGAGGGGTAAGTAAAATGTTGAAATATGACCGCATTAAACCACAAAGGCCATGTGAGGTCAAAGGTCAGGTCAAATTTAAAGTTGCTCCGATTGGGCTGTAACTCGGGGAAAATGATCCCTGACACTTGGGGAGTATGAAACCGCAAAAGTCATGTGAGGTCAAAGGTCAGGTCAAATTACAAGTTGCTCCGATTGGGCTGTAACTCGGGGAAAATGATCCCTGACACTTAGGGAGTATGAAACCGCAAAGGCCAAGTGAGGTCAAAGGTCAGGTCAAATTTGAAGTTGCTCCAATTAGGCTGTAAGTCGGGGAAAATGATCCCTGACACTTTGGGAGTATAAAACCACAAAGGTCATGTGAGGTCAAAGGTCAGGTCAAATTTAAAGTTGCTCCAATTAGGCTGTAAGTCGGGGAAAATGATCCCTGACACTTTGGGAGTATAAAACCACAAAGGTCAAGTGAGGTCAAAGGTCAGGTCAAATTTGAAGTTGCTCCAATTAGGCTGTAAGTCGGGGAAAATGATCCCTGACACTTTGGGAGTATAAAACGACAAAGGTCATGTGAGGTCAAAGGTCAGGTCAAATTTAAAGTTGCTCCAATTGGGCTGTAAGTCGGGGGGAAATGATCCCTGACACCTGGGGAGTATAAAACCACAAAGGTCAAGTGAGGTCAAAGGTCAGGTCAAATTTGAAGTTGCTCCAATTAGGCTGTAAGTCGGGGAAAATGATCCCTGACACTTTGGGAGTATAAAACTACAAAGGTCATGTGAGGTCAATGGTCAGGGCAATTTTGAAGTTGCTCCAATGAGGCTGTAAGTCAGGGAAAATGATCCCTGACACTTTGGGAGTATAAAACCACAAAGGTCAAGTGAGGTCAAAGGTCAGGTCAATTTTGAAGTTGCTCCAATTAGGCTGTAAGTCGGGGAAAATGATCCCTGACACTTTGGGAGTATAAAACCACAAAGGTCAATTGAGGTCAAAGGTCAGGTCAAATTTGAAGTTGCTCCAATTAGGCTGTAAGTCGGGGAAAATGATCCCTGACACTTTGGGAGTATAAAACCACAAAGGTCATGTAAGGTCAAAGGTCAGGTCAAATTACAAGTTGCTCCGATTGGGCTGTAACTCGGGGAAAATGATCCCTGACACTTGGGGAGTATAAAACCACAAAGGTCAAGTGAGGTCAAAGGTCAGGTCAAATTTAAAGTTGCTCCAATTGGGCTGTAAGTCGGGGGAAATGATCCCTGACACTTGGGGAGTATAAAACCACAACGGTCATGTGAGGTCAAAGGTCAGGTCAAATTTGAAGTTGGTCCAATTGAGCTGTAAGTCGGGGGAAATGATCCCTGACACTTGGGAAGTATTAAACCGCAAAGGTCATCCGAGGTCAAAGGTCAGGTAAAATTTAAAGTTGCTCTGATTGGGCTGCAATTCGGGGAAAATAATCCCTGACACTTGAAAAGTATGAAACTGGAAAGGTCATCCAAATTCAAAGGTCAGGTCAAATTTAAAGTTGCTCCGATCAGGCTGCAACTTGCGGCAAATGATCCCTAACACTTGGGGAGTGTAAAACCGAAAAAGGTCATCCGAGGTCAAATTTAACGTTGCTCAGAATATGAAACCGAAAAGGTCAACCGAAGACAAAGGTCGGGTCAAATTTAACGTTGCACAGTATTGCTGCGTGATGATGTCATCACAGTCATACGCCTAACTTACCTCGTGCCCTTGCAAAGGGCACAGTTGCTCTAGTCTTTCTTTTTTTCTTTCTTCTTCTTCTGTCAACACTATGCACGATCTGTCATCGTAGCCACATGCTTTCAGCCATGTTGACCATACTTGGTCACTTGAACCATTAGGTGGTGCCACAGATGTCACATGATAAACTTCCGGTCAAAAATCATCCACTTCCGGTCAATGACAAAAATATGATTTTCACTAAAAATGCTTCTCCTCCTACATATTACATAGCACCGTGACATCACTTGCACACATGCATCACCTATACCCAGTGTCTAAAGGTTATACCACATAATTGGGATCAAAGGTCATTAATGGGTCACTTCCGGTCAAAAACCAAACATTTTCAAAAATTTTATTAGCCAGAAAAACATAGCAGAGTAACAGTATGTCACACATGACTTGTTATTACATAGTAAATATGCAGTATTTTTTCATTTGGGGTCAAAGGTCATTAAGGGGTTACTTCCGGTATAAAACGAAATACCTTCAAAAATTGTTATCAGCCAATAAAAACATAGGAGATTGATGGTGTGTTCACACATGAATTGTGTTTATCTATTGTATACGTGGTATTTTTTTAATTTGGGGTCCAAGGTCATTAAGGGGTCACTTCCGGTATAACACGAAATACCTTCAAAGATTTTTATCAGCCAAGAAAAACAAAGGAGAGTGATGTTGTGTTCACACATGAATTGTGTTCATCTATTGTATATGTGGTATTTTTTTATTTGGGGTCAAAGGTCATTAAGGGGTCACTTCCGGTATAACACGAAATACCTTATAACATTTTTATCAGCCAAGAAAAACATAGGACAGTGATGGTATATGTTCACACATGAATTGGGTTTACGTAATGTATATGTGGTATTTTTTTATTTTTGGTTAAAGGTCGTTAAGGGGTTACTTCTGGTATAAAACGAAATACCTTCAAAAATTTTATTGGCTAAGGAAAACACAGGTACGCAAATGTCAGCTTCAAGGTGTAGAAGGGAGCACTATTGTCATAAATAACACTTAATTAGAAATATGATTGGTTTTGTTTGGAGGCAGTGGTTTAAAAACTCTGAAAAGTGCCAGTGCTCAAAGTCACCACATTTTACGGTAGGCCTACTGGGCAATTACCCAATGACCCCACTTTTCACAGTTTTCATACCCGATGATGACTAACCCTTTTTGCTGTTTTCTGCTACTTGACCATTCAAATTTTCCAACATCCAGAACCACCTATGATACTACTGGAACATACCCGTCAGTTCAGATAGGGAGCCCCCCCCCCGGGTTTCAATCCTGCACCTTAAGGTGGTATTGGAGGCATTTTTTAGATATTAGAAAATGCTTTGAGTAAACCTATGTTTTAAACAGATTAATTGAGTAGGATAAAGTACACTGATCAATATGCCTTTTGTTTGTTTTCTTTGTATCCTATTGTTTCTATAGTTAATAAGCTAAAAGGACTGTGAAGGCTCATTAATATGTATTTTTTGCCAATTTTGCTCAAAATCAATGAATAAATGTTCATGCACTTTTATTTTGCACACTTTTGCCCTGAAACTTGGTCAAAGTTTTTCTAATATGTTCTAATGTATTATATAGTGAAGCCGCCCCCTAATTTGCAAATTTGCATAATTAATGAGCTAATTTGCATAAATGCTAATTAATTATGCGAATTAGGGCGGCTTCCTCATTACTTATGCATAAATTATCTGGAAGTCATTAGGAACACGTTGACCAAGTTTGAAACCAATATAAATATTCTATCAAATAAAAATGTTATGAACATTTATGTGTTGAATTTTAGTAAAATATTGGCAAAAATTACATATTAATGAACACTTTCAAGTCATATTAGCTGACAATGAAAACACACCTGAAGGGGATGCATTTCTGTAATGCCCCCTCCACGTTTCACTCTACCCCGGCCCAAATGAACCTGGGGCAAAGCGGAACGACCTTTTTCAACTTCACACCATTTAATAAAGCTGCATTTTTTATCAACTTCATTAATGTCATTTATTAGTTGCAGTCCTAAGGTAAGATTATAAACCTTAGGCCTAAGTTTTGCCTTGCCTTGCTTCGTAATCCTGTTTGGGCTGGACAAAAAAAATTTGGTCCACTTTGCCCCGGTCTCCCCTATTATGAAAACCGTATGTCCGATTTTAGCTTCAAACAAAAGGCATACTGATCAGTGTTCTCTGCCCTACTCAATTAATATGTTTAAAATATAAATAGAACACTTCTAAAATGCCCCAATACCGCCTTAAAAGTTAAAATCTTCATTCCCATAACAGAAATGGTACTATGACGTACATTGTACATGCACATTTGATCTTACTTGACTTATTACTCTGTTCGTTACGTAGTTTATAGACTAAATAATCAAATAGGTCATTGCGAAATTATTACAAATTGTTACGTAAAATGTGCACATAACGGTAACAAGTTTTAAACTCATACTCAAATTCGCACCAACTCGCTGCGCGAATGCATGTTACAATTTCAATCAAAGTATAGTGGAAAGAGAAGATGCTATTACTGATAGGGCAACCTTCATCTCACAGCAATGCGTCGCTATTCAAGTATGAACTATATGATGAAATCAGCATTGACCAGATTTATCGATTTCACATCATCATAATCAAGGCATAAACTGTCAGTGTCACTGAAGGAAGTTTCGTGTTGTCGTGCGGAGAAATTCGTCAGTCGAGATGGCAGCGAATACAGGATCAGGGATGCATTGCCATCTATATGCTTTAAGTAGCATAAGTAATAAGTGTGGAAACAAGCACAAATTTTATGGAATGGATCGGGCCGGAGATGTTTATGAGTGTGCTGTTAATCCCAGTACCGGTACTAGCAGATATGAATCCCCACAGCTGTGGTTCAACAAGGAAAGTTTTATGCCATAGTGGGGAAGTTCAACATAAAGCGTAGTACACATACACCGTACATAGAAATCATACCAGGAAAGGCCATGGTAAGACTTGTTTGATTTGTTAAGTCATATTCTGTTTAATTTACAATAATATCAATAATCATGATTTAATCCCATGTAAATTGAGCGCATCAAACTTCTCTTCTCCCATCCGTGACACAGCTAACAGTCACTATTTCCGAAAAATGTTGTGAACAAGTATTGTAAATAAGTGGTAAATGGCATGTATAACAGTATTCGTGTCCTGGGGGCACCCAACTGAAATTTTGGTAGGGGTCGTGCCGAACTTTGGGAACTAAGAACTGATTTTGGGCAAAATTGTGGCTTGAATGAACTGAAATTTCATTATTTTTGATGGGCCTTGTGAACTAAAATTGGGCCAAATTTAGGTTTTGGAGCTAAAAAATTGTCCAAATTTGAGCTGAAGTCGAGCTACAATTGTCAGAGTGTGGGCTCAAAGAACTGGGTCATGATCCAAATGCGAGTCTTTCCCTGTATTAGATATTCATGCTGTGTTTTGAATGACTGAGATGTGCAAACACATCTGTTTCTGAATATCTAAGGTTATCTCAAGTCAAATATCTAATTTTTTTACTCAGTTTTACTGTGTGACTCCAAGATTATTGACAATTTTGGTGGTTTCTGCTGTGTAGGCTATTCTACACACACGCATTAAAGGTTATAATGATAAAAGAGTATTCCGAACCCCGGGAACCAAATTGAACAAATTTCACCCCACCATGTTTAGACACAAATGGAATCACCCACAGTACAGGGTGAATCAAAGAAAGTGCAATAGAGAAAATAATCCATTTTTATTTAAGAACCGAGTAGAACCTTCTAGGTTTTATAACATGTTATAAATGATATCCATTAATGACCTTGTGTGAAAAAATCAAGGAATTAGCAATTACCTTTTTGTTTTTATGACACATTTTATAGCGATACCCAATTTTAATGTTTGTCCAAGAGACATCTAAAATTTGAATGTCAGCCCACTTTGTGTAAGGTAGATTTGGAACAACTGTCATTATCTTAACCTCATTGGCAATGAAAAATGTGTCAGAGTGAGTGAATTACAAAATATCCAGTAAGCTGGACATTGGGATTAAAATACTGGAGTTGGAGTCGAGTGATGTATGAAAGACTTAAAGTAGTCAGTTTCAGAGCTGGTGCCTTAATCGTGCATTGTGTGCTCTCATTCAAAATACATGGTACCTCATGGACAAATAATGAAATTGGCTATCGCAGCAAAAGGACTCAAAACAATTAAACGGTAGTTGTGATTTACTTCATTTTGTCACAGAAGGTGTCTATTGAGTGTGGCATTTATAAAAACTTTCAATATTAGGAAAGTTCAACTTGGTTCTTACATGTACATAAATGTCGATTCTTTGCTCTATTGCACTTTTTTTGACTCACCCTGTATATTAATGTATCAATTTTAAAGTACATTTGCCATTATATTCACATGGTACATGTGCATTGCTTTGCACCCAAAATCAGTGACTGTGTGTCTAAAAACACTAGTGGCACTTCCTGGTTGTAGCATCACTCCCTGACCAACCTTTCTAAATATATACCCACAATATCACATAGCACCCAAAGAGTCCCATGTGGCTCTTTGTGAAAGCATTATAGGTGTCAATTCGTCCATATACTGCCTGGTGCAAAAAGTGAAAAAATTCATAATTTACTGCATTGGAATGTGTGCAGTGCAGTGCACATATGTGACTTTGCTGCATTCACACTTCACATAATTTCCACAAAAAATGATCTGATTAAAATCCAATCTGCAATAGCCCAACATGTTTGGAATATGTAATAAGAAGCAAACATGATGGAAAATGTAAAAAAATATGACCATTGGCCAAAAATGCTTAACTTTGTCAAATTTATTACTTTTGCGACTTTGCTATTGAAATGTAGAAAATTGCTATGTCTATTCTCAAACATCCATCGCTTTTGTTTTCTCATTCAGTCATTCACACATTAGTTGAGTAAGTCCAGGTATTTTATATGGAAGTTCATTTTAGTTCCATTAGAAGTCAAAGTTATAAAAGTGAAACTACTCAGAACCAGTTCAAATTTTCTTTCTGACATAATTTTTTTTATAAGGCATGGCATGTTGCTTTATGAGCATGTCATTTTCAAAATTGCCAAAATTACCATATTTTTTACCAAAAATATGCATTTTCCAGAATTTTTCCAAGTTAATCCATATCCTGAGCCTTAATTATAATTCAACTGAAAGACCATCCCACCCCTCACAACATACCATGAAATCACCTCCCTACTCATTTGTGGAAATAATAGTAAGTGTCCGACAATAGGCACTATTACCCTACATCAAATAGCAGATATTGCACATACACGTAGGCCTATTTTGTTAATCACATTGTTTTAATTTTTGGTCATTCTTTTCAGATTATTGAGGTTAACGACACCTTTGAAGTTAATGAACAAAGAAGACAAAAATTTGACGATCCACCGACAGTCACTTTCAGCGACATAAAGAACTCCCCCAAATCTAAGCGAGTGACAGTGAATGGACAAATAGAGTTGTGTCTAGATGTTCTTCAGAGCCATTGAAACTTGATTGACAATTTTTGAGATACCCATTTAAGTCAAAGTCAAATGCTCTAGGGGCTAAGTTCCAAAGAGAGTGGGCCATTTATCAAAGTCAAATTTTCAATAGAAAAATACAGCAAATATTATTGGGTAAATTGTAAATAAATATCCTATTATCACCATAATTGTGCTCTCAAACATGTGATTTGCACTACCAAAGAAATCCAATCAATATAAATGCAGTCACGAAAACCATATTTGAATCTTGGTGCAAAGGAAATTTGATTCAAGTAAAAGTTTTTTTTATACAATTCTTTTAGCTTTTTGTTTGACATGTGGAAGTGCATTTTGTTTTTCCATCACACCAGGCACTCAATATAGGATTTCTTCAGCTCCTGTGCCCTTGTAGAAACTGCGCGTGGCAAATCATAAGTTTACCCCGGTGACGCCGCTGCCTCTTAAGCTCGTCTACCCAGGTTAGGGCAATTTCCCCTACTTCGAAACAAGTCTTAAACCATGCATTGTGTCTTCTCTCGCAGTTGATAAACCGTTTATGACTTGTTTCTATAGATAGAAAATTGTCCTAGTAAGAAACGAGTCTTAGATTAAATACTTTGTCAACTCCCGAGTTGACAAAGTATAGCATTGCGGGTCCTGGGTACTGAGGACTAACCCGCATATTTTACATTATTGATTTTTATTTAGGGTCAAAGGTTATGAGGGTCACTTCCGGTGTTAAACAAAATACCTTCTAAAATACCTGGCGGTTGTGCATGCTCGCGGTCGCAGGCGACCGCAGTTATATCTAGTTCTTCTTCTTTCTGTCAACATTTGACATAATTGGCTCTAGCTCCCTAATTATTTGACCGATTTTAACCAAACTTGGGCAAAGGCTCCACTACCCCAGCCTTTACATTTGACATGACCCATTTGGGGTCAAATGTCACGCATGAGTAATTTTGGCTAAAAATGCGATTTTTACCAAAAATGCTTCCTCTTTTACAGATTACATGGTAGCGCAATGAGACTTAGTCATCGGCATGGACTGTAGTTGGGGTCTATGGGGTAAACACAGATTTGGGGTCAAAGGTCATTAAGGGGATTTTTTCAGCACATAACAAAATAACTTCAAAATGCTTCTTTTCCTACAGATTACATGGTACAGAGATACGATTGACACATATGCATTGACATTAGCTGGTGTCTATGGGGTAAACACAGATTTGGATTTCAAGGTCATGAAGGGGTCAAATTACCTTAAAATTCACTATTTGCTGCATATTAAGTGCTCTGATCATCAGAATAATGCCAGAATGACTATAACATTGGGTGCATATAGGGTTATAATCAGATTTGGCTTGAACATGGGGAGGGGTCTGTTTTGGGGTCAAAAGGGGTAAAAATTCTCAAATTTGTCCAATTCGAATGAAAATTAGTATATGTGATCACGATATGATTCAAAATATGATGGAGGTCATTTCAAGGTCACCAGAGGTCACCTAAAGGTTAAAAGGGGTAAAATTCCAAAATTCGTCCAAATTAACTTAAATTAGAATATATAATATTGATGTGATTTAAAACAAAATGGAGGTCATTTCAAGGTCATCAGAGGTCAACAAAGGTCAAATTGTTTTATTAGCTAGATTGTTATTAAACTTAATGCCTACATCTTTCACGAAAATGCAATTTTGTTTCAAATCTTTTCAAGGTCATCAGATGTCACTTCAAGGTCACGGCTGGACTTCGCAGCCTTACATGGATGCAATATATCTAGTTCTTTCTTTCTTTCTTTCTTTCTGTCAACATTTGACATAATTGGCTCTAGCTCCCTAATTATTTGACCGATTCTAACCAAACTTGGGCAAAGGCTCCACTACCCCAGCCTTTACATTTGACATGACCCATTTGGGGTCAAATGTCACGCATGAGTAATTTTGGCTAAAAATGCGAATTTTACCAAAAATGCTTCTTCTTTTACAGATTACATGGTAGCGCAATGAAACTTGGTCATCGGCATCGACTATAGTTGGAGTCTATGGGGTAAACAGAGATTTGGGGTCAAAGGTCATTAAGGGGATTTTTTCGGCACATAACCAAATACTTTCAAAATGCTTCCTTTCCTACAGATTACATAGTACAGAGATGAGATTGATATGCACTGACATTAGCTGGTGTCTATAGGTAAAACACGGATTTTGAGTTCAAGGTCATGAAGGGGTAAAATAGGGTTGATTACTGAAAATCACCTTAAAGTTCACTTTTTCCTGCATATTAAGTGCTGTGATCATCAGAATAATGCCAAAATGACTATAGCATTGGGTGCATATAGGGTTATAATCAGATTTGGCTTGGACATGGGGAGGGTCTCTTTTGAGGTCAAAAGGGGTAAAATTTTGAAATTTGCCCAATTCAATTGAAAATTAGTATATGTAATCACGGTAGGATTCAAAATATGATGGAGGTCATTTCAAGGTCACCAGAGGTCAACCAAAGGTCAAAAGGGGGTAAAATTGAACATTTTATCCAATTTAAATGATTTTAAAATGAAAATTGCAATTTCGCAAACCAAACGCTTTCTAACGGTGAATGTAAAACAATTTGCCTAACTTAACAGCCAATATAACAGAGTTAGGCACTAATGCAGGCTACTCTACACACCGTTAAAAATCATAAGATGTATAGTTAGGCAAAAATTTGAGAGCATACCGCACTAAACTACAGAGTAGATCACAAGTTATTGATACAGTTACATAATCATCTTATACACAGCTATTCACAGACGATAATCTATGAATGTAGATTGTCCCGCTTTGGTACACAGATAATAGTCCTTTCTATTCAGAGGTTCTATTTACTCTTGGTCAGTCATGCATGTTAATAATACTAAAGAAATTGACTTGAGGCGTTTCATTTAATTCCCATCACAGAGCATACCTTGAGAGGACACTTGGCTCATTTACATGGCAGTCGGACTCTCCATTGTATTTGTTCATTTGTGTATGGAGAGCAATGGCGACCCTTCATTGTATTTGTTCATTTGTGTATGGAGAGCCATTCTTGGAGCCCATGGGACTCAGGCTAGGTCCTCAGGTAGAGTCAGACGCTGTATATACTAGAAACGCATATTCTTAATTCCGCGTTTTTTCAATGTTAGCATTAAATTTGTATTGCCCGGCAGCGCGCGCAATGGAAAAACCTGAATTTGTTACATAAAAAGAAATTAAAATTAAAAAAAGTCGGGTTCCACCTGAGTACATATTAAATGGGTGTAGAAATTGTTCTGAAAATATTAATTAATTTAGACAAACATACGGGATATAATGAACCTTTGACATGATGACATGATTTTATTAGTCGTTTTATATCACCTATACCGTGTGTCATAATACCAATATTTTGTAATTTTATATAAGAACTAATATTTTGCATCATAAATGCGCAGTCCATATGTACAAACGAATACTAATCTTCAAGATATTAAGCTTTAGAAGACTTCAAAATAAATGTCACTAAGCAGGTCATAGGTGCTGGCCTTGTCCTATTGTACTTGTTCATTTGTGTATGGAGAGCTCACTGACCTGTATAGAGGTCAATGGGAGCTAGAGCTTCTTTACGGGGCACTATCGGTTTCAGGGCGTAGTTCATTGAACTCAATGGGCTGTTATTTGAAGTGCTTTTATGTTATTGCAAAACGGATCGTGGCGAAAGCTAATAAATAATTCATACCAGGGTTTAATTGATCTGGGATGCGGACATTTCATTATTCGCAAACCACCGGGATTCGATATAGGTTTGCGTTGTAAAATGAAAATGTGAATAAGAGTGTCATCCCCCTGATTCCCATATAGAGTGCTTGCACGGAAGGTCATTGGTTCAAATCATCCTACAGACACGCTCCAACAGATATGCAAATGCATGGAGTACAAAATATTTACTTTGATCAATACCAGTTAAACAGGTGATTGGTATTGTACTGCGTGCATTTGTATGTCTTCTGGAGCGTGTCTGGAGGATGATTTGAACTAATGACCTTCCGTGCAAAACCCTATGGCACTGATCGATTACCATCACTTTAATAATTTTCTAAAGTCGGACGCCATATCACATTTTTTTATATTGCAACACATTGCTATATGCTATGAGCTCTCGTATAAGGTATGTACATTTTTGCTGTGTTCTTTTTTATACCGTCTTTCAAGGAAAACAACAAGACGATTACGCCTTATATTAATGTTAGAGATATGTACGTTATAAAAATCACAATAATAAACTTCATATGACTAAAATTAGCGTATATGGGATCAAAGGCACCATTTTCAAACACTGTCAGATAACTGTGAAGTCACTTAAAGGTCACGGCTGGACTTCGCAGCCTTACAGGGATGCAATATATCTAGTTCTTTCTTTCTTTCTTTTTTTCTTTCTTTCCTTTCTTTCTTTCTTTATTTATTTTTGTTTCTTTTTTTCTTCACATTGCCAATTTACACTTCTGCTGTATTTCATAATTATTAAAATGTCTTTATATGAAATATTAAATGAATAAATCTTGATTGATTGATTTCTATTTCCATGTATCAATGCTTGGGTTTTCTTCAACATGTTCGATTTTGGTGGTTTTTTTTATGTATATTATTATAGAAATGCATAGGCCTAATAACTGCATATGCATATTTCGCAACCTCGCTTCAATAAAACCGTCCATATGTTTGGTATACAACATTGAATAAGGGGGCAGGGGGGGGGAAGTCATTGAACCGTGGATGTGTCACAGCAAATTTGCACTTGATTGTAGCTATATACAAGATACAGAACGTCAGGATGACGGTTGAAACTTAAATTTCCTCAATTAAAACAATGTGACAGGTGGTTGCCCGGGGTGGTTGACACGCTAATTAGTATTTCTCATTCATTTGGATGAGAAAATTTCAATTCTCATACTTTTGTCCAATTCTCATCGTTTTGAAAGAATTCTCATTACAATTTTTCTACTAGTGGTATGAGAGATACAAATTACAAATACACAATGTAGATGGCGTCCTACACAATTACCGTTACACTAGCCATTATTTTCATTATCGTAACTAAATAGTCATCTACCTGTAACGAACTTCATTGTTAGTGTCTGCAAAATACAAAGGAAGTTATTCAAGTTTCTTCATATGAATTAAGTACCCATGGAAACCTTTGAAAAAAATAATGTATAGATAAATTCCGGGGATATGAGTCATTCACTGTCATGTCAACAATATTGTTGACATATTATTTTTCAATAGATTGCAGTCGGGATTGCAGTGAACAGATATTTACCTATTCTGGGCCAGTCCGTTAACTTTCTATAGATATAGAAAATATTTGACATATAAATTATAACGTACGCTCGTATACATGGGCTCCTTTTACCATGCAATTTTGCGTTAGTTACAGTTAGTGTTCTTTATTAAAGCCTTAACGATTTAGGTCAAATTTTAATTTGATCATTCTTTGCCAAAAGGTTTTAAAATATTATTAGTAACAATGAGCTACAATGTCAGGAAAGTTTTCTGGTCATTTTAAGTCAAACTAATGAGGTAAATTGAAAACACAAACAAACAAACAGTATTAATATTAAACTATAATCTAGTCAACTGGACTTACTATTTTTTGAGTGGGAAATTTTCACGTCCAATCCTGAACGCATCATCAGCCCTACTGATGTTGTGGCGGCAAAAGTTCATTGACCTGTGAAACGGATGTTGTAGTATCACAGGTCACCACCTTTGAGTTCAACCTGAGAGGTATCTTCCTGATCGCTGAACTGTAGGCCCCGGCCAAGTTGTGACGTAGGCCGCCTCCCCTGTTAAGTGAAGGCTCCTCCCGTTTCACGTAAATCGCTTCTTTGACCCCTCTCTCAAACCATCTGCTTTCTCTGTCCAAGATTTTCACATCCTTGTTATCAAAAGAATGCTTTGTAATGTCCAAATGCGTATAGACGGCGGAGTCACCGCAACCAGTGCTAGCTCGTCTATGCTGGTACATGCGTTTAGCAAGCGTTTGTTTAGTGTCCCCTATGTACAGCTCTTTGCATCCACTGTCTTGACACTGAATCGCGTAAACGATGTTGCTTTGCTTATCTTTGGGTTGTTTATCCTTGGGGTGGACTAGCGCTTGACGTAAAGTGTTCTTGGGTTTGAAAGATACCGGTACCCCTTTGTCACGAAAAATCCGACGGAGTTTCTCTGAAAGTCCGGAGATGTAAGGGATAGTGATGTTCCTACCGCGCGTCACCTCACCGTCATCCTGAGTCTTACGTGCGGGAGCGGTTTCGTCGGTAGATTTGGTCTGAGCGAGTGCTTTGTGAAAGGTGCAATTACGATAACCGCAAAGGTTCAGTGCTTTTTGTAGATGTTCCCGTTCCTGTTCCTTTGCGTCCTCACTAGAGGGAATAGTGTTCGCTCTATGAAATAAAGTGCGTATTACACCCAGTTTGTGCACCAATGGGTGGTGTGATTCAAACAACAGATACTGATATGTGTGCGTGTCCTTGCGGTAGACCGATGTTTCTAGGCTGCCGTCGCTTTGCACTGTAACCAAACAGTCCAGAAACGCAAGTTTGTTGTCTTTCAGTTCTTCCTGCGTGAACTTGATATGTTCATTGACCTTGTTGATATGATCGTAGAAAGGGGCTAGTTGATCTTTACGTAGCTTTACCCAAGTGTCATCAACATAACGATACCAGTGCGAAGGGGGGGTACCAGCATACGATGTAAGGGCCAACTGTTCAAACTGTTCCATAAACAAGTTTACGACAATCGGTGATACTGGTGATCCCATTGCGCAACCATGGCGTTGTCTGTAGAACTTGCCATCGTAGACAAAGTAGGTCGTGTTCAGACATAATTCAAGAACTTCACAAACTTGATCTGGACTGACAAACAAACAAACAAACAAACAAAAACTTAGGTCCTACTTATACTATCTCAGCCGTTTACCTGTTGGGTTCTAATGGGGATTTAAAGTCATGAGTTAAATTTACACTTGCTCCGTTGTCCTGAATTTAGTGGAATTCGATTACGTGTAAGTTGGGACATCTGTAAACATTACAAATACCGGGTTGTTCACAATTAATGATAAGACACCCAAAATATCCAACATAGTGTCAGTAAGTTATGGGTTACAGGTCGATAGTCTTAAGGTCATTAGTCCAAAAACCCAGTAATTTTGTTCTATACCCTAAACCTAACCCCAACCATAACCCTAAACTTCGCCCTAACCTATAACCTAAGCTTTAATCCTAAACTTAAACCTAGCCCTATAACCCCAAACCTTACCTAACCCTGACTCTCTGAATCCTGTAACTCATGCACATCACCCATGCACACATTCCACTCCGCAACCCTCACATACCCCGCAGCACCCACATCAACAAATCCACACACCTATCCCCAAATACTTTGCTCTAATTCTACTAATAACTCCTCACTAAAAACTCACAAAATAATTATACATGATGAAATACGGAATTTTACTGTCGTTTTAAACTAACATCTTTGTCCTTCCCACTCACTGATTTAGATCGGGCGATTTATAGTTGAATAGATCTTCAAAGCGTATTTAAAAAAAAACGCTTTCTCCCATTGTTCCTTGCCCCATATCACAATAAGTGTATAGAATAAGCCGGTCCCTGCGCGATAAGTCGCAATGCGAAGCAAATATTTCTGATCACTTTGCAAAAAAAAAATGTATATCACCAGCAGATACTAAGTTCAGTCACATTAAGCGTACATCGACAACCTACAATGAGAACCCTTGAAATGATGAAATCTAGATTAGATAGCAGTCCAGTCAATATCACACTGACACTTGGTGCCAATTACGAAGTATTGCGAGGAACTTTTAGCAGCCACGGTTGTTTGATGGGATCATTTATTAGTTTTTGCAAACAAAACATCATGTGCAACCAAATTTTAGGCTTAAACAGCTAAAAGTGATATCATGCTATGTATACAGATGCTTTTTAGTCATTCTCAACTTTACTTTCCCATCTTTTACAAAATTATTCACTTTTATAGTATTTTTTAAAAGTTTTTTAGCTATAAAATGTATCTATTAATGACAAAATTGGTGGCGCTATTTAGGTACTGGAAATTACTCTTTCAAGGATTTAATACAAATAATTCCTTTTATTGTTTGATAAAATGTGTTTATAAAATTTCCTTGTTGCTTGTTTCACCTATTCCATCTGTTTATATGTTTATATCTGCAATATTAATCACCTGACCCTTGATAATAAAGAAATATGATTTAGGATAAATAGCGCCATCTATAGTTTGCATTTAGTTAATAATGAAGCCAATTCTATATAAACGCATCCCAAAAAGAAAGTATCCAGTTTGATTTTGGTCCATAAATCAAAGATGGGGTCTTAAATCAAGACCTACCATAAGTATGTTACAGATGAATTTATTCCGCACAGTGTGTTACCTCATTTGTCCAAATCGATGCAGAATTGATGACACAATGACTTTTTGAATGCAATCACCTCAATTTTAAAAGTTGCAGTAAATTCCTATTGATTTGGTCTTGCTACTCAATATGGGTAGCGATAGATCAAGAGCATGCGCCGCAGATGTCTGGCAGCCATTGATGCAGCAGGAGGACAAACCAGATATTGACTGTGAAGTGTGAAGGGTAAAACATTGAAGAAGGAGTAAAAGAGTATTTGTATTGAATAAAACACATGAAGTGAAGTCAAACAGCTCTCTGTTACTGTGTACATTTATGAAGAATCTTGAGAAGCAGGAAAACCACATCAATAGGGATTATTGCAACTTTTAAAATCGGGATGATTGCATTTAAAAGATCACTGTGTCATCAATTCTGCATCGATTTGGACAAATAAGATATCAAACTGTGCGGAATAAATTCATCTGTAACATACGTTTGGTAGGTCTTGATTTAAGACCCCGTCTTTGATTTATGGACCAAAATCAAACTGGATACTTTCTTTTTGGGATGCGTTTACATCAAACAATGGAATATATCTAACAGATACTGTGATTCTTACGTGTCCAATCAATTTCGTGGGGAGAAGTTGAAAAGGTACGCTTGTAATCAAGAAATTCATGCTCAAAATTTCCGTAACATGAATTCTGTAGATATGAAATATATGAGTAGAACTCACCACTACACTGAAAGATTTGAACAGGAATTAGGTACTGAATGCACGCAAATTTGTTTTTCCTCGTTGCCACCATTACTATTTCGTTTTAAAAGTGGGAAAATTTTGTGTGAATTTTGATTGACAAAATAGCATGTAGACATTATCGTTTCCACATCAAATTGTCTGCCTAGACGAAATATATTAAGGCATATGTTGTGTTCCGAAGTCCCAAATAAGTATCATAATTCTTTCTTGTGAGTGTTGAACATATTATAGCCAATTGATGGGGAGATCGATATTTACATAATTTCCTATGACCTTAAACAAGTGACCATGCTCAAATATAAAACTAGAGAGTTTGGTCATTGGTGTGCACCATCAATTTTGAACCTATGATCAATGTGCTAGGCAAAAATTCACAGTAAACATGGCAAATTCCTCCCATTTCTGGGAAATTTCCAACAACAAAAATTCAACCAACCCTTAAAACGACAGTTGGCATGCTTCCGTTGTTGAGCCAACCTTCAATGATGGTCGGTATGCCAACGTCGAGCCAACTTAAACTAGCCAACTTTAAAATGACGATCAGTACGCCGACGTTATATTAGGCTAACGTTGTTGTGCCAACCTTAAAATGATGATCGGTATGGTCGGGTCAACGTAGTTTGCAAACCTTAAAGTGACGGTAGGTACGCCCAGGTTGGACCAACGTTGTTGTACCAACCTTATAAATGATGGTTGGTATGCCAACGTCGAGTCAACGTAGCCAGCCACTCTTAAAATGGCGGTCGTTACGCCGAGGTTGGGTCAACGTCGTCGCACAAACCTTAATATGGCGGTCGGAATGCTGACATCGGACCAACGTTAGTAAACATGGTAAACTGTTCATACTTTTTCTATTTACAAGGCGTAAATGTACTGTGAAAGCTCCACTAGTTAAATTGATATTGAAATAATAACAATATTAATAAATACAATACAATATAGTGCTTAGTAATAGTATAATATAACCCTAATAAATTCATAGGCCTAATTTTAATAATAACTACACTAATACTTAGGCTACAGCTTTTGAATTCTTTGTGATCGCGTTTAATTAAAAATATTCGCAAAACGATATTCAAAGCAAAGCGCAACATTAGGTTTCATTGCATATCATTGGTTTTAAGCATAAACACAGGACATTGATTTAAATTTACATCTTTTGTTGCTGTATGTTGATACAATCAGTAATATTCCACATTGTCTCATTCTCGCTGAGTCATAATTACTGAGACTCCAATGACGAACACAATGGAGAAAACAATGAAACTAATAGCATCAATGTAGCGTAACCAGGCCAGTTTGCGCTGAAAAAAGGACAAAGAAAATAAACAATTATCAAAATGTTGATTTTCATTCTTGGCGACTCGATTCATGGGGTCGTCTGGTATTCCATGATAAAAATTCAGATACACCATGGTGACGTCACCAACAAAAGTCTTATACTCCACAACTTAAGGTAGGGATGGCCAATGAACCATCAACTTGATTAGAACACTCCCATAGACATGCGCATATATATGCAGGGAGCTCAGCTGTGCACAGCTTGCACAGATATTTCTAAATTGAGCTCATTCTTTTATTTTTCAATATTTTTCTGTAAAAATTGGGGAAGTCAATGCCAAGTATAATTTGTAACTATCTTGCAAATTACAGCAACATAACTTATTTCGTTTTCCTGTAAGTGCGAGCCAAAATTGGTCCATCGCCACAGTGCGCTTAATAGCCAGTGGCTGAGTTCGGCACTGTTCAAGAATGGTACAAAATATTCAGATCAATAAGATCAGGTGAAAACTTTGGCCTAATGAGCTGTATTTTGGCAGAGTTGCCAGTAATACCTCTATCATACCCTCTGTAAATTGAACAAGTAGATCTCGAGTTACAAATTAAATCACCAGCTTCCCTTTGGAATTTTCATACTCCTTTCGAATCATGTTAAGAAGACACCTTTCTGAACATAAATGTGAAGTTTCGTGCTCATTCGATGTATTTTTCACCTGATCTCAACCCTAAACGTTTTCATATATTTAGGCCTATACCATCTACACCTTGCTGCTGGCTATACCTTGTTTAGGACTTTCAAAAGAAGTACCTGAATGTGCAACTATAACTCAGGCGGCGTAGGAAGCGCAACACGTGACGTACGAGGCTGGCGAAGATACAGGGCTGACAGCCCCATTCAAAATACACGGTTAGCAATTACAAATGAAAAATTAACATACTCGCAGTGGGGTACTTTGTAGAACCCCGACGGTTTTAGAGTAAGATAATTTTGCTTTGACACCACATAACAAATTTAGAATTGTTTGTGAAGATTTCATGATTATGTGTTAATCCAATGGTGACCTCAAAATTGGCGATATCGCTTCCATCACCGCCTGCCATAACTGTTTCAAAATAGCCCGCGAAAGTCATGCAGGTAACTCCAAGGTCATGGTTTGAATGAGGAATACTATGAGAACCAGCGCCTTTTGTTAGAAGTCACACATGTATGAGTGAAGTGGATAACATCTATTGTTGTGAATGAGTCAATGAGCTTCAATGGCACTTAAGATTTTGTTTGCATACACCTACTAATTGGTCATATTAAACCCAGTAACATTGACATTTTTGGTTGTGAAAAAAAAAGTTCACCTGGACTTTGTGCAATTTAGATTTTGTGCCATATCGGCCATCTTGGGTGATTTTTGGCAAATGTTCTCTAAATGCATGATTTCAATGCCTCGTTTTGAAAAAATAATTTATGCCATTGACTAGTAAAGTGCCATTTCATAAGAAACCCTTTGATACTTTCACAATATGCTTGTTTCATGTTTGCATATATGTTAAAATAAAGAAATATATAAAGGTAAGTATATGCTTATGCCAATTTTGCTCCCAATTGCTATTTTTGGACTTCATTTTATTTCGTTCCAATGACCGGTCAGAATGGAAAACTTTCAAAATTCATAATTCGAAAAGATTACAGATAAATATTGAAAGATTACAGATAAATATTGAAAAATAAAAGAATGAGCTCAATTTAGAAATATCTGTGCAAGCAGTGCACAGTTGAGCTCCCTGCATGTGTATGGGAGTGTTCTAATCACGTTGATGGTTCATTGGTCATCCCTAAATTGTAGTAAAAGTAACATTTGGTAACTACGGTGTCCCACGAGGGCCATTATTTTTCCGAGAAAAAAATGGGGGAAATTACTTTTTACTAGGATAAATGTTTTTTCAGGGATAAACATTTTTTCTGGGATAGATATATTTTTCTTGGCTTTTTTTCAGGGAAAATATTTTTGGGATAAAGAACTAGGGAAAATGATTTTCTGGGATTTGTTTTTTTCTGGGATAAGTAAAAAACTTGAACTGGTAAAAATCAGTTTATTGGAGAAATAGTTTTTCTAGCATAATTGTTTTTCTGTAATAAATACAAAAACTGGGAAATTTCTGGGATAAATATTTTTTCTGGGATAAATATTCGTTCCTGGAAAAGTCTGTTTATGGGCTCAATATTTTTTCTTCGAAAAGTATTTTTCTGGGAAAAATATTGGCACCATAAGGTAACATTCTGTATGGGAAGAGTTTGGTTCCTAAAGGCGCTAACTCCAAAGACTGCAAATTCTACTTACACTTGGCATGCTTGGTGGTGTTACCAATGTCTTGTCTCCACTGTCACTCTGACTGTCACTATTCGTCTTAATATCTTTCAACATGATATCACTATCCTTCCGGCTCCAAATACCATTGACCTTGATATTATACGACACAACCGCCATAATAGTCGCAAAGAAATCCACGAATAGAGAAAATGCCAGGAGTTGCCCAAGAATCGTCTCGCCAGTACCCGGCACGGTGGTATGCAGTAATGCTATCAGAAGCAGGAGACATAGGAACAGGATACCGCATAGTGTAATCTTTTCCTTTGAAGCAGCTGGGATTAAGAATGTAGCCAAAATTAAGAAACTGCTGAGAACCGATGGTATAATAAGCTTAGCGGTATATGCATTGGACTGGCGCTTCAGACCAATAGTGTAAGTCACATCTGCGAACCCGTAGGGGGCTACAAATTGGCTATAAGGCTCGTTCCTTTTGACAGTAAATGTGGTCACCTGAAAGTCTTTTGCTGATTTAACTAAGGATGCATTGGGTATCACAAAGGGATATGAGGATGCAGTTAGATTAACGAATTCCGTGGTGTAAAGAAAAGAACCGAATTCGATATTGCAGGATTGTTTGTCGTATGGGAAGTACGTGAGGTCCATGTCGCAAATGAATTCTATATGTAATGGTTGGTTGAAACTTACTCGGCCTGAACTCAAGACCCTTAGTTGGCCATCGGTCGGTTCCTTAACCGTTACACTGTAATAAAATAAAGCGGGAAAACACGTGACTGATAAACCAAACTATGATAATAAACTTTCACAAAGCTTACTTGCTTCCCTTTTCCATGTCTGCTAACGACGATATTTCCTATTAAATAATACATGTTGTAACAGTTGTAGACATTTCACGGAAGTCCAGTTTAAATTTGGACTCGCTTTAACTTATTATGCTTACTATGATGAGAACCTTTTACTATTTTGTACAGACTGTATTCACTCACTATTAGAAAGGTTACCGAATAGCATCATATGAATCAAGCAATTGGAAAGCTTAAGGTGGTCAGAGGAGGCTTAAAGGCATTCCTACAATGCACTATGATTGGGAAATTTGATCAATATAACCTAATTTTAAAGGCAAAGTCCCCATTGCCACACACACAAAATGGTAATTTTAAAACTGCAGCCAACGAGCTAATAGTTGAGACTTAGGAATGATATTTGATTTTCTTACAGGAAACATTCATATTGTCCCACTGCATTAATTTTATTCCTAAGTCTCGATGTTTTGAATGTTAAATAATAGGATGAAAACACCAGATATTTGCACACAATTCCAATGCAAAGTATGCTCAACTGTACTACATGTGTACAAAAGCCAGACATACAAGGTCAGAAACCCCATTGGGTTGTGGGAATGTCTTTAAACATCCTCTGAGGTGGTTCTACACCCCCTGGCGAAATTTGTGCCTATTTTTGCATTTTTCTCAAAAATTATAGCGCATTGGTGACTAGTAAGATATGTATATTATAGGGGCAAGGACTACAACTACTGCACTGAAAATTTTATTTCAGCACAGACAACAGTTGTGGAGTTACAGTCAAAAATGAGGGAAAACCAATATTTGATCAATAAATCAATAACTACTTGTCTTGAGTCACTGAAATTCCAGCGTAGTAACTGGATTCCTTGCCCCTATAATATACATAACTTTTGTTACCCGTGTTTTATTAGTTTTTGAGAAAAATGCAAAAATAGTCACAAATTTACCAAGGAGTGTAGTACCACCTTAAAGCCATATTATAACATTTACTGAGGAGAACGCCCTCAAAAAATTTTAAATTCTGGTTTTTACACGATTGTAATGTACTTTAGTCAATAAAGATACTCTGCAAAAATCAAGACTTTAGGTGCTGTAGTTTTGTCAAAATCCGAGATTTTGAATAAAACGATGGAACCGGCGTTTTATTATTACGATGGAAATATTAGTCGAACACGTATGCACAGTACGTACACGGCGTGCGGGATACACATACACACACCCCGAGGATGGGCGCTAGTAGTAAATTCCAATTTTCTATGCTATACCTCACTTGTTCGGCTCAAAATTAAAAGGGGACATATCTAACATTTTATGGAAAATAAATACTAATCTATTTTTATAGAAATGTTATAATATGGCTTTAATACATAAACTATTAATTTAGGCTACATAAACTACTAGCATTTAACTATGATGCTCTAAAGCCGTGTTCACACAGTCAGATTTAAGTCGCTTAATACCGGTAATAAGTCACTAATACCGGTTATAAGTGGCTTATTAACGGTAATAACTCACTTATATTCGACTGTGTGAACACGACTTAAGACGCATTGTGATTTGCACCGTCCTTTGACTCTATTTGAAATATTTTGCCAGGTGTTTATCTTACCTATTCTCTACTTGAATATGCGGAACCCATATGGTATTTCGGTCAATGGTTATTACTTGTGTACCATTGTAATCGTCTGCACTCCATTGCAAGCGATGATCGAACCAAAACTGTAGAAATGAGAAATTGTGTGTCACTTTCATATGCGTCTTTAAGGCTACAAACAATCATATTCTACTTAACTGGTCTGACCGACGTAGATTTGGGGTTTTGGGGTTTCCCGTGTATCCGCGGGTACTCAGGCTTGTCGAAAATTTTGCAAAATTAGGGGGTATCTTCAGGTAAAAAGTTCGACATGTCAAGAAAATTGGATGCCCTCCGAGAGAACCAAAAACCAAATAATGAACCAGACATAGATCTCAGCGGCACGCAATTAAAGAGGTGGGTAGTAAACATCGCTAAATATAAGCTTAAAAAACCTGAAACATCGCTTTTGGCTAAAAGCCTTAATTTTGCCATCGCCCCTTCGGAACTTCCAATTGTGGATTTGGTAGTCGCGACTGAGCAGGTATGTCAAAAGTTGCCGAATTCGGAAGCCACAGTTTTACGAGCCGAAGTTACTGGCGCGATAAAGGGTTCAAAACCACCAAAATCTAACATCACAAAAAAGAGAGAAACAAAACAATCATAATCCTTCCGGCAGACAAGGGAAAGGCCACAGTGGTCATGGACAGTGTCGATTATGATGAGAAAATCAATGTTTTGCTTTCTGATTTAAAAACATATGAAAAGCTAGCTACCGATTATATTGCCAAATACAAGAAACAACTTATAACAATTCTGAGCAAGTTACGTGGTGAAGCCAAAATTACTCAAGCTCAATATAATCTGCTTAGACCATCGGAAGAAGTGACACCCCCCGTCTGTATGCCACCCCAAGGTTCACAAACCAGACAATCCCCTCAAGGTAATTGTTGATTATACTGGTAGCATAGATTACAACACCTCTCGTGGATTGGCAGATATACTGGCCATAATTGTTGGCACTTCCATCCACCATGTCAACAATTCCCAACATTTGGCTCAAGATTTAGGTCAAGTGATTTTGGAAGAAGACGAAATTTTTGTGTCATATGACGTAGTATCATTGTTCACCAACACCCCGGTAAACCAAACGCTTGAAATAATTAGAGATCGCATTTCTCGCGACCAAGATCTTAAAAATGGAACATTGCTTGAAGTCGAGGACATCATGGAATTAATGAGCTTCTTCCTCACTACAACCAAAGTAAACTCAACCCAGAAAGTATCGAAACGATTATAGTTGGTCAGATATATCGGGAAGTGAAATATATAGCAAAAACTTATTTAATGTTTATAAAGCGGAGCTTTCTCCTGCGCATTTTGATACCTCTTTTGTAGCTCTACGATATCATTTGGTTGAGTTATGGGCGCTTGAGCGGCCTCAAGTCGGATTTTGAAAGTTGCACTGAGCTCCTGTTCACCCCAAGGACAAACAAGAAAAAGAAAGAACTGCCAATTGTGTTTATGAGATCCCGTGCAAAAGTTGCCCCCAAACATACATCGGTGAGACCAAAAGACAATTTGCCGTCCGCATGAGTGAGCACAAACGGTAAGCATAAAAAGCGGACCAGCTTAAATACACACGCTCCAAAAGAACGAAATCTCTTACAGAAATAAATAAGTCCGCAATTACTGATCATGTGTCAAGGGAAAACCATATCATAGACTGGGACAGTTCATCAATCATCGACAGAGAAGAAAATCGCAGAGCAAGATGGGTAAAGGAAGCGATCTGGATTCGCAAGAGAGGGGACAAGACCATGAACAGAGACGAGGGCATGTTCTTTCTGAGTCACATCTTTGATCCTCTACTCACGACCACCGATGGAGACAGGAATATTACTTCCGGGAAAATCAACACATCCGGTCAAGGTTCCGGCTCCAAGCAGAAAGATCAATAAAATCATCAATTCTTTGAGAAAGCCAGAAGGTTTCTGGCGAAACTGTCAGCAGAAAAACGTAAGTTTTTCACTTGGTCATGACAAATTAACTGTAAATAGCTATTACACGGGAAGTAGTTCATTGGTAGAGCACCAGCGCAGTCACCTTTGGAGCCTTATTTCACCCTAATACAGATGAACACTCCATTATAATGCCTCTTTGAAGGTGTCTCGGGAAGTATTTCTTGAGCATGTTGAGCTGCATATCTCATTGTCTTGGGTAGGCATCAAACAATTCTCTGAGGTCTCTGGACTTAGGACCAGACTCTGGTGGGTTTTAGGGGACCCCAACCGTTCCGCTCCCCTCAGAGCATATTCCAGTGTTGACACGAACTCCATCAGCCGAAATGATCCCGAGCACCTGCATACACACCAACCATTGTGCAATGAGCTCAAAAGCACATATCCTCAGACGTTGCGTCCACAAAGCAGGAATCTCTGAGGTCTCTGGGGTTAAACCGGTTTTGAGGGATAATAATAAAGAAGAAATCACTTACTCGAAACAGAAATCCGTTGGCAATGGCTAACTCTTTTGTCTCGTCCTATTTTTGAAGAAAAAAAAAGAATAAAATTTAAAACAACACACTTGAAAATAATAATAGTATCCATATCAAAACAGACCTTCTAGTATGTATTTCAAATTCCAAGTATAATTATCACTTATTTATTTTGTGCTGTGTTCAAGCAAAATCAATCTAAAGTCGGACATAAGTCACATTCTATTATAGAGCGCAGAATTAATCGTCCCTTTTTTTGATGAAATGAGTAACATGTAATTGTGGACATAGCTACTTCTGGCTCTAAGCCCTCAATATTATGTAGGAAACAAAATGGCACCTATGCCGGGAAGGACTGACCTATGTCAATTGAGCTCACAGACATGATGTACCACTTATGCGTAAATTTGTGTGACCATGCACTTCCCGATAGTATAATACTGGGGGAGCTAGAAGCACCCCGAACCCAACCAAACCAATTTTTTTAGGTTCCTGAGATGACCCCAAAACATAATCACGATGTTTCCAAAATTATAAACGGGCGCCAAAATTTTTTTCCAAGATGGCGTCCATAATGGCCGCCAAATGCAGGTAACCACTATAAATTACCATATATGAACACAATTTCTGAACCAAACTAACTTTTTTAGCTTAATTAAAGAGCTCAGCATAAACTAAAGTTGATATCAAGAAAAAAAAGTCCCAAGTGTCAATGTATTTTCAAAATGGCGCCCAAAATGGTTATAAAAACTATAAATTTGCACGTTTGACATGCGGAATGAGTGACCTTTTGCAATGTGGAAACTTTGCCAGGTCTGCTTTTGACTTCCTTGTGATTGTGTCACCTTCACCCACCATCTTCTTCAACATAAGGGTCCGAACCGAACATTCCTGAAGTCCCTCCTTCGATAAAGCATGGCTGGATAATGCAACCATAACAGAAGAGGTCATAGAACTAGTTTGGACAGAAAGAGCTGTTCTTCATTCACGCCTAGAGGAACTCTTAGTATATAGATGTCACAGAGGAAGAAGAGGAAGATGTTGATGCACATTAGATGACACTGTCTACATAGAATCTGACTTCTCAGATATGGAAGATTCTGACTCTGGAATGACTGGTAAAATGCTAGAAAGATGAGCAAATACTAGTATTACTTTTAAATTTATTTATTTATTTTTGTTCAAAAGAATATTTGTCACATATCTATTTTAGCCTTATTCAGTGTTATTTTTGGCCCCCACACATTTGTGGTGCTTATGTTACCATCCAGAAACAAGAGTCTCGGGGGCCTATGGACAAGGAGCAATATGGGGCCCTTTTAACATCTCCTTTAATAGCCTTGTCCCTTAGGAAACAACCTGGAAGTTCGACGAAGTCCTATAAACAAAAGTCCTTTCGCTAGGAGGCTGAATCCCTCCCCTCCCTCTAACGTAAATGTGAAATATCAAAAATGCCAGTATTTTTCTAGGAAAATAAGAAAACGAAGTGGCCCAAAATTATATGGTTTAATTAGCCATAAATTGGCAAATTGCCATTTGCGACTCCCTTTTCTATCTTTAATATACATGAATTTTGCCGGGCTAGAAATAAACAATGAAAAACTGCATGGGCTGCAAATTTTTATTTTCAAAGTGCACTATTGAAATTATTTACAATAATTTAATTAGCTACCTATTTTATATGAATTAATTTGGTAAACTATATAAATTAATTCATATGTTTCCATGTTTGTTGAAGTCTATAATCCTTGGCCAAAATGTATGATTATGACTTTTGAAACTTTAATGACTGCAAAAAAATGGAAGACGAAGTCTGTTCCTATTGTTATCATCATAACTAACTTTAATAGTCATAAGTCTACCTGTAACATGTGTAATGAACGTAATTCTTAGCTATACAGAATTCATGGGTCATTTGATCATTATGAGATTATTCATGCGTCTTCTCATGAATCAAGTAGGCCTAGTCATGGAAACCTTTGAAAAAATAATGTATACATAAATCCCAGTATATAAATCATTCCATGTCAACAATTTACATATTGTTTACAATTTATAAATTATTCATATAAACAGTCATGTAATCAATCGATATTGTCGACACTCTTCACTTGCAAACCATCAAAATTTGTAATCTTTTTGCGTTTGAAAAGAAACCACGTGAATAGAGTGCCATCTGAATGATGTCTACTCTCTGTTACTACTCTTGATGCATGGAGGACACATGGTGTCCAGAGTTTTGGCAAAGGTTGTTCTCTGCTTCCCGGCATGCACTGCTCGAACATCAAGAATCACATTCACAACTTTATTTTGATTATGTCGGCCATATTGTGATGATGGGAACAATTGATATAATTTCCTGACACCAACGATACATATTCCAATCATTTATCATTTACTTCTATTAAACACCTGTATTTCACACGCAATATATTGAAATTATTTTATTTCTTTTTTCTACATAATTCAAATCGTCTTTTATGTTTCTGTCTGCGTCGGTCGGCGTTTTCATGCCTGTTCAAAATAAAAAAATGTTAGTACCGGTAGCGACATTGTTTAGACAAATTTAGAGCATTTTACCATATTGAGAAATTAAAGAACTGACCCCGATATGTCTTGTGTTACACAGAAAACAAATAATTATTATGATCTGCTTCAGAATAGGAGAATTAAACCAACCATTTTGAGTTTGGAAGATTGTTTTTCAGTCACGGCAATTTGGCATGGAATTATGAATATGCCTCTGTAGTTCTTGTTTTGTATGACTCTGCACATTGTGATACATAATTGAAGACCTGAGCGCAAGAAGATCGTAAGTCCACATGGCCCCTCAACATGTATACACTATATAAAGTTACGTATAGTTTCTCAGGGTTTTATAATGTTTCATACATGTTCCAGGGTGAAAACATCATGAAAGGTTGTGCAAGATTTGTTTTGGCCCCTGAACATGTATAAAACATTACCAAACTATACGAAACTATACGCAACTTGAGTTTATACATGTTGAGGGGCTAAGTGGACTTACGGTCTTCTTGCGCTCTGGTCTTCAATTGAAGGTTATTCATTATAGGATAAGAATGGTAGTCACAAAATATTACGCTTCAAAAGATTTGTGGCACGCTATTCAGATTTACCTTCATCAAAATGTGCGTACCTTGCCATTGCACTACTAGAACTACTAGAAATAACAATAACAGTATGACACACACTTTTCAATCTGTAGAAACAAAAGGTCCTACCAATTTTGAAAGGACAAAGTTTGACAGGACAAATTTACGTGAATTTCAAAACGGAATATATACTAGTCGGTTAGGACATACATAACTGAACGTTACTATCAGGCGCGTAGCAAGCGGGAGGACAGGGTGGACGAAGTCCATGGGCCCCGAGGGCTCAAGGGCCCCGAGCACAAAAGCGAAAATTAAATAAGGGCTGATAATGGAGAGCAGGGCCGGATTTTTATACCATTGGGACAGATGGGCCCGGGTCCAGGGCAATTTTGGGGCCCCAAACTTGCCCTATGCATGTTTCTTTTAACCCCAATAACAGCATTTTTTATGGTCAAAATAGGGCAAAATTGTAAAATCGCGCGCATTCAAAAAATTGAATTGAACAAAATATGTTAGTCCCTCCCCCCTTAGTCCCCCTTTAGTTAAACCAAAACTTGGCCACTGACTTAAATGCACATGCCTTCCTCGGCACGTGAGTTCGGGCCTCCAAATTTTAGCCTGGCCCAGGGCCCCATAAGGTAGGCTAAAGGGCCCGTACTGATCCTGGTCCATGGGCCCCTGATGCTCTTGCTACGCCCCTGGTTACTAGGCCTATATGGAATGTGAGAAACGTTGTGTAAAATGTAAAAAAGGAAAAGACAGAAAGTTAAAATAGACATTATGGATTTTAGTTTGACAAAACCAAGTGAATATTTGGTACGCACTACACTCCGATGAGTAGGACGAAATATTGTAGTGAGTACCAAATATTCACTTGGTTTTGTCAAACTAAAATCCAAAATGTCTATTTACTCATCTGAACAAACCTGATGAATCTATTCAAAGAGAGTAAAATGTTTCAAATTCAGACCTTTATTATTTTTGTTGTTCTTGTCTTGTCTTGTCTTGTCTTGTCAATTTATATTGGGTCGCAGAGAAATGAAACTGTAAAATATAGGAATTACTGTATTTTTTCCACAAAATTAAAGATCAACAATGAATTCAGATTCATATGAAGCGTTTTAAAAACTAGTATATTGCAAAGTTCACGCGGCCCTTGTCAGGTTGTATATTGTACCATCAATGTGTTCAAGTTTATGAACAAGTTTAACGTATAATTTGTATGGTGATAATAAAATTGATTGAATTTTTCAATTGTTGCAAAACACTATTGTTGTTTGTTAAATTCATATACTGGTGATTGCACACAAGGTAACATGTAACGACCAATTCGTACACTGCTTAAAACATATTGTTTGGTGCTGGATGTGAACTTTGTGCACCCAAGTTCTGAAAGATTCTACTGTAAAAAGAAAAACGAGCTCGTCATCTTTGTAAGATTTCAACGGTTCGTTGGCTTAAGTAAAACGTACTGTTAAAGGAAGGTGACCCGCTATATTTGGAAAATCATACTGCAGTTACTGTCCGTTTTCCTATACATAATACACAGTGCTCTTTCCCATTGACGCGTGACCTCTACAAATAGCCTACGTTAAAAGTATGGGGATATGCCTAGTTAACGTCGCTGTGTGAAAAATATCCGGCCAATATTAAAAGTACTCTTCTAAAGTTCTAGAAAATATAGTTTTGTAACATGTCCTAAATTTTTAGCTAATTTAGATGTTTGGAAATATTCGCACTTTGGTGTTTTAGTTAATGTTATAGGTAATAGTACATTGCCTAGTGAACGTCGCTGTGTGAAAAATAAGCGGCCAATATTAAAAGTACTCTTCTAAAATTCTAGACAATATAGTTTTGTAACATGTCCTAAATTTTTAGCTAATTTAGATGTTTGGAAATATGCGTACTTTGTGGTGTTTTAGGAAGGATATGTAAACGACAGATAACACCAAAAATATGAAGAAATTATTTCCAAACCGTGTTAAGTCTGCAAACCACCATGTTTCTCATTTTCAAGAACGCTGGTTAACAATAAGCACGTATTGTCTCATTTCGTAAACAAAGACCACACACAATTGTTCTCTAGCGCTCGCTTTATAATCGTTCACCCAACTGAAACTATAATCCCAGCGCATTGCTCCATTGTACGTGTAAAAGCAGAAACATATGATGTGTGTATTTAACCAGAGAAGATATGATTTAATCAGTTGAGCTGTTTTCAATGAGTGTTATCTTGGTTTAATAGCTTTTAATGGGGTTTAAGTCCTGCAAAGGTCGAATTGAATTCTACTGTAGACATGACTGCATCATGTCAAATTCTTTAAAACTTACGTATAACATAAAATGTTGTCGCTTTCCAGTATTCATGCAAAAAGAACACTTTTAAGTGTTTAAAATGTTTCTTGTAAACATGGTAAATGTGAACTGAATGATTAGGATTGAGCTATGTTTCATTTGGCAGAACTTGATAATATTTTTAATACCAAAACATTAGTGCTGTATTTTTCTGGAATGGGGAGTATTTTCACATATACAGTGCTATTAATTTACCATACATATTTTAAAAGAGTCATTTTTGATATTATACTTGACAAAATAGACATGAAAATGGTTAAATCATAAGCTCACTTATCCATGATTTAAAAGGGAGTGTAAGTTTTCAGTGTCATATTTGATTTGTTTTATTGATCATAAAACAAAAGAAACTATAAATTAAGAAACAACAACAATAATAACAACAACAACAACAACAACAAAACAATATTGCAAACAGCATTTTTAAAAGAAATTGAACTAAAGCAGCAATTTAGTATCTTGCTTGCTTGATTAAGGTGGTACTACACCCCTTGATAAATTTGTGACTATTTTTCTCAAAAACTAATAATACACTGGTAACAAAAGTTATGTATATAATAGGGGCAAGGAATCCAGTCACTACACTGGAATTTTAGTGACTCAAGACAAGCAGTACGTATGATAAAAAAAGAGGTACCGCTAGAATGTCCATCATTTCTTAATATATATAATGAACCACTTGTCTTGAATCACTAAAATTTCAGTGAAGTAATTGGATTCCTTGTCCCTATAATATACATAACTTTTGTTACCAGTGTGTAGTTATTTTTTGAGAAAAATGCAAAATTAGTCACAAAATTTATCAGGGGGTGTAGTACCACCTTAAAATGGTTGGTCCGTGCGGAGATATACTTGAGTCCTAATGGAACCAGGCTCAAAAACTAAATGCTCTTAAAACCCATACTAAAAAAACTAAAGCATGCTAGGTTTGCTGACCTATATGGAAAGAAAAGAGAGAAACAATTTAATGTGAAGATAAAGGTCAAAGGAAAAAAGCCACTTCCAATAAAATCAAGTGCATTTTACTGTCAGCCTCTTGGTCAAGAGAAAGGAAATTCTTAATCCAATCTCCAACTGCCATTGAGGCTATTAGCTAAACAAGTAATTGTACACACCTGGAGTACAAACAGCCTACAGATAATCTGCTGTTGTGAAAATGTGGTCTATTGTACACCCCGGGATTGTACAGTGCAGGGGGGTCATAGTGGAGAGGTGGGGATAGACTTTGGGTGCATTTTCAGGCTTATTGGCATAACTTTTCACAATTCTCTACGGGAGGGGGCATACTCCGGACCGACTGGTTAAACATACAAACAAACAAACAAATAAATAAACAAACAAAATCAAGACAGCCTGGACTGTTGTATCATAGACCCTGCAGAGCTCTGGAACTGCGGTTTTAATGATATAGGCTCTGTAATTGTAATGTGGGTCGTGAAAAAGTTCAGTGTGGTGAAAATGTTAGTGTTTCACAGATATAGAAGGAAACTAGAGCTACTGTGGCTCAAGAGCCACAAATATCAGGCGGCGGCTTCTGATTGACCTCATTTGACTTTTGACCATTTTTTCATGGTCCCTCAGATCAAAGATAATTTGCACAAAGTTTAAGTCCAATCGGGCCCATTTTAACATTTGATTTCATATGACCGTTGACCTCGGGTAACCTCAGGTTGCCTTTCATGTTTCCTTCATATAAATGATGCTTTGTTTAAGCCCAATTGGGTCAAGTTTACCATGTGACCTCTTTTGACCTTTGACCTTGGATAACCTCAGGTTGGCTTATATCAAGGATGATTTGCACCAAGTTTAAGCCCAATCGGGCCCGTTTTAACATTTGACCTTTGACCTCAGGTGACCTCTTCATGTTCCCCTCATGTCAAGGATGCTTTAAACCAAGTTTAAGCCAAGTTGGGCAAATTTTAACATGTGACCTCATTTGACCTTTGACCTCCAACCTGTACAATTTGGGCCAGTGGTTCTTCTGGCCAAATTTGATGGTCATAGCATATAATTTAAAGGAAGAGCAGCATTTTTCATAAAATTATCCTTATTGACCCCTATATGACCTTTGAACCTTATCTGTGTATAACTAAATTCAACTTTGATCAGCCTGACACTGGTAGCATTTTAAAGATTTTCACATAATGACCTCTAATAACCCCTACATGACCTTTCACCCCTAACTGTGTATAACTTAGATGGAGCTTGGGTCAGTCTTCTTGTGGCCACGTTTAGTTGAGATTGGCGTAAGCGTCTGGCACTAGTAGCATTTTTAAAAGATGGTTTGACGAAAGAAATGGAAGAAGATCTAGAACTACTGTGGCTCACGAGCCACGAATATCAGGCGGTGGCTTCTGATTGACCTCATTTGACCTTTAACCTTGGGTAAACTCGGGTTGACTACTCATGCCGTCTCAAACCAAGGATAATTTACATCACATTTAAGCCAAATCGGGCCTATTTAAATATTTGACCTCATTTGATCTTTTCTGACCTTTTACCTTGAATGAGCTTTGCGGTTTCATATTCCCCATTTGTCAGGGATCATTGTTCCCGAGTTGCAGCCCAATCGGAGCAACTTTAAATTTGGTATGACCTTTGACCTCAAATGACCTTTGCGGTTACATACTTCCCAAGTGTCAGGGATCATTTTCTGCAAGTTACAGCTCGATCGAAGCAACTTTAAATTTGATCTGACCTTTGACCTCTGATGACCTTTGCGGTTTCATACTCTCAAAGTGTCAGGAATCATTTCCCCCGAGTATCAGATTAATTGGAGCAACTTTATATTTGACCTGACCTTTGACCTCGGATCACAATTTCATAGCAACGCTTCCCGAACTGAACGTATTGCTAAGAAATACGAAACCGGTAATGTATTTGAATTACTGATATAAGATTACTGCTTACAAACAGTACCCGTAGGCCTACACTTAAAACAAGCGCGATTCCCCCTAGTAATGCAATATACCAAGTTGAATACAAAAGCGAGAAAAAGTAAGCAAATATTTGGATATATTTTCTTCTTCAGGGCGATTCCTGCCGGCTTTTTAACGGCTCGTTCAGCCTGTCAACATTCATACGCTGTGTTCATAGTTAAATTGTATAAGTTGGAGAAATAAAGTCGCATTGTGCCGAATAAAAGGTATCAAAATACGCAGAATATTGTTCATCTATTGACTGCTTTATGTTATTTTATAGCTAGTGCCTAAGATATGGCCTTTGTACGGATACTTTTTGTGCATACTGCTACTTACAATGAAATCGAAGTAGCCCATGCCGAATCCCATCCCTACTTCAACCGGTCCATTGTCAGAAGGGACAACACTTGGGTGATAACCAGCGAGAAGGTCTGCAATGAGTTTTGTCTCCGAGTTCGTTTTGGATATTGTTTCTGTAATCAAAACACAACATGATGCAGTCATGTCTACAGTAGAATTCACCACGACCTTTGCAGGACTTAAACCTCATTAAAAGCTATTAAACCAAGATAACACTCATTGAAATCAGCTCAACTATGTTACATCAGATCTTCTCTGGCTAAATCCACACTACATATGTTTCTGTTTTACCTGTGCAATGAGCAATGAGCTGGTATTATATTTTCAGTTGGGTGAACGATTATAAAGCAAATGCAAGGTAACAATACTTTGTTCACGACATGAGACAATAGTGTGCATATTGTTACCCAGCATTCTTGAAAATGAGAAACATAATGACTGTGGACCGTAACACGGTTTGGAAATAATTTCTTCATATTTTTGGTGTTGTCGTTTACATATCCGTCCTAAAACACCAAAGTGCGAATATTTCCAAACACCTAAATTAGCTAAATATTTAGGACATGTTACCACATGTTACAAAACAATATTTTCTAGAACTGCAGAAGAGTACTTTAAATATTGGCCGGTTATTTTTCACACAGTGACGTTAACAAGGCAATGTCCTATTACCTATAACATACACTAAAACATCAAAGTGCGAATATTTCCAAACATCTAAATTAGCTAAAAATTTAGGACATGTTACAAAACTATATTTTCTAGAATTTAATTAAATTTAATTTAGCCCAATAATATGAGTTAATCCTTTCATGTCATGATAAATAGTAGTTTGAAAATGTCCTTGCTATTATGTTACTGAATTTTATGATGTTTGAATACCATTATACAAGTGTATACCCCTTGTTTATTATGCAAACAACATTTAAGATAAATAGCGCCATCCGTGTTCAACTTTTCTTTAAAATGAATACAATTCTACATGCCATCAAACAAACGTGCTTTATTTAGAGTAATTTAGAGCAAAATGAAAATCATGAATTTTATTGTAGAAACCTTTTTACTGTAGAAATCTATCATCTATGCTCATGGCCACCAAGATTAGGTTCTGGTGCCAATGCATGGGTTAATTTTTAATTTTGAAAATTTCAAGTGAATTCTAGTGTAAAACGTTACGGTGGGCCTCACCGGGGGGCACTCAACACAAATGACCATATGCTTCCCCGGAAAGACCCCATTTTTGGATTTCGTAGCTCCGAAAGACCCCTATATTTGACCAAAATAGAGCTCCGAAAGACCCTTGATTTTGATAATTTCAGCTCTGAACGGTTTTTTCAGGCGATTTTCAACCAGAAAGCCAAAAAAAGACCCTTGATTTGGACTGTTCGCAGCTCCAAAAGTCCCCATTTTACTTGTTCGCAGCTCCAAAAGACCCCCTCTTATCGGTACGCCGTCAGCTCCCAACGACCTACCACCTCAAAATTCCGGGGGAGCGTACCCACCAAAATTTTTCGATTTACCCCCCCCCCCGGGCCTCACCAGCCCCCTAATTTTCGACTTTGATGGTCAGCCCTATCCTCCCCTTTGGATAAGGTAATTGGTTAAAATTGTTATCAATAAATGCAGCGAAACCTACTAGGGGTACTTGAATTCTGGCTCGGTACCCATGGCTCGATCCGAAAAAAGAGAGACTATTAGCCTCGGGATTCTCAAGGGATATCAGCAATGGCGGCACCAGGACTTTTTTTCGGGGGAGGGGCAGTGAATTTCAAGAGGGGCAAAATCAATAAATTTTGCAAAATATTGCCGCAAAAAAGATTTTTTTTGTAATTTTGGGTTTTGTCGCAGTGCGAACAGCCGCTATATATTTGCCCGAAAAACTCACTTTTTTACTGATTTTGAGGCAAATTTTTGACTGCATTCCCCGTATATTCATTAATCTCCCGTGTGAATTTTGCGACATTGGGATCGAAACTGACGGAGCCTTTCGATCTTCATACTAACATACAAACATAAAAACCCGCAAACATAGAATATTTCGCTATTTATATAAATAAGATGAAATATAGATCTGATTTGTAACCAAGTTAACTAATTTCATACTGGCCCTCTGCTGTTTTGCTCGCACAATGGACTTACCTTGATAAATGCACGTGGGTTTTTTGTTTTGTTTTGTTTTTGTGTGTTTTTTTTGTGTTTTTTGTTTTTTGGGTGTTTTTTTGGCATTTTAATGCTAAATTTTTTTATTATGACTAGCGAACCTCTTTTAAGGAGACTGAATTTCATTATGCTTCTTCTCTATTATGACTAGCTGTCCCTTTTAAAAATTATGACTAGCTGTTGTGATTTGGTAGTTCACATCATCTTGCGAATGGTAGTGAGCTTTGGCAAAATTTTCATTGAATATTTCAGAGCGAGTTTGTAGAAGAATTCAAATATCACAGATTTACTTTTGTTGGTCCTATGGTTCTTGAGTTATGTTTAAAAGAGGCTGAAACAACAACACTTTTGTAAAACGTACATAATTCACTAACAACAATAAATCAAGCAAGTTTTCAAAGTATATGATTTGCAGAATGAACTTTTGCAAAACATCAAAGTGTTATTTTTCAATAATATATTGATTTAGATAATGAAAATCGATATTTTGGCTGCTTCTACCAACAATACCGAGTCTACCCTTAAGGAGACTGAATTTGAGTTTTGTGGGAGGTAAAATTTCGGAACATTGTTATGATATTATCAAACTAATTAGTTTGAGGTGATATGTTCTGAACCTAAATACCAATAAGTGTTGATCAGAACTGAAATGCACTTGTACCAGTTTGGAAATGTGGGAGGAGCTAAAATCCGCCATTTTAGGCAAATGCACTACATTATGAGCACCATAATGTAAACTCATGGAAAGCACATTTTCAATCAAAAATTATTTGACACCATCTCCCGACACACCGCAATAAATATTTAACCCGTGCAGTTTATGCATACCCCTATCAGATTGCTCCTGCCACTTCGTCAAGAAATATTCCATACTATATAAATGTCAAGTCTGTATCTTATCTTGTGCTCCATCTAAGAATTCACTTAACCTAGCTTGTTTGTGGATTTCATAGCAATTCGTATTTAAATACCATATAAGATTACGTTAATAACAATAACTTTGGCATAGTTTGTTTATCAAAAACTAAATACAATGATCTCGACCCAGATTCTATCATTTATGTATTTCAGTATTACTTCAAACAAAGGAAATCAAAATACGGTAATTGTTTTGGTTACCATGGAATTAGTATATTTATTGAAAACGAAGTTACGCAGGGTCGAAACTTAAAATGATTGGAAAATGTGCATCAAAATCGGCATAGTATGAATTGAACTTGAAAATAATAATACTCTTTATTATAAAGTGCTTTTAATTGGTGACTTCAACTCGCGTACTGGACTTACGTCCTTTATGACTTAGAAATAAATTTGGTATAAAAATTAATCTTTATAAATGCTGATAAAAAAATTGTCATCTGTAAACCTCTGATATCAAAATCAAGAGTTTGCTAGAGAGGTGGCTCGGCTCCAAGGAAATCCAAGATGATTTTGGACAACTTATTAATTAGTTCTCATAGAAGAGTTCAAAATATGTGTCCATGCTGACATTAAAACTCATGAGAGTACTAGTAAAATTAAAACACTTCATGAGGCAGCAACAATCGCAGATGACTATGGTTTAACCCATAAGTTGAATTCAAGCAAATTCAGTCATAACAGAAGTTTTGGAAACATGCCTAACCAACCTAAAACAAATCAGGGTGGTACCCAAGAAGTAAAAAATCAGTCTACTTCACAGCAAAGTGCATATGGTAAAGGTTGATTGATTGATTGATTGATTGATTGATTGATTGATTGATTGATATTATTTTATTGCAAATTCGGGGCCCGTGGGCCAAATTACATACAATAAATTACAATATAAAAATACGCATATAAAAACAATCAGAATTAAATATTTAAGCAAAAAATTGCACCTGATAAGAAACACACAAAAATATACAATTTGAATTACATTATTTAAGAAAATTGCATATAAAAGTCACAGGAAAAACATTTATCTTAATATTGCACTTTTTAACATTATAAAATGACATGAAAAGATTAGCATAGTAAAGGGACCTCAGGGAGCTCAAACAGTAAATCAAAAAGTGGGACCGACTTAAAATCCAACATAACCTACAATGTGCAGTATTACTTGAGTCAAACAAGGAGCCAGTCAAATCAAGAAACAAGAATTTCCAAGTAAAAAGTAACGAAGACGGGGTTTGAAGAATTTGAATCTTTTGTGTTAGATGGATTGGTATCCCTTGATGATAAGAGTAGTCCACAGCCCATAAAGATCGTGCGAGATACGTCTGTGATCCTGGAAGAAACCTTGCCCTTTAGGCCTAATGATGATAGTTCAGCAGTTATGTATTAATCCAGGGTATTGGAATGGAAATACTCAATGTAGGCCTACCTCTCCATAAAATTGACTTGATATGTGACTTGGTTTCTGGTTAAATCAGAGGTTAGGCAGGAATTGCCAGTGAAATGAGTTTCCATGTTGTTAGGAAATGATTTAGCAGGGGGAAAGGTTTTTCCAGACCCAATTGTCACAGATAAGCCCTCTTTGCAGGAAGATGATACTCAGAAAGATAAGATATTTCCTGCATGTGCAGTCAAATGGGCAATGAGTACAAGGGCTGCCTTAGAAGCGAATGAGGACTTAGGCTACAATTTGGAAGACACATTTGTGTCAAAGTTGAATGAGAAAGAAGAAAAGCTTCCTTCTTTGGGGCATAAAAATATCCCTAAAGATGATGCAACTTCTGAACATGAGCAATTGGGAAACTATTAAAGACTCATTAAGTCATGACAAGCTGGTTTTGGAACAATCAAATGACCCAGAACTCAAGGAGATTAATAAAAGGGCATTAACCCTAGAAGAAGCAGAACAAGATTCTGTCTGTTTTTTACAAACAAGGTGCGGTGGTGTTCTTATGAGAAAATGGCGCCCGGCCGCCCGATGCCCCTGCCGATGAAGAATGGAAGGTAGTGCACCAAATTGTGGTACCATTATTGCACCATCACTAGGAACTACCGGTATATAGTGTGTATTATTGATTTTCAGTGAAAACAATATAGCATTTACCACATAGCCTATAGTGTGTATGTATTGATTTTCATAAATGCATCATGGGTAGGCATTATTTCATGTGATCTAAATACTGGTATAAACACAAAATGGGCTGGTCCAGTTGAAATTCATACACCCCCTCCGGAAGACATTACCTTAATCTCCCACACAGGGAGTGTGAATTTCAAATGGGCCTACCTGAATGGGTGACTCCATTTGTAATATACACTCCCTGTGTGGAAGATTCAAGTCATGTCTTGCATGAAGGGTGTATGGATTGCAGTTGGAATAGCCGAGTAGACGAATCCTGACGAATTCTAACAAGTTTTGAAATACAGACAGCAGAACTATTGTCTATGTTTTATATTTTTGTTATCAAAACACCAGACAGACTAGGCGTCTACATGCACAAGATATATGTCAAATTGCTGTCTCTAATGATAGCTGCTTCATGAAATTTCAGGCAAATATTTCACAAAATGACACCTATTAAGCCTTACATGAACTTTGACCCCAATCTGTGGTACAACGTATTTAAAGCTTGGGCCAGCGGTTCTTCTGGCCACGTTTGGTGGTCATAATGTGCAATGGAGCAGTTAGCATTTTTAAGATTTTCACAAAATGACCCCTAATAACCCCTACCATGACCTTTGAACCCATTCTGAGTGTAACTTATATTAAGCTTGGGCCAGTGTGTTTCTTGTGGCCAAGTTTGATATAAAATTGGATCGATTTTAGCCCATATTTATTGGTCTCGCTATGAGTTTTAAAATATTGGACGAGACGTAGTCGAGTCCAATATTTTAAAACTCATAGCGAGACCAATAAATAGGCTATTAGGCGTAAAGCGGACCCCTCTTTTTTTATTTCAGATATTCGATGTATATTGATGAAATCTAATTGGCACAAAATTTAAGAAAAATTGTTGGACGGGATCTTGTATGGATTATATTATGGTCATAATTTCATGCCTAATTTTAACACCAGGATTTTTTTTTAAATGTTTTACATATCCAAGCACTATGTTTTTAACTGACATTACTGAAAAAAAAGAATTATTGCTTTATATTTAACCGAGAAAATTAATTTCAAAGCAAAAAGGTGTATTTCTGAATTATGCTGATTTCAACATGTATCGATCGACTTTTTGAGCTGTGACCAGCGTTCAGAGTGGATCAGAACACCAGAAGATGCAACGTAATAGCCTCTGCTTTAACGCCCGGTGGTGGCACTTAACACAAATGATGGGTATGTTCCCCGGAAAGACCCCCCTTTTGGATTTCGCAGCTGCGACGGAGAGAGTCCCTTTATTTGACCAAAATGGAGCTCCAAAAGACCCTTGATTTTGACAATTTCAGCTCTAAAAAATCCCAAAATTGCTCATTCCCCATAGCAAAAAGAAAAGTTTCCCGGTGACCACCCGATGACCATTCGGTGGTCATCAGAAACCTTTCGGGTACCTTTTCCAGAGTTATCCGAAAGTGCCCGCTAGCGGATACCTTCCGGATACCTAATGAAGTTATCCAAAAGTTTTCGGGTAGACATCCGGAAGTCTCCCAAAAACTCAAATATTTCAAATGAGTTACCCAGAAGGTTCCCAGAAACTTATATTCTTTGCAGGAGTTACCCGGTGGTTATCCGCTTTTAATTTGACCTTGAAAATAGCATTAAGCATCTTAAGAATGCGTGGGTGGGTATATGGTCAAAGGTCACTGAATGAATTCAAATAATGGAGTAGCTAGCTGTTGGCAGTTGGAATATATTTGTGCAGAATATTCAAGTTATTTGTGGTCCAAAATGTATGGATTTACATGTAGAACATTACAAGATGTTTACTAATTAATCTGGAACATGCTGTAGCAATTACAAAGCATTGAATGCTTGATTTCATATGACAATACAGGTAGGAAAATTTGTATGAAATGATTTGTATATTGATGCAGTCTTTATACACTATGTACCTAATATATGACACATTTGAATGTTTTAGTTTATATCTTTTCTAGTAAATCATGATTTTGACAGTAAATTAATGTCAATTAAATTACTAATCATCAGCTAATGTGTCAATTAACTGATCAGCTTTATGTTAAGCTATTTGTTGTAAATAAATTATAATATTTGATATGAAAATCATTATGCTGTGTCAGTGATGTGATTACATTTAGGTACTGTAATACATGTATATGCTGATATCATAACAATTTGGTTGTACATTAATTGAATGGTATGCACCTTATAAAGGTGTGAACCAATTAAATTAAATCAGGAATATTTAAAATTACATTGTACACTTTCAAGTTTCTTAAAGCAAGATAGCACAAGCTCAACTGCCATAAACTGCAGAGTTATATTTCTCCAAAATCTACAATTCAAATAATAAGCTAAATTGCCTAATAAATTTGTGCATACTCATGAATTTGTATTTCTGCATTCCCCAAAAGGTCAACAGGAAGTCTCCAAAGAGGTCACCAGGTATATCGTCACCAAACGTTATCCGCTAGGTCCCCGAAAAGTTATCGGGTAGTTATCCGCTAGTTCCCCAAAAAAGTCATCGGGTGGTTACCCGCTAGTTTCCCAAAACAGTCATCGGGTAGTCATCCGGTACTTATTACCTGAAAGGTATCCACTATTGTTTCCCAAAAAATTATCGGGTAGTCACCCGCTACCTATCTAATTTGCATGTGAAATTTGCCGGTGTCTACCCGGTGACTATCGGGAAGTTATCCGAAAAGGTCTCATTTTTTGATATGGGTCCTCATATTTCTGGGGTTTTTTTTCAGGCGATTTTCAACCAGAAAGCCAAGAACAGAAGAAAGACCCTTGATTTTGACTGTTTGCAGCTCCAAAAGTCCACATTTTACTTGTTCGCAGCTCCAAAAGACCCTCTTTTACCGGTACGCTGTCAGCTCCCAAAGACCTACTTCCTCAAAATTCCGGGGGAACATACCCACCATTTTTTTTTATGTAACGAGCTTAAAACTTTGTAGGACAAGAAAACATTAAACACTTACCTCCAAAAATGCCGAAACTCATGATCATGATGATCGTAACAATCATAAGTACATTCGTTTTTACTGCGAACATCTTTGTTGTGAATACGCAAATATATCCAGTTTAATCCACGAGAGTTTTTCTGACTACCTGTGTAAGAGATACAGTCGACACTACCTACTGTGTACGTTTAATGCACAAGCACTCAAGCGTTGAAATGTCTTTGGGGATGTTTTTCCGCACGCACCGCAGAAAATGTTAAATTGTAATGATACTACAAATGGAAAACGTATCAAACCTAACTGTCACTAAAATTTATCCCTTTAATCAATAATAGTCATAATTGTAGGAACCTGGTATTTTTCGGTAAATTACAGAGTAAAATTCCATTGAAAAAAGTGGCGGCGCTGTTTAATGAGGCTCATTATGACATACATTCCCTATCTCTGTGTCAGGTGGCGCTGTGTAGCGCTGCTGGGGTCTTCACAAGAGTACGCCATCTCACTCGATCTGATACCAAGTGCGTTGCACCTTGCATTCTTTGGTTAGATACCAGCTTCACGTCATTTGTCCAAGATGTTGGTGGACGTCCTTCCATAGCCCCTTGCAAAATTTATTTTTCTACACCTCCATGTTTCCTGGCAATATGGCCAAAGTACTTCAGCTTTCTCTCCATTATGCCGTTTCTGATGGTTAGACTTGTACCAATCTTGTCGAAGATCCAGGAATTTGTTCTCCTATTCTTTCCATGTCACTTGTAGAAGCATCCTGTACCACCACATCTCAAAAGCATCTACTCTTTTCCTATCATTCTTGGTCATAGACTCGATCCGTAAGTAGCAATGGAAAACACAGTTGCACGAAGTAGGCGTACCTTGAGGTCAATGGATAGGCCTCTGCTTTTCCATATGCTTGACATGCCCTGCACAGTTGTCCTTGCAATAGAGAGTATTCTCTTAATTTCAGTTGTGCTGTCACCACTGTTGTTAATCATTGAACCCAGATATTCAAAACCTCCTCAATCTGTTGTCCATCTATCACAAATTTTCCGCTCTCTGTCTACAACCATTATTTTTTGTCTTCTTTGTGTTCAGGAGAAGGTGTTTCTCTTCGCTGGTCTCTTTGATGCGCTTCGAAGGATCAATCAGCTCTACTCTGCTGCTACAAATACATGGAATATGAAATAAGAGTGGTATCATCGGCGTACCTCAGGTTAGTAATTCTTGTACCGCCAAACTTCACTCCACCTTCAAACCCCTCCAAAGCTGTTCTCATCATGTCTTCAGAGTAGATGTTAAATAGGTTTGGTGATAGCACACAGCCCTGCCGTAAGCCTCTTCCAATCTTGAACCAATCTGTGTCCCCACTACTTGTTCTGACTGCCGATTCTTGGTCTTCATTATAATTTTATAAGCAACTGATCAGATCCACAAGATGACTTGGGAAACCCATCTTTTTCATAGTTTCCCACATCTGAGGTGGCTAACACACAGTCAAAAGCTTTACTGTAATCTTTGAAGCACATGTAAAGAGAAAGTCTATGCTCTCTGCATTTCTCAATCACATCCCTGATATTGACAATTTGGTCCCTAGTCCCCCTTCCTTCACGAAATCCTGCCTGCTCATATTAGATATTTCTTGCTCCATTTTGTTCTTCATTCTATTGATGATTATCTTCAGAAGCACTGGCATGACAAATCAGGCTGATGGTCCGGTGAAGCTCGGTGATTGGCACACTCTTTCAAATTTCCCTTCTTCGGCAGTGGAATAAATACTACCCTGCACCAGTCTCTCGGCCATTTCTTCTTTTTTCATATGATACCACATAGACGCCACATTAGGTCTATCCCTTCTGTCCCAGCTGCCTTCCACAACTTAGAAGTTACGCTACATTATCAATGCCAGGTGACTTAGCATTTTTCATTTGTTCCTTGGCAAGCTCAACTTCAGCCTGTAGATCTCAATGGTGGAGGTTCTTCCTCACTGTACATACACCTTGTCATGTTGTGCCTAAAACAGCTATGAACTATACTGAACCCATCGCCTCATGATGTCTTCACTTTCGGTCAGTAGCGTAGCCAACGAGGGGGGGGGGCAGACCCCCTGACAAAAAATGAAATGAAAGAAAAAAGTGCCCCTCAGACCAAAGGGCAAAGGAAAAGAAAAAGGGCAAGGATCCCCTTTTCAATCAAAATTCACCCCGATCATGGGCCA